>NC_081553.1:16929053-17604656 GCF_963082655.1 Stomoxys calcitrans
TGGTAATAAAATTCAATGATTTGCAAGCGTTGCTCGTTAGTAAGTCTATTCATGATGAAATGTCAAAGCATACTGAGCATCTTTCTCTTTGACACCATGTCTGAAATCCCACGTGATCTGTCAAATACTAATGCATGAAAATCCTAACCTCAAAAAAATCACCCTTTATATTCTCCATCAGCGTAAAAATCTAAGACGATCTAGCCATGTCCGCCCGTCTGTCCGTCCGTCTGTCTGTTGAAATCACGCAGCAGTCTTTAAAAATAGAACTATTGAGCTGAAACTTTGCACAGATTCTTTTTTTGTTCATAAGAAGGTTAAGTTCGAAGATGGGCTATATCGGACTATATCTTAATATAGCTCCCATATGGACCGATCCGCCGAATTAGGGTCTTAGGCCAATAAAAGCCACATTTATTATCCGATTTTGCCAACATTTGGGACTGTGAGTTGTGTTAGGCCTCTTGACATCTTTTTGCAATTTGGCCAGAGCGGTTCAGATTTGGATATAGTTGCCATATAGACCGATCTCTCGATATAATGTTTTGGGCTCTTAAAAGGCGGATTTATTGTCCGATTTCGCTGAAATTTGGGAAAGGGAGTTGTGTTAGGGCCCTCGACATCTTTCTGCAATATGGCACAGATCAATCTAGATTTAGATATAGCTGCCATATAGACCAATCTCTCGATTTAAGGTCTTGGGCTGATAAAGGCCCTTCAAAATTTTTTTTTAATTCGGCCCAGATCGGTCCAGATTTGGATATAGCTGCCATATAAACCGATCTCTCGATATAATGTTTTGGGCTCCTAAAAGGCGCATTTATTGTCCGATTTCGCCGAAATTTGGCACAGTGAGTTCCGTTAGGCTCTTCAACAACTTTCTGCAATTTGGCCCAGATCGGTCCAGATTTGGATATAGCTGCCGATATAGACCGATCTCTCGATTTAAGGTTTTGGACCAATAAAAGTAGCATTTACTGTCCCATTTGGCCGAAATTTGGGACAGGGAGTTGTGTTAGACCCTTTAACAGCCCTCTTTAATTTGTCGCAGATTGGTTCTAAATTGGATATAGCTGCCGATCTCTCGATTTAAAGTCTTGGCCCCATTTATAATCCGATTTCGCTGAAATTTTACTCACTGACTTATGTTAGGCTTTTCGACATCCTTGTCGTATAAGGTTCAGATTTTTTGTTCTAGAAAATTGAACAATAACTTGTATTTATTAGACCTCTCAATACCCGTGTCGAATTTGGTCCAAATCGGTAAAGCTGCTATGGGGGCATAAATTATGCATTTTCATCGCCGGATTATGACGAAAGGTGGTTTACACATATATCTCCGAGGTGATGGGTATCCAAAGTTCGGCCCGGCCGATCTTAACTCCTTTTAACTTGTTTGACTTTCAATATCTGACATGTATAATGATAAACGGTAACTGATAGACGCCAATAATCGAAAAAATCAAATGATTTTGATTACAATGACCAAGCATCATGATATGCCATGGAAATTTCTCATAAGAAGTCTTGCCCTACAAATCATGGGTATAAAATCGAGCTTTCGGAACGAACGTAACAGTAAAACCCAATTTTACTGTTACGTACCGGAAGTTATATTTTGTTTTTAGACCCATTGTTTCTTGGGAAAAACTTCATAGAATTTGTTGTAGATTACTATTTTGACAATATGTTAGCGTTGTTAGCGTGAGACCTTTAGTGGTTGAGCCTTGGATTATTGGTAGGATATGGCAGTCGGTTTAAAGTGCGAATAAGAGGAAATGAAAGTTTGGAGAGTCTGGCAGTAAAGAGTGATCTGAGTTGGTTACATGGGATAGCTCAGGTATCCTGTACGGGAAGTCAGACCCACAAATTCTGACCAGACTAGGCAAATACTGAGGGAAATTAAAAAGGTTATCAGTTCTGCCTTTAGCAACTATACGGGACAGATGTTCTGGATATAATTACAATACATCGTTGTCCTGGATAGCTATCTTAAACATGCGATTTTGGGGTTGGGGCGGCCCCCAGTTACTTGAACCCAATTTTTTATACGAAATTCGTACTCTACTCCTGAATACCTTTCATTTGAGTCCAATATTGTCCCGATCGGTCAACTTTTATTTTTGGGTAGTACTTTTGGGGAAAGGGGGAGGGTCCGATATCAAAAAATGACATAGCCTATGTTTCCTTTCAGACCAACACACACAATCAGTGGAAATTTCAAGGTAATCGGTCCAGCCGTTTTGAGTCTATACGGAACAAACAAATAAACCGACAAACAACCAAACAAACCCAAATTCATGTTTATATAAGAATGATTTAGCTTTTTTGGTATTAATACTACCTGTTATCAAAAGTTAGGACAATAACTTTCTGTACGACCCTCGTTTTACAAAAAGCAATTGTCATTTGCATATAGAGTTGCTGACTAACTGGCTGCCTGCATTCGTATACGAATGCACCTCAACGAAACTCTCGGGGCAATCGTAAACATAGTGTGTTTTTTTTATTTTTTTAGTTTATTTCCTTTGCTTCATTCCGAGTGCATAGGCGCGTGCACACACTTCATTAGAAAGTTTTGCTCTTCCCAGTGAGTTTTGAATGAACATTTAAAAGTAACGTTCTTTTCCGTTTGCTTTCTTAGTTTTCAAACGGTTAGCACCACAAGCAGACAATCAACAAAAGCTCCAGTTGCTGGACGGCGGCAGTAGCAAGCAAAACCCAACCAAACCAAACCCAAAAGCCACAACGCACAACAAACCAAGTACCATATAAACAACAACATCAACAATAAAGGCAGCAACTACTACGACGTAGCCATTAAAATGAAAACGAATAAAGTGGTGATTTTACGCCATGGCGAGAGTGAATTCAATAAATCGAATCTATTTTGCGGTTGGCATGATGCTCCACTAACAGAGAAAGGTGAGTTACATTGCTTTGATATGTGTTGACCTAATGAAGGCATTTTTATTTACTCTCGCATCTCAGAGGGAGGGATTCCTACTGAGCGAACGATCATTTGCATAACTACAAATAGTGTGAGCGATTTGTTTCAAAAGAGAGCTTACTGTCGAAATTTGAACTTTTTGATGAAAAGCTGCAATTAATTTTAAAAACGTACAACTTTCATTTAAATTGACCTAGTTGTATGATAAATCGTACAGTGTATAACCCCTTACTTGGTTATGGATGATCAAAAAATGCAATGATCTTTGTTTTGTTTTTTTCTTTTCTTTTATTTTAGGCCTTGAGGATGCTTCAAAAATTGCCGTAGCTGGTCTACGCGAACATCAGATGCAATTCGACATCATCTACACCTCATTGCTGCAACGAGCCCACCAAACCTTGGACATTATCAGGGAACAAATGAAATATAACGATGTGCCTGTGGTCTATGATTGGCGCCTCAATGAGCGTCATTATGGAAATTTGACGGGCTTTAATAAACGACAAATGGCCAATAAATATGGAGAAGAAAAGGTATGTTGGAATTTAAATTGAAAATACTTTGAGTTGAGTTGTTTGCATTATTTAGGTCAGGACAAGCGACTGGCAACCTTGGTTGCTAGCCGATTCACTCGGAGACCTTTGGTCCAATGTGTTCGTAGATTAGAAAAAGAAGAGTGAAAAAGTGCAAAAAAAAGAAACCAACGCCAATTAACTATACAAGAAAATGTAACTCTCGCCGGCGAGAGTCAGCCAATTCAGGTCTCTACAGAACTCCAGAATTACAAGAGGACTAAAGGCCAAAACAGATTGTCGGCGTTGAGTTTTGTTTTTGAGCGTTGCGTTGAAAAATGCAACTCTGCAAACAAATAGCAGAAAAGCAACGCGCAATAGTTAAACATTTTTTTTGTGCCTTTGGCGCCTAAAAGCGCTACTTTACCTATGGCAAGATAGAATAACGCTCGATTTCAGGCGTCAAAGTTGAAAATTCTTTAACTTTTGTGTGTTGCTTTTGTGGGATTTGGTTGCAGAGATGCACTTTTCAACGCAACGATTAAAAACAAAGCTCAACGCGCTCATTCTGTGATGGCCTTAAGTGCCTTCAGGGAATCCAGGCAAGGAAAAAGGTGTTCCCCCATTACACTGTGTCTTCTCCTCGCAATTGCGGAGCTGTGACACAAAAGGTGCTCCACCGTCTTGAACTCATCTTCGCCATAGCAGATCTTGCAGACCTCTTCCTCTACCTGCGTGAAGTGCGACGTAAAAGACTTGATGTATCAATGACCAGTCATTGTCCTCAGCCCAGTATTAGAATAATCGCGAATAACTCGACCACCGTGTCTTTGCTACCTGGCAACCTACAGCGCCAGACCATGCCTCGCTCGCGGGGACCATGTGAAAGTTGCCCTCCCCACCAAGAATCTCGCACAATGTAGCGCACACTGATTCCGTAGCGCGATCTTAAGCAATTAGTGATCCATACCAGCTCGTCGGCAGCTTCGTTCCCCGTCACACCTTGATAGCCCGGGACTCAGCAGAGCCGACTGCACATTCTATGGTTCGAAGAAGCTCTGCATCTTCTAATCAGTTTCAACCTCACATGGCCCTACGACAGAGCCCTCAACGCTGCTTAACTGCCCACGTATATCATTACAGACTGATCGGCTCGCGGCACGCGCATCAACTACGCGTTTGAGCCTTCAGGTCCGCGTCCAAACATATAACACTTCTTGATTCAATGAAGACTCCAACCCTGGTGCTCCTATCCATCCGTGTATACAGAGAGTCTCGGGAAGTGCGAGGCCCCTTTTCGGGAAAAACGTCAACAAGCAAGGAGTCCACTGGTATACAATCAGTCAAGCCGCTAATAGCATGGCACCACGCCTCATTTCTATCACCAAGCAGAACAAAGTTCGATAGCACCATGAGCTAGACTCTCAGGGCTTTGGCGATTCTCGTTGATACACATCTAACATACAGGTCTTAAGCCATACCAGACAGGGTTACTTAATCAAATTCTTAAGAAGTTATGTCGGGGTTTCCATGGGGGGCTATTTCTATCTTCGACGCCGTTGTCGGATACTAGCAAAATGCAAATTTTGGCCATGAACATTCCACTAAGGAACAGGGGCAAACTTCTCACATATCAATGAGTGCAGTCCGATTCAAGTTTAAGCTCAATGATAAGTGGCCTCCTTTTTATAGCCGAGTCCGAACGGCGTGCCGCACCTCTTTGGAGAAAAGTTTTACATGGCATAGTACCTCTAAAATATTGCCAGCATTAGGAGGGGAAAACCTCCGCTGAAAATTTTTTTCTGATGGTCTTGCCAGGATTCGAACTCAGATTTCTTTCTTTGTCTCTACAGGAGAATATGCCGGTACCAAAACCACCGCGTTGATGTTTGATTCTTTGGAAAATTTTTCGGACTTCATTCTGACTTCTGTACATCTTCATTTGCTCTAACTCACGTCCATTTATTTTTTGTTTCTGCGGAATAGACGTTCCTCCTCTCTCCTTTTCTACAGATACCTCTCCCTCATCTAGTACGTTACTACAGTTTACAGGGTTGCTCGGTATGCAGCATTCTTGACTTCAATAACATTTCGATGGGAAGTCTTCTGGTACCAAAAAAACTAACTAACAGTAAATGGATAGTAAGTGTTTGAGATTTCACATAATGCTTAGTGCCATGACATAATTACCAGGTAGTGTACCGTAAACAATTGAGTACAATTTTTTCTCGCGAAGTGCACTATCAGTGAACGAGTTTCGGTTGTGTGTGAGAATTATAGTTAAGAACCTTAACTCACATAAACAACGAAAAATGGAGCGAACTAGTAACATACTCAAAATCAGAGTTGCTCTAATCACTGATTGTGACAGTTAGTGCACGCAATATTTGGTTGTTGTATGAATATATCTTGCTTAGTGCAATGGTCCTAAGGACAGTATGCACCTCAAACGAAATATTCGTTGTAATGACAAATGCATTGACATATCCTAAGCGAAATTTTCGGTTTGCTTTGTGTTACAGGGTGACATTTAAAGCATTGGTTATATATATATATTTTTTTGTTTCATTGCAAGAAAACTTTTGCTTTGCTCAGTTTTTGCACAAAGTCATGGATTTATTTTTTCGAAATAATGCTTAATTTTGATTTGATTAGCCGGTCAGATGGACGGATATGTATGACGATGGGGCTTGATGTTAATGATGTAACCTGTCATCGAAATCTGTGTTCCGATGTGACTCAAAAATTGGCAATTTCTTTTAACTGCTTTCTAAGTATTCTTCTAAGTATTCTGGTGATTCGATTCGATTTCGTTTTTTCTCTTTTAAGGTACAAATCTGGCGTCGCTCTTTTGATGTTCTACCACCAGCTATAACCCCAGAAAATCCCTATTATGCCAAAATTCGCAACAATCCTAAGTTCAAAGAAATACCAAATGACAAATTTCCCGATACTGAATCCCTAAAGACTTTAATGCTGCGAGCCATACCTCTGTGGGAACAGGAAATAATGCCCAAAGTTCTAAAAGGCCAAAGGGTGTTGGTGGTGGCCCATGGCACCGTGGTGCGAGCACTGATCAAATACATCGAAGGTATTCAAAAAATTGTTTAGTATTGACCAAATCGTTTGATTTTACTGAGGCTTTTAAAAATCTAATTTTTTTTTATCTCTTTCGCAGACATATCCGATGAAGATATTATGGGGGTCAACATACCAAATAGTGTGCCCTGTGTCTTTGAATACGATTTGGCTAGTGGCCAACGCCATGGCAAAGTCCAATATTTAGCCGATGCAGATTATGTAAAGAAGGAAACCGATAAGGTGGCTGCGATAGGAAATTAAATTGTTCGATGACTGATTTTTTTCTTTAACTTAATTTTTTTGTGGTTATTATTTTACAAAAAGAAATATACAAATTTAAATATTTACATACACAAATATAAACGTGTTTTTAGACCATATTTGTTTAAGAATATAAAAAAATATTTTTTGAAAACACTGGTTAAAACAGCATACACACGTTTCGTGTTTTGTGGCACTGTCATACATCTTAAGTTTGGTCTATAATTTAACAATGAATCGTCTTACAAACGAACAACATTTTATTATCAAAACGCGTGCTTTGTTAAGAAAGTTCATCACGCGCATCTGTGTGTTCAGCGCCGAAGCTCATTTTTGGCTCAATGGGTATGTATATAAGCAGAATTATCGATTTTGGAGTGAAGATCATGCAGAATCATTGTAAAAGCTACCAATGCATCCAGAAAAAGTCATAGTTAGGTGTGGTTTATGGACTGGTGGCATCATTGGACCGTACTTCTTCAAAGATTGGGCGAATCGTAACGTAACTGTGAATAATGAGCGCTACCGTGAGATGATATCTAACTTTTTTTGCCCAAAATGCAAGAGCTTGACTTTCATGACACTTGGTTTCAACAAGACGGTGCCACATGTCGAGCCGAGTTCGTTGACCGCCTAGATCGTGCGATTTGTTTGATTGATGCATTTATTCGCGCGATACCGGCCGAAATGTTGGAAAGAGGAAATTGGACTAAGCGAATGAACCATTTGAGGCGCAGTCACGGTCAACATTTGCATGAAATAATCTTCAAGCATTAAATTATATGGGCCGTACTATAGATTCAAATAAAGATTTCAGGCTTTTTTTTCAGAATTTTATGTGTTTTTGTTTGGAATAACTTTCCTATAGCTTTTAAAAAATCACCTTTTGTATGAGAGTAGCAGGTTCCTGTGCTTTGCTACACCCCAAAAGTGGCCTTTAATAACTAAATACAGTCGAAGCCGGATAAGTGAAACGCTAAAAGCGTTGAGCTTTGTTTCTGAGCATTGCGTTGAAAAGTGCAACTCTGCAAACAAATCGCACAAACACAACGCTAAAAAGTTAAACAATTTTCAACATTGATGCCTTAAAAACACTACACTACAGAATGACGCTCGCTTTCAAGGGTAAGTATTGAACATTTTTTAACTTTTCCGCAGTGCTTTTGTGGGATTTGTTTGCAGAGTGGAGTTTTTGCAACGCCATGCTCAAAAACAAAGCGCATCGCGCTCATTCTGCTTCGGCCTTTAAGGGCAAAATACGCCTAAGTAGTGTTTTCACCTTTTTTTTATATTTAAATTTTTTACCTTTTTTTAAATTTACCCCTGATTCTGAAGGGAATGTTCATAGGCAATATTTTGCAATTTATATTCTAAGACAGTTTGTGACCTTACTGCCCTGGCCCATAAAGCTCCCACTCTACATAATCGCTTTAACCCTTTACCACCTCACTCGTTCCCTAATCGCCCGGATCACCATATTATGGTCAGACAATCGGCAAAATATCTCAGTGCCTGGGGCTTCAATGTATGCCTCTAAACCCACTCTGTTCAGTGAAATTTTTCTGTTCTAAGATGAACTTAAAGATAGCAATATCAGAGTAACGTAAACCCAAGACTGTGCCACTGGTAGCAATGCCTCGGACTCGACCTCTGAATTAGCTCAGGTATCCGATCGCAAACATTTTCCATTCAATCCCTGTTTCGTGGTATGACCTACTCCTATCCCGTATTCATTCTCGCATCGTGTTATGTCGTATGTTATGTTGTATGTCTAGGTGCCGAATATATAGAAACGCCTCCAGTCCCCTAGTAGGACTGGTCCTCATCGCCTCTCCGATGACCGGACAACATTTTCTCTGAACCTGTTGTAATGTCCTTTTGTTGCAGTTTTCCCTCATGTCCTCAATGTAAACCCTTATGGTCTGTTCCATCCGTGAAGCATGCACTTCCACATGACAATGCCCGAGTTCCGTCAATTAAAGAACGTCCCACTCACACCAGTGCCTCGTATTTGACTTCAAGTATCCGATCTGAAACCTTTTCCAATCCATCTAGGTTTCCTATAGTCTCCTCAATTATACCACAAAGGTATGATCTGCTCCTAACATCTATAAATTCTCCCATCGTCATAAGTCCCATAGCCGCAGTGGATGCCTCATACTTACTGTATGTCTGTTAGCCGGATATCTTGAAAAGTATCCAGTATCCTGGTAGGTTTGGTTCCCATCGCCATTCCCATGCCAGGACAACATTTTCTCTGCACCTGTTGTGTCCTTAGGTTGCACTTTTCTCAATCGTCATCCACCAAACCTTCTGGTGCCCAACAACTGTGAGCCTCCTATGCTACTGGACGTGACACGTTTAGACAAACTTTCTATCCAGGATCACTCCCAAGTACTCGTATTTGACCTTGTCGGGTGGCGACATTTTTCTATTGAGAAAACGTGGTCTACCCCAGTCGTATGCCATCTCCAAGACCGTTTCTGCTCTTCTGCATAGGTTATTCGGATTTCTTAAAAGTATTATAACATCGTCTGCGTAACAGAAGAAAAGTGCTCTCAGTCAGGATCCGTATCAGGATTTACTTAATAAGGTTGTGTAAAGCGATTAGCTGACATAACTTCAACTTATTCATCTTCTACATCCATTATTAGTTTACGTTTTCTCCTGACGTTTTAATCGGCACCTTTTTACATCCTTAATGGGGCCTTTCCACATTCTATTATTCAGCCATGGGTCTGTATAGACTTCAATGGTAGTCAACCAAAGCGAAGACGATAAAATGTGGCATACCCTGTGCTTACACAGGGTATGCCACAAGTGATGTGTAAATAGTGATCTATACAGTCCCTAAGGACCAGATTCAATTTTTGACTCAATCATTTTATATGGCACAGATTTGTGGCACCTTGGACCCTTTCTATGTTTAGTCGTTTTCTATATTAGAGTCCTAATTTACTGTGTCCCTATATCTCAATAGTACATATGATATTGCCAAGCAGTGTTACCAATCAAAAGTACATTCTCACAACCATTCGAAACACTCAATAAATATTTGAATTTAATTAGCTATAATGGGGATGTCGAATATTGTCAGTTCATTCATAAATGTTCCAATGAATTAATATTTATAAAAGAAACACCCCCCATTATTTATTGCCTATCCTCAGGCCAGCACTCTCTTACCACCTATGGACCGCATACCAACAAATTTACATACATACAAACACACGCACATGTTCGCACAGATATTCTGGCCAAGGCATTCCATCTGGATAAAGAAGAGTCGTTGTTTATGTCATAAAGCCAAGGCAAAAGCTATGGCAAACATATGTCACTCGAGAAAAAGAAAAGAGAGTGAGGGAGAGAGAAATGGTGAAACAACCACCAAAACAAACAGATAAATGTCAGTTCAAAAAGAAATTTAAAACAAAAATAATGAGAGAAACAAAAATGAATTTCTAAATGAAAACAATAACAATGGTTTTGTCGAATGAGAAAATATTTAGGAGAGAGCAATAGATAATTTATATACAGAGGATATTTTCGCAAAGTCGCTACTGCTTTTAAATGCGGCACCACTATGCCTACTCCACTATGCGCATGCCTAAGAGAACAAAGTGCTCATGTCGTGAATGGTTGTTGTTTTCATTAATGAAAAGGGCACGAAATTTGGCTAGTTACAGTGTTGCCAGTTTACAAATTTTTCAATAAGAGAAAGTGTCAGCAACATAAAGTATATAAGTACATATGTGTATAAAAAAGTTAATTATGGCTATGTAGGTACTTAACCTTTAACTGGCGAGTTGAACTTTTGACGTGGTGGTAAATTGTACACCCTTTTTTATGAATGAAAGTTTTTAAGAAAAAGTACTCTTTTTAAAACTTTACTATATTAGTCGATAAGATAACATTAGCTGTGTTTTATTTTAATACTATATGTTGCAATGCAATGAAGTATGTGTGAAATTGACATCTATCCAGGACAACAAAGTTCTGGATAAATTACCAGTGCAGGCTTATAAAGAACATCTGTCACCAGGATTGCCATGATAAGTGTTTCAAAAATAAGTGTAGCTAGCTGTGCTATCATGTTCGCCACCTAGTAAATCCAGATTTGGTCCTTCGAAAATGAGCGTACTTTCAACAGACAGACGGACAGGCTTGGCTGGACATAAAATGTCACGACCATCAAGAATATATATACTTTATGTGGTCTTAGATCAATATTTCGGAATGGCGAGTATACCCCCATCCTAAGGTGCAGAGTACAAAAAGTAGAATTAAAATTCTGTGATTGTGCAAAAGCATATGCACAAATACTTCAAATACATCTATTTCCGTTGTGACATGCGTCAGTTAGGGTCCAAATTGGCCCTTAACCCGATATATATGTAGCTCCCATATAAACTGATCTCCTGTTTTGACTTGTGAAGCTTTTAGAGGGTGCAATTTTTAACCGACTGGTTGAAATTTTACACGTCGACTTTAGTTATGACTTTTATTAGAAATATGTACCTCTTATGGTCCAAATCGGTCCTTAACCCGATATAGTTCCTGTATAAACCGATCTGCCGATTTGACTTCTTGAGCCTCTGGTGGCGCAATTATAATCGGTATAGCCATGACAATAAAGTGGGAAGATAAACAGAGATGTGGATCTCAAAATTGAAGACGTTAAATTGACTATTACGTCGTCATCAAATATTCAGATTTATTAAAGTTATATAAAAATAGTCGAAAACTTGAAAATCGATTTGAATCAATGCAATATCTGATATGGTTAATTCCTATATAAACGAACGGATCTTTCGAATTTACTGAGTATGGTCTGAATCAGTCTATAGCTTGATATCCAAATGCATTAAAGAACAGGGGCAAACTTCTCACATATCAATGAGTGAGAGTCCCCATTTTAATAACCGATTTCGAACGGCGTCAGCAATGCGACATCTCTTTGGGGAGAAATTTTTATACGGCTTCAGGCAAGGCATAGTACTTACTTCCCACATGTCGCCGGCATTAGGAGTGGATAACCACCGCAGAAAATTGTTTCCGATGTTTTTATGTATGTCGTGGCCCAAAACCCACCCTGGTGGGTCAACTATAAAATTTGGAAGAAACTGTCAAATATATCCCAAAATTGCATGCTTGTGGAAAGAAAAACTAAAGAAGACGGCAGGTGTTTTTTTTTTTAATAAAAGTAAAATTGCCCCTAGTCAACCAACTTCTTCACTACGACAGTTTCTGCGTGAATTGGACAGAGGCACGCATTTAGCCGTTGGGAACACATTCTTCATCCCACAAGTACAAATTATCTACAAATGTTATTAGATTTATTATATTATGGATCATAACGCAAGTAATGTTCATTTATTTCAATAAAATATTATTTCTTTTTATGGTGGGTCACAAAATATTTTTTAGAAATTTAGGATCCCACGCGGGAGGGTTTTGGACTTTGACGCAAAAAAATCGGAAAAAAATAAAAAATAAAAATTACGGGAAATCAACGCTATCATATAGATATTATTTTCTTGGAGAGAACACAAATTTAGCCACTGAATTCAAAGCAATTTTTGATATGATAAAAATTCGCTGAGTTATTGATGTTTGAAAATCAAAGATCCCATCCGGGTGGGTTTTGAACTTGCTATAGGGTCTAATTAAAAACCTAATTGAAAATTTCAATCATTGTTTTAATTAAACCAATTAAAAACTTAAGAGAAAATTTTAAAAAATGTCAATCATTTTTTTAATTGAACCGATTAAAAAGTTGATTGAATATTTCAGAAATTTAAGTTTTTTTTATTATAATTGAGTATGATTTTTTTTTAATAACATTTTCAAAACCGCTGATTAATATTTTCACATTCGTGATTGAAACAGTTTTAATAAAAAAAATTAATTGGGTAAATCAATTTCGTGGTTGAAACCGATTTTTATCTATGAAAAAGTTAAATTCGTCAGGGTCAAGTTTCATTCGCCAGAGGTTATACAAAAAAATTGAGATATATGAAGGCGTGCTCTATTATTTCTTCATTATTGTAGCAATGTGTTGTGCACTGAGGCGGCAGCCCTTGCCGCTGATAGACTCCATCGGATCAATCTGGCACGTAAAACCGGTTGCCATGGGATCGCTATAGATTTTTCGAAATTCTGGACATATAGATATTCTTCCATTTATATCGTAAAAAACGAAATGTAATAAGAGTGTTTAAGTAAAAACAATTAAAGGCTACATAGTAGATTCATATTATAAAATGAGGCGCATGAGCTCTATGACCAATTTGTAATTGCAAATGATTAAAACAATTAATTTTTTAATTAAAAACTATAACATTTTTAATCACATAGTTTATTGAAATTTCTTCAGATTCAGATTTTTTCAGATTCAAAAAAATAATTGATTTTATTTTTATTTTATTTTAATTAAATTTATTTTATTTTATTTTATTTTTTTTATTTTATTTTATTTTTTTTATTTTATTTTATTTTATTTTATTTTATTTTATTTTATTTTATTTTATTTTATTTTATTTTATTTTATTTTATTTTATTTTATTTTATTTTATTTTATTTTATTTTATTTTATTTTATTTTATTTTATTTTATTTTATTTTATTTTATTTTATTTTATTTTATTTTATTTTATTTTATTTTATTTTATTTTATTTTATTTTATTTTATTTTATTTTATTTTATTTTATTTTATTTTATTTTATTTTATTTTATTTTATTTTATTTTATTTTATTTTATTTTATTTTATTTTATTTTATTTTATTTTATTTTATTTTATTTTATTTTATTTTATTTTATTTTATTTTATTGTATTTTATTTTATTTTAGTTAATTTTATTTTATTTTGTTTTATTTTACTTTAATCTATAATATTTTATTCAATTTTCTCAACGGCAACTCTGTACAAACAACAACGACCCACCTTTATATCGTGTGTTAAACCACTTGTGCTCAGCACTGTGCGGCGATGAATTCTTTAAGCATGTGTGAGTTTGTGCCACTGCGTTGTGTTGTCTGTGCGCTCTTCTTGAATTCGCATAAGCGAAACCGAAAAAGAAAGGTGCACATGTATCTGGCAGATACATTTCAGCCAGTCATTCCTCACTCACTCAGTCAGTCAGTCAGTATGTTTAGTTTAGCCAAGCACAGCAAGTCGGAGTCGCGAGTCCAATAAGAAAACGCGCGGCGGCGACGGTGACGCCAGCGACAGACAAACGCCATACCCCACAAGAAAAAAACATCTGTGGACAATTTTAAATAAACAAATATAACAAACAGCAACAACTCAGTTGCTAGAGTGAGTGACAAAAACAATCACACACACAGACACTCGTTTGGGCATAACCATCTTCGAATTACACAAAAAATAAACGGAATTTAAAGAATAACATCTTCTCGGTTTCGGACTTGCTCTTGTTGTTCTGTGGTTATTTCTCTTCTCAACGACGACAGCGACGGTCAGTTTCGAGACCAAAAAGAAAACGAAGACGACGTTTCGACTACAAACAAAAAATCAACAAAATCGAAATTCACCCAAATAACGATTGAAAGTAAAAAAAAATCCCCAAACAAATTGTTATTCGCTGTCATTTTCACTTGGCCACTGCAAAACAGCCAGGCAGCCAACCAAATTGGACCGACCGACTGACTGACGATGGCCTACCCCACAAATCTTTTGAGATGTCCCATCCAATAACGAAATTAATAACAGAAAAAAATAAATAAATAAAATATGTGAAAGAAATCTCCAAGAATACACATGTCACAATGAATATTCTATGTAGATCTAACCAAAGAAAGAGGTTGTGAAAAAAGTAACATCAAAAATATATTTACATATGTATGTACGAGTATGTACACGGTATGTATGTAAATACTCGCCTGTGCATGGTGCATGTAAGCAAGTGTCGTTTGCGTCTTCTGGCTTCCAAGTGAGATGAGTGCTTTTGATGTGAGACGGAAAAAACGTCTTCTATAGAATGTATCCTTCTATAGATACCCAAAAAAGATATCGTTTGCATAAAGTCATTCGCCACACAATATGAAAGCGAAAAGTAAAAAATCTAATTATAAGAATTTCCAATTCCCTTTAAACAAGAAGAAAATCTGAGCTCCGTGTCACTCACCGTTTGGCCGGCGGTGAAAATGTGCGAATAAAAAGTGTATTTATGTGAAATTTAAACAAAAATAAACAAAACAAAACCAAAAAGAATAGAAAATATTGTGTATTTGTGTGAAGCGTAGCCGACTCGCCTACCTACCAACCGACAGACCGACCCTGCCGACGGGCCTTCAACTCGGTTGCCTCTCTCGCTCGCTCTCACTCTTCGGGTTGCGTGCCACCGGAAATCAGGTGTATAACCCGGAAGTTCCGCTACAAAGCCTAAAAGAAGATTACACAAAATTCATTGAATGTGAAATTTTCTTAAAGCAAATCCCCTCCCAATTCAAAAGGAGCGCAGCACTCACCTGCATCACTAGGCAGACGAAGCAGAGGGAGAAGAAGGTGCGTTTTGTTTCATATTTTTCATGTTTATACCTGTGTCTTGAAAAGAAAATATTTTCATCGAGTATGTATGTACGTACATATGTATGCGTGTGAGTTTCCTTATGTATTTAGTGTGAGCCACAAATGTCGGCATTTTATCTGCAGTTTTATGTTTCCTTGAGAAGAATTAAGGATATGAAATGATGAAAAATGTTTGTTGTTGTTTTTTTATATTTTTTGAAGATCGTCTACAATAGATAAAATATTTTTAAAGCACACAAAAATATTATTTAGTTACATTTATACGAGAAATTGTTGTGAAACATTGCCTGAATTATTGCAAGTTGTTGAAAAATATGTTCTTAAGACATATTGGACCACCTTCGAAAATGTTGTATGTACATATCTGGCCTACAACATCTCTTATTAAAAATTACTTTCTGCAACTGACTCTGCATTGTAAAGAATGACTTTGTAAACATCGATTTTATTTTTTTTTTCATCGATTAAACAGTCAAATATGCATCATAATATCAAAACAATTATTGAAATCGAATAATTTATCTTTGCCATTTACTTTTTATTCCCTTCGCCATAGGATGGGGGTATACTAATTTTTTCATTCTGTTTGTAACTACTCGAAATATTCGTCTGAGACCCCATAAAGTATATATATTTTTGATCGTCGTGACATTTTATGTCGATCTAGCCATGTCCGTCTGCCCGTCCGTCCGTTAGCGTGCTTTCGACAGACGTCTGTCTAACTTTCGAAGCAGTAAATCTAGCCGCTCGAAATTTTGCACAAATACTTCTTACTAGTGTAGGTCAGTTGGGATTGTGAATGGGCCATATCGTTCCATGTTTTGATATAGCTGTCATGTAAACCGATCTTGGGTCTTGACTTCTTGAGCCTCTAGAGGGCGCAATTGTTATTCGATTAGATTGAAATTTTGCACGACATGTTTCGCCATGACTTCCAACAACTGTGCTAAGTTAGGTTCAAATCGGTCAATAACCTGATTTAGCTACCATATAAACCGATTCTTGAGCTTCTAGAGGGCGCAATTCCTATCCGATTTGGCTGAAATTTTGCATGACATATTTTATTATGACTTTCAACATCTGTGCCAAATAAGGTTCAAATCGCCATGTTAACCGATCTGCGATCTTGACTTCTTGAGCCTCCAGAGGGCGTAATTATTATCCGATTTGGCTGAAACTTTGTACAACGGCTTCTCCCTTAAACATTTATATGGCAGCTATATCAGGTTATGATCTGATTTGGAAGCAATACCAAAACACGTCGTGTAAAATTTCAGTCAAATCGGATAGAAATTGCGCCCTCTAGACGTTCAAGAAGTCGAGAACCCAGATAGGTTTATATGACAGCTACCGGTTATGGACCGATTTCAACCATACTCAGCACAGTTGTTGGAAATCATAATAAAATACAGCATGGAAAATTTCAGCGAAATCGGATAAGAATTTTGACCTCTAGTGGCTCAAGAATTCAAGATCCAAGATCGTCAAGATGTCAGCTATATCAAATCATGGACAAATATAGCCCAAGAATATACAGGGTGGCTGATGAAAGCCGCTACCAAAAAAAAATGTAATAACTTTTTTTCTATTTAATAATAATAATTTAATAATTAATTTAATTAATTAATTAATTAATTTAATTAATAATAATTTAATAATTAATTTAATAATTTAATTTAACATGAATAAAAGAAAAATGTATTCCATACACCGAAAAAAAAAATGTAGCAATATTCATCATTGTAGCAATATTCATCAGCCACCCTGTATATAAATGGGGACTTAGACGAATATTTTGAGGAGTTACAAACGGAATAACGAAATTAGTATACCCCCAATCCTATGGTGGAGGGTATAAAAATTGTTCAGCGGTGGTTATAACTTCCTAATGCTGGCGACATGTTTGAGGAACTATGCCATTTAAAAAAATAGTATGGCAGCCATGTTAAAACGTCTCCCCAAATCGATGTCGCACTGAGGCCCGCCGTTCGGACTCGGCTACAAAAAGGAGGCCTCTGATCATTGGCCTTAAACTTGAATCGGACAGCACTCAATGATATGTGAGAAGTTTTTCCTTATTCCTAAATGGAATTTTCATGGACAAATTTGCATTTGCAGATGTTGAGCGAGGCTCCGCTTCAAATGGCTCATTCGTAAGGTCCAATGTTGCACCATTGCCTAAGGACAGGTTAGGATTAAGTGGCAGTCAGCCATTAGACTCACTTAGACATTTTTCTTTATTATTATTATTATGATAACACAGGAACAGGAGAAGGAAGATGGCTTCTAGATCCTGCCGTTGTACCATCCAGATAGCTTTATCGAATGTCCACATCCGCCAAATCATGTAATTTCTCCAAGAAATGAGAACGTAAAGTGGAACTCCTTCTGACTGCCAGTGTGGGACATTTCGCTAGAGGCATACCCACAGATTCTAGTTCCCTGGAACGTGTGGGTAGTTCCTAGTCTTGCAAGCTCATCTGCTCTACAATTCCCTGGGTTATCTCTGTGGCCCGGCACCCAAAATAGGTGAATTTTGAACTGTTCAACCATCTCGTTGAAAGACATGCTACAGTCGAGGGCAGTTTTTGAATTTAGAAATACGTTCTCCAGGGATTTAATGACTGCCTGGCTGTCTTAGAAGATATTTATGCCAATCGTCGTTATGCCATTCTACCACTTCTTTTACTTAACTGCAATGATCTCCGCTTTATACTGTGGTCGGATATGACCGGTCCAAGTTTTTCAGAGTGCACTCCAGAGCCTAGAAACTCCAGTTCCTTCATGATTGACGTCGGTCTTAAATTATTAAAGGCACCTTCAATGTAAAGAAATGCTACCATTGTATATTCCTTGACAGAGAAATAAGGGTTATTTCAGTGAACTGGCCCTTTTATATGCATTAGGTTACCAAGACCTGCGATCTTCAGGGATCTTTGCCCTGGGATATGTTCCTATTTACCTCTCTAGAGTCTACAGCATAAAGGATGACAGACTAACAGGGTGAAAATTTTTCCACACACACGATGAGGTGGTAGGGTTTCCGTGTTTTTGGAGTGAAAATGACCTTTGTGTCCCTCCATTCCACAGGTATATACGACATGCTGATACAAGTAGAGTATATTAACCTAAAGCTACAATTATACGATGAGGCATATAATAGGAACTGCCACTTTCTGTATTCATAAGACTTGTCTTATACGTCAAATACGAATAGAGTGTACTCTAATTATATGTTGTATGGCATGTATTGTACTTTTTTTTTATAGGCATGTGTCTACATAAATGTTCGATGAAATAGGAGCTCGATTTTATCGAAAGAGTTGCTTATTTATCTCAAAATCCATTTGTCACATTAAATTTTTAGTACGTATCACACGATGTGCGCGACTTTCAGAGTTGCTATTTTTGAAATTACATATGGCAGGAGAGATACATCATCAGGGCCTGGCGACTTAAGAGTCGAAACTTTTCATCGTCCAAAGAATTTTCGACTCAGATACAATAACCTCCAAAGAATGCATATCTTCTGGCGTTATGTTACTCAGTGGGAGAAAATCGAAAAAAATATGACATTTGAGAGCGAATGGAGATAACTGTCTGAAATTGTTTTAGCTAAGGTGTTAGCGAACTGTGTTATAAACACAGTTTTATTTTGAGTCTGCTAATGTTTTAGTCCGGCTCGACACTTGTGGACGAGTGCGAGGTACTGCTGCCAGCGGCACAGTCTTGGATTGACGGAATCCTGGTATTGCCATCTGGAAGATCATGCTACACAGATGGATCAAAGCTAGAGAACAGAGTGGGCATGGAGTCTACATTGAGAACCCAGTGACTGAGATCTGTTTTAGACTGCCTGGCCAAAATACGGCACTGCAGGCGGAGATCTGGGCGATCACGGAATGCGGTGTGGTGTTAACGAGTGGACGTCGAATGTCAACTAATTTACGGACAGTAAACTGGCCATCAGGGCAATAAAAACCAAGACGGTAAGGTCACGAACAGTCTTGGTGTGTAAGATTGAGATTAACGCCTTTTATGAGGATGGCAGGATCTGCATCGTTTGGTTGCCAAGCTATAGTGGAGTAAAAGCATACCAAACAAGTAACATTTAAGACAATAACTCTGATTTTTATCTGATTGAGACCCCAAATTGAAAGATCGGTCTATATGGCAGCTATATCCAAACATATTCCGATCTGAACCATATTTAGGTCAGATGTCGGTAGGCTTAAAATAACTCAGTGTTATTAATTTCAGCGGAATCGGGTAATAAATGTAGCTTTTATGGGCTTCAGACCCTTAATCGGCAGATCGGTCTATATGACAGCTATATACAAGTATATTCCGATCTAAACCATATTTAAGTCAGATATCGGGAGGCTTAAAATAACTCACTATTTCAAATATAAGCGAAATCGGGTAATAGATACAGCTTTTATGGGCTTCAGACCCTTTATCGGCAGATCGGGCTATATAACAGCTATATCTAAATATAGTCCGATCTACACCATATTTAGGTCGGACGTTGGAAAGCCTAAAACTACTCACTGTTTCAAATTTCAGCGAAATCGGTTAAAAAAAAAGGTTTTACGGGCTTTAGACCCTTTATTGGGAGATTGGTCTATATGGCATCTATATCCAAATATAGTCCGATCTAAACCATATTTGGGTCAGATGTCGGGATGCCTAAAAATACTTACTGTTTCAAATTTCAGCGAAATCGGATAAAAAGTAAAGCATTTATGGGCATTAGACCTTTTATCGGCAAATCGGTCTATATGACAGCTATACCCAAATATGGTCCGATTTGACCCGTTAAAGAACTTAACCAGTGTGCATCAAAAAGACGTACCTGAGCAAAATCGTTAAATCGTCTTAGAATTTTACGACGATACTTTGTAGGGTCGGAAATTGATATTTCGATATGTTGCAAACGGAATGACTAAATGAATATACCCCCTTATCCTATGGTGGTGGGTATAAAAATGTTCAACTTTGACGGCTAAAATCGAGCATCATTCTGTTTTGTGAAGTAGTGGTTTAAGGCGCCAAAGTTAAAAATTGTTTTACTACACTCAACACTCAATTTACATATGACTTTTTACCCTTGGAGTTATCGTAATGTCTCCATTTACCGACAGTCGATAACATTCATCAGCTGTTTTCTTTAAATCAAATAATGTTATGAGACTTCTCCGCAAACTGTATTTCGAAATTATTCAATTCAAGCAATGTCGCCTATCGAATAATTAATTATAGTGACAGATGATATTTACCCAAATTCCAAATTTTGCCCGGGAAAATTCCACTAAGGAAGTCCGATTATAGTTTAAGCTCAATGAAAAGGGACGTCCGACTCCGAACGGCGTGCCGCAGTGCGACTCCTCTTTAGAGAGAAGTTTCTATTGGGTTGCCCAAAAAGTAATTGCGGATTTTTTAAAAGAAAGTAAATGCATTTTTAATAAAACTTAGAATGAGCTTTAATCAAATATACTTTTTTTACACTTTTAATAACTGATAACTGATAGAAGAAAGAATGCAATTACAGAGTCACAAGCTGTGAAAAAATTTGTCAACGCCGACTATATGAAAAATCCGCAATTACTTTTTGGGCAACTCATACATGGCATAGTACCTCATAAATGTTGCCACCATTAGGAGGGGAAAACAACCGCTGATTTTTTCTGATAGTCTCGTCAGAATTCGAGCCCAGGCGTTCAGCGTCATAGGCGGACATGCTAACCTCTGCGCTACTGTGCCCTCCGATAACATTTACCATCCAAATGGTATTTAGCCTCCATGTGCGTCCTTCGTGAACGAGTAAAGCTAGCCGCTTGTAATTTTGTACAAGTATTTTTTATTCCATAGGTCGGTTGAGAATATAAATGGGCCAAATCGGTGCATATTTAGATATAGCTCCCATGTAAGCCTATTTCTCGATTTTATTTTTCTAGGTTACAATTCTATATCCGATTCGGCGGAAATTTTATTTTATTACGATTGGTGTATTATTTCTTACTATATTAAAACAGCATCCTCGTCTTCGGATGAAGAACTTTCTAGCAATGCATCTTATATGCCGTTAGATAAATAAAACGGCCTCACTATTTCCATTTTTTGATGTATATATTTTTAATATTTTGCCGCTTTTTTCCAAACAACATATTTTGTCTTCTTCTTCTTCTGTTCAAACAAAATTTGCTTGAATGATAGCCGACATTATCCACCATGAACTTGGCACGGTGTAAGAAATGGAAGATTTTTCCACTCTATGTAGGCAACACCATAACAAACGAACACTACACCTGGTGATGGGGTTACATTGTTTTGGACAACAAACACAAAATTTCTATTTCAGTGCAACATGTCGAAAAAATTCTACACTTTTTTGCACAATCGAAAAACCATTAATTTCATTTATTTTGGTTAACCTTTTCTTTCATTAATAAAACTTTTACTTTCTTGCTGCACAGCAACAACCAACTCCCTATTAAAGCTCAGAAAACTTTTACTCCGCATTGTAGGTGCGAAACATATGTTCGTAAGACAAACAACAACAACAACACCAATGATAATAACAATAACTTACGAGCTCTAATCAAATTTAATTAAATTCAATTAAATAAGAAAACATTGTAATTGAATTTATTTCGCTGACTTACCCATAAACAAAAAGAAGAGGAAGGAAAATAAACCAAACCGCCAATCGAAAATAACTGTTTTTTTTTATTTTTATCAAAGAAGAAGAGTTTAGAGTTGTCTTTGGAAAATCAAAAGCCATCACATCAAAGCAAGGCTAAAAATATCAACAACATAAAAATAAACCAAATAAATGAGTGAGGGTAGTTATGAAGTGTGTGTGTGTGTGTGTGTGTGTTTGGGCTGGTGTGTAGGTTTGAAATAGTACCACCATAAATGACACAAAGGGCAATAAAGGCAGCAACGGTGTTGACGACGACGACGACGAAAAACGACGGCATGCCGTTGTCGTCACACTCGAGCACAACACATCAGATGTGAAAAATCGATTTGAGTGTCCTTTTTTTCGGCTGTTGCTATTTTTGTTGCTTTTTGTTTAATGTCTAAACATAGTCGTTTAGTGCAAAACGAAAGAAAAACACACAACATTTTAACAATCCAAGGAAAAGGCAAATGTTGAAACCTTCCACTTACGCATTGGCGTTACTTCTTTGTCTTACACCTTTCACTGCCCTCTTGCTGGTTATTGCTGCTTTTTGTGCTACCAAATCGCGCAACAGCAATATTAACAACTCCTGGTAGACCACTTCAACCATCAGAGCCAATATCAAAGCAACACCTTTTGCCCAGACACTTCCTTCATATCCAGTTACATGCCAACTTGTGTGTAGGGGGGGAGGCACCAACCATCCAACAACGTATGTCAACACTCATAATATAAATGTAACATTTTCATTGGCATTTTTCCTTGGGCCGAACATTATCGTAAAAGCTTAGAGACAGACGTGTTTCAAATTTCTGTTGGACTGGTAAACATAATACCCATACAACAGCAATCAGCAATCAGGTAATTATTTCCACATTATAAGTAAATTAGAAGCAAATACTAAAAGAGGGCATCCGTATTCTTAAAAGTCTGTCCAAAAACCTTTATGATAGGGCTTAAGCAAATGTAATAATGCGAAATTATAAGTCTGTCATACAACAAAATTGAGTTTTTATACCCACCACCGAAGGATGGGGGTATATTCATTTTGTCGTTCCGTTTGCAACACATCGAAATATCCATTTCCGACCATATAAAGTATATATATTATTGCTCAGCGTAAAAATCTAAGACGATCTAGACATGTCCGCCCCTCTGTCTGTTGAAATCACGCTATAGTCTTTAAAAATTGATATATTGCACAACAACGGCTTCTCTCATGAGCTTCAACATGCGTGTCAAATATGGTCCGAATCGGTCTATAGCCTGAAACAGCTCCCATATAAACCGATCTCTCTATTTTACTTCTTGAAACCCTAAAGGACAAAATTCTTACTCGAATTGGCTAACATTTTACACGATGATTTCTATTATGGTCTCCAACAATTATTCATTATTCTCAATTCAATTATGGTCCGAATCGGACTATAACTCGATAAAGCTCCAATATTAAACCAATTATTTTCTTTTATCCTTTGTTTATTTAAAAGGAGATATCGGGAAAAGAACTCGACAATGCGATCTATGGTGAATGGTATATAAGATTCGGCCCGGCCGAACTTAGCACGCTTTTACTTGTGTTTTTTTTTAATTGTTGACCTTCGTACAAGCAGTGATCGTTTATGAAAGTAAAAGTCGATTTTCCACTAACCGATTATTCGACTTTTAACCAATTAAAATTATGTAATTTTGTAACTATGCTGGTACTGGTACCATATTCGTTATTCACAGGTGAAACACATGCTTTTCACGGTTACTTTTAGAAAAACTACAAAAATCTCAATGATAACATAATATTTACTTTTATGCAATTTTTTTATCAGTAATGAGGCAATGTCTTCTCATTGAAATTTTTCTTCAAAATCTATTATCTAAAAAAAGTAATCGGCGAAAAATATCGCGAAAAGAGAATATAGTACCAGCCTTATTCCGAAACAGTGCAGAGTACCCTGCTTAGAGAAGTACCGATTATTTGAATACAAAGTCAACTTTTTGAATTTTTATGCCCTCCACCATAGGATGGGGGGTATACTAATTTCGTCATTCTGTTTGTAATTACTCGAAATATTCGTCTGAGACCCTATAAAGTATGTATATTCTTGATCGTCGCGACATTTTATGTCAATCTAGCCATGTCCGTCCGTCCGTCTGTCGAAAGCACGCTAACTTCCGTAGGAGTGAAGCTAGCTTGAAATTTTGCACAAATACTTCTTATTAGTGTAGGTTGGTTGGTATTGTAAATGGGCCATATCGGTCAAGTCAAGTCCAAGTTAAGGGGGGGTCACCCCGTCTCCAAAATGGTCATATTAGCCGAACCTGGCAATATGGGACTCTAATGAATGGTAGTTAAGAAAAGGTCAGAGCTGGCAAACTATCGATAATCGCAACATTCGATATTTTCGGCCTAACGCAACTCACTGTCCCAAATTTCAGCATAAAACGGAAAATAAACGTGGCTTTTTATGGGCTTAAGACCCTAAATCGGAAGATCGTTCTATATGGGGGCTATATCAAGATGTAGTCCGATATAGTCTATCTTCGATCCTAACCTGCTTATGGATAAAAAAAATCTCTGCAAAGTTTCAGCTCGATATTTCTATTTGTGAAGACTGTAGCGAGATTTCAACAGACAAACGGACGGATATGGCTAGATTGTCTTAGATTTTTACGGTAATCAAGAAGATATATACTTTATAGGGACGGAAATGGATATTTCGATGTGTTGCAAACGGAATAACAAAATGAATACACCTCCATCCATCGGTGGTGGGTAAAAAAATCCGGAGACCGATTTATATAGAAACGATATCAATGCACAGACCAAATAAAACCAAAGTTAATAAAGTCACTGGAAAGTCATGAGAGAAGTCATTGTACAAAATCTTTGCCTAATCGGAGAAAAATTGCGCTCTCTATAGGTTCCATATATCTTAAAGATATATTCAGTGTCGAATTGCTTATTTTTGTTTAGTTTTGCAAAAAATTTTGCTCTTGCGATAGTATCCATCGGAAAAATATCAATCGATATTCAGTCAAAAAATTAAATATCGATAGTGCCATCGATATTTTGCCAGCTCTATTACAAATATGACATTAAAATTTGTGTCTAAGTTCTAGGTGGCGCTTTAACTTCTAAAATTCAATAAGGTTAATTGATCCATCATGTCAATATGGGACTCAAATGAGTTGTGAGTAGAAAACGAATCAGATATCCACTTTTGGGTCCAAGTCTTTGGGGGTCCCCAACTTAATCTAATATTAAGATTAGAATGGCACTATGCTATCCATTTCCATACCTTGTCATAAGCCCTTCTTGTAATCCATAATGATTTTTATGCCAATATTCAGTCTATATTACCAACGACTCTTTTAAAATGAGGCCTCCCTCACATGCGGCTACATCCTTCTTTAGTACCACCTTCATATAAGGCAATTCAGAGCAAAAATTTACATCAAAGTTGTTGTGGTTGTTCTTGTTTTTTTTTTATTTCTTCTTCACAATTTATCAAAGAACATGATTATCACTGCCGATGTGATGATGTCTGCATGTTCATAACATCATTTTCATAATGAAGGCATTTGATGTTATCTTTGAGGTGGAAGCATTTTTAACCAAACACATTGCTTTGTAATTTGCCACAGACACTAAAATTGCATATCGCGATTGTTTCCGCATGGCGTGTGATTGTTAGGTTTTCATGTCAAATTGACCTCATTTAGGAAGAGCATGGCTAAAGTTCACAAAGTGGCTGTAGGTAGAAAAAAGGACTTTCAATTAATAAATAAAAATGATTGTGTATAACAAAATAATCTAATTTAAAAACAAGTAAAAAGGGGTTAAGTTCGGCCGGGCCGAACTCTGGATACCCACCACCTCGGTTATATATACCTTTAGTCAAAATCCGGTCAAAAATGCATACTTTATGCCCATAGCACCTATATCGAAATATGTTCCGATTTGAATCAAATACTAATAAGTACAAGCCATTGTTCAATTGTGTATAGCAAAATATTGGTCTTTTAAGTAGCTATATCTAAAAATAAAGCGATCTGAACCATTTACGACACGGCAGTCAAAAAGCCTAACATAAGTCAATGTGTCAAATTGCAGTGAAATCGGATTATAAATGTGCCTTTTATGAGGCCAAGACTTTAAATCGAGATGTCGGTCTATATGGCAGCTATATGCAAATCTGGATCGATCTAGACCAAATTGCAGAAATATGTCGAGGGGCTTAACTTAACTCACGGTCCCAAATTTCGGCGACATCGGACTATAAATGCGCCTTTCATGGGCCCAAAACCTTAAATCGAGAGAACGGTCTATATGGTAGCTATATTCAAATCTGAACCGATCTGGGCCATATTGCAGAAGTATTGGGTTGCCCAAAAAGTAATTGCGGATTTTTCATATAGTCGGCGTTGACAAATTTTTTCACAGCATGTGACTCTGTAATTGCATTCCTTCTTCTGTCAGTTATCAGCTGTTACTTTTAGCTTGCTTTAGAAAAAAAGTGTAAAAAAAGTATATTTGATTAAAGTTCATTCTAAGTTTTATTAAAAATGCATTTACTTTCTTTTAAAAAATCCGCAATTACTTTTTGGGCAACCCAATTTTTCGAGGGTTCTAACTTAACTCACTGTCCCAAATTTCAGGAAAATCGGATAATAAAATTGGCTTTTATGGGCCTAAGACCCTAAATCGGCGGATCGGTCTATATCGGGGGTATATCAAGATATAGTCCGATATAGCCCATCTTCAAATTTAACCTGCTTATGGACAAAAAAAAAGAATCTGTGCAAAGTTTCGGCTCAATATCTCAATTTTTTAAGACTGTAACGTGATTCCAACCGACAGACGGACGGACATGGTTAGATATACTTTATATATATACTTTATAGGGTCGGAAATGGATATTTCGATGTGTTGCAAACGGAATGTCAAAATTAATACACCCCCATCTTTTGGTGGTGGATATAACAATAAAAAGCGTGATAAGTCGAGTAGAATCAAATTTAGTTGAGGGATACATGTGTATGTACTTCACCTAGCAAATTTAAGCTAAATCTTGCAAAAAGGTTGAGCTTCTAGGGGTCGTAGAAGACTAATCGGGAGATCGGTTTATATGGCAGCTATAACAGGTTATATAACGATTTGAACCGTATTTGGCACGGTTGATGGAAGAAAAAACAATATGCGCAAAATTTTAGCATTGCATGTAGAATAACAGCAATTGCGGCCTCCTGGTACTGGGGTTCACGATGTCAAATCGGGAGATCGGTTTATATGGGAGATTATCAGGTTATAGACCTTAATTTGTAAGTAACTGAATCGTACTTAATGCGATTGCTAAAAGATGAAACAGCACACATGCAACATTTGCGGCTCTTATGGGCTCAAGAAGTAAAATCGGCAGAACGGTTTACATAGGAGCTATATCAAATTATACACCGATTTGAACAATACTTACCAGGAATGTTAGAAGTCATAACAAAAGAGTTATTGCAAAATTTCAGGGAAATTCGACAAAAATGTAGGCTTCTTATGAGCTTATATGGGAACTATAACCAAATCTGAACCAATATGGCCCATTTGCAATCATTTATGAGCCACATACATAAGAAGCATGTGTGCAATCGATAGCTATCATGATGTTGACAGATAGTTAGACTTAGAATGTCAAGACTATCAAGAATATATCTATATATTTTATGGGGTCGCAGATCAATGTATCGAGGTAATACACTGGGAATGGCTAGATAAGTATACTCCTATCCTATGGCGGGTGGTAAAAACATTTATGTACCAGCATTCCGGTGATCCGCTTTGCCAGCCCCGTTTGTGATACCCACTTTTTAGTGTATCACGCCCAAAAATCTCGGTAGTCACTCAGTTTATAAGATTATGAAGTTTTATAATAGCTGCGCATAAAATTTTAGAAATTTGTGCCCTTCTGTAAAGAAAGTACCAAATAGTACCGAGGATAACAATGCATCGGAAAAATCAACTAGTCGCCCAATATATATTGTCAGGGTCAGTACCCCCCAAAATTTATAGCCATTTTTAGAGGTGGTTATCCCCTTACTAATGCTGGCTACATCTGTGATGTATCCTGCGATGATAAAACTTCTCTACCAAATGGTGTTGCTAGGGGGCACGCCGTTCGGCCTCGGCGTACGTTTTCTTCTACTTGTCGTATTTTTGTCTAGACTGCGATAATATTTGTCAAACTGGTTAATTTTAGCAGTCCCCGTTCGCTGTTAACGAAGATAAACTATTTCGTACTATTTTGCATTTTTTAGTACCAAAATGTACGAATTTTTACGGATCATTTAATCACCCATCATATATTTCCTTCTTGTACCTACATGCCAAATTTCAGACCTCCAGCTGCATGTGTAAACCAAGTACCAAATGGCCGTAAATAGATTATTTAGTAAACCATGATGTTTTCCCTAGTTGTACCTGCACGCCAAAGTTCTTAGCTCCATGTGAACAGAAAGTATCAAATGGTACCGATTTTGGTACCAAAATGTACGAATTTCTAATAGATCATTTAGTCACCAACCATATATTTCTTAGTTGTAGCTACAAGGCAAATTTTAGACCTTTAGCTCCATCTGAAGAGAGAGTACCAAATGGTACCAAATTTTAAAAGAACATTTAGTAACCCTTCATATATTTCTTAGTTGTACCTTCATGCCAAATTTCAGAACTGAAGCTCCATCTGAACAGAAAGAACAAAATTGTACCAATTTTGATACCAAAATTTACGAAATTTGAATAGATCATTTAGTCATCCATCATTTATTTTTAAGTTGTACCTACATGCCAAATTTCGGACCTCTGGCTCCAACTATAAAGAAAGTACTAAATAGTACCAATTTTGGTACAAAAATGTTCGAATTGTGAAAAAATCATTTAGTCGCCCATTATATATTTCTTAGTTTTACCTACATGCCAAATTTCGGAACTCAAGCTGCATCTGCACAGTAAGTACCAAATGGTAACAAAATTGGTACCAAAATTTACGAATTGTAAAAAGATCATAGTTAATTGTGAAAATATCATTTAGTCGCCCATCACATATTCCTAGTTGTACCTGCATGACAAATTTCAGACCTCTAGCTCCATCTGCATAAAAAGTACCAAATGGTACCAGTATTTGTACTATAATATACGAATTGTAAAAAAAATAAAAATCACCCATCATATTTTTCCTAGTCGCATCTGTATGCCAAATTTCAGACCTCAAGCTCCATCTGTAAAAAAGTAACAAACGGTACCAATTTTGGTACCAAAATATATGAATTTTAAATTGATCATTTAATCGCCCATCATATATATTTCCTAGTTGTTGTTGTTGTAGCAGCGTGTTGTACACCGAGGCGGCAGCCCTTGCACATGAAGGATTCCATCGAGTCAATCCGCTACGTAAAACCGGCTATCATAGGATTTCCTAGTTGTACCTACAGGCCAAATTTCAGACCTCTAGCTCCTTTTGTAAAGAAAGTACCAAATGGCACCAGTTGTAGTACTAAACGTACGTTTTTCCCCGTTACCATTACTATTTTTCAATTTTTTCTTTTCACCCGCATCCTTTAGCACCAGATGTTTTTTAAGTGAAATTTCAAAATTCTACCTCTATCCATCGGTTCTATACAAAGTTTTACCATTTCGTACCTTTTTGGTACTTTTTTAGTACCTAAATGTAAAAATTTCCAATATCTCTCATAGTCACCCAATTGAGGTCGCCGTAGTGTACCTAAGTTCCATAATTCAGAGCTCTAGTTCAATTTACAAAGAAAGTACCAATTGCTGTACGAAACGTACTATTCCCCACTTCCGGTACGATTATTCAAAAATTTTTTTACCAAACTTTATTTTTTCGAGACGCTATTTAAATTGTGCACCAAACCATATTCTAGTCTTTTCCGTTCGCGCAGAGCTAATATGCACCATTTCGTACTTTTTGGTAATTTTAGTACGAATATCACCAAAAGCAGCCTTGACCCATGCCTATCTGCGGTGATATATATATATATATATATATATATATATATATATGTGTGTAATGGAAGATTTGATCATACGCGAAACTTTTGGCACACAAAATTTTAAACCATAAGATTTGATATACTTACCCATGTTACGTATCTGTATGTTTATATATCTAAATAAATAAATAAATAGTTGTAATCTCAAGCTCTTATCATGAACGTTTGCACAAACTCTACAGCATCAAACATTCCTTTTTTCTTTGATATTGATATTTGCCTTTGTGGATTTACGCAAATAAGTGTGCAGATAGTATTTAAATATTTGCGCATTCAAACTATAAACATTTATCATTTATTTAGTTTTTTTGATAAAGGTAAAATATTTTCTTCTTAAATAGCATGTCATAAAATACAACAAATATTCAAATAAATTTTGGTTAACCTTCTTAAGAAAATTTGAAAAAAAAAATATATTTTTTTTTTAAATTTATACAAAAGAACTTAGTCGAAGGGCCCATGTGTACTTAAAGTATAAAATTAGTGTCAGGTAGAAAAGTATAGTTTTTGAGGCCGTGATTGACTAATCGGGAATCGATTTAAATGGGAGCTATATCAGATTATAAATCGATTTGGACCGCACTTACTACGAATGTTGAAAGTCATAACAGTACACTCCGAGCAAAATTTCGGCCAAATCGAACAGCAATTATGACTTTAAGGGACTTAAAGACTGACTTAAGATCTCAAATCAGGGGATCCTTGTATATTGGAGCTAAATCAGGTATAGACCAATGCTTCTTCTAGGTTCCTGCGAGGTCAAGTCGAAGACCATTTTACATAGGACCCATATATATTATATAGGACCTATAACGTTGGAGATAGCAAATAGCCCGTATCGATTTAGATATACGGCCCATTTGCTATCCCCAACGACGCACAGTGGGATAGAACCGGAAAAACTAGTAAAAATTTACCGCATGAGAACGGGTAGAGATATCACTTTGAAATTTGAAATGGTAAGCCAGATCTTACACATCAATGCGAGGTGTCCGATTCAATTTTAAGCTCAATGATAAGGAACCTCCATTTTATAGCCGAGTCCGAACGACGCACAGTGGAAAAGAATCGAAAAAATTTTAAAAAAATATGCGATTTGAGAACGAATAGAGATAACTCTTTCAAATTTGACATGGTTAGAGCTGAGGTGTTATCGAGATCATATTAAGGTGTTACAAATGAAATTAAGAAATTTTGGGGGAAAATGCACTTTATAGGGTGCATCCCCTAGTTCTGAGTCCAGAAACGAGATTCTGAAGTCCGTTTCTGGGACATAGGCCCCTCCAAAACCAAAATACTCCACCAGGAAAAGCATTGTCTTTGGCGCTACCCAGGGATTGCCTCGTGGATGTGGCAATCAATTTGAATGCCCTCAAGAGTATATTTAATGTGGCCCACTTAACACCCACGATCATCCAGCCATAAATATTCAATAAAAATTTAAATTATAAAAGGCGCTGTTGTCTACTCCTGCCTTGGGTTAAAGGGGGTCCAAAATTTTCATGAACCCGTAGGTCCTTCCCTGGTTCAATTTTTTTACCCTACACCACCACTGTGGTACAGGGTATTTTAACTTTGTGCATTTGTTTGCAACGCTTAGAAGGAGAACAGCTAGATCCATTGATAAGTATACCGATCGGCTTAAAATCACTTCCTGATTCGTTTAGCTATTTCCGTCTGTCTGTCCATGTATTCTTGTGATCAAGTTATAGATCGCATTTATTGTCCGATAGTCATTAAATTTTGCACAAGTCTCTTTTTTGGCCCAAGGACGAACGCTATTGATCTTGAACAAAATCGGTTCAGATTTAGATATAGCTCGAATATATATCTTTCATCCGATATGGCCTTTTAAGGCTGTAGAAGCCACAAGTTTGGTCCGATTTTTACAAAATTTGGCATGGGGTGTTTTATTCAATGTCCTCAGATGTGCGTCCTCGGTTCAGATTTAGGTAAAGCTACCATGAATATCTTTTATCCGATATGGAATTTTTAGGCTGTAGCAGCCACAATTTGGTCCGATCTTCACCAAATTGGCACGGGGTGATTTATTTGACGTCATATGTGTCCAAAATTTCATAAAAATCGGTTCAGATTTAGATTTACCTCCCATATTTATATTTCATCCGATTTAGGCTTTAAAGGCTGTAGTAGGCACAATTTTGCCCCGATTCCTACAAAATTTAGCGTGAGTTGTTTTATTTTAAGTCTCAATGCGAGTGCAAACTTTCATATAAATCGGTCTAGATTAAGACATAGCTCCCATATATATCTTTTGTCCGATATGGTCTTTTAAGGCTGTAGAAGCCATTATTTTTCAGTCCGACCTCTTACGTCTTAATATGTGTGCAAAATTTCATAAAATTCAGTTTAGATTTAGGTCCCCGATATATCTTTCATCCGAAATAGATTTTAGCCTGTAAAAACCACAAATTTCGATTTTGCATAAAACGTTTTATTTGACGTTCCAATACGCGCGCAAAATTGCATTAAAATTGGTCCTGATTGGACCTTTTAAGCAGTAAAAGCCATAATTTTGGTCACATCTCTACAATATAGGGCGTGAAATGTTCTATTGATGTCCCAGTATGTGTCATCAAAATTGGCACAGGTTTCGACATAACTCCCATTTAATCTTTTATCCGATATGGCCTTTTAAGGATATGGAAAATCCTACAAGGTTCTTTTTGATATTTCAATAGGTATCCAAATTAAAGTCTGACTATATTTCGAGATAAGTTCTATATATAAAAAGTACTACGTACACCAGGTGGTGTAGGGTGTTATATAGTCGACTCCGCCCGACTTTTGCCTTACCTTACTGGTTATGTTTTGTTTTTACATATTCGTAATCTACTCGCTACTACTTTTCAGTAAATACCCATATTGCCTAGGTTGGGCATCACCACCGTTCTTTAGTGGAGGCTACAGCGCCCATACAATCCGCATTCAGCACATATCTTGGAGGTCATAGGAGAAGTCATTGTGCAAAATTTCAGCCAATTCTAATAAGAATTGCACATACTTGGCTCGTATGTTGGAGGTCCTAGGAGAAATCAATGTGCATAATTTCCGGCCTAAATCGGTCTAAAACCTGATTTAGCGACCATACAAACCGATCTCCTGACTATACTTCTTGAGTCTCTAGAGTCGTGGCGACTACATTTATTTCTGGAACTAAGGCTCCGAGATGACATAGAGAGCTTAGGCTCTCAAAGAAGGGATGAATATCAGGTTCCTTTCCACACCACTAAGGACCAATAAAGTAAAGAGGGACAATATTTACGTATGGCAATGCCGAAAAAAAGCAGAGATATCAATGAGTTCAATTCAGACTTAGGTTAGGTTAGGATGAAAGAAGGGTGCAGATATTAATCCGCCCCATGCCACTATGGACACACACCTAAGCCAGTAATTGGCTTGTTGTACGCTCTAAAAACTATAAAGTAACCTATAAAAATAAAATTTTAGGTTAGGACTTCCTTGCTACTTACTAAATCCTTAATTGTTTTAATACAATTCAGACTTACTTTAAAGTTTTATTTATGAGAAACGAGATGCGATGTGCGTGATAGGCTGGCTGTAGCAAAAGAGATCGAGGGTCGCTGCCATAGCATTCAAGACATCTCGGCTTCAAAACATAACAAACAGTAAGGGAATGGAGTTGCCAGATTGGCCGACTTTAATACTGGTTTTTTCTTTGCAATGAATTTAAGGTTGTATCGTAAAAACTAGGTTTATTCGCTGATGGTAAGTAAACTTCAATGAAACAAAATAAAATAATTTTCCAACATACGTACCACGTGTGCATCTGAATCGGTCTATAACCTAATACAGCTCCCTTATAACCGATTTGGTTGAAATTTGCATATAAGGTTCGGCCCGGCCGAACTTAGTACACTTTTGCTAGTTTTTCAAAATAAAATACCATCCGCATCCGTTTTTAATTAATTCTACTCTCATTTTGCCAGCGGAAGTCCCTGACATGAAATGGCTATACCTATGTATATTATTTTTTCTATGGGTGTTTTACCCTTCTCCAATATCGATGACTCCCTGTGAAACTACTAATTGCCTCATGCCCACTTCATTTGATGTGCTGCTGTACATAGTGAGCATAGTGTAATCAAAAGGCCAAAATAAATTACCTACTTAACATAAAAAGTTAGAAGCTGGAAACTGATTACCCATGTTGGATGTATGGTATATGCGCTCCAATTACAGCACATCTGCAATCTGCAACGACTGCAATCATAGCTGAAAATGAAACAATTGGCTCCAAAATTAGATACAGCACCGCCGTAGAACTGTGGCATCCACAAACCATCTCTTATTTTTCGAATTGTACTTTCAGTTACATTTATCTTTCTTAGTACATTTTGTTACATCAATGAAGTAGTAATATGCAACACAGAAATATCACATTTATTTGTTTATGTATAAGTGCTATAACATTCCACTACATTTAATATCGTACTTTATGATAGTCATGTAAAATAATAAAATGGAGTTTTCTCGACTAGTAGTAGTTAAGAGTTGATAGAAACAACGTGTTTCATTTATTGGGTTTGGAGTTCGATCGACCTAACCTCTACACTTGGTTCAGCTCACGTCCACTACAATTGGTGACCCCGACGTTTGAGCATTGCAAAATGGAAGGCGATGGAAAACAGGCACAAGGGAATACAATCCCACAACAGCAATCGTCAACTTCAACACCAGTGACACGCGCTAATCCGCAAGGAAGTCTTGGTGCACCATCTGAACACAATACCATCGTAAACAGAGTTTCTGTCAAGGTCCCACCTTTCTGGCCAGAGCAGCCAGAAATATGGTTTGCTCAAGTCGAGGCTCAATTCGGTATTTCAGGTATAAACAGCGACGTCTCCCGGTTCAACACCGTTGTTGCAGCCATCGAAAGTGGTGTCTTAGCCCAAATATCGGACGCTATACTCAACCCGCCTGAAACAAATAAGTACCTCCACTTAAAAGCTTGCATTATTGAGCGATACTGCGACAGCGAGCAGAAGAAAATCCAAAAATTGATATCCGAAATTGATTTAGGCGACAAAAGACCAACGCAACTGTTAAACGAGCTCAAAAGTTTAGCAAAAGGTAAAATTAACGATGATTTTCTTAAAACTCTTTGGTTACAGAGGTTACCGGCTCAAACTCGTGCGATACTTCAAGCATCAAATGCAGATTTACCCGAGCTAGCAAAGCTCGCTGATAAAATCATTGAAGTCTCTGATTACCGGCATGTAGCAGCGGTAGCACAAAATCTGCCTGACAACAATCTTAACATGCGGATTCAACGAATTGAAGAGCAGTTAAATCAGCTGGTAAGCTTTGGTCGAAGGAGAAGCCGCAGTAAGTCTAACAACCGCAGATCAAAAAGTAAGGATGGACGGTCCGACAACACATCTACTGGTTGCCAACAACACTGTTGGTATCATAGAACGTTCGGCAACAACGCTCAAAAGTGCCGGCCTCCATGCACCTATTCATCAAACCACACAAAAAACTAACATTATCGCCAGACTCCGCGGGCGGTGCTGACGAGGAATATGTTCAAATCGCTCGCCTCATTGTTTGTGACAAAAGCACAAGCATCCAATTTTTAATAGACACAGGCGCGGATGTGTCCGTGCTGCCACCTACCATAAGGGACAAACGAAACAAACATCAACCAACGAACTTCTATGCAGCTAATGGGTCGCCCATTAAAACATACGGGCAACGACGTTTGAATTTGTCATTTGGGTTGCGTCGGAGTTTCGTATGGAACTTTTACATCGCTGACGTCAACTGCGCAATGATTGGCTCCGATTTCTTAAAAGCATATGATTTGCTTGTTGACATAAAAAGAGGTAAATTAATTGATCGACAAACAATGTTAGAATGTAAAGGGAATTTTGCAAAACAAAATTCAATAAGCATTCTAACACACACAGATTCCTCAAGGTTTGCGCAAATTCTACGTGAGTATAATGATTTGACCGTCTTGAATTCAAATAAAAACCCAATCGAATCGAAGACTACTCATTTCATCACAACTTCAGGTGCACCGGTGTTTGCTCGTCCAAGACGTTTGGTTGGAGAACGACTGGAAGCCGCTAAGAAAGAATTCCAATTCCTCATCGATAAAGGTATTTGCAGGCCATCGAAGAGCCAGTGGGCTAGTCCACTGCATCTTGTAAAGAAAGCGAATAACGAGTGGAGGCCGTGTGGTGACTACCGTGCGCTAAACGCACAGACATTCCCAGACCGGTACCCCATACCTTATTTGCACGACGTCACAAATATTCTGCACGGGAAGAAAATATTTTCAGCCATAGATTTGCAGCGGGCATACCACCAAATACCGATTGAGCCCGACGACATACCGAAAACCGCCATATCAACACCTTTCGGCTTGTATGAGTTTATGTATATGACGTTTGGGCTGAGAAATGCTGCCCAAACTTTTCAGCGATACATCGACGAGCTGTTGAGGGGTTTGGATTTTACATTTGCCTACATCGATGATATTTTAGTTGCCTCAAGTGATGAGGAACAACACGAACGAGATCTACGTGAAGTCTTCAACCGTCTACGAAGAGGGAATTTGTCCATCAACGCAGGCAAATGTAAGATTGGTCAAACCGAGTTGGAATTTTTAGGCCATACCATAACAAGCGAGGGCCTTAAGCCACCAAAGAAAAGGATCGAAGCTATACTTCGCTTTGAAAAACCAACACTGGCTAAGGACCTAAAACGATTCTTAGGAATGATTAATTTTTATCGACCTTTCTTACCACACGCTACGAGGCATCAAAGTGTGTTACAACAACTGGTAAATGGCAACAAGAAGTGCGACACAACGAAAATTGTCTGGTCTAAGGAGACAGAAGCTGCCTTCGAAGCATGTAAAGATGACATAGCTAACGCAACAATGTTAAATTACTTATCCTCAAATGGTAAATTAACTTTAACTGTTGATGCGTCAGACACAGCTGTGGGAGCTGTGCTTCACCAAATCTGCGAGGGGAAAGCAAAACCTCTTGGATTCTATTCCAAACAACTAGCCGATGCGCAGCGCAATTATAGCGCCTACGATCGAGAGCTTGCTGCTGTGTATCAAGGCGTTGATCATTTCAAATACTTACTTGAGGGGCGAGAGTTTACAATCTTCACCGACCACAAGCCGCTCATATTCGCCTTTAAACAAAAAAGCGAAAAGGCACCACCACGAAGAGTGCGACAACTTGATTTTATAAGTCAATACTCCACCGACATTCAGCATATTCGAGGAACAGAAAATAACGTTGCAGATTGGTTGTCGCGACTCAACAGCATTGCGACGAGAGAAGTTAATTTTGAAACGATGGCTGCAGAGCAAGAGACTGACGACGAACTAAAATCTCTTCTGGAGCCAGGTAAGAATAGTTCACTGAAATTAACTTTGTTGCAAATTCCAGACACCAAACAACAACTATACTGCAATGTGGACGGCAAGCATGTACGGCCGTATGTGCCATTGAGACAAAGAGAGTTGGTTCTGAAGAAATTGCACAGCCTGTCTCACCCTGGCATTCGTGCTATGCGACGTCTTGTGATGGATCGGTATGTTTGGCCAGGCATAAGAAAAGACGTAGCCACTTTTGTACGAAGTTGCATACCGTGCCAGAGAATAAAGATTGGACGACATACAACTGCACCGCTCGAGCCATATTCTGCTGCAGATAAGCGTTTCCAGCACGTAAACATCGACTTGATTGGGCCTCTGCCGACGTCAGCAGGTAATCGTTACTGTCTTACGTGCATAGACAGATTTTCAAGGTGGCCTACGGCAATTCCAATCCCCGATATTACTGCGCACACTGTCGCAACAGCTTTCGTCAACGGCTGGATCGCTCTGTATGGTGTGCCAGAAAAAATAACTACGGATCTCGGACGGCAGTTCGTATCATCTCTCTTTGAAGAATTAACAAACACGTTTGGCATACGTCATCTTCGCACCACTGCATACCACCCGCAGGCGAATGGTATGATAGAGAGATGGCATCGCACACTCAAAAGTTCCATCAAGTGCTATGCTACAAATGATTGGTGCTTCGTTCTTCCATTGGTTCTGTTGGGACTTCGTGCTACTGTGAAACCCGACATAGGTGCCAGCCCTGCAGAGCTTCTCTACGGAACACAGCTACGGTTGCCAGGTGAATTTTTTACTCAGAGCAAAACGAAAGAGAGCCAAACAGAATTTGTTAAAAAACTTCGGCAAGCTATGAGTGAATTGCGGACTGCTAAACCGTCGTGGCATTCTACTGAGAAACCTTACATCGAACCTGAATTACAAGAATGCAAATTTGTTTTTGTACGTACGGACCGTACTCGACTACCATTTGAACCGCCATTTGAAGGCCCATTTGAGGTAGAACAACGATTCAAAAAGTATTTCGTTTTAAGGAAAGGGCTACGCAAAGAGAAGGTATCAATAGACCGATTAAAGCCAGCGCGAGTATTTTCGAACGAGACGACAAAGTCGGAAGATGTCTACCAAAGCAACAATGAGAGTCAACATAAGAAGGAAGATGCGATTGAGAGTTCCAATGCTAGCAACAACCAACCACCAGTATTGACTACACGATCGGGAAGACGAGTAAAGTTTCCTAGTTTTTACCGGTAGCGAAAAAACTACCCGGGGGGTATTGTGGCATCCACAAACCATCTCTTATTTTTCGAATTGTACTTTCAGTTACATTTATCTTTCTTAGTACATTTTGTTACATCAATGAAGTAGTAATATGCAACACAGAAATATCACATTTATTTGTTTATGTATAAGTGCTATAACATTCCACTACATTTAATATCGTACTTTATGATAGTCATGTAAAATAATAAAATGGAGTTTTCTCGACTAGTAGTAGTTAAGAGTTGATAGAAACAACGTGTTTCATTTATTGGGTTTGGAGTTCGATCGACCTAACCTCTACACTTGGTTCAGCTCACGTCCACTACAGAACCATAAAAACTAATTGCCTAATCTAACGGCAAATGGCATGAATTACTCTCAAACGCAAAAACAAAAACACCAAAAACAAAAAAATAAAATCTACAACAAGGCTGGTTGTTGACACGCTCCCACTCACTCTCTCTCTCTCACTCTCTCTCTGTAGCAACTAACTCTAGGCCATTTAATGCGACTCGATAAAATTTCAAATTCCTGCAATTATCTTCACTTAAACGACGACACGCGTTTAATTTCCAACAACTTTTCACTATCTATGTGAACTGGTGGTTTTTTTTCGTGGTTGTTGTGTTTTTTTGGGGGCGTTTTAATGTGCGATTACTCGCATTCACATAAAATTCTTTTTTCTGCACTTGCACTCCCACCTCCGCCTTTGGTGTTTTTTTTTTTGGTGTTTTGTTTTGCCAATTTTTTGCTGGCAAACTGCTCTAAAAACCAGAAACACCGCAGCGCACCAAAAGCGCATCATCCTATCGTTGGCTGCTATTTTTGTGTTTAAATCAATCTGATGTTGATGATGATTAAAAAATTGTTTTCATTGAGAGTTAAAAACAACATCAACATACATAAATAATAGTGTACAAATGAAATGAGATACATTCATCAATTTTCTGTATAAATTTCAATGGGAAAGGGTTTTTAAATAAGGGTATGTATTTTTTATATGTATGTTATTGGTATATTTCTCTAATTGATCTTTGGTAATTAGTAGTTCCCTTGTTTACTATCAATGTCTAATTTTCTTTTTATTTTTTTCAGGTAATGAGGAAACACAGATTCGTCAAGGTAAAAAGTGGTTTTGTAAGCGAGCAAAACTCCATTAGAAAGGTTATGATTCACATCGAAATATCTATTTCCGACCCTACAAAGTATATATATTTCGGGTCGTCGTAAAATTCTAAGACGCCAAATCGGACCATTTTTGGATATAGCTGCTATATAGATCGATTTTCCGATAAAGGGTCTAATGCCCATAAATGCTTTTTTTCATCCAATTTCGCTGAAATTTGAAACAGTGCGTAGTTTTAGGCCTCCCGACATCAGACACAATTATGGTTCATATCGGACTATATTTATATATCGGACTATATTTATATATAAGATTCGGCCCGGCCGAACATAGCACGCTCTTACTTGTTCTTGTTGTAGCAGTGTGTTGTGTTCTATCTTTCAGTCGAGAGGTCCTGGTTAGGCAGTTAAACAGGTGACGTGTGTAGTGTGGTCCCATGTCATAATTGCTGTGGCATGTGAGGAGAATGTCTAAGAGCTGTCAAATGTTATACCAAATATTTTGGGATACTTGATGGTGTTTATCTCTCGAATGTATTCGTTTTTACCTTCCTGCTATCGTTTTTGTTGACACATCGGCACGTCTGGGTCCAAATTCCGACTCGAACATCAAAAAAAGCCATTTAATAATTCGGTAAGAAGAGTTGTCGCTACGCGGCCCGCCATTCAGTTTCGGTAAAAAATGGTTCGATCATTGAGCTAAAACTTTAATAGGGCTCTGTTCATGAATGTGAGCGATCCCTTATTGGATTGTTAGAGGGAAATATTAAAAAATTATTTTAAACAAAAGGCTCCCTGTGGTACAAAAGCGACAACAAAATTGTGATTTCGATAGAAAAATTCAAAATTTAAAATGTGCACTAAGATTGGTTCCTTTTTTTTCGTTTGGCACTAATTGATATCTTTGCGGGTTTTGCGTTACCTAAAAAACACCAAATTTAGTGCGAAAAGTACTAAGTTGGCATCCCTGCCTATTATTTTGCTGTTTTACTTATTCAGTTATTTCATCATAAAGAAGATGATGTTGGTAGGCTAGAGGATGCTTGCAAAACTACCAAACATGAGATCATGAGTTCCAATCCTCTGTGGCACCAAAATTATTAAAATTTGTTTTTAAGGGTTATAGTAGAGAGAGAGTGACAGAGGAAACTCCGAGAGCAGCAGTAAAATGAACGAGACATGCAGCGTGAGCCGAAGAGAGAACATAAAAACACCACCACACCGAAACAAAGCACATGAAGTGGCTGGTAAAATGGTTTTTTGTCTTGTTTATTGATTGATTGATGTTATATGTTGGATTTCCTTTCAACAATAAATTTGTATTTTCAGTTCCTGAGATTCAAAATAAATTGTTGCAGGAAAATTGACAAATTTCGTCATTGTTTTTTCGACCAAAATTGTTGTTTTTCAAAATTATTTTTATCTGTGTAGAGGTAAAACAGTGCCGGAGATATCGCCCCGCCTTTGGGAAATCCCTGTTTCATTTTACGGTGCTTAGACTTCTTATTCCTAAATTTCACCAACGACTGGTGATCACACAGATATTTCGTGACAAACCGTTTCAGGTCGTCTTAGAGATATCCCCAAAGAGTTTGGCTTAATGTCATATTGGATGCTTTCGATAAGTGAAGTGCCACGATAAGTGCTTTCGATAAGTGAAGTGCCAAGTGATGCCACGCAAAGCATTTTGTTACTATCCAGTCTTCGAAATTCATGTTGATGCTCGACAAATGGAAATTCTTTAACGTGTCTAGGGAGGAGTATTCCCACAAACGCCTTGGCTGCTGTTGAGAGAAGTATCTGATTCCTCCTTGCTCGGATACTTTCCAGACTTCAGTAGCGGGATCACTCTGTCCACCTTAATGATTTTTACCTTAATGTTCGTTTGAAATATTGGCGGGAAGCACCATGGCATACAATCTACTATTTCGTCGAACTTCCCGGCATTGGCCTGGCAATTATGAGGCTGGAGTGTTGCTTTTGCTTATATTGCCGCACGGAAAGGTTCAGAGGGGTCAGATGGTCCGACGATGAGGATGCCGAAGGCGACGACGATGACGCTTGTCACCAGAATGGTCTGTCGGAAACTCCGACGTATAAGACATACATTTCCGACGTATAATACATACATCAAAAACTTCATAAATTAGTCAAAAAAATAGTTTTTGCCAGAATTGAAATTATTTATTAGGAAATCATACAATTAGTTTCAACTCTTGTGAATTTATGAATATGGCAACACTTGTGCATAAGTTACAACGTGCGAGTACATCAACAACCTTTTTTACTGTTATTCTCCCACACTAATACATACTGGCGTAATTCGTGAATATCTTAATATGGTCAAACTGCAGCGGAAGGCAGAGTTCTGATCATAAATAGATTTAAAATAACATTTTTTTTATAAAATTTAAAATTTTTAAATATTTATAGTAACAACAACAAATCTAAAACAATGATATTTTAAATAGAACAGAAATTTTGAGGTTTGTGACGTTTACAACCTTTTGAGAGTTGAAAACCTAAAAAACCGACATACAGACCATCTCTGCTAGTCATCCACTGCTGTCTATGTTCGAACCAGACCTTTGCAAACATATTCAGTGGGACTTTACACCTGCAGTGGTGTAAGGCCAGAACAAGATCGGAAATGCATCCACTGTATGCACCGGTTACACCTCACCGACACCTACCGATGATGGAGGGGGCTCTGGCAAACCGAACAGAACCAGGGTCTGGGGTTCTTCCAATCCCGGCACGGACCAGAAGCTTGTTGAGAAGGCACTACGGGGTGTACCTCTCCAAACAAAAAGAAAGAACACGTACACTGAGGCGGCAGCCCTTGCCGACGAGGGACTTCATCGGATCAATCTTATCTTATCTTATTTTAAGTCATCGTTTTTTGTATACATTGAGAATGTGCGTGCCAATTTGCAGCAAATTAGGTCGGAAATTTTGGCTAATGCCGTGAAGAAATCTTAATAAAGATAGTTTTGTTGTATTGGGGCTATGCCAGTCTTTCCACTGAGAACAGCTCAATCGAGTGGAAAAAAGTGATGATTGTACGGTAGAGCAAAACACTAAAACGGTTTTGTGTTTTTTAGTGTTTTGCTCTACCGTACAATCACCCTTATATGGAGTTTCCGCTCCCCTTCACATAGATTGGTTGTTCTACAGAACTATTGCTACATATATTGAATAATTGACAGAATTGAAAATTTCCAAACATTTTCTTGACGCCCATGACATTCACTTGACTTTCCTTTTACTTTTTGCTGCCCTTAAGTAACATTTGATTTTATACATGTATTTTCTTTTTATTCTTTTTTTGGGTGTGCCAGATATTAACAACAACTTATCGCATAAGCTGACAACAAGATCCTTAATTTATTGCCAAAACAAAAACCATATCGAACTTTCCACTAAGTTTTCCAATTAAGAGCTTTAAAAGTGGATTTCGTTAATGCGTTAACTACAAAACCATGAAACAAAACCAGTAAAACGGCCGGGCCGAATCTTTTATACCCTCTACCATGGATAGTATTTGTCAAGTTCTTTGCCCGGTATCTCTTTATAGGCAAAAAAGGATAATGGATAAGTATTGCTATGCTATTAGAGCTATATCAAATGCTATTGTGCAAAATTTCAACCAAATCGGAAAAGAATAACGCCCTATGGGGGGCTCAAAAAAATCATGAGATCGGTTTATATGGGGTCTATATCAGGTTATGGACCGATTCAGATTATCTTTGCCACATATGTTTAAAGTCATAAGAAATACCACTGTGCAAAATTACAGCCAATGAGAAAATTACGGATGAGTATTGCGCTCTCTAAAGGGTCAACAAGTATAATCGGGAGATCGGTGTATATGGGAGCTATATCAAGGTTTACACTCATTCAGGCCATACATAACACGTATGTTAGGGGTCATAGAAGAAGTCATTGCGTAAAATTTCATCCAAATCGGATGAGAATTACGCCCTCTAAAGGGTCAACAAGTATAATCGGGAGATCGGTGTATATGGGAGCTACATCAGGTTTTGAACCGATTCTAACCATACTTGGCACATCTATTGAATGTTATAGAAAACGTCATGGTACATTTCAGCCACATCGGATAAGAATTGCACTCTCTAGAGGCTCAAGAAGTGAAATCGGGTGAGCGGTTTATATGGGAGCTGTATCTAAATATGGACCGATACTAATCAACCTCCGCTAATAGCAAGTATTTGTGAAAATTTTCAAGCGCCTAGCTTTACTCCTTCGAGAGTTAGCGAGCTGTTCACAGACAGACAGACGGTCAGGGCTAGTTCGACTTAAAATGTCATGGCAATCCAGAATATATAGACTTTACGGGGTCTCAGACCAATATTTCGATGTGTTACAAACTGATTGACGATGGTAGTATACACCCATTCTATGATGGTGGCTATAAAAAGACTCCAACCACTTCAGTGTTCATTCAACTGCACCTTCAGTTACGCATTCGGTTAATGGTTGCCAATAAATCAAACGTTTTTTCCCCAGTTTTTATTTTTCTCTCTCTTTTTTTGGTAGTTGGGTGGGGGGCCAAGGTTGAGGGCCATTCAATTGGATTTGTCATGCAAGTCACATTTGAGCGATTGATTCGAGTTAGCCTGCCCTCTGTGTGAAAGGCGGCCTGACTCATATTTTTGATTACATCACATCTGTGTTGTTGTTGCTGTTGTTGATTTTCATTTTTAATTGTAAGCCGGTCAAATTTGTACAACAAAAAATCAAATAAGGCATTAGGCTTTACTGTTAATTGTGGAAAAGAGGTGTAAACTTGAATAGCTGCTAAAGTTTTTTTGTAATAGAAATGAAGAATGAGAAATTAGTTTGAAGTAACAGCAGATGGCTTGGGCTACATCAAGAGTGTTAGTTTTGAACAAGAAACAAACTACGAAGTATACCCAAGTACTGAGTTCGACTTGTCGCCTAAACAATTGTCAGAAAGCATTAAGTCTAATAGATACTGATATCGACTTTTCGTCCGAACATCTTTCAAAACGCATTATAAAAAATGGTAACGAAGATAGTGCGAACACATTCCGTAGAAGCGGTACTAATTTCTATGAGCCAAAAAGCACCGACGCCTCAATATAAATGTCGCTTCAATTAATTGAAGATGTAATTAAATGCTCACGAACGGGTCACAAACAACATATATTCATTTACAGGTAAAACAGTTGCCAAACAATAAAATATTGAGTGCACTATCTGTCCAAATCAGTAATTAGTGCAACTCTGATTTTGTGTCTATTTCTACTTCGAGTCATTTTTTGTTGTTTGTGTGTATGCTATGGTTCTTAGTTATAATGCATACACACAATCAAAACTCGTTGATAGAAAGTGCACTTAGCGAGAAAAAATTTTACTCGGCTGTTACACACAAACAACTCTGCTTCAATGTAGATGCTTTTGTTGTGTGTCGCTGTATGACGTTTGTTTTTGTAATGACTTCCAATAGAATTCGGCATATTTCGCAATAATTAATAACTAATACCGTAGGGGGCGCCCTACCCCACCCAAACGTACATGTTTATCGATTGCGACAATATGGGTATCAAATGAAAGGTATTTAAGAGTAGAGTTCGAGCTCTATATAACAATTCGACTTCGATTCGAGGAGTCGTTAGGCCCGCCTCACCCCCAAAAACCGTCCAAAAATGGCATAATTGTGGCAAAACAAAACATGTATAAAAAGTCCCAGGGGGCCTCCCCACCACAAAGCTCTATTCCCCCCTCACACCTTAATTATGCACCAAATGGAAATGTACACCGAGCGGGACAAGATGAGACTCAAACGAAAGGTATTTGAGATTAGAATACGAAAAGTATATACAAATTCGGGTCAATCCCCGGGGAGTCGCCCCACCCCAAAATTATGTCCCAAATGGACATGTTTACCAAACGGAACAATGTGGGATTCTAATGAAAGTTATTTGAGAGTTAAATGCGATATAAATCATTTTAAAATTTGGACCATGTCGAAAGGGGGTCGCAAACACTTTGGATATATCACACCGGGCCAGCTGGTCTATTACATAATAAAAATTAAATTGTTGTTCGTTTATTTGTTAAATGTACTGAAAAGATTTTTATGATATTTTCACAGGTAGTGTTTGGCTCCCGACGAAAATAGGGAACTTAATTTTTCGATATCCGGTGGGGAGCGGCCAGATCTCCGAGACGGGTGCACCGATTTAAACCAAATGTTGAATGCAGCTTCTGATAACCAAAAAACATGGAACGTTGTGTCTAATTCTCTTTCGAGACGAGCTCAATGATCGGAGATTGTCTTTGCAAATGGAAAAGGAAACCCAGAGAACCCAACACACACCAACAACTATGGACGCGTTTCGTAATTTGTTTAGAATTGCTCATCAGCCATATTAGGTGTAAAGGCTTCAAATAACTGGTCAAATAACTTTACAAGCATTCATCTTGAAAATCCCCCACTAGGACCGCTTTCGGCAAACTTGGTATCAAATGAAGGGTATATGAAAGTAGATATACCTAGGATTCTGGGTGAAGAACAGTCACATGCCGTACAAGAGTCACATGGAGTCAATGGCTGTATCTCCTAAACTATGCGTCTTAGAGGGAAATGGGCCTTAATTCGTGACTTCATCAAAAAATTATGAATTTCATCGAAAATGCATTATAAATCTAAATTTCATATGGAAAACTTTAAATGGCTGTATCTCCTTAACTATGCGCCCTAGAGGGAAATGGACCTTAATTCGTGACTCCATCAAAAAATTCTGTATTTCATCGAAAATTCATTAAAAATCGAAATTTTCCTTGGAAAACTTAAAATGGCTGTATCTCCTAAACAATGCGTCTAATTCAATGATTCTAATTCATAACTTCATCAAAAAATTAAGAATTTCATCCAAAATCGTTTAAAAATCGAAATTTCACTTGGAAAACTTAAAATGACTGTATCTCCTAAACTATGCGTCGTAGACAAAAATGGGTCTTAATTCGTAACTTCATCAAAAAATTAAGAATTTTATCCAGAATCCTTTAAAAATCAAAATTTCACTTGGAAAACTTAAAATGACTGTTTCTCCTAAACTATGCGTCCTAGAGAAAAATGGGCCTTAATTTGTGGCTCCATCAAACAAATCAATAAAAGTCGAGATTTCACTTGGAAAACTTAAAATGGCTGTATCTCCTAAACTATGCGTCTTAGAGGGAAATGGGCCTTAATTCGTGACTCCATCAAAAAATTCAGAATTTCATTGAAATTCCATAAAGAATCGAAATTTCACTTGGAAAACTTAAAATGGCTGTATCTCCTAAACTATGCGTCCTAGAGGGAAATGGGCCTTAATTTGTGACTCCATCAAAAAATTAAGAATTTCATCCAAAATCCTTTAAAATCGAAATTTCAGTTTCAAAACTTAAAATGGCTGTATCTCTTAAAATATGCGTCCTAGAGGGAAATGAGCCTTAAATTCGTGACTACATCAAAAAATTCAGAATTTATCTATTATACCCCTGATACCCCTTATATAGTTATACCCCTTAGACTCAAAATCGGCAGATCGGTTAATATGGCAGCTATATCCAAATATGTTCCGATCTGAACCATTTTAGGTTCCGATATTGACGGGCCCAATCAAACTCACTATGCCAAATTTCTGCGAAATCACCTATTATAGGCTTAAGACCCTAAATCGCCAGATCGGTCTATATGGCAGTTATATCCAAATAAAGTCCAATGTGACTCATTTAAGAACTTAACCTGCGTATAGAAGAAATACGAGTCTGTGTAAAATTTCAACTCAATATCTCAATTTTTAATGACTGTATCGTGATTACAACTGATGGACACACAGACACACGGACATCGTTAAACAGTCTTCGAACTTTATGACGATCAAATTTCTTTAAATTTAAATAAACCAATTTTACGTGTACAATTGTAAAAGGAATTTAACCTTAACAGTCTACACATACTTACAGATAGTCTGCCAACACATTTTTACATACTAATTGTTCATAAGGAAAATCCCTTACCTAGACCACAAGTTCAACACCCGCAACGCCACACATTGCAGTCCTTTCTGAAATTCAATACGAAATATTTCACCTGCACAAAAAAAAAAAAAATAAAAGAACTAAACTTTTCCTCATTTTAAGTTTAATCGTTAGAACAAATTTGCGTGATGGCGGTATTGAATTTCATTGACATACTTAACACCGACAATAGCAACGCCAGGGAATACCTCAAATACCATATACTCGTAATTTAAAAGCAGCACTTACGTTAATGACATTCTCCTCGACAGGAACAACACTACGGTGGCAACTCGACATCCAGCCATCCATCCAAGGTAGATTAAATGGCATACATCTGCACTTCCTCCTGTCGCTTAGTATTCCCAAAACATGGGTAAAATGTAAAATTAATTAAGCCGGCTTAAGAGGCTTAAAGGGAAATATGTATTCTTCGATCGTTTTGCCAATGAACCAGCAATTCCTAGCCATTTCACTGTTCGCGGTCCACCTGTCTACCCTAACAGTAGAAGAAACGAAAACACATAACAAAAAGGCGAATAAAATTAGTTTCAATCGACATCGATACGAGTTGCAACTATATGCTGAAAGTAATTGCGTAATTGAAGTTAATAATACAGGGAAGCAACCGTAGCAGGGGAGGTCTTTATTTTGAAAAAATTCTAACATTATTTTCATCAAACCTTATTAAATCTCTGCCTTCCATGTGATTGTGGCCACATTGTTGGCCAACCTCCACTCATGGGGTCACCATTTACTTTTATTTTTCTTCTGATTTCAAATGTCGATTGTGGGCTTAAGCCCCAATAATGCCTCTTACCCACCAAATGGTGTTCTTTGTGGCTGCTGCTGCTGTTGCCGATTCTGATTTTGTTTGTGGACTCGTTTCATGCGTTCTCTTTGAAAACTGGTGACGCTTTTAACGCCCAAATTATGTATTCTAAGCAGCGATTACAGACTCACGTAGACGCGTATTTGTGCTACAATCAACCTCCAGCTGTTCTCATTAAAAGCAACCTGCCAGTCTACTTCTACCTACATAGCAGATTGCAATCGCCTAGTCATGTATGGGGAATTTGTTTGACCGCAGCTACATATTGAATAATATTGGTGTGGTATATATTGTTAAATATTTTATGGCCAAATGAGTAGAAAGACATTTCAAAGTCATACCTAATTATAAATTTATTTATAATTAAGAAAAAAAAAAATTAACCCAATGGTCTAAAAATGTTTAAACATAATTTTAATATTTAATTTAAATTTTACAAGTAAGCACGGTCTAAAGTCGGGCGTAGCCGACCTTTTGATACCGTTCACCACATTGGGTAAGCAGGCAAAGTAATCGAAACTTAAATTTTAATGCGGATAGTAATCCGCCCCATGCCACTATGGACATACACCTAAGCCAGTAATCGGCTTGTTGCGGGAGACGGTGGAGCATACCTGACATCACTTTATCTGGCTTTCGACTCTCCGAAACCGACACCTACGTCGCAACTGGAACGGCTGGTGAAGAGGGTGCAATGGGAACTCTGACCACATTTCGTGGGCAGTACCAACATTAATAAGCGGGCCAAGCCCTGGCAGAACTCTTGAATACTAACGACCTGCTTTTGCTTTGCTTTAAATGGCTATGACAAAATATTTGTTCCACTAGCCGAACGTAGAATAGCGTTCCAAGCGCCTCGATCTTCTGCGCTCATTCTAAAATCTCTGATACCAAGTTTCGAGGTGTCTCCCACAACTTGATCTTTCCATCGGGCTTTTGGTCTTCCCGGTTTGCGTGTACCACCGTGTTTGCCTTCAAAAGACTTCTTTGCTGGAGCTGCTTCATCCATTCTGATAACATGTCCTAGCCAACGCAGCCGTTGTATTTTGATGCGTGTAAATATGCTATCGTCGTCATAGAGCTCATACAGCTCGTGGTTCATATGTCGCCTATACTCTCCGTTAACGCAAACTGGTTCATATATTTTACGAAGTGTCTTTCTCTCAAATACTCCAAGCACTGCCTCATCTGCTTTCACAAGTACCCATACTAACGACCTAATAACACTTAATATTGGTAACACCTCTACATTTGTTAATAGGATTAGGGAGGAGGTTTCAGATCTGATAATGCATATGCAAATTTTGCCCATGAAAGTTCCACTGAGGAACAAGGGCAAATTTCTCATATATCAATGAGTGCAGTCCGGTTCAAGTTTGATGCTCAATGATAAGGGGCCTCCTTTTTATAGCCGCGTCTGAACGGCGTGCCGCAGTGCAACACCTCTTTGGAGAGAAGTTTTACATGGCATAGTACCTCACAATTGTTGCCAGCTTTAGGAGGGGAAAACCACAGCTGAAAATTTTTTCTTATGGATTCGAACCCAGGCGTTCAGCGTCATAGGCGGACATGCTAACGTCTGCGCTTCGGTGGCCTAATATGTTCGGAAAATCTAATCGATGACATTCAGGATTGGAGGGTCTCCATGGAGCATTCCTTTTCAGACCATCGCTACATTAGATTTAGAATAGCACGGCCAGCGCTGACTCAAGGAATACAATGAAATGACCAGAGCGGCAAAACGTGCAACCAGGTCGATAGCGTTAATGACGCCGCCAAGATGAAAAAGTTTCTCTCAAAAACCCATGTACACACGTTAGTAGACGATATGGGAGTGAGAGCAACGACAACGGAGTACATATGAGGCGTGCGATGAAAACGCATTTTCCACAGGATACGACGGAACTCATGAAGACACCGGAATCTTGGAATAATGATGTTGATCGAAGGCTTATCGTAACGGAATTTATGGTCAAGGATCTTAAGTTATCCGGACCTGATGGAATATTTCCGGCGTTACTACAAAAGGAGACTGACCATCTGGGCACTATTTTCACAGCGTGCCTAGGACTTGCTTATAATCCGAAAGTCTGACAGGAGGCAAGTGTTATAACCAAGCCCGGCAAGGCAAGTTATGCGACACCAAAGGCCCACAGACCTATAAGCCTTACGTTCTTACTTAAACTTGGTTAACCCGAGACATTTCGGATCGACGCATTTCGAGTTAAGGGCGTGGGTGACGAACTCGCATTTAACACTGTGAAACAACGAAACTGTGGGTAGGACGGCGAAAATCCTATGGGGTGATCCGGATCGTGAGAGGACGAGGCTATTACTGAAAGGAAGTAAGAAGGAGATCAGTATAGCTTTCGGTATCATAACGGGAAACAGTCGGTGCGGCAAGTAATAGCATGGGTAGGGCATATGGGGAAGATGATGAGACGTTGTAGCATTTCCTATGTCATTGCCGGGCTGTCGCGGCTAAAAGACACCGGTACTTAGGTGGGGACACAATTCCAGACATGAACCAACTTAGTGGAGTGGCATGGAAAACAATTAAGGATTTTGTAAGTAGCATGGAATTCCTAACCTAGATTTTCTTTTTCGAGGATACTTTTTTTAATACAATATTTAGAGAGCACAACAAGCCGATTACTGGCTTAGGTGTATGTTCATAGTGGCATGGGGTGGATTAATATTCACACCCTCTTTTCAACCTAAGCTACTGTTGACAGCTGCCAATTTTCTTTATATTATACCCTCCACCATAGGATGGGGTAAATACAAATTTCGTCATTCCATTTGTAACAACTCGGAGTATGCGTCTAAGACCCCATAAAGTATATATTTTTTAATTTTTTGTAAAATTACTTGTTTGTTAAATTTATAGTTAAAACCCTGATGAAGATCACCGGCAGTGGTCGAAATATTGGTAAAAATTACAAATAAAACCCCAACCCCTGGTTTTGTAAATTGTTCGATGACTTCGAGCCAAACCAAGAAGACAAACTTATAAAATTCCTAAGGTCAACAATAAAATCTCAGAGTTAATTGGAAACCCTAAAATATTACAAATGTTACATTACCAATTTAAATATCTTGTGACCTTGTATTACCAACTCTTTAACATTAATCCCATTATTCCAATAACCAAGATAAAATCTCCAAAAACCCGAATTGATTAAATCCCTAACAACACCAACATGAAGTACTGTTTGCTCCATAAATAGTCGTCGTTTGTCCATATTTGCGCTTATTTAGCCGATTTTCGCCTTTATGGTGTTCAACGACTAAAGCAATAACAACAACAGCAACAACAACTATAAAAAAATCACACTTGAGTGGCAAAGTTTGTTTACACACAATTCTAAAATGCTCTGTTGTACCGTGCTATGATGTTGTTGCTGCTGTTGCCGCTGGCCCATTAACAATACGACGAGACTTCTACATGACAGTCGCCAATTGCCAACAATGAATTTGAGCAATCTAGTAGTGGGCAGAAGGAGGGAAGTGCTACTAAATTTAGTAATAGTTTAACAATTTACAAAGACTTTTTTTATGACGCCAATGGTAGTCGTCTAGTCTAAACTGTTGTCTAAGTATTGAATAGTTGTGTCAGGGTAATTCGTAGTTTGTGCGTTTATATTCAGATATGCCTTCATAAATGTTTTTCTTGTTTTACATAAGAGTACATAATACCAACTAACGACAAACTTATTCAATGCGTTTTCCAATAATCTAAAACCGTATCAACATATGAAACTTGCATATTGTTCATCATTGAGAATCACCCTAGTATATGTTACGATAAAGTAAGTATTTCCAATACCAACTTCGTCATTAGCGAGGCCACCGTAGCGCAGAGGTTAGCTTATCCTCCTATGACACTGAACGACTATGTTCGAAACCCGGCGAGAACATCAGAAAAAAATTTTTAGTGCTGGTTATCCTCTCCTAATGCTGCCTATATTTCTGAGGTACTATGCCAAGTAAAAACTTCTCCACAAAGAGCTGTCTCACTGTGGCACGGCTTTCGTAATCGGCTATAAAAGGAGGCCCCTTATCGTTGAGCTTAAGTTTGCCTCCGGTTCCTTAATAGAATGTTCATGGGCAAATTTTGCGTTTGCAACTTCGTCATTGTATTTCAAAATAATCGAAAAAGTAATTTTTTACTTTATTAAACAAACATTAGTATTATTTACATTTTATCATCATTATTATTAAGATTATATAGAGTGCTGTCCGTTACTATCCACATTATACTGATTATGAAATTCTTATTTCAAAATCGTTCAGTGAAATCGGATTTTTCATTTTTTTTTTAAATCTCCGTTGACGTCAATTTAGTGCAGCTTGGTCTATGACATAGACCTTTCACGCTCAGTATTTGCAAAGACGGTTCTGTGTTTGAAATCTTGGCATATTTTTTCGTATTGTTCTATTTTAAAACCTTTCGTTTACTCAACTGTTTATTAGAGTCATTTAGCTAAAAGAAAAAATTTCACACAAACATGTTATATAATGAATGAATTAAAATAAAACAAGTAAAAATGCATTAAGTTCGGCCAGGCCGAACTTTGGATGCCCACTACCTCGGATATATGTGCATATAAACGTCATTACTTCCAATCCAGTAAAAAATACACCAAAAATGAAAACTTGGCAGCTACGTGGAATTATGATCCATCTTAACCAAACTATCCAGGGATAGACCATAAAACAGATGGTTAGTCCACATGGCCGCTATATTCAAATATACTCCGATCTGATCCATTGCGCGCATTTGGATAGTTAAGGGTTCTAACACAACTCATTGTGCCAAAATTCGGACTATAAATGGCAAGACAATTCCAGCGTGTATTGTAGATATTTGGCATCTTCTTAAACTTTACAAATACGATCTCACTCCTCTCAGTGAACTGACAGAATACACGAGTGAGGTGGAAAAGAAACTTAATGTCGTCTCTCCAGCCCCCTGTTTTCATAATCTCAGTTTACCATTGCTGAAGTCATCTTTCAATTGGTCATAATTAGTTTTCAAATCATGGCCAAAGAAGTTCTCGATGTTTGGTGATTTAGTCATCTCATGGTCCATGACTGATAAACTTGTGACTTCCAACAACTGTGCTAAGTATGGTTGAAATCGGTACATAACCTGATATAGCTGCCATATAAAACGATCTCGGTTGTAGACGTCAAAAGCCAGTAGAGGGCGCAGTTCTCATCCGATTTGGCTGAAATTTTGTATGAGGTGATTTACTATGGTTGAGTATGGTTGAAATCAGGCCATAACCTGATATAGCTGCCACATAAACCGATCTCGGATCTTGACTTCTTGAGCCACTAGAGGGCACAATTCTTATCCGATATGGCTGAAATTTAGCATGATGTATTTTATTACGACTTCCAACAACTGTGCTGAGTATGGTTGAAATCAGTCCATAACCTGATATAGGTCAGGTAAAAGGTCACCTTTTTCATCGAACATTTACTGCAGTCGAACTACAACGCCTGTTTTTTTAGGTAGTCACGCTTGTTGAATCGTCAACAACCATCACAATTAATACCCATAGGTTGAACTCATCTAAAACACATTCTGGAGTCCTTCAGCGATTCTGCTTTTGATGAGTTTGTCGTAAAAGTGCTTGCTTCACTCATCCGTACTTACTAAGCAATCCTTTATCCGATTGGCTTTCTTCAAGATAACATCGTGGATTCCTTAGCGTTGTTGCTGATGGCACACCATTTTTGCCCAGTGGGACGACAGCTTTGAGCTGGTTTCATTGCATTTTCTCTATGGAAATGGCGATCTTTGAGTATTCTTTCTTATAACAAAAAAGTGAAATTCGGATGAGTTATTTCAGAATGTACAAGAACTTTGGCTAAATATCTCAAGAACCTCAAGAACAACCCTCAAGAACCAAATAGGGTTACACAAATCACACCTCTTTTTACTTAATACATGAAAAACATAGGTATCCCGAATTAGATGTCCAAGCAAAAATTGGATTAAATATTTCCTGGCGTTTAAAAAAAAACTCTGCAACATTTTCGCCTATATTTTTTTAAATATACATTTACCTGATCATGATCTATGAGACTGCTAAAGAAAAATTATATTTTTTATCATTAATTATCAAAAAATTTTCAATTTAAATTTTGCAAAATTTAAAGCAGTGTCGCTAATTATATGGCCATCACTGTACACTCGATTCAAATTAATATACATTCACTTAATTGATAATAAACGAAGCTTGTATACCGATATCAATATCCCATTTTGTTCATAGGTAATGTGGCTTTTCGTGAAAGTTTTAGGTTATGTTGAAAAGAGGATATAAATCTGCCCCATGCGACTATTGACATACACCAAAGCCAGTAATCGGCTTGTTGTGCGCTCTAAAAACTAAAAGGTAACCTCGAAAGAAGAGAATCTATGTTAGGAATTCCGTGCTACTTACAAAATCCTTAATTGTTTTCAATGCCACTCCCCTAAGTCTGCTATAGTGACCGCACCTAAGGCCCGGTATCTGTTAAACGCAAAAGCCGGGCAATGACAAAGGAAATGATCCAAGGTCTCATCATATTCCCTACATGCCTTACACTTGCGATCACTAGCCGCACCGATTTTACATAAGTGAGCTGGTAGTCCAATGTGTCCCGTTATGACACGAAAGCTATACTGGCCTCCTTCTTACTTCCTTTCAGTAATAGCCTCGTCTTTTCACGATATGGATCTCCCCATAGGATTTTCGCCGTTTCGCTGTTCCAAAGGGTTACATGCGCATTCATCGCTCACGACCTTAACTCGGACTGCTTCGACCCAAAAGTCTTTGGGTTAACAAAGTTTATTGAAGGCAGTCCTCTGGCCTTCACCGCCAAATCATCTGCCCTTTCATTTACCCTTACTACGGTATGGCCTGGCAACCAAACGATGCGGATTTTGCCTTCCTCAGAGAAGTCGTTAATCTCCTTCTTACAATCCATGACTGTTTGTGACCCCACCGTCCTGGTTGTTATTGCCCATTTTTACTGTCGGTAAAGATGTTCACACTCGACGTCCTCGCGTTAGCACCGCACCACCACACGCATTCCGGGATCGCCCGTATCTCCGCCTGTGGGACCGTATTATAGTCAGATAGTCTAAAACAGATCTCAGTGCCTGGATTCTCAATGTAGACCCCCAGTCCCACTCTGTTCTCCAGCTTTGTTCTTCCGTGTAACATGATCTTCCAGATGGCATTCCTAGGGTACCATCAATCCAAGACTGTGCCGCTGCCAGCAGTGCCTCGCATTTGACCTCAAGGTTCATCTCAAGTATCCGATCGGAAACCTACTCCTTACCTTCCGGGTTTCCTATCATCGCCTCGATTATACCATGATGGTATGAGTTGTTCCATCCTAAATTTATTGTTCCATCGCCTTAAATCCTATAGCCGCAGTGGTTGCCTCACACTTAATCTGTATGAGAATGGGTCGGATATCTAGAATAGTCTACAGTGCCCTAGTGAGCGTGGTTCTCATCGCTCCGCCTATGCCTGCTGCACTTTTTCTCCATAGCAGTCCACCAAACTACTGAGGCGTTAGTAAGTATTGGTCTAATCACGCTCCTATAGAGCCAGTGGACTATTCTCGTTTAATGTTATAAGTCTTGACACATTTTTCCGCTTTAGAGTTGTATGATTTAAAAAAAAAGAAAAAAAATTATTTTTTTCAAAAAAATATAATTTCAAAGTGGACATGACCCTTTTTTTAAAATTTTAATAGAATATACTTTATTTTAGCCATAAATAGGCAAAAGTTCATTCATTTGTGCAACAGGAAATTATTTTTGAGAAAAAAAGTCAAATAGTCAAATTATGTACTCTATAGGGTCGAAAATGGACATTTCGATTTATTGCAAACAGAATGACAAAATGAATATACCCCCAAAATAGGCTAATATTGACAATGATGAATTTTAATTGCGTCAATTTTTTTTTTTTCAATAAATGTGTTTTCCTTACGAAAGCAATAAGTATTTATCGCAAGTATCGCATCGAGTCTATATCACAACGGCCTCCAACTCTGGCGCGTATAGTTAAGATTCAGACGTGGCTGGTAAGTGCTGGAGAAACAAGACACAATTATTTGCAACTATGCAATATTTCCTGTAGAACTATCGGTGAAAATCTATTGATCACATCTGAAATTGTTGTGATCACATGCAACCAAACAAAAAAAAAACGTGCTAAGTTTAGCCGCGCCGAAACTTGCGAACCCATCACCATGGATTCTACTAAAAATTTGCACTAATGAAGTTAATTGAAAGGCACATCTGTATTTTAATTAGAAAAATTTCCGCCAAATCAAAATTGAAACTTATGGGGGCCGTAAGTAAAAGACAAAGATCGGCTTATACTTGAGCTATATAAGGTTACAGAGCAATTTGATTTTGTTGTAAGTCAAGAAAGAATGGTACGAGCAAAAATTTATTCATTCATGAACTCAAATCGGGAAATAGGCTTATATCGAAGCTTTATCAGATTATGAATCGATTTGGGTTATACTTCATGGAAATTGTAACAGAACGCTACTTGCAAAATTTCAGCCAAATCAGATAACATAGCGGCTTTCAGGGGCTCCAGGTGTCAAATCCAGAGATCACTTTATATGGGAGCTATATCAAGTAATATACCAATTTGAAGCATACTTGGCAGGGATATTGGAAGTTATGACATATCACTACACTCAAAAATTTAACTCAATCGGATAGGAATTTCGGCTTCTACCTTTAGTGGTGGGTGCAAAAATCAAAATCAAAAATTTTGTCACTTAAATTTTTTGCTGATGTGGATCGATATTTCTAGTGAACAATTTTCTTTAGGTAGATGAAGTACGGAATGTGACTTCACAAGCTTTTTATACCCACCACAATAGGATAGGGGTATACTCATCTAGTCATTCCGTGTGTAACACCTCGAAAAATTCGTCTAAGACTCCATAAGGCATATATATTCTTGATCGTCTCGACGTTCTGAGTCGATTTAGTCGATTTCCGTCCGTCTGTTGAAAACACGATAGCGATCGTAAGTTCACCTTTTAAAAAAGGTGATCCTAACATTGCTTAAAATTATAGAGGATTATCGCTCAAGGATACAGTCTCGAAAATTTTCAATACCATCCTATTTAATCGTACTACAGGTTGGCTGGAATTTGAAAACATTCTTAACGAATTTCAACCAGATTTTAGGAAGGAATATTCAACGGTTGATAACATATTTAACCTTGTGAATACTGTATGTCTCAATATGAATGATTATAAACCCACTTATAGTGGTTTATGGATTTTTCGACAGCATTCAATTTGATACCTAGAAACAGACTTTTTTACAAATTATCAGGTATGGGTTTATCTACGAAGATAATAAGAATATTACATGGTCTGTATAATAATACAACTACAAAGATTTGGAATGGTTGCAAGTTTTCGAAGGCAATTAGCTTAACTTCGGGTGTGAAACAGGGATATATTCTAAGTCCGACACTGTTTTCATTATACATCAACGATGTACCAGATAAATTACAGGATGGGGTCAGTGTCGCAGGTTGTAATATTAAAGTATTACTTAAAGCAGATGACATAGTAATTCTATCTGATTCCCCCAAAGGTTTACAAACGGTGATAAACTCTTTGCAAGGTATTGTAGTCTGAAATGGCATTATGATAATCAAGAAATTGACATTGTAAACCGATACACTTCTTATCTTGAAGTTTAACTTGCATACAATTTATCATTCAATACTCACTTACAGACTAAACTTTTGTCTTCCAAAATGGCCATAAATTCAGTACGTTCGAGATATTAAGCCCAACCTGGGATATCGAAAACTAATTGAAGATTTTCACATCATGCGACAAATCAATAATGTTTTATGCATCACAAATATGGGATTTTGCGAAATATGATAGTGTGGAGAAACTGCTAAGATTTTTCATTCAAAAAATGTTGTACCTTCCAAATAATACGCCAAACTATATCATACACTTAGAAACTGGTATACCCACTTTATGTCTATGTTAAAGAATCCTTTTCATGTCAGCAGAGTTCAGCGTTTAGGATCACACAGATGGCCACAGATACTTGTAGAAAAAGTTTTGGAGTTGAAAATATATTTGGTCAAATATATGCGAAAAGATACAATACTTTCCTCCCAATCATAACTTCCCCCTTTGTTATTATTGGAAGGAGATTATTGACACTTTGAGTACTCAGGAACGAAATGCTTTTTGTAGCAGTGCAAATAATTCGCGATTCCATGATCTTTATTACTGTTTATAATACAGTTAAATCCCCTTTTGTACAACGGATTTATCTGCACAAGCAATAGGCTTGATTACAGCTCCCATTTAAACCAATCTCCCAATTTGACTTATTGAGCCCTAAAAAGCTGCAATTTTTGTTCGATTTGGCTGAAACTGAGCATGTAATATTTTGTTATGACTTTCAACAACTGTGCCAAGTACAGTCCGAATCGGTTTATCGGTTTCAGATTTGACTTCTTGAGTCCTTAAAAGCCACAATTTTTGTCCGATTTTGAAATTTTTACATGCTGTGTTCCGTCCAACAACTGTACCAAATACGGTCCAAATCAGTCTATAACCTGATATAGCTCACATGTAAAGCTGTCTCTCGGTCATCCGTGTTCGGTTCCTAGAAGCTTTAATGTTTGCTGGTTTGACAGATGTTTCGTATGTAGGATAAGATTCTGCTCTTCAACTAAAGTTATTTTGTTAACATTTTTAGCAGAATCCATGGTGGTGGGTTCCCAATATTTGGCCCGGCCGAACTTAGCACGCTTTTACTTGTTTCTCTTCAGCGATTTCACTTACCTACCAAACCACTTTCGGTCATAACTTTTTACAAACATTTAATTTGATTTCCCTTCGGTCAATATCTTAATCATTCTAAATATTTTTCTATTCCCTCAACAAAAAAAAAATAATGGTTGTAAATAAAACACACATGCTTCTATATTAACTCAAGGTCAATCACATCGCCATGCTAAATTAACAATTATACTCAAGAAAAAAGTCTAGTATCGCTTCAATCAGTGAGTGCTTATTGTTGAAATGCCACTTTAACTTAAGTGTTTCCATTTTAAGATATGTTCTTCCTCCCACAGATTCGATGTTAAGCCTAATGACAACATTAACACGCAGTAATTATCTCATTCAACCTCTCATTAAGTACAGTTTGTCATCATATGACATGTACAATTCCTCCGTATTATTTATATTTAGTGAATTTATTTTTATTGTTTATTAAGTGTTACCGTTATTAGAAATCCCAAATTTACCCCGAAACATAACAATGTCCTAGATTCTTTCTTGTGTGAGGAAAGACGAAAATCAATTATCCACCTAACAAGTGTGATACGAAGGCACGTCACAATATATCACAGTGGTTTAAGAAGTTTAAAGTGTTGGAATTTTATTCTATTGAACAAAATTGCATAGAAGAACAGCCCGATCTGGAGGGAGGAAGATTCTGAATCCAAATCGCTTCAATATCATCATATCTTTTAAAAACCCGTTACTGTTGAATTGCAGTTCCTCCTATTCGACTTTAGCTTTCCTATAAGGGGACATAGATCCCAAAAAGCTTTACCTGAAAACTTTTCTCAAAGCGATGCAATTTTATGTCGATACCATGTTTGGTTTTCGTGGAATTTCTGTGTTCTTTATTCGAGATTATTGCTATTAAATTTTTTTTTTTCATTTATAAGACAAAAAACATATTTCCATGTTGTATTATAACAGAATAACACTTTGGGAAGTATTGTAAAACACGCTTAAACTAACATGACATAATTGCTATTTCCTAACTCCCTTGACCAATTAGGTAAAAATGCAAATTTCCCCATAAACCTTTGCTTAAGGAACAAGGGCAAATTTCTCACATATCACTGAGTGCCGTCCGATCCAAGTTTATGCTCAATGATAAGGGGCCTTCTTTTCATAGCCGAGTCCGATAGGTGTGCCACAGAGCGACACCTCTTTGGGCAGAAGAATTTACATGCCAAGGTACCTCACAAATATCGCCAGCGTTATGAGGGGATAACCACCGTTGACAATTTTTTCTGATGTTGAATGAAGTAAATAATTGTTTTTATTTTATGATCAAAAATTTTTTTTTTTTTGAAAAAAAATTTATTCCACTTTTCTATTGAACAAACCTCATGCAAATTTTACCAACGCTTATGTGACCTATTTACTTGCCATCTATTACTACTGTTCTCCTCATACAATTAGGAAACCAAGACTTCTATGTAGATACTTACATACATACATATGCGCTGAGTGGCTGCCTGATTTACTGTCGTCAAGACATACACATATGTCACCATTAACTTTTGATTAAGAATGCACAAATAACACTCAGAGTATATAAATTTCGTATAGTACCTTCCCGCATATTATTATGACGGATGAAATGTCATATTTGTATGTGTCATACATACATATGTATATGTATGTTCTTACATTTCTCATTGGCTTAGTTAATAATTCATCAACATCTCTTTATTAAGAAGTCGCGTTGACTTGACGGAGGTATACATCCATCGTCACTACTACAACAACTAGTACAGAATTCGTCACAGTTGAGAGTGTTACACTCACGAATTTCTTTGCATGGTCGCAGAGATGTATGTACGAACATACATATGGTAGATGTTCTGCTCTTGAAATTGTGGGGTTGCCTTCACTTTTTGCAGACATTGTAGGCAAAAGTGCAGTTTACGGGAAAAATAGCAAAAAAAATATTTTTTGCACACCCCTCTAATTTGACCCCATGATTTTGGGGGTCTGCCCTGGGAGACCCAAAACGGGCTTTCCCCCTCATCAAGTGAAATGACGCCGAGTATAGGCAATATGGCACACAAACTAAAGGAAATTTTGCGTCAAACACGAATTTGATGAAAAAGTCAATCCCGAGGTTGCATGGTCTTGAGAATTTTGAAATTATTTTGAAAAATTATGAATAAAAAAATTTTACCTATATCCATTTTTTTCATAATTTTTTTTAAAAAAAGTTCAAAATTCTCAAGACCGTGCAACCTCGGGATTGACTTTTTCATCAAATTCGTATTTGACGCAAAATTTCCTTTAGTTTGTGTACCATATTGCCTATACTCGGGATTGACTTTTTCCACAAATTTGTATGCTACGCAAAAAAATCCTTTAATCGGCGCATTTCACTTGATGAGGGGAAAGTCCATTTTGGGGTTTGATGAGGGGAAGACCCGTTTGGTACACCTCAGCCCCGAACCTCAAAAAACGGACATCTTATTCGTATTCCTGGGGCCATTTTAGGGAGTTATGCGAAAAATTAGATTTTTTCCTATTTTCCCTGTAAACTGTACTTCAGCCTATATTTAGTTTTTTTTTCGACCTATAGCCATTTTTTTCATAGTTTTGCAAAAAGGGGCCCTGTAGCCTCGGAATTGACTTTGTTCCCAAATTTGTATGCTACGCAAAATTTCCTTTAATTTGAGTACCATATTGCCTATATTCGGCCCATTTCACTTGATGAGAGGAAGGAAAGCCCGTTTTGGTGTTTGATGAGAGGAAGGTCCGTTTGTGGCACCCCAGGTCCGAGCCCCAAAAACGGACTTCATATTCGTATCTCTGGGGTCATATTAGGGAGTTATGCGAAAAATTAGTTTTTTCCTATTTTACCCCAGCCAATTTTAAGTTTGTAGGATGAACAAATCGAAACAACATGAGACTCAAATTAAAAGTATTTGGAAGTAAAATACGAATTATGTATCTAATGAGGGTCTCCTGGTCCCATAAACCCCCATAAGTGGTATATAAACTGAACAGGATAATATGGGGCTGAAATGTTATTGTGAGTAAAATACGAGTTGTAGCCATTTCGCCGCCCAATCCTAAAAGTCCGCCTTACCGATTGGGACAGAATGAAACTTTTTGTTGTAGAGTACGAATTGGATATTTAAATTTGGGTCCAAGTACCTAGGGGGCCGCCCCGACCCCGAAATTCCCCAAATAGGCATGTTGGACGATCATGTCCATATGGGACTCAAATGAAAAGTATTCAGAGTGACATTAAAAGTTATCTCCCATGAAACCCCCACAATGGGAATATTTGCTAAAACGCCAACCAAATAAAAAGTAGACTGATCGGGACAATACGGGATTCGAAAGAAAGGTACGTGGTATTAGAGTACGAATATGATAATTGATATTAAAAAATGGGTGGTAGTATCTAGGGGGCCCCCAAACCTCTCCAAATTAGCATATTGGGTGATCATGGCTATATGGTGTTCAAATGAAAGGTATTTAGACGTAGATTACGAATATGACATAACTGTTTATATGCTAGTATCTGAGGGCGCTTCGGAGGGAACCGAATTCAGCTAGTCAAAGAAACACCATTACTTGTTGAACGGACGGACGGGCGGAGGGACGGACGGGCGGAGGGACGGACGGGCGGAGGGACGGACGGGCGGAGGGACGGACGGGCGGAGGGACGGACGGGCGGAGGGACGAACGGGCGGAGGGACGGACGGGCGGAGGGACGGACGGGCGGAGGGACGGACGGGCGGATGGCTAGATTGACTTAATATGTCATGACGATCAAGAATATATATACTTTATGGGGTCATAGAGAAATATTTCGAGGTTTTACAATAATAATAACGAAATAAATGTACCCCCATCCTATGGTGAGGGTAATAAAACATTTAAAAACATTATCAAAAACCAATACTGATGTTTTTTTTTAACTTTTTTATATAAAAAATTTCCAATATATTGATAACCACAAGTAAAATTCATTACTTTATGTTACTTTATTTTTATTTATTTTATTTTTATACCCACCACTATAGGATGGGGGTATACTAATCTAGTCATTCCGTTTGTAACACCTCGAAATATTGATTTAGGTCTCCATAAAGTGTATATATTCTTGATCGTCTCGACATTCGGAGTCCAACTATCCATGTCCGTCCGTCTGTCGAAATCACGATAGCGGTCGATCGCATAAAGCTAGCCGCTTAAAATTTGCACAGATATTTAATATTGATGTAGGTCGTTGGGGATTGCAAATGGGTTAGTTTGGTTCCGATTTGGATATAGCTCCTATATAAACCGATCTCCAGATTTTACTTCTTGAGCCCCTGGAAGCCGCAATTGTCCGATTTGGCTGAACTTTTGCATGTGATGTTCTGTTATCACTTCCAACAACTGTGCCAAGTATGGTCCAAATAGGTAAAGATTGGCTTCTTGAGCCCTTACAAACCCCGATTTTTATCCGATTTAGCTGAAATTTTGCATATAGTTTTCTGTTATGACTCTCAACAACTGTATCAAGTACGGTCTTTGTCGGTCTATAACCAGATATAGCTCCCATAATTTAGCAGAATCCATGGTGGTGGGTTCCCAAGATTCGGTCCGGCCGAACTTAGCATGCTTTTATTTGTTTTTATATTTTTTGTTTTTTTAATTTAATGTTTTTTTTTTAATTATTTTATTTTATCTCACTTTAATTTATTACATATTAAACCTTATTGGCAACTCTGTCTATCATACTCGTATATGTATGTATGTCATCTACATGCATACTCTCCTCTACCAAAAATGTGGAACAAAGTTTGTTTTGATTTTTTTTCCGTAGGGCAATGTTTGTTTTGTTTCATTATTCTCTTTGTTTTTATCATTACCACTTTCATGTGATGCCGTCCATGGTAGCATGCTTTGTTTTTGTTTTAAAACGTAATTTCTCTTTCTTTACCTTCTGTGGAACAAATATACCCGCAAATTCTCATCCGACCATGGCTAGTGGCAAACGACCATCTGACATAGGGACAAAAAACCCCACAACCATACGCCCACTCACTCATTCATACTTTTCACCTCCAGTCAACCAAAGAAAATGTCATCATTATTTCATTTCGCCATTTCGAAAAAATTTATGTAAATAAATACAAATATTAACCTTCCAATGAACAAGAAACCAAGGCACAATGGGAGACAATTTTTCATTAGAGAAAATACCAAGTGTACCCGGCCGCTTTCTTTTTATTATCCCAAAGGAGATTAATTGTGCTAATGGCAACGAGAATGTTGTTAAAAAGGGGATATTGTTATCAGACCTCATGGCACCAAGATCAACTCATCAGCGCCATTTAGGTAGCCCTGGAATACGTATTTCAGACATATCTTGTATCGATAGGCAATTCTGAAATACCGAGACGTATGGCAGAATCGCCCTAACAACTCTTTTTTAAGATCCAATCTGTCAGCAGTTTCGCAGGAGAATAAATATACGCTACTGAAAGCGAAACTTCTATATCAGTTTATCGGGATATTGCAATATTTTTCCCATACATGTAGTAATAGTAGGTAGGGACTGTTTTTATATCCACCACCGAAGGATGGGGGTATATTCATTTTGTCAATCCATTTGCAACACAGCGAAATATCCATTTCCGGCTTTATAAAGTATATATATAGTTTTGATCACCGTAAAAATCTAAGACGAGCTAGCCATGTCCATAAATCACGTCTGTTGAAATCACGCTACAGCCATTAAAAATTGAGATATTGAGCTAAAACTTTGCACATTGTTTTGGGACAGTGAGTTGTGTAAGGTCAGTCGATATCCTTATTCAATTTGGCCCCGATCGGTCCAGATTTGGATATAGTTGCCATATAGACCGATCTCTCGATTTAAGGTTTTGGGAACATAAAGGGCTCATTTATTGTCCAATTTTGCCAACATTTGTGACAGTGAGTTGTGTTAGGCCCTTTGACATCCTTCTTCAATTTGGCCCAGATAAATCCAGATTTGGATATAGCTGCCATATAGACCGATCTCTCGATTTAAGGTTTTGGGCACATAAAGGGCTCATCTCTCCAATTTGGCCCAGATCGTTTCAGATTTGGATTTAGCTGCCATATAGACCGAGCTCTCGATTTAATGTCTTGGCCCCATAAAACCACATTTTTAATCCGATTTCGCTGAAATTTGACACAGTGACTTATGTTAGGCTTTTCGACATCCGTGTCGTATATGGTTCAGATGGGTCCATATTTGGATATGGCTACCAAAAAAGAACATTTTTTGAAAAAAATTAAAAAATGACTTATTTAACCACTCAATATCCGTGTCGAATTTGTTCAATATCGCACCATATTTCGATATAGCTGCTAAAAGTACACAAATTATGCAATTTTCACCGGATTATAACAAAAGGTGGTTTACATATATACCCGAGGTGGTGGGTATCCGGCCGAACTTAACGCCTTTTTACTTGTAGAATTTCTTACACAGGCATTATCTAATAAAAATAAAGCCATATCTTTTTTAAAAACCTTAAGATTTCTTTTTTTTTTAAATCTGACTTTAAACAGTCCCCCATAAATCATAAAACAGTACAAAATTTTCCCCGCTTAAAAAATGCAAACATTGTCCAAAGGCGAAAGAAGGAGAAGAAAACTTGTCAAAGGCTTACTATGTTGAGACCAATAAGAACGAAAGTTTCACACATGGTTTTACCACCCTCCCTTCTCTATTTTGCCATGGTTGGCATTAACATGTATTTATGTAAATGTTCAAACACATGTACATTTAACCATTTTGTATATTGCCATGTAGGCGGCTTGTACATGTAAATATGTAAATTCATGGATTATATACTCATATATATATATATATAAGAGACGTGTATTTTGTTGTTAACGACACTGTTTCACACTGCAAAGTCTGTAAGGTCAATGTTTAGATGGTTGATGGTCACATAACATCGCCATGGGCTCTTTAGGGCTAAATGACTGACTGCCAAGTGATGATGATGGCGTTGGCGTGGCCGCGATGTTGATGTTGGTAACTGTTTAGTTTGACAGCTTATTTCATTCTTTAGCTCCCCCGGTTGAACCACCTGAGAAACCTTAGCCTCCGCAAAGGTAATAGTATTACATGCTACAACCAACGATTATAGCATGGCTTGGCATTATGACGACGCTATCGATGTCATCCATCGTGTTTTAATATCGCCATTGGTCTTCCAAACCAGAAAACAATATTGAATGGCATTTGCGGAAAATTTACGCTCTAGCAGCAATGGAAAAGGTTATTCCATGCAGCAGTCTGTGAATAATTAGGTGGAAATTTAAGCGATAGTAGAATTATGAGAATTATAACACAACATTTGTGAGATGTATAAAGCAAATTTGAATATGTCTCTAATACTAGCCTACAGAGGTTAAAGTATATGGTTCCTTATATATGGCAATTTACAAATGAATAGCAGACAAAATAGCCGTTGGGGCGTATGAACAACAAACGCAATCAATTCATGTTTATCATACGCTACGGTGAAACATGCCAGTTATCTTAAAGATTAACAAGTGAATGTGCATGAAGTTAGGCTGGTCCCAATCTTATTTACCCTATACCATAGATTGCGTTTATAAGATATTTGCACGATTTATTTTTAAAGGCGGAAGCTATAGCCATGGATTTTTATTTGTTTAGATAAGAATTTCTTGCTGTAAGTGCTTAAGATCTCAAATCGAGAGATCGATTTATATGGAAGCAATATTATGTTGTGAATCGAATAGAATCCGTATGATGTTGGAGGTCATAAGAGAAGTAATCGTGCAAAATCGGCTAAGAATTTAAGCCAAAACCTATAAGAATTGAGCCATTAGAGGCTCAAGTAATATACTCAGGCGATAAGCCGATGCACATTGGGAGAAAATCGAAAAAAAAAACTACTAAAAAAATATGCCGTGTGAGAACGAATAAAGATATCTCTTTAAAAAGGGAATTGTTAGTAGAGTGTAAGCGAGATCGTGTGCAAAATTTCAAATCTCTAGATTGTCCGGGCGCCATTTGGCAGACCCCTAAAGGTGGTCACCCAGGTACTTCGAAAAATTGTTGGGGCTTCCAAATCTTCGTTTGTGGTCCAATTTTCAGTTTTTCTTTGCTGCATAGTGCTCAGAAATCCCTACAAAAAAGTCCCCTTGAGGTATAGAATATCTCCACTGGGTTCGGAGATATTAAACTTTTTTTTGCAATTTTGACCTCATGCAAAGAGGATATATTATAGATGCGTTTTAAGTGATAATTGGAATAAGATATGTCAACTTAAACGGGTGTTATATGTACTTCAAAATAGGCAATTTTTTATCAGAAAAATGGAAAAATCCCTCGAGTTCAAAATTTCCAAAGCCCAAATCCCCAAATTGGGCACATGTTTTTTTAACTCCATACGTCCCCTAAGCCCAGGCAAAAAATTTTTTGCACCTAACAATATGTGTAGCCTTCACAGCAAATTTGCAAAAAAATTGCCGATGTTGAAATTGCCGATCTTGTCCAAAAGGAGAATTTTTGGAGTTTTTGTAAAAAACTTCAGGCAGATTTTACGTCTTAGTTTTTTAAAAACATTTTTATCATTTTCAAGTTTTTTGCCTGTTAGAGCGAAGATCATTAAATTTCACAATTTTTGTTTGTTTATTTCTCTCTCGAGACGAGATCAATGATCGGAGATTTTCTTTGCAAATGGAAAAGGAAAGTCAGAGATAGCAACACACACCAACCAACAAGGGGCGCGTTTCGTCTTTAGTTAGAAGACTTTTCAACCATATTAGGTGTGATGGCTTAAAGGGCCGAGCGTTGGTGTGTTGTATTTGAATCGTATTATATGCCTTAATGATACAATTACCACATTAACCACGCTAGACAACCCTGTCTATTAGCTATACTTTTCCCAATTCATGTGTTTTCGTGTAATGACAGATATTTTTTCTGCGACAATTACACTACTTCCAGGTGCGTATGATTGTGAGCATCTGTTGGAAGTTGTATTGATGGCTTCGAACTTCGGCAATAGCTTTCGCTGTTGCTTCGTGTGCTCAGGTTCGAATCCCGGCCGGCCTCCGCCGATTTTTTTCAGTTTTTTTACCTGTTAGGGCGAAGATCATTAAACTTCACAATTTTTGTTTGTTTCTCTTTCGAGATAAGCTCAATAATATCAGATTTACTTTGCATATGGAAAAGGAAAGCCAGAGATAGCAACACACACCAACCGCTATGGGACGCGTTCCGTCTTTAGTTAAAACACTTTTTTATCTGCAAAATTCAAAAGGAAATCGGACCACAAACAAAGATTTGGCAGCCCCAACAATTTTTCAAAGTACCGAGGTGACCAACTTTAGGGGCCTGCCAAAAAGCGCCCTGTGCTATATTAGGTTATACCTGATTTAAACCATACTTGGCTCTATTACTACAAGTCGAAACAAAATTGTTTTCTTTTATTTCTTTCTTTAAATTTTTTTATTGCGTTTGTTACACCTCGGAATATTCGTCAAAGACCCCTTTCTTGATTGTCATGACATTTTAAGTCGATCTAGGCATATCCAACCTTCCGTTAGTTGAAAGATCGCTAACTTTTGAACAAGCAAACCTACACGCCGGAAAATTCGTACAAATACTTTTCATTAATGTAGATCGGTTGGTATAGTAAATGGGCTAAATCGATCCATGTATATATAAAGCTCCCGTCGCACAGTGGGAGAAAATCGAAAAAAAAATAAATGTGCAGACCGGAAAGAGATATCTCTTTGAAATTTTGAACGGTTGGAGACGAAGTGTTACCGAGATCGTGTGCAATTTCAAGGCCCTACGTTTTCCGGGCGCTTCTTGGTACGAACCTTAAATTGGTCACCTCGGCATTGCAAAAAAAAAACTAACTACTGCTTTATTTCTCATGAGGAACAGCGGATACTTTTCTCATATCAATGAGTGCAGGCCGATTAATATTTAAGCTCAATGAAAAGGCGCCTCCTTTTTATTGTCCGAATGGCATGCCGCATAGCAACACCATTTGATAGAGAAATTTTAGCATGGCAGGATATCTCACAAAAATCGTCAGCTGAAAAATTTTCGGGTATTAACTCCGGGATTTGAACCCAGGTATTTGGCGTCGTAGGCGGACATGCCAACCTCTGCGCCATGGTAGTCTTCCAAAATTGTAGGGCTGCCAACTCTTCATGATTGGAACGATTTCCAAATTTTGTGCTGGATAGTGCACAAAAATCCATACAAAAAAGTCAGCTTGAGGTCGACAATATCTGTCCTTGTAGCGGGGATATGTGAGTTTTAGTTTTTATTTTTTTGGAATTTGGAATTTGAGCTGCAACCAGAAAGGATATTGTAGACCTCAAATGCAGTTTTTAGTAGGAAATTTTGAGTATAATTTTGGAAATCAGACCACAAATGAAGATTTGACACCTCTGACAATTTTTCGAAGCGTAGAGGTGACCTATTAAAGGGACCCCCTATGTCCTTAAAATTTTGCACATGATCTCGTTAACACCTTTGCTGTAACCATTCAAAATCTCAAAATCGCAGCAATCGGTTAACAAAAATAACAGCTGATTGTATATTACCATCAGTTTCTATTTATGGGATCCATAAGTCTCTAAATGGCACCCATCTCTTCTGAATAGGCTTATATTTCGAAAAAAAAATTCCGTTAACAGAAAGAAATTCGATACGAAAAATTGTAACCGAAGAACGAGAAACTGGCTCTAAGACTCTTTAAATCTATACGAGTGAAATATCTCTACCCGTTCTCAAACGGCAGATTTTTTACTAGGTTTTTTTTCGATTATATCCCAAATTTTTATTTGTAAAGTACGCGAACACACCTAATATTACGCAGCAATCGGTTAACAAAAATAACAGCTGATTGTATATTACCATCTGTTTCTTGTTATGGGATCCATAAGTCACTAAATGGCACCCATCTCTTCTGAATAGGCTTATATTCCGAAAAACAAATTCCGTTAACAGGAAGAATTTCGATACGAAAATTTGTAACCGAAGAACAAGAAACTGGCTCTAAGACTCTTTAAATCGTTAATTCTATACGTGTTCTTGATTACCAGTCGAGTCGTCTTAGCCGAACTTAACGGGCTTTTAGTTTACTTGTTTTATAAAATTTCTACAAAAACTTCTTCAAAATAAAAACTATTTTAACTCATAAAAATCCGATCTTAAAACACTTCCCCAATAAAATCGCGTCCAGCTGACTTATTTATGGCGCACAAGAAATGGTTGTCAAAAAAATTACGTTATTTCATGTCCTGCTAAATTAAATGCAAATATTTGTTTTTGACATTTCTGTTACTTTTGTGGTGGCAAGATGTGGGTAAATGTGGCAACCAAGGAACGACATTGTTGCAAGCCATAGCAACAAGGCAAGTGACATTTCTATGTGGTTTGTGATAACAAATCTATCAAAATAATAAAAAATACACACACACTCACATACTTAGCCGACTTGTATATGTCAGTTTATGACAATGACATTGTTCAAATTTCCAGTGTTAGCCCACTCACCAAACCATATGTAACTAAGTTTCAAGTACATATTTAGTACATGATGTTAACGAAGTGTCTCTAACGGAGGAGGCAATGGCAGAGGTAGTTCTAACAAGGAGACACTTAAAACCAAACCCGACCAAATAAAACTCAACGAGATGCATGTTAGTAACAGGGTAGCCAAAATTTTTTTTTTTTTCATTTTACCCACACGAAGGGGATTTTCCCTATATATGCAAATGCATTGTGTTGGTGGAAGGAAAGTTAGGAATGGGAGGGATGAAAAAAGAAGTTGCAATAGTTGACATTCGTCTTGAATTTCTGGATGTCGTAGTCAGTGGGAAAGATATTTGCCGAAAGTCAATTCCACATACGAACAGTTCGGGCGAAAAGGAATTATCTCTGTAGTGCATTGTACGGTCTATGAATTCCTGGAGAGTCTCGAATGTCTGACAAACCGCCTTACATCAAGAAGAAGAAATCAGATGAAGTGAAGTTCTTATTCACCGCTTAAGAAAGCCCAAGCACTTGGATGCTTCTTTCAATACTTCGAATACATGTTGTGCCCAACGGGCATCACATTGTATTCTCATACCCAGAACATCAAGAGCTTTTGTCATTCGCAGAGATTACTGTCATCCGCAAGTGAGTAGATTGGATTCGAAGTCTGACTCAGTAGATCATCGATGATAATAAGTAAAAGAAAGGGAAAAGAACAGAGTCTTGTGGTACACTTGCGGTCAGTTTGTATTCTTCAGAAGAGAACCCATCTACAACAACTCGAATAGTACGATTCTCTAGAAAGCTCGATGTAAATCGGCCAAAGTCATTAGCGACACCAAATGCGGCAAGATTTGCCAGAAGCTATCAAATGCCTTGGATATATACAGTGTTACGACTTTGCTTTCTCCAAACTGGTCGATCGACTCCATCGCTCCGACAGGAACACCATCAGGTCGCCCGTGGAGTGATTTCTGCGGAAGCCATACTATCGTTCATTAATAAGGCCATTGGTCTTCAAATACATCACAAGATGGTGGCTGAACATGCTCACCATATCTATGGAAAGCGCGAAGTATATCGCCATTGGCCGATAATTCCCCAGGTTGTTCGCCTCACCCTTCTTAGGTATCGGTTGAACGTTCGCAACGCTGGGATGACTCCCGCACGATAAGCAAGGTTGAAAAGCTTGCGTAATGGACGAGCAGGCGTCGAAGCACACTTGCACAAAACAAGTGTCGATCGGGTCCCGGGGATTTATTTACGTCGAGATTCGCTTAACCCTTTTGACTCCACGTATACTAAAGAATATCCGAGACATCCAACTCAATACGCTCTCAATCGTCGGAAGTGATTGATCGCTTTCCGACAAGGAAGAATTCTCCTCAAACTTCACAGCCAGTGGTAAGCCTTATCAACCGAGTCAGTGAATATTTGACCATCTTTGACGAGACTCAAGATAGGCGATGTGTTACCCATAACTCTTTTCACAAATGTAGGAATTGGATAAGCTGAACTAAACCTTATTTTATTTATTACATACCCGTTCAGAAATGCTGTTTAGTTGGCAACACTGTCTCAAAACTGCCATCCAACTATTTACTTCTATGTTGTCGTTGCTGTTTCATCTGACCAAACAGTTGTATTGAATTATGAATTATGACGACCACTGCTAGCAAATGCTCTGCAAATACCAAAGGACATTCATTGTCACACTTTTCCAACTTTGCTGCCAAGACAGGCAAAGGCATTACAATGACTCGACATCTTTAGCTGCGTCACGCCAGTCCAAATGTGAGTCATCTTTTCTTTTTGTGTGTTTTTTGCGTAAATCCACAAAGAAAGGAGGAGGACTTTGCTCAAGTAGGAGGACAAATATGAGTATAGAAAAAATAATTCTACACTGGAATGGCATTTGCTTAAACTCATTTAAAGCTTAAGTCAAATATTATTCTTTGTGATAAATTGCCAACATGGCTGTCCTTCTAACGAATGTAGACTTTTTTTATATGCATAAGCCGAAGGATTAAACAAAAAACTACAAAGTGTATGTCCTCAAGACAAAGGCGAAATAATTTTTAATGTTATTCTAAAGACAATAAAAGAGCAACTTTGATAAGTAAGATTGAATTCGACTATCATAAAATAATTCAAAGTGTCTATGATTAAAAACGCAATATTTTATTGTTATGTTAAACAAGTAAAATCGTGCCGGGCCGAATCTTGGGAACCCCCAACCATGGATCTCCCGATTTGACTTCTTGAGCCCCTGAAAGCACATAGTGATCTGTTATAATTTCCAACAGCTGGGCAAAGTGTGGTTTAAATTGGTCAATAAATTGATATAGCTCCCATATAAACCGATTTTGCTGAAATGCGGTTTTCTGTTATGACTTCCAACAACTGTGCCAAATAATGTTCATATCGGTCTATAACGTGGTATAGCTCCCATATTAACTGATCTGCCCATTTGACTTGATTCCTTACAAGCCGCAATTTTTGTAGGAATTGGGTGAAATGCGGTGTTCTGTCAAGACTTTCAACAACTGTGCTAAGTATAGTCCAAATCTAAAAACTAATATAAACCGAAATCTCAAAGTTTGGGATGTAGAACCAGTAATGAAAGGCAAAAGTCGGGCGGTGCCGACTTTATAATACCCTACAGTACAAAGTGGGAGCTATGTCTTATTCTGAACCTCGCCGGATGTTTTCAGATGGTTTTTTAAACTATCCGTATCACATTTTGAGCAAATATGTTCAAACTGTAATAACTACGGTTCATAAATGACAACATTATTGCAATTACCCGAAATTTGACGAATGGGACCTATATCTAATTCTAAACGAATTTCGAGCAAACTTCTCAGATAGTGTGGTACTCGTCGAGAAAAGCGTTGTGCAAAATTTTGGCAAGTTTGCTCTAGAAGTGAATATCGGGCGATATACATATATGACAGCTATTTCTAAATCTGAACTGATTTCTATGAAATTCATCTTTAATGTCGAGAATCAAGACAAAATCATTTCTACCATCACTACTGTGGTACAGGGTACTATAATTTAGTGCATTTGTTTGTAACACCCAAAAGGAAAGAAAATAGATCCATTGATAAGTATACCGATCGACTCAGAATCACTTTCTGATTCGATTTAACCTAGTCTGTCTATCTGTCCGTCTGTCTGTCCGTATGTCTATCTGTCCGTATGTCTGTCCGTCTGTCTGTCCGTCTGTCTGTCCGTCTGTCTGTCCGTCTGTCTGTCCGTCTGTCTGTCTGTCCGTCTGTCTGTCCGTCTGTCTGTCCGTCTGTCTGTCCGTCTGTCTGTCCGTCTGTCTGTCTGTCCGTCTGTCCGTCTGTCTGTCCGTCTGTCTGTCCGTCTGTCTGTCCGTCTGTCTGTCCGTCTGTCTGTCCGTCTGTCTGTCCGTCTGTCTGTCTGTCTGTCCGTCTGTCTGTCCGTCTGTCCGTCTGTCTGTCTGTCTGTCCGTCTGTCTGTCTGTCCATCTGTCTGTCTGTCCGTCTGTCTGCCTGTCCGTCTGTCTGTCTGTCCGTCTTTCTGTACGTCTGTCTGTCCGTCTGCTCATGTTAAATTGTTCACAAAGTACAGATGGCAGTTTTCATCCGATCGTCTTCAAATTTGGTACAAACATGTTTTTCGGCCTAGAGACGAAGCCTATTGAAACTGGAAAAAATCGGTTCAGATTTAGATATAGCTCCGTTATATATATGTTCGTCCGATTTGCAGTAATAATGCAATAAAATGGTCATTTGTTAAACGAATCTCTCCGAATTTGGCCCGACGGATTTTCTTACGACTCTCGACATAACTGGTGAATTTCATGGAAATCGGTTCAGATTTAGCTATAGCTCTCATTTATATATATCTCCCGATTCTAACTTTTAGAGTCACTGCAAGCCTATTTATTGACCAATCTTGCCAAAATTTTGAACAACGACAACTACCGCAATATCTGAGAAGTTTCCTCGAAATCGGTTCAGATTTATATATTGCTCCCATATATATATATATATATATATATATATATATATATATATATATATATATATATATATATATATATATATATGTTCGTCCGATTTTGAGAAATATTGCAGTAAAGTTCTCGTTTGATAACCGATTCTATCGTAATTTGGCAGGAGGGATTTTCTTATATTTTTCAAAGTTACTGGTTAATTTTATAGAAATCGGCCGAGTTTTAGATATAGCTGCCATATATGTATATCGCCCGATTTTCATTCCAGGAGCCACTGCAAGCCCATTTATTGACCAACCTTACCAAAACTTTGCACAACGCTTTACTCGACGACTGCCACAATATCTGAGAAGTTTGCTAGAAATCGGTTCAGAATTATATATAGCTTCCATATATATATAAATTACGTAAATATTGTCATTTGTCATCATATGTTCAAATTGACACATTTGCTAGAAATTTGTTACGGATTTTTTAATAACCCATCTGAAAACATCCCCCGAGGTCCATCAAAATTGGTTCAGAATTGTATATAGCTCCTACATTGTACTTATAGGGTAGGTGTAGGGTATTATACAGTCGGCACCGCCCAACTTTTGCCTTTCCTTACTGGTTTTCATTCAATTTGGCTGAAATTTAAGACAAAGTCTTCTGTTATGACTTTCAACGCCCATGCCTAGTATGATCCGAATCGGTCTTTTTACTGATATAGGCCCCTTAAATACCAAATCTGCGATATGACTACTTGAGACCATACTTGAGCCGAAACCATTTCCGGATTTGAATTATTTTACAGCTACAGGTAAAATAATTCAAACACGAACTGAGTTAATACAGGCAAATTTTTAGCGAATCCATGGTGGTGGGTACCCAAGATTCGTCCCAGACGAACTAAACACTTTTTACTTGTTTTTATTTTATTTTTATTGTAGTTTATTTCTTTAAAATTGTGTACATTTATTTTTTATTAATCTTTCAACAATTTTTTTATTAAGTTTCAATTTTTAATTATCCAAAATGCCAAATTATTCCGCTTGACTGTGCAGCCCTACCTTTCTTGTTTTACTTGCGTTTAAATTGCAACTCATAAGGGCTTTTAAAACATTCCACAAGTGCCAGAAATAAATTCACCTATACCAGGAATTCAATAAATTCCCTTAATTTTAGTTTTATGCCCTCAATAAATGTTCCACCCTTCTCAAACTTAACTAAGCGCAATAAATGTTCCACCCTCCTCAAACTTAACTAAGCACACCGTATACTTTAAATTACCAAACCCCAGCCAAGTAGTCCTTAAACACACACTGTTTCATGTACTCCACAATTTCATTCCCATACACACCCATGAAAATAATGGTTTTCATAATTGCTCCAACAATTCGCAGAGCGACCGACCTCCATGAAATTGAAGGAATAAAAAATAAATATTTATTAGTTCGATTAGTATGTATATTGGGTTGGGTAATTGGGGAACAGGGAATTTGTATTAGGGAAATTTATATTTATATCAAAGGTTCAGTTCTATTACTTTTATCATTCATGTGCAATATATTCCTTGGCACCTAACCGCGTTCGACCCACCTTTGTGTTGTCATGTTTGTATTTATCTTCGGTAAACATTAAACACTAAAATATTTGTAATTTAATGTTAATCCATCTAGCGATTCTGCGTAATAATATTTCCCAGAAGCTTTAGCCACAGGCAGCATTTGCTCAAACCTTAGGGTGTAGCGTCATATTTTCTGATAAAACTATTAATTTAATCGGAATTATTTTTTAAGAGATATATATATTCAAAATTTCCGAAATTTTTCCAAAAAAAAACTTGAATTTTCTCTAAATTTTTGAGTACATCTTTTTTCGTTTTTGAAGAAATTCTACTTGACATTTTCTTTGAGTGTAAACTCCTTAGAAAAAATGCTATTGCAATTCTGTCTTTCAAATGTTGTTTTCGTAAAACATTTTTGGGAAATTTCAATGAAATTTAATTTTGAAACTGAACGCAGCTCTACCGAAATTTTCGATAAACAACACATGCTAACAAGCCATACTACATTAATCTGGCCATAACTTGACACTTTTTTTCGCTTGACACTTGTATTCTAACATCTTCGGGTTTAGATATAGCTCTCATATATATATATATCGCCCTATTTTCACTCCAAGAGCCACTGCAAGCGCATTTATTTACCAATCTTCCCAAAATAATGCACAACGCTTTTCTCGACGTCACCACAATATACATAGAATTTGATTTAAATCGGTTCAGATTTTGATATAGCTCCCATATATATTAGGTTGCCCAAAAAGTAATTGCAGATTTTTCATATAGTCGGCGTTGACAAATTTTTTCACAGCTTGTGACTCTGTAATTGCATTCTTTCTTCTGTCAGTTATCAGCTGTTACTTTTAGCTTGCTTTAGAAAAAAAGTGTAAAAAAAGTATATTTGATTAAAGTTCATTCTAAGTTTTATTAAAAATGCATTTACTTTCTTTTAAAAAATCCGCAATTACTTTTTGGGCAACCAATATGTTCGTCCAATTTGCAGTAATATTGCAATAAAATGGTCTTTTGTTTACCGATTTTCTCCTGACTCTCGAAATTACTATTGAATTTCAAGGAAATCGGTTCCGATTTAGATATAGCTCTCATATATATCGCCCGATTTTAACATCTAGAGTCACAACAAGCACATTTATTGACCCATCTTGCCAAAATTTTGCAAACCGATTTCCTCGACGACTACCACATTATCTGTTAAGTTTGCTCGAAATCGGTTCAGATATAGCCCATATATATTTGCTCGCCGAGGTCCATCAAAATTTGGTTCAGAGTTGGTTATAGCTCCCACAATGTACTAGAACGTAGGTGTAGGGTATTATACAGTTGGCACCGCCCTTCTTTACTGGTTAAAAATTTTTGTTTTTGGAGAAAATATTATAGAATCTGTTTTTTTTGAGAAGAATTGAATTTTTCGTTCTAGAGGATATTTAATTTAAATTTTGATTTTAAGGAAATTGTTATCAAAATATGATTTGCAAAGCAAAATTGATCGGAATTTCAATTTTATGCTTAAAAAAATTTTGATAAAAGATTTGTTTTCATCCGAATTGATTTTACAGAAAGACTTCGAAGACGTCGACATTTTTATTTTTAAAGAGAGTTTTATTAAAATTTAACATTTTGAGCAAAATATATCGAATTTTGATTTATCGAGAGAAATGGAAATGATGTCTTTGGAGCTAATATCAATTTTAATGTTGAAGATATTTCGATCATAATTTTATCGAAATTTTGAACTTTTATCGATAATTGGTTTTTAAAAAAAATCATACATTTTTTTATTTTTTTCAAAATTTTTACTTATTTAGAATGATTTAACATTTTGAGCAAAATCTATCGAATTTCGATTTGTCGAGAAAAATAGAAATGTTGTCTTTAGAGGAACTATAAATTTTAATGTTAAGGATATTTCGATCATAATTTTTTGGAAAAAAAAAATTTTGAACTTTTATCGAGAATTTGATTTTAAAAAAATGTCGTACATTTTCTTTTATTTTTTTTCAAAATTGTTACTTATATAGCATGATTTAACATTTTGAGCAAAATTTATCGAATTTCGATTTATTGAGAAAAATAAAAATTGTTTTTTTTAGAGGAACTGTCAATATTAATGTTAAAGATATTTCGATCATAATTTTTTCTTAAAAAAAAATTATCGAAATTTTGAACTTTTATCAATTATTTGATTTAAAAAAAATGGCTTCTATATTACTTATTTAGAATGATTTAACATTTTGAGGAAAATTGATCGAATTTCGATTTATCGAGAAAAATAAAAATGTTTTTTTAGAGGAACTATCAATTTAAATGTTAAAGATATTACAATCATAATTTTGTCTTAAAAAAATTAGCAAAATTTATCGAATTTCGATTTATCGAGAAAAATAAAAATTTTGTTTTTAGGCGAACTATCAATTTTAATGTTAAAGATAATTCGATCGTAATTTTGTCTTAAAAAAAAATTATCGAAATTTCGAACTTTAATCGATAATTTGATTTTTAAAAAATGCCATACATTTTTTTTAAATTTTTTCAAAATTTTTACTCATTTAGAATGATTTACTTTATTCTAGAGGGTAGTAGAGTAGTAAAATTTTCTTTTTAGAAAAAATTTTATCCAAAAAATAGACTACTAATTTTCTTATTTCTTAAAAAAAAATCTATAACAGTTTCTCAAAAAAGTTTTTCTTAATTTTTTAGAGAATTTTTATTGGTTTCTTAATGTTTAATGAACACCCTACTAATACATGCAGTATATAAAAAAATTTTATTTTTTCCTTTTGTATATTACACTTTAAGATAGTTTTTATACCTTCCACTATAGAACGCTAATTTCGTCATTCCGTTCATAAAACCTCGAAATATTCATCTTAGACCTCATAAAGAAAATATATATATAGTACCTATATTCTGAGGTACTATGCCATGTAAAACTTCTCTCCAAAGAGGTGTCGCTCTGCGGCACGCCGTTCGGACTCGGCTATATAAAGGAGACCCCTTAAACTTGAGCTTAAACTTGAATCGGACAGCAGTCATTGATATGTGGGAAGTTTTCCCCTGTTCCTTAGTGGAATGTTCATGGGCAACATTTTTATTTTGCATTTGCAATGCTAGGCACTTAAAATTTTGCACGAATACTTCTTATTAGTGTAGGTCAATGGAATTGTAAATGGGCGAAATAGGTTCATGGCTCGATATAGCTGCCATATGAAGCGATCTCCTGATTTGACTTATTGAGCTTATAAAAGATGCAGTTTTTATCTTATTAGGCTGAAATTTGCGTTTTGTTATGACTTTCGACAAATGTGCAAAGTATGATTCAAATCGGTTCATAATGAGATATAGCTGCCATATAAACCGATCTCCCAATTTCACTTACTAAGCCTATGGAGGGCGCAATTATAACTCGATTTGCCCGAAATTTTGGAGGTGGAATTTATATCCTACACCACCACTGTGGTGCAGAGTATTATTAGTGCATTTGTTTGTAACACCCAGAAGGAAGAGAGATGAACCCATCGATAAGTATATCGATCGACTCAGAATTACTTTCTGATTCGATGTGTACAATCTACAGGTCGCAATTTTCATCCGATAGTCTTCAAAATTGGTACTGGCATATTTCAGGCTTAGTATAGCTCCCATATATATGTTCGTCCGATTTGTACTAATATTGCAATTTTTTAACCGATTCTGCCGAAATTTGGCAGGAAGGATTTTCTTCCTAATCTCGATATATCTGGGGAAATTCATAGAAATCGGTACAGATTTAGATATAGCTGTCATATATGTATATCGCCCGATTTTCGCTTCTAGAGCCACTGCAAGCGCATTTATTGACCAACCTTGCGCAATTTTGCACAACGCTTTCCTCGACGACTACCACAATACCTAAGAAGTTTGGACGAAAACGGTTCAGAATTAGGCTTTGCTACCATATATTGGTTCGTCAGATATTGCTCGAAATTTGTTACGGATTGTTTAATAATCCTGTGGAAAATATCAGCCGAGGTCCATTAAAATTGGTTCAGAATTGATTTTGTACTTATTGGGTAGCTGTAGGGTTTAAACAGCAGGCTTCTGACTTCTTGCAACCATGACAAGCACGGTTCACAACGGTCTATAACTTGATATAGCTCTTATATTTTTGAAAAAGTCGTTCAAAGAACTTGACTCATGCGATCCATGGTGGAGGCCCGAACTTAACAAGCTTTTACTTGTTTTAGTTTGAGAAGCTTGTTACAAAACTTTTTAGCCTTAGAATAAATTTATAAATATTTCATTGCCTGTGTTTACACCCTGATGTACTTTAATATTCTTGAACGTTTTTTTTTTTTGGTCTTTTTATTCTTCTTATTGATACTTGAGACATAGTTAATACGATTCTATTAAACATTCAGCCATAAAAATAGTACAAGAATGGGGAAAAGGAATCAACAGAAAAAAATCATCGAAAAGCGATGACAAAGAACATGACCGACTTTTACCAACAATCAATATCGAAAGTAATCGCCTGAAGTTTCAAATGTCATTTAGCCACGCGATTTGCACATGGGTGCGGGTGTGGTTGCATGCGACGAGGGGGAGCGGGCTATTGTCGGATGATGGTAATAAAATAAGAAATTTATATCTCATACTAAGATGTCTTTAGTGTTAGACGTAATGGGTAAGCCAATGCTTACAACAGTCTTGTCCGGGGATTATGACATGGATGTAATTAAAAATATCTCATTTGATTTAGTAGCTTGTCTAAGACGTTACTTGGCTCCAAGGCTATGATGCAATTAGATGCAATCAGTAAATGGATGATGTAAAGGATGATGATGACTAGCAGAATAAAGAAGTGAATGCATTTTCATTTGTTGCAAAGTGGTTGGGGGGATTAAGAAGACTTGGAATAAATTGCAAAGAATGACATTTTTATTTGCTCGACAAACAAATGTTAGGAAAACTGGACAATTTTAAATTAATACAAACAAATTGGTCTTGATTGTAACCCAGAAATCTACAGATGTCAAATTACATCTAATGTAAAAATTCAAGATCATTTTTAATAACGAGATTCAAAAGGAGGAGAGACATATTGGTCTAATATCCTTTGTCGTATTTTTTTTGTACCTTCACTGCTTAAGAACCACCTTAATCCTTCTTCAAGATACAAGATACCCAAGGCACCTTAAAGAACGCTTAAGTTCTGATTTTTTATTATTATTTACACGGCTTAGGCGTAATACATTCAATGTCATTGTCATGAAAGAGTTCACAGGTTTTTTCTATAAATACAATTACTTTTGAATCTAGTTCTCTGAGTTAAAACATTACCACCAATTTTTATTAAAGGAAATTGTATAATGCAAAATCTCTTAATACTAATATTATTTTTTCTTCTTTTTCAGATAAAATGAAGCCCTCAATATTTTAGAACTCTTTTGCCCTACTAACCACCAACACATACACAACTCTAACACAATGAGAGGTAAGGGTTTGGGGATTAAAGACTAATCAAATTGTTCCATTAATTATTGTTTTTCTTTATTTACATTTTCCAGGTCGACGAATACCGCTGGCATTGCCCAATACGGGGACATTGCATCGCAAACGGAACACCTACTATTTGCGTGGCATTATTGTGATAACCATTGTAATATTTCTATTCCTGCAATTACATGCTTTTAATTTTCGTAAGTAAACACAAGAGAAAAAATAATTCTTACTAATATATGAAAAATGGTCTGATAAAAGGAATGTTATCACATTCCCTTTATGCATTTGGGTATCATAGAATTAGGATTAATATTTACAATACTTTACAATAATATTTACAAAACATCAGCATTTTGCTATTGTCTCAAATACCATTTATTTAAACCCCAGATTGCCATAGGATGAGGCATCCCCCAAACACTTTGCACCAAAATTGGTTTTCAAAATAGTTTTCTAATCTCTAATACCTTTAATTTGACCAACATATTGGCATGGTCGGCAAATTTTTACCCTTTGAGGGGTTCTTGAGGAAAAAAAAGTGTCCCAAATAGATGGTCCCACATTTTGATATTCGTATTCTACTCCCAAATACCTTTATTTGAGCCCTATATTGCGATGGTCAGTAAATAATTGCTGTTTGTTGTCTATTTTGGGAAAGGGGTAGACCCCTAGAAAATGGTCCCGAAAGTGGGTATCTCAACCGTCATTTGGGCCCACATTGACATGGTCGGTAAATATGCCCCATTTAGGAGTGTTTTTGGGGAGTAGGGTGGTCCCTCAAACACTAGGCCCTGAAATTTTATCAGCATCGTGCTCTATTCTCATGTATCTATATATCATTTATTTGAGCCCCATATTGCTATGGTCTTAAATTTGTCCTCTTTGGAGGAAGTTTTTGGGGAAAGACGGCCCCCAAACACTTGGACCCACATTTGGATATTAGAATCGTGTTCCACACTCAAAGAGCTTTTATTTAATCCCTATATTGCCATGGTCAGTAAATAAGTCATGTTTGGGGGGTGTTTTGTGGAAGGGGTGGTTCCCCAGAAACTTGGTCCCACATTTAGATATCAAGTACGTATCCTACTCGTAAATACCTTTCATTTGAGTCCTATATTGCCATAGTGGATCAATATGTCCAATTTGGGTTGGGTTGGTCCCAAACACTTGGTCCGATAACTGAATATCAGATACGATTACGTACGTTTGATATCAGATACTTTTCATTTGAGTCCCATACTGTCGTGATTGGTCTATATATATATTTGTTAAGTTTTGGGGGTGGGGTGGCCCCCCTGGGTACCCCATCCGAAATTTGGATAGCAAATTTTTGTTTTTAGGTTACTATGAGAGAGCACACAAAATTTCGCTTATATCGCATGACCCATTTCCGAGATCAGGCGTTTCTAAAAATTAGGGTAAGGAGGAGGGTCCGCCCCCTTTAGATATCAAAAATGTAGTACCCTATTTTCACCACGGGATCATTATGCGCCATCTGTGAAAATTTCAAGAAAATCGGTTCAGCAATTTCCAAATCTTTTGTACCCATCACCATGGATAGCATTTATCAAGTTCTTTGTCCAATATCGCTTAATAAGCAAACAAAGGATAATGGAGGATAATATCCGATTATGGATCGGTTTGAGCCATACTTAGTTATGATGTAGGAAATTATAATAGAAGTCTTTGTGCAAAAATTTCAGGTGAGTCGGATAAGAATTGGGCCCTATAGAGTCTCAAGAAGTAAAATCGGAATATCTGTAAATATGGCCCAGCAAAAACTCTTATGACCAAATAACCAGAAAGGGAAGCTCATGCAAAAACTAATAACTACTTAATTTTAGGCATCGTTTGTAATTAATTTTGCATGGCGATGTCCTAGGAGGAAAGTCCTTCCGCACAAGCATACCAATAGTTCAAAAATAAGTACTTATACCTAAGCATACAAGTTGTCAAAAAATAATGACATATTGCCTTAGTTCAACGTTGCTAAAAAAGTAACTATTTAGACTCAAACATGTTCGCGCCTTTCCCCACCATCACGTTCACAATGCTCAGTTTCTTTGAAGAAGACAAATTTTATATGAATAATTCAAATTACAAGTTTACCTTCATCGCTTTTCTATTATTACAAATATTTGCTTATTTTTAAACTTCATCGAATGTTGTATGTAATGACATTTGTACTACCAGCAACACAGATGGTATTCCTGTTGACAACTCGTTATATTTTAGCAGCTAGTAAATGTAAGGATAATATGTTATGCATTATTTTACATGGCAAAAATAATGACATGTGCTTACCAAGTTTTTGCTGGGGGTTATTGAACTATTCAGACCATACTTGGCACGTAAGTTGAAGATCATAGGGGAATTCGTTGTGCAAAATTTCACACAAATCAGGATATCAGTTTATATGGACGCTATATCAAGATCAGAGCTTGATGCTGGTAGACTTCATTTTCTTGCCCTTCTTGATCGCTCCAGAGCATTTGAAACAGTGGATCATTCCCTTCTTTGTTTTAAGTTGAAACGTTTTTTCAACTTCTTTTCTAGATTTGTTCGACAATTTTGCTCCTCTCTTGTTGATAGGACTCAATCGGTTTATACTAAAACTTGTGTGTCTGATGCCTTACCTAGGGGTCCACACTTGGCCTTTTACTTTTTTCGGTCTATATTAGTGACTTACCACACTTTTTGTCTCATAGTAGGATGCACATATACGCTGATGATGTACAAATCTACTTAAGTAGTGACATGAATACATTTTCGCAGAGCGTATATAAGATTAATTATGATATGGCCGGGTCCGGGAATGTTTTTAAACCCTGCAAAGTCTTAATGTTGGTTTATACTAAGACGCGGACTACGGCTCCCTTTCGATCCTGAGATCGTCCTTAATGGGCAGCGACTAATGTTTTGTCATAACCAATTAAAGTAAAAGTAAATGCTTATTCTTTATTATCCAAATCCAAATTTATATTCAAATTTTTACTTTAAAAAAATTAATTTTTTTTTTTACAAAAAAAATGTTCTTAAAAAGTTTTCGATTTATTTTAGCTATTTATTTATTCAAGAATAAATAAGAATCATATTGTACTTTCAAATGGTGAAAGAATGACAAAATATTAGTGGTTCAGGGAGTTAATTTTAAATCTCCCCCAGATCACTTCTTAGACCTTCAATAGTTATTCCCCTAATCATACTTATGATATTATTATCCCTTCTTCTATTTCAGCTGAATCCCGTGATCCTCTCCTAACGGAGCCCACAAATGACTCAGTCGATGCCATATTATCCATGGTGCCATCGGTGTTGCACAAATTTTTAACACCTAAGTCACGTAATCAAACCTTAGCTGCTAATTGTGAGTATCACATTAAGTTACCAACTTGCTGGTAGCTTTTCCTGTCAAGCCTTTTATAACATTCAGCTAAATTACAAAACATTTCGTATTTGTCTTTTTATATTATGCTTCAACTTACAGTACAACACAATGGAACGGTGTTAAATGGTGGCGGATCTGTGAGTTTTCTCGATTCGTACCATCCACCCAATATCAGTGAAATTAAGCGACAGATTGCCAAATATAATGATATGCAATTAGTTTTAAATGAATACACATTTGGTCCGTTACAAAATGATTCTGTGATAATTGTAATACAAGTAAGTGTTTGAATTATTATCAAATCCAAATTAAAAAAAAAAAAATCATTAAGGCCTGTAATACTCTCGAAAACATACTGCAAATGTTGTAAAACGTGTCAGCTGTTTTATTTTGGCTCACCTCCAAAGTCCGAGTTGATAATCCTATCACGCAGCATTACGAAAAAAACTCGGGATGACCCCCATGCCGTTCAGAGCGGTTAATGTGGACCATTCTCCTCGTTGTTAAATACCCCCTCAGGAAGACCGGCATCGGTTCCAACCGAAGGAGGACTTCCACACCGCTTCGTGGAGGTCCGTTTCGTGCCCTTGAGATATGCGTGTTGTGTCCTTGATGTATGCCTGAAGTTCTCCAACACGAGATCCTCCCTCACCTTCAAGTCTTTATTATTCATAATATTGTTTTGTTTGTAGTGTCAAATGCCACGTTCGGAAATATGCATAATTACCTCTTTGCATTTGCAAATGCAAATTTGCCCATGAACACTACAATAAGGAAGTGGGACAAAGTTCATACAAATCAGTGACTGCTGTCCGATTCAATTTTAAGCTCAATGACAAGGGACTTCCTTTTTATAGCCGAGTCCGAACGGTTTGCCGCAGAGCGACACCTCTTTGGGGAGAAGTTTTTACATAGCAAAGTACCTCACAAATGTCACCAGCATTAGGGCGGGATAAATACCGCTGAAAAATTTTTTGATGTTCCTGCGTTCGAAATCTCTCTATTGTGAGTTATGTTTCTTTTTATTGAACGGGAATTTTCGAATTTGAAGAACGCGAATGTTTAAACCGATCATTATTTATAAGAACTTTGGTATAACTTCCATTAAATACGAGTTGAAATTTTATTCGATTCGAAAGCACACTCGATTACGTCTGCGATAATTTGGCCTCAGGCCTTTAGACTGTCAATGAATAGTTGACGGATAACTAAGAAATCATGGCTCAATTATTCAAAGGTTGTCTCATTTATACAATAACATAAAAGTCGCCATATTAGCACCAAGCTAATTTCCAAAGTCGAAATTTTCACCAACTCACACAAAGAAATTTGCGCGCGTTTATGTGTAAATGTTTAGAACCCTGCAAACATTTTTCATAATTTTGGAAGAACATTCGTCCCCGCGATGAATAGAATAATCTTCTGGAAGAGTTTCACTTCATTATTCTTCCGTTCGTGTCGCGAAACACTCTTCTGGAATATTATTGGGATCCATAGCGTGTGCGGACGTTTCAGCAACTCTTCCCGACGATTCTCTTACAACTTTTTGCGTTTTAGTCGTCCCTATGAGTCGCGCAACATTTTTCTGGGATATCATTGGACAATTCTTTGCGTGTGCGGAAATTTTTGCTAAGCTTTCGTATGAGTCGTGTAACACTCTTCTAGAATATCTTTGGACAATCTAGCGTGAGCGAAAGTTTTAACGACTCTTCGCAACGATTGTTAAGCAACTCATTGCATTATAATCTTCAAGCGACAGACGGGTGGACATGGTTAGATAGACTTAAAATATTATGATGATCAAGAATATATACTTTATGCCGTATTAGACCAATTATTTGATGTGTTGCCAACGGAATGACGAAATTAGTGTACCCCCATCCTATGGTAGAGGTTATAAAAATTAAAAGGTCCCATTATTATGCGCCTGTTTAAAGACAATTGGTGGCCTTCACCAGCAAAAATTTGATAAATATATGATCCAATTTAGGAACAAACGAGCGGTACAATTTAAGATCAATTTCGATAAAACCTTCTACGGAAATACTTGCCTATTACCTTTTTCTCGGAAAACTTAATTTTTTAACATTCCGGTTGCTTGAAATAAACGTTTATACTCTCTCCTTTGTTCCCCATATCTCTCCATAACAATAAGCTGAATGCTGCATTCTTTGGCTCAGTAGCACTACGGCCCATGTCGTAGTTGTAGGCTTAGAATCAAAACCAAAGACCCAATAGCTAGAATGTTGGTATCACGGGTTGCAAGTTACACGAATGTAATCTGCCGGTATTTTGGCCCATTCCCATACAACGACATTCTTTAGCCCATCCATACTGACATGTTCTTCTAGTCCTTACCTTGATTACAAAAATGTCCAAAAAAGAAAAATCCATCGGATTGGCGTCAGGCGAATTGGACAGCTAGTGTTTGATCAAAATGAGGTTCTTAACATGATTTTTTAGCCATTCTTGGCTTACACATTCTTTATGTTATGAGTCTTGCGTACCAAGAATGAATGTCATTGTATTGCCTACAATCAAAATGTGTACTTGCCCACGGCTCCAAAGCAGGTTCAAAAAAATTTTTCCGATAATAAGAGGCATTTACACACTGTGACGCCAGGCAAGGCGTGGAATGCGGCCTTCGGTGGTTTCAAATGCCTATCACTTGAAATGAAAAATTACTTACATTACTTGACCTTTTAATTATATAATGAGCTGTCAATAAAACAGTTATTATATGTGAACTTGGTAATACTTCGTGTCAGCTACCCTGTAATATCTTCTGGACGTCAACATTCAGCTAACAAGAATCGTTGCGCTCCAATTGAGATCAGTGAGATTTGGTCAAGAGCAGCAAGACAATTGTCCTTCTCGTCCAATATCATACGCATGAACACCAAGGACATCTTCATGCAGGCAAATTTTTCGGACTGTCGAATTTTTAATATTACATTGTAAACAAAATTTATATAATTATAATTTTAACCTTCCCCTTTCAGGTCCACACTCGTATTATCTACCTACGCCATTTGATCGTGAGTCTGGCACAGGCTCGTGATATTTCTAGAGTTCTTTTAATATTTTCACATGATTATTATGATGAAGATATTAACGATTTAGTGCAGAGTATAGACTTTTGTAAAGTAATACAGGTACAATCTTAAAATATTTTCAAATAAAAAACGTTGACACAATAATAATACCAAAAAAAACATCTTTCAGATCTTTTATCCCTATTCAATACAAACACATCTAAATGAGTTTCCCGGTGTTGATCCGAATGATTGTCCGAGGGATATTAAAAAAGATCAGTAAGTAGAAATGTATTTGAATCAATTGCGACTTATAGAAAAATAATATAATTCTATTATAACTTATTCATGAACTAATTATTTATTGATTATTAATAATATACAAAATATGATAATAATATTTAATAAAATTTTTACGTTTGGTATCATTTATATCATTAATATGAATTTTATTTCTTTTATACCAGGGCAATCATTCGAAAATGCAACAATGCCTTATATCCCGATTTGTATGGGCATTATCGAGAGGCAAAGTTTACCCAAACCAAACATCATTGGTGGTGGAAGGCGAATCGAGTATTTGATCAATTGGAAGTCACAAGATATCACACAGGTATGCAGAAAGATATTTATCAGATATTTCCATAAAACAGCAGAAACACACATTAAAACGATTTGAAAACTTTAATACAATGCTTTTTATTAGCCGAACTAAAAAAAAACAAAAACTTTATTTTATTTCTTACAGGCCTTGTTCTCTTCCTTGAGGAAGATCATTATGTTGCCGAAGATTTTCTCTATCTCTTGGAGATGATGCAACGGCGAACAGTTGATCTATGTCCCCAGTGTAATATTCTGTCGTTGGGAACCTACTTGAAGACTTTCAATTACTACACATACAACAGCAAGGTGAGTAGTTATGGAGTAGAGTGAGATATCCTTTAAGAGACTAAACACACACACGCGCGCAAACATATGTCATTTACACAGCGAACGAGCAGATACACTACACAAACTGTAATGTTTGCTCATACTTTTTATTATTTTTGTTTTTGTTAATATATTTAAAAAAAAATACAAAGAAAAATACCAAACCAAACACAAATTTTAAATGCATTTTTTTGCCCAAAACTTTTTTTTTGTATATTTTTCTCTTTAATTATTTGTTAATATTTTGTTAGAGTTTGATTTTGAGTTGTTTCTTTTTCCATGGAAATATTATGGGTCGTTTACCAATACAAGTGTATTTTTACTGTGTATATGTATTTTATTATATGAAACAATCTTAAAAGAAATGTCTTTCTGTCTCTATTTTTCCTTCCCTTTTTATAAATATTATATATAAATGAAAATCAAAAAATAAAAATCACTTGATGTGTGTTGTACGTGTTTGTTTGTAAAATTTTTTTTAATAACAAAAAAAAACAAAATTTATTAAAATCCCATTCTATACATATCATTTGAAATTTTCAAAAACGATAACGGTCTTAATGAAACTCGAAAATATGCGCGTTCATCTCGCTCGTTGTAAATCATCACCACCGCCGCACAGTCGAAACAGAAATCATTTAGCAATCAGTATGCTTCTTCTTCCTCCTCGCTGATATCCACTAACAATCTCTTAGGATATCATAGGAATAGGAAATCACTTCAGTTATCATCACAATCAGCTTTAAAATCATCATCAAAAAACAAACACAACAATTACAATAATAATAATAATTATAGTTACAATAATAAGTTTAACATTAACATGCATTACAACAACAACAATAATAATAATAATAATAATCGATTTTATGATAATACCAATACTAACGATCAGAATAGTCAAAATACGAAATCATATGTGGGCGATACCAGCCCCAATTCACAGCAACAACAACAACACGGCACCTCTTCTCTCATCACTTCCTCAACGAGCACAACAACCAAACAAAGCACTTCTCAAACTCAAGGTGCACAACAGACATGGAGCTATCATGTCTTGCCATCATTGTATTCTGTCTATCAGAAGGTATCAATCAAATCAAATCTCCCTAAATTTGTTTCTTAGATTTGTTTGTTCGTTTGTTTATTTGTAAAGCATTTTCTTTGTTGTCTATCTTCCTTCATTTACACTATGGTTTTTTGCCTCTCTTACTCTTTCTCCCTTAATCTCTGTTGGATTATTTTGCATCATCTGCATCATAAAATTGATTTATTACACACACACATGCATACATAGCTACTATAATATATATGGTATATTTTGTTAATTGCATTCCATAGATTTTTTATCGATTACCTTTTATTGGCATCCCAATATATTTGCATTCATATCCCCAGATAACCCCTATAGATTTCTGCTACTTCATTTCATTGCATTACTTTCCAATAACCAACTAAAAGATAACATACTGCTACCATTTGTAAACATTGTGTTTTAATGGTAAAATCTGAAGAGCTTAGGGGCCCTTCGCATTCTAGGATTGCTGTGTTGTCAATTTTTTATACCCACCATAGGGGGTATATTCATTTAGTCAATCCGTTTACAACACATCGAGATATCAATTTCCGACCCTACAAAGTATATATATTTCTGATCGTCGTAAAATTCTAAGACGATTTAACGATGTCCGTGTGTCTGTCCGTCCGTCTGTTGTAATCACTCTACAGGCTTCAAAAATTGAGATATTGATATTGAGAAATTTTCCATAGATACGTCTTTTGGATGCCCGCTGGTTAAGTCCCTGAACGGGCCAAATCGGACCATATTTGGATGTAGCTGCTGTATAGACCGATTTTCCGATAAAGGGTCTAGTGCTCATCATCAAAACTTAATTTTTCATTCAATTTTGTTAAAATTTTAAACAGTGAGTAGTTTCCCAACAGTGAGTAGCCTCCCGACATCTGACCTTAATATGGTTCAGATCGGACTATATTTAAATATAGCTGTCATATAGCCCGATCTGCCGATAAAGGGTCTGATGCCCATAAAAGCTTTTTTTATTACCCAATTTCGCTGAAATTTGAAAAAGTGGAAAAAGTGACCTATATATGGTTCAGATCGGACTATATTTAGAAATAGCGGTCATATAGACCGCTCTCCCTATAAAGGGTTTGAATCCCATAAAAGCTATATTTTTTAACCGATTTAGCAGAAATTTTAAACAGTACCCTAGACCTCCTAGTCTACTTACTATTTTTAATATATAGAACATATCTCCAAATTTGGTCAGACTTTAATTTTGCATACCTATTGAAATATCGATTACGAGTAAAATTTTTTAAGATTTTTTTACGATAGAACAAAAATTGTGAATTTCTACAGCCTTAAAAGGCCATATCGGTTAAAAAATATATATGTTAGCAATATCTAAATCTGTGCCGATTTTGATGAAATTTTGCACACATATTAGGACGTCAAATAAAACAACTCATTTTAAATTTTGTAAAGATTGAACCAAAAAGTAGGCTTCAACAGCCTTAAAAGTCCATATCAGATGAAATATATATATGGGAGCTATAACTTAAACTAAGCCGATTTTGACAAAGTTTTGCAGACATATTAGGACGTAATAAAACACCTGATGCAAAACTTTGTGAAGATCACACAAAAATTGTGGCTACTACAGCTTTAAAATTTCATATCGGATGAATGATATATATGAGAGCTATATCTGAACCAAATTTGGCAGATTTAGTTCTAGGCCCATTACAAACATCTGTACGGTATTTTGAAGTTGTACTGTGTTGCCTCGCAACCCTGGCTTTGGTCCCACAGTGCATTCCGATAACCAACTAAAAGGTGACATACTGCTCACATTTGTGAACATAGTGTTGCAACGATAAAATCTAAGAAAGCTTATGGGCCCTTCGCATTTTAGGATTGTTTTTTATCTTTGTTGACTTGTTAATATATAAAACAAGTAAAATCGTGTTAAGTTCGACCGGGCCGAATCTCCCACCATGGATCGTCGAGTGTTTTTCCCGGTATCTCTTTTAAAACAAACAAAGGTTAAAAGAAAAGAATTGCTATGCTGATTGAATTGAATTTTGGAGACCATAGTAGAAGTTATTGTGTAAATTTTCAGCCAAGAAAATTTACGCGTTTTTAGGGGCTCAAGAAGTAAAATAGGGAGATAGCTTTATAGATGATATGTATTAGGCTAAAAACCGATTCAGGCCATATTTGACACGTATTTTGAAGGTCATGATAGAAGGCGTTGCACAAAATTTCAGCAAAATCGGACAATAATTGCGCCCTCTAAAGGCTCAAGTAAACAAGATCACAGATCGGTTAATATGACAGCTATATCAGGTTATTGACCGATTCGAACCATATTAGACACAATTGTTGGAAGTCATAACAAAACACCTCATGCAAAATTTAGCCAAATTGGACAAGAAGTGCGCCCTTTAATGGCTCAAGAAATCAAGATATGTTTATATGGCAGCTATATCAGGATATAGACTGATTTGAGCCATACTTAGCACAGTTTTTGGAAGTCATAACGACACAAGTAACCCAAAATTTGAGCCAAATCGGATAGGAATAGAGGCAGAAGAAGTCAGGACCACAGATCGGTTTATATGCCAGTTATATCAGGCTATGAACCGATTTTAACAATAACTAGCACAGTTGTTGGAAAAAACCTCAAAAAACCTCATGCAAAATTTCAGCCAAATCGGATAAAAATTGGACCCTTTAATCGTTCAAGAAGTCAAGACCCAAGATCGCTTTATATGGCAGATATATAAAACATGGACGGATATTTCGATCGACAGACGGGCGGACGAACGAACGGACGGGCAGACGAACGGATGGACGGACGAACGGACAGATGGACGGTCGGACAAACAGACGGACGGTCGGACAGACAGACGGACGGACATGGCTAGATCGACTTAAGATGTCATGACGATCAAAAAAACATATACTTTATGAGGTCTTAGACGAATATTTCGAAGAGGAACAAACAGAATGATACAAAACAATTAAACAATTTAAAATCTACCAAAACAAACTAAAAACAAAAAAAAAATTATTAGGCTAAAAACCAATTCAGACCATATTTGACACGTATGTTCAAGGTCATTGGAGAAGCCGATGTACAAAAAAGTATATAATAAATGGAATACATAAATTACAACAAAATTAATAAAATTAAATTAAATAACAATAAAATAAAAAAAAAATAAAATACATAAAATACATTAAATAGTAAATTATAATAAAAGTAAAAAAGAAAACAAAATATGAAATTAAATTTAACGAAATTAAACATACTATAATATAATAAATATGTAAAATCTCGTATCCACCAAAATGAACGCATATAAGTTGTTTTGATGTTTGGATACTTTGCTCAAGAACTCAAGGGACATGATTCAACCGACTGAGATTGTCAGATGATTCTCTTTTTTGTAGCCGAGTCCGAACGGCGTTCCGCAGTGCGACACCTCTTTGGTGTGAAGTTTATACATTGCATAGTACCTCACAAATGTCGCCAGCTTTAGGAGGTGATAAGCACCACTAAGAATTTTTTTTCTGATGTTCTCGCCAGGATTCGAACCCAGGCGTGTGGCGTCACAGGCAAACGCTGCGCTGCGGTGGCCTACAAGGCTGAAATTTTACATTTAAATTTTTTACAAACGGACTCACTATTTAAAATAAATCGATCTTTGACAATACAATACAAAAATCCCACGCGCTCATTTTAATTAAATCCCTCTAGAACATAGTATTAATTAGTCATATACAAGCCTCCACTTGAGCTTTTCTAATAGTTTTGTATTTGCATGAATTGCTCTCATCAATCACAATTGCAATTTTCCCATTATAATTCTTATCCGGCTGAGTAAAATGTATCAACATGCCAAGCATTCCTTCAATCATTGGACATCAGACATCAGCTACCCCTGCATTTGTTCATGCCTCCATTAATCACTTGATAAGATTGTTGTAAATGATTTTAATTTCATTTTATCTATCGCGTAATTACATTATAATCGTTGCTCTATTCCGTCCTTCGTTCCTTCCGGGCGTTTGTCGGCTCCAGAATGACAACGTAAATGTGAACTTTTAAGGTTTTGTTTTTTTTTTTCGTTTTTGCATTAAACTGAATTGCGTTCAAAAAATTCACTATTTATCGTTTAATTGTGATAAATTACTTATGTACTCAGTTGTGAGTTTTGACATTTGTGCTGGGACATATGAATTTTTTGTTCCACAAAGGCACAATGTCCATTCGTAGTGCAGGATCAGCCTTTAGAGCTGAATGCAACCCCACAGTATATTAAAATAATTTTTTTTGCAACAGATAATTCATCGCATATCGAAACGACGACCACTAGAGGCGCCAAAGTTCAACTCTGACAAATTTCATGAGGTATAATATTTTATTTTTAATTCACTCTATAGATGGGTCTATCTAAATACTATCTCACCCGTCACACTAAGGCCCCCGCCTTATCTAGTTGTCTTACATAGAGTGACAGCACCCTTATATGAACTTAGAAATGCCACTCTGAGGCGGAATAGCCATCAAAAATATGAATTGCATTTAGTTTTGATTGATTTATCAATTATTTAGATTAGTTAAAACGCAAATGGAAATAAATGACATGACACTTACACCTTAATAGGGGCGTTTACATTAACTTTCCTTTTCGAACTTTAGTCATAGATAGTAAAAATAGATTTTAATCAAAAATAGATTCATTTGTGATAAAAAAGACGCATTTCAACTTAATTTAGTATACCTTACCTTTATAGCTAGTAATTGCAAAGGAGTCAAGGTAATGACGATGAACTTGAAATATTAGCCGATAGTATGTATGAGTGTTTGGGAAGAGAATTACCAAAAAACTAAAATATATAGGTAGAAGAAATTGGTTTAATGAAATATTAAAAAAATTAAAAAAAAAAACAGTAAGGAAACCCTACACCTACCCTATTGGTAGAAAGTGGGAGCGATGTCTAATTCTGAACCAATTTTGATGGACCTTGCCGGATATTTTCAGATGGGTTATTAAACAATCCGTATCACATTTCAAGCAAATATGTTCACACTGTAATAACTAGAGTTCATAAATGACAACAGTATTGAAAATAATAATAATAATAATTTCGAGCAAACTTTATACACATTGTGGAAGTCTTCGAGAAAAGCGTAGTACAAAATTGTTTTATAAATGCGCTTGCAGTGGCACTAGGAGTGAAAATCGGGCGATATATATATATATATATATATATATATATATATATATATATATATATATATATATATATATATATATATATATATATATATATATATATATATATATATATATATATATATATATATATATATATATATATATATATATATATATATATATATATATATATATATATATATATATATATATATATATATATACATCTGAACCGATTTCAATGAAATTCACCTGTAATATCCGGAGTCATAAGAAAATCCTTCCTGCCAAATTTCCATAAAATCGGTTAACAAATTACCATTTTATTGCTGCAAATTGAACGAACATTTATATGGAAGCTATATCTAAATCTGAGCCGATTTTTCCCATTTTCTGTGGGCTTTGTCTCCAGGCCGAAAAACATGCCCTTTCCAAATTTGAAGACGACCGGATAAAAATTGCGACCTGCAGTTTGTACACAAATTTACATGGACAGACAGACAGACGAACACCGCTTAATCGAATCGGGTGTTACAAACTAATTCACTAAGTTATAATACCCTGTACTACAGTAGTGGTGTAGGGTATAATTATTTAATATTTGTAATTAAATTTATAAAAAAAAAATAGAATTGGTAAATTTTAAAATATTTTTATTTTTGAATATAGAAAATATATTAATAATAATATATAGATTTACAACAAATAAAAACTATAGAAAGTTATTTATTTTATTTTTAAATATTTATAATAATAAGGTTGTTTTTTTTATGTAATTAATTTGCAATTGAATATAGTTAGTTTTAATATTTATTTTTTATACAATACATGTAAAAATTAAATTCAAAATATTTATGGAAAATTTAAAATGTTCTCATTAAAGTATTTGCAAATTATAAACGTTAAGGCTGTTTGCACTTGTTTTCTTTTTTCAATTAAAAAGAAAACCAAATAAATATATAATGAATATAAATACATTTACAACATTTTTAATTAAATATAGTCCTTAACGATACAACCCTGTAGGAATGGTTGGCCAAATTTCTTACTTCTGTATACTGTCAAATTGACAATCAAGTTTTTATTTACAATTCATTTGATTACAAATGTGAAAATGATAAATTGAAACAAAAAGTGTGAAAAAATGTAAACAAACTTTCAATTTTTATAGAAAAAATTTTTCATATTTTAACAATGTTTTTAACTTGTGTGTGATTGAAAGAAATAAAATCAATATAATTACACAATTGTATATACAAATTGGTAGTAGATCAAGTGAAATGAAAAAAAAACACACATATAGTAATCGTAAGCATGTCAAAATGAAAATATGTGCAGGCGAAAAATTCGACATACCCAACTGAAAAAGATCCTATTTCGTTCTTGCCCAGCTGATGGAATTGTCCATTTCCAGAGTTGTATCCCACTAGACCGTCAAATGCTTGGTTTGGGTTATGGCGAAACAATTAAAAATGGTCTCATTTGTACAACAACCATAAATCATATGGTGCAATCCGACATCTCGTCATCAAGATGTCATTTCAAAAATGGCAACTCAACCAAAGAAACTTGCGCTCATGTGTGTACGTGGCGGGTAAAATGTGAGAAAGAGAAACACACAAAGAGAAGGTGCAAAAAAATGGCGTGGTTTGCAGTGAATGTAAATACAGAACTGACATCTTAATACCGTCAAACTGGCCGGCTGTTTCAGCTATTCCCGTGAAACCACCTTTATTAATCCACCTTGATTAGCATACAAAATTCATTACATAAAGCCTAGTACTAAGTTCATTCGTACCAAAATTGTTTATTAAAAGCTATACCACACTAAATGTTCTTGTCTTATGACATGTCACTTCTTATATATCGTTGGTATTTCATTATACATAAGTGTCAAAATTGCCAATTTACATACGATTCAGCATTTTTGTTATCCCACTAGTATGTGAGCAAAAACCTAAAATGTATATTTATGACTACAAATTGTTAAAGTTGTGAAAACAATTTAATTTGGGGTTGCATTTATTCAACTTAAAACAACAACAGCATATTTCTTTGTGTTTTAGTCAGAAGGAAAAGAGCGCCACTCTAATCGAACAAATAACAGTGACATTTTGAGAAGTGATTTTCATGTGTTAGTTTCATTCGTATCACACTATACAGCGGTCAAAAAAAGTATTCATCATTCAATGTTTTTTTTTAATGTAATACTTATGATCCATTACTCCATTAATAATTTCAAGATTTCCCGCTCCTGAAGCCGCCATACACCCCCAAACCATTAAACCACCTCCACCATGTTTTACAGTAGCAACTGTGTTTCGTTCTTCAAGCTCTGTATTTGGTTTTCTGTACACTATGACCTTTCCATCGCACCCAAAAAGATTAAACTTGCTCTCGTCTGCAAAAATGACTGTTTTCCAAAATGATTCGGGCTGTTTTACATACATTTTTGCGAAGTTTAGCCTTTTCACTCGGTTTATTTTATTTATAAAGGGCTTCTTACGTGCAGTTCTTCCTCTGTAACTATGCCTTTTGGGTGTATTTCGAATTGTTTGTGTAGTAACTTCCTTCCCTAAATATTCCATAGTGTTTTTACGAAGAATGGTCGCATTTGTCTTCGGAGTTTTCTGAACTTGCCGCACTAGCCAACGCACATCTCCAACTGAAAGTGCTTTTGGTCGACCAGATCTTGGTTTATTGTCAACAGTTTTCGTTTCTGTCCACTTTCTGATGATGGATTGTATAGTAGATCGTGGTCTATTTAATATTTCACTGATAGTTTTTTGAGTTAAACCATTCCTGTGGTGTTTTATTATCAAAACTTTTACCTCATCAGAAACCTCGTTTTGCTTACGACCCATTTTGACAAAAACTATATTTTCAATGAAATTAAATATTTGCTGTCAAGGGCAAAGCCTCCTTTACTAAATAAAACAGAAAAGGGGGATTCCCAAATAATATTTGAATTTGACTTTGATGATAGCACATCAATGATGAATACTTTTTTTGTTCTGTTTTTGGTGTTATTATATAAAATTGCATTTTTTGCGCTAATTAAATTTATTTTTTGAATTTATTTTAAAACATATTACGAAAAATAAACTATTGCATAAAACTGCATTATTTGTTTACTTTAAATTTTCTTCAATTACCCAAAATAAGTGAATTTATTATCAATTTTGCTAATGATGAATACTTTTTTTGACCGCTGTATATCCAACTTTAGCGATAGCAAAATTTGATATTTCAAAAGACAAAGACATATGGTGTGATACTGCATTCTATTGGACGACTTAACCCAAACAGAAGTCATATAACGACACACAACAAAATCAACTACATTTAAACAGAGTTGCTTGTGATCCAGTTCGTGATCCAATAATTGAATCAACCATGTTATTGGAGCTATATCAAGTTATTAGTTAATGTCTGCCAAATCGAATAGGAATTTGCGCCCTTTAGGGGCTCAAGAAGTAATATAAGGAGATTGGTTTATAGGGGTGGTATATCAGGCTATAACCGATTCAGACCATATTTGACACGTATGTTGAAGGTCATGGGAGAAGCCGTTGTACAAAATTTCAGCCAAATCGGATTATTTGCGCCCTCTAGAGGCTGAAGAAGTAAAGATCCCAGACCGGTTTATATGACAGCTATATCAAGTTATGGACCGATTTCAAACATACTTAGCACAGTCTTTGGAAGTCATACTAAAATATATGCAAAATTTCAGCTTAATCGGATAAAAATTGCGCCCTCTAGAAGCTCAAGTAGTAAAGACCCAAGATTATATGGCAGCTATATCAAAACATGGACCGATATGGCCCATTTACAATCCCAAAATTTCAAGTGGCTAACTTTACTCCTTCGAAAGTTACCGTTTTTTCGACAGACAGACGGACGGACATGGCTAGATCGACATACAATGTCACGAAGTTTAAGAATATATATATAATTTATGGGGTCTCAGACGAATATTTCGAGGAGTTACAAACAGAATGACGAAAGTAGTATACCCCCATCCTATGGTGGAGCGTATAAAAAATTGTTCTTAATGGAGTGCAAGCGTAAAGTGTAATTGCGTTATATTTAGCTAGAAAACCAGCCATTGTTTGGCGAACAAAACACCTCAAAGTGAACAAAATGTTTATGTATTGTACCATAAATCTTTGTAATGATAGCGTTGCCAAACACCATGATTGGGGTAAAGAAAAAACTCTAACAAAACCATTGCAAAAATTATTTGATCATTATAAATAAAGACATAAATTTAAATTTTTTTAAGAGGTCGTATTAAGATTCACTGTTTGCACGAACTGCTAGCTAAGCACTAAGCTTAATTTGAAACGTTGAATAAAATGCGTCGAAAATTTTCTTTTTCAATTTCCTACGAATGAAGTTAGTATGTACTAGGTTTTAAATTAGAATAATAGCAACAAGTTAAAACGTGCAAAGTTCGGCCGGGCCGAATCTTATATACCCTCCACCATGGATCGCATTTGTCGAGTTCTTTTCCCGGTGTCTTTTTTCCTTTACTTTACTTTACCTAAAAGTAAAGTAAAGGAAGGGATAAAAGAAAATAATTGCTATGCTATTGGCGCTATATCAAGATATCGACAGATTCGGACCATAATGAAATAATTGTTGGAGACCATAGTTGAAGTCATTGCGTAAAATTTCAGCCAAATCGATTAGGAATTGCACCCTTTAGGGGCTCGAAAAGTAAAATAGGTAATAGTAGACAAGTAAAATAAATAGCCGATTCAGACCATATTTGACATGTATGTTGAAAGTCATGTTGTACAAATTTCACCCAAATGAGATAATAATTGCGACCTATAGAGGCTCAATAAGTCAAGATCCCAGATCGGTTTATATGGCTGCTATATTAGGTTATGAAGCGATTTGAACCATAAATTGCACAGTTATTGAAAGTCATAACGAAACAAGTCATGCAAATCATGCGAAATTGCGTCGGATTATATGACAGCTATAACAGGTTATTCACCGATTTTACCTATACTTGGCACAGTTGTTGAAAATCATAACAAACCATCTCTTGCAAAATGTCAGCTAAAACAGATAAGAATTGCGTACTCTTGTGGCTCAAGATATCAAGATTCAAGATCGGTTTATATGGCAGCTATATCAGGTTATGTACTGATTTAAATCATACTTGGCGCAGTTTTTAGAAGTTGCGACGAAATACGTCATGCAAAAATTCAGCCAAATCGGATAAGAATTGCGCCCTCTATTGGCTTAAGAAGTCAAGACCCAAGATTGGTTTATATGACAGCTATATCAAAACATGAACCGATATGGCCCATTAACAATCTCAACCGACCTACACCTATAAGAAGTTTTTGTGCAAAATTTCAAGCGGCTAGCTTTATTCCTTCGAAAGTTGGAGTGCTTTCGACAGACAGACGGACGGACATGACTAGATCGAAATTAAATGTCATGAAGATCAGAAATATATATACTCTATGGGGTCAGAGATGAATATTTCGAGGAGTTACAAACAGAATGACGAAATTAGTATACCCCCATTCTAAGGTTGAGGGTAAAAAAAAATATGGGTAAATAAAAAGAGGATAGTTACTCCATTTTACATAAAGAAAATCAATTTAAATAATATTTTACTTTGTCTCTTGTCTTGTATGTGATTTTGTGTCAATGCATGCAAGTACCTATTTAAATAAAAATACTTTTTTATATTTGTATATGACAATTTCGTTTCATTTCACAGGAAAAACTTGTGAACTGTTTTTAATTAAAAATACTTAGAAATTATTATTTTTTTCATTTTTTTATATGAGAGTTAAAAAAAAATTCATTTTCTAGCTATTCATCATTTTATATTTTTTTTATTATTATTATAATTTGTATATATATATATATATAGTTCATTTAATGTTTTAACTTCTAATAATAACCAAATTTTTTTTACTCAAAATAGTTCCCAAAGATTTTCCTATAATCTTAATTAAAATAGAAACGAAATAGCAATAGTTACGTTAATCAAAAATATATCAATACATTTTTTAATATAGTTTGCTAAATTAAAATTTAGTTTGTGTTCAATACTACATATTTATATTTTTTTACTATTATTCTAACTACTCTCGACATTTAAAAAAAAATATATAACTATGCTAGAACACTTTTCTCGACTACACAATAAATTGATGTGGTCTTTTTTATTCGCCACTAATTGATTCATTTTGTTTTTAATTATTTATTGTTTTTTTTTTCTTCTTCTTTTTACATACCTTCAGGTGGAGGTAATGCCCTGGATAAGCAGCAAACATAATATGGGATTTGCTTTCAATCGCACTACTTGGAGCAGCATAAGGAAGTGTGGTAAACATTTTTGCTCCTACGACGACTACAATTGGGATTGGTCGCTGCAACATGTATCCCAACAATGTTTACAACGCAAGCTACATGCCATGATAGTCAAGGGACCAAGGGTCTTTCACATTGGCGAATGGTTAGTATGAAACATAGAATATAGCAAGCCATATACCAAGAATACACACCGCAACAATCAAAATCAGTAACTTTTTATTGTCTTGATATCATTAACAAAATATAAAAGGATTGTTTTGTCATCTGAAGAGCAAAATGTTAAATTTTCACTTATTGAAAAAGTCGGCTGACTGTTCATAGTCCACTTTGCGACTATTTCAGGAAATTGAACAAGCGCGAGACTGCATTTTTGTGGACTGTATAACTTTTTTGCACTTAAAGGGCAGTATACACCTTCGTCGAAAATTTCGCGTTCCCTACGAATTGCATTGACATATCCTAAGCGAAATTTTCTGTTTCTATACCGTTACCTAAAGTTTCGCTTGAAGGTACGCAGCTCAAATGAAATTTTCTTTGTGTAAGGCATTGGAGAATTTTTGCTTGCAACTACGAAATGTATATTTATCCATACGAAGTCCATTGGCATAAACTAAGCGAAATTTTCGATTTCAATACCGTTACCTAAAATTTCGCTTGAAGATACGCAGCTCAAATGAAATTTTCTTTGCATAAGGCATTGAAGAAATTTTGCTTTCAACTACGAAATGTATACTGTGGTCGTTCCATGCAGCATGAAATATAGTGATTTGCAGATTAATTTAAGTCGTATGTGATTAGAAAAAAAATGAATTGTTCGATGCCATAAGAAATGAATTAACATATGACACAGACAGTAAATGAGTAGTAGATAAACCATCGACTCTTTAAAGAGAAACCAAGTTAAGCGAGAATTTCAAGAGAACTGTGTATAAACTAGGAATACTATTTAGCTTTTTTTCAACCGTTTTACAAAACACAGTAAGTCATACTTTCTTGTTAGCTTCTTTTTGTTAATTAACTTGTGTTTTTCTACAATTTTTATATTCCCCCAATTCCTTTTTCTCCTCTCTTAGGTGACTGTTAAGATTGAAACAAAAGAAAACGTCAGATTTATAGTGTTAGTGGTTGCCATTTTTTTGAGAGAGGGAAAGTTCATCTATAAGAATCTATTGTCTGTGTCATATCCTCAGAGATTTTTTTTGGTTTGCTTTGTGCTAATTTTTTCAGTTACTTTTTTGAAACACTACAAATCTCATTGAAACCACAATACTTTTATTATGGTTTCAACGTTCTTTTTTGTGGAAAAATTTCCGAAAATCGTTCTTTCTTTGGTTTGACAAAATGTTGCCATTACATATAAAAAAAATATGGCATCAAACAATTTATCAGCTGTTTACGTACATGTGTACTCACAAATGTGAGTGTGTGGTTCGTACTGAAATTCATGAATGTTGTAATATCAACCAAAACCCACCCTTCGTAATTAATAAATAATGAACCACAAAACTATTAAAAAAGAGACGAATGCAGCATTTATTTGTAAAAATAATTACTGTTATAAGTAAAAAAAGCACAACTTTCCAAAAGCCTTTGTCAGCATCTTCCCCTCTATCCAAATATTGTTGATGTAATTGCAATACCAAAAGCACAACACATTCTTTCACAATCCTCATTATTTCGTACTGATTGATTGAGTTGCTTGTTGTGAAATAAACATTTGATTTTCTTTCGAGTATATTTATTTATATTTAAAAATACTTTTTTATTTGTGCATTCCCAAACACTTTATTTTTTTCCATCCAGAGTAAATACATGTGAGCAATATCACTATCCGTTTGTTTTTTTGCTTCAAAATCTATTATCTAAAAAAAGTAATCACGAAAAAATTTTGCGAAAAACGAACATAGTACCAGCCATTACACAGGATTCACTAATAGAAGGTTAGGTCACTTGCGAAAACATAAAGTGAATAGGCACCATGAACATCAAATTTTCTGATTGAAAATGTCATCAAATAGAAGAAAACTTAAATAGAGAATGAACGTAAAAAGAGAACAAGTTTACATCCTCAATGCCAAGTACTGCCAAAATATAAAAAAAAATTATGTCTGCTGATCGCTTGGCTTAACCTAATTCAGTGAATCCTGTGTGTTACAGATACAGAGGGAAATTGAAAGCATTGGATATATATTTTTTTTGTTTCATTGCAAAAAAACTAGTGCTTTAATAATTTTTTTGCACCACGTTATGGACTTATTTTTACAAATAACGCTTAATTTTGATAAATGCGTACTTTATCATCAAAAAATGTAGCAAATTGGCGAACCAAATGCATAGTTTTTTGCCACATTGTGTTTGCTACGAAAATTTCGCTTGAGCCTTACAGTCAATTTGGCATGAAACTGCCCCATTTTTAATAGGGCTCCCAATTTTTGAATTAAAAAACACAATTCTTTTAAAGTAATTCCTTTATTTGATTTTGTATGTGCTTGTTTTTTTTCGGTAACAACTTTAATAATGACATGACATGAGAGAGCGATCTATTACAGCTGTTAAATAGTCTTTCACAATAGTGAACAGACATGTTCAGTGTTGCTAAAGCTGCTTTTTAAACTTAAGTCGCTTAAATATAATAATCTGCTAATATAATAAAACGTTTGCAATTTAAGAACAGCAGGTTAACTGCTGAAAAGTTTGTTGTTAGCTGAAAATGTGTCCTATCCCACTTAATATGGAGCAGAATAAAACTATCAACTACATTTTCAGCACTTAGCCTGCTTTTCTAAAACTGCAAATAGATTGCTAGAAACGCAGAACCATTGCGGAAATAGCAGCAACAGTCATCAGACATGGTTTACTAAATATCATATTTATATCAGCAAATATTGTATGCTAAACAGGCACTAGCTTGTTAATAACCAATAAAATTAATTTGGGCTATATACGTATATAGATAGGCATACAGATATAGAAAAGTACATGCATTTTTACTGTATACTTTTAACTATTAATACATTTCTAAAACACACTATTACTTGTCTCTATGTATATGTAAAATCTATTTTATTCAGTAATGTTTAAAATTTTCTATATTTTTTTCAGTGGTGTTCATCATAAAAAGAAGAACTGTGAATCGAACCAGGTGATTTCCAAAGTCCAACAAGTCTTGCGCATTGCCCGCAAATCTGGACAAATATTTCCCAAATCTCTAACACTAACCGTGGCGAGTCTAATCAAAAAGACAAAATTGCGCAAAGGTAATGGCGGTTGGGGTGATCGACGTGATCATGAGCTATGTCTGAATATGACTTTACCAATTAGATGAATTTAGTACGGAAAAATAAATTGTTCTCGCCACCTTTTTTACAAAAAAAATATTTCTCAACTTAAGTGATATTGGTCTTTTTTTTAAGATACTCCCAGTAACTAGAAATTAGGAAAATAATCGAAAAAATAAAATACAACGTATAAAGATCAGTCCGGCCACTAAAGGCAATAGGAATAATTATAACTCCTTTAAAGCTGTAGATATTGGAAAATGTTTAAAAAATTGAAATTTTTTTTGTTTTTTCAAGAAACCATCTAAATAGGCTTGTGGAAGAAAATAACATGTTTTACCACTAATCTAATTAAACAAAATCACGGCTACATGATGCAACATAATTATTTTCTGAGCAAAAAAGTTTAGATTTTGACATTTTGTTTACAGAAATCAACCTAAAACGAAATAACTGCAACATATGCCTCGTTAAGCCTAGTACTGACTTCGATTGTGCGAAAAATGTTTCTAAAAATCAATAAAATTTTGTGAAATCTCACAATGTTTCCAACAGTGTTACTAATTTGTTTAGTTGTAATTAAAAATTTTTCTGGCTTGCAAAGCGTTGTTTTTGTAGTAAACAGTTGGAAGTTGACATCAGTGTCATCACCGACACCATGTGTCTGTCAACCAAAGTAAAAACAAATTTTTCTGAAAATTTGCAAAACTTTTATCTAAAATAGTTAAAAGGATATAATAAATAAAAGGAAATACTTCCTACCTAGATCGGCGATGGCCAATGGGTTTGGCATAAAACACAGAAAGGCAGAGCTGGTGTTGTTCACTAGAAGGAGGAAGTATGGCGAATTCAGGGAACCAATCCTGGAAGGAGTGAACTGCCGCTCTCTCGGGAGGCTAAATACCTGGGCATATTTTTTGATCATAAATATAACTGGAGAATTAACGATGAGTAGAGAGTTAAACGGAGGCTGAGTGCGCTCTAATTATGGCACAACTCAATAGCCAGGATTTGGAAACTTGGACCAGGGGCGGTCCAGTGGATGCACACTTTTTTGGGTTGCCTAATCCTCACCTATGGGCGCTTGGTGTGGCTCCTGGCCCTAGAGAGGGTGAGTCTACGCGATGTGATGGAGAAGGTAAAGGGTATTGTGGCAGTGCTGATATCAGGGGCGATTGGAGTGCCCCGAGAGCAGCACTTTTATGTAGAGACGGTGGTGTTAAGGTCTGCCTTCTAACTCAGGGAGTCAGGGACATGTCGTTCTACCGATTTCGTGCATTCGTTTGTCATGCGAAAGGCCGCTGGAGTGGAACGATTACGTGGCTTTGGCGATGCGAAAGACTGTATGGCGGGCGGATCTTTTTTCGATGGCGACTTGGAATTTGTTTTCTCTGAGAGGAAGCTTTGGGATGGCTGAGTCCCGAAATTCTCCCGCCCCTCTAGTTGCAAGGTTGGGTCCAAGTTTAATGGGGCCACTGTAACGTGAGTTTATGGAGTCACATAGAATTCTGGACGGGTGCATTGTCTTTCAATATTCATATTATCTCTACACAAAAAAAAAAATAACGAAACAAATTGTAAAGACAAGGTTTGAAATTTTTGTAAACAGCTGATTGTCATTGTTCGCTGGAATTAATATACATGTACATTTAAAATCTACGAAATTTGACAATGTTGCTAGCAACCATCATTTCGTAAAAAAAAGAACTAAACACAAGTTATTTGAACAAATTTCGTAGTCATTTCGCAAAAGTTTTTTATAGGGCCTTTTGACAGTTATTCGGACGAAAACTCGAAGTCAGTACTAGGCTTTACTCATCATAGACAAAAACATCAATATACGGTATATTGTTGTTAAAATGATCAAATCGCTTGTAAAACAATACAATTTTTGACATTTTAATAAAACTTTTTCAGCAACAAATTGAAATTTGCCTTTAGAAACAATTTCATTAAATTTTGCCTAAAGGTGGGTATTAACTTCAGTTTTTACAGTGAAACTCCATATAAAAATATAGTGAAAAAAATTTGTAAAAACAATTTAATTTGTGGTTCTACATTCTTAATTGAGCGTGGACGAAACGTTTTTCAACTGGGGCCAACATGACAAAAAATTGAGTTTTTGTCGCATTCGTGTTACATTTTCGTTCATTTTCTTTTAAATAAATAACAATATAAGCAAATATACCTTTTCACTTTTATTTTTCGTGATAACACTACGCAAACAACCCAATTTACTGAAATAATGTTGGTGGTAAAACATATGATTGAAGTGTTGCCAATTGCCTGTTTATTGAAAAACTCTTATTTGAGGATTTCTACAATAAGGAAACAATGTTTAGTGAAAACTTTCCCAAGTGAACGATCTTAATACCTACCTTTAGAGAAAATTTTAGTCAAATTGTATCTGCAGAGAAACTTTCGTTTTAAATGTTGTCTTTAGAGAGATTTTTATACTTGATTTTTATTGAAATTTGGTATATAAGTGTTGCAGAAACATGTTGCTAGTTATTGCATTCAAAGTACTGCTACTAAGGGATGTTTTAGTAACTTCTCCATTCATATTTGTAATGCAAATTTTTAAATGTCGATCTTAGTGTTATGCATAAATGAGAGAGAAAGTCTACTGAATGGTTTTTTAATTCGGCAACTCTTCTCAATTTCAATATTTTGTAGTTTTTCCAACTTTGTGTGGTATGTTTCCTGAATCTTTTTTCTATACTATCAACATTTTCTTAAAACTTCCAAATCTACAGTCGATGAGGTATAATTAACAAAAATATTCTATATCCTTTGGTTAATATCTATATCACCTCCAAATTAAAAATAAAAACACTTTAACTTTATGGTAGTTTTAGTCACCAATACGAGAGAAAAAAACAGATCCCCCAAAACTTTCAAAATAAATCAAATCTAGGCAAAATTAAATGAAATTTAAGCACAATGTTAAAAACTATTTTCTAATTTTTTAAGATATATTAGATAATCTTCTAAAAGTCATATTTGACTCCTTTTTGATGTAAAAAGTATTCCAGGATATACCAAAACTTTGAACAAATATTTACAAATTTTAAGAAAATTATCATAAAGTGAAAAATAATTTCGAATTTTAAAACCAAATTCAATAAAAAATTTATATAAAATAAATATGAAAAATTTCTTAGCATAAAATTAAAATATTTCTTAATAAAAAAAAGTTAAATTTTAAAATACCAAAAAAAAAAAATAAAATAAAATAATATAAAACAAAAAAAAATAAAGTAAAATAAAACAGAAAAAATAAAATAAAACAAGGAAAATAGTGCCGGGTTGAATCTTATATACCCACAACCATGGATCGCATTTGTCAAGTTCTTAAAATAACTATTTCAAATATATTTGAGCTAAATCAAGTTATTGAACGATATGGACCGTACTTGTAATGGCTGTTAGAAGTTATACAAAAACACCACCTCCAAAATTTCACGCAAATCGAGTAACAACTGCGCCCTCCAGAGGCTCAATAAATCAAATTGGGAGATCGGTTTATACGGAAGCTATATCAAATTATCAATCTATTTAGACCGTACTTGGAACAGTTGTTGGAAGTCATAGCAAAACGACATATGCAAAATGTCAACCAAATATGATAAGAATTGCGCCCTATAGAAGTCTAAAGATGGGGTTACATACCACGTGCAGCACTCATGCGTATTTGAGCAATCTAATGCGCCCACATGGGTTCTTTTGGTTGAGTTACATATCATGCGCCTTTTTTATTTTTATTTTGCGCCCTGAAACACGTTCAATGTTAGAGAGTTATTCCGTCAGATGCGTGCGTGTTAAATCACACAATACAAACCGATCTGATTTTTTCTGATATGCACGTGTAAGTACGCATAAGTACTGCGCGAGGTATGTACAGTCGATAACTGTAACACGCTTTAGTGAAAAATTCCGCTTAAGTGAAACTTGATGAAAAGAACCATAATTTGATAATTTGTTAGAGATATTCAATGCAATTGCACTCGCTTAAGTGAAATATCGTTTAACTACAAATGCCGCTTAACTGTATAGGTTTTTATAGCCCTAATTTCGTTTGTATGCGAAACTAAAGTCGCCTAAGTGAAAAAGACATTTCTATCAGAAACTATTTGATATTACAAAAATTTTCATTAACAATAAAATTTGCAAAAATATACCTTGTCATTTCGGTAATAGTTATCTCTGAATTTTCAAGATTATTACTAAACTTTGCAATTTTTCAACCCCAGGTTTTAATTAAGTCTTATCGCTTGACTGAAAAGGAATTTCACTTATCCGAACCATGCTTAACTAAAAATTAATGATAAGAGAAAAAAATGATGGTTTATATGGCGGCTATTTGAGGTTATAAACTGATTTAGAACATTCTTGTGCAAAATTTCAGGCAAATCTGATAAGAATTGCGCCATCTAGAAGCTCAAGAAGTCAAGATCGGTTTATATGGCAGCTGTATCAAGAAATCGGTTCATGTTTTGGCCCATTTACAATCCCAAACGACCCCTACTCTAATAAAAAGCATTTTTGCAAAATTTCAAGCGCCTAGCTTTACTCCTACGAGAGTTGGCCGACTTTCGACAGACAGATGGACGGACGGAAGGACATGGCTAGATCGACTTAAAATGTCATCATGACCATCAAGAATATATATACTTAAAGGGTTTTTTGGCGCATATTTCGATGCGTTATAAATGGAATGACGAAATTAGTATACTCCTATCCTATGGTGGAGTGTATAATGAAATAAAATAAAAACAATAATAGTTGGTTATTGAATTTTGTTGTTAGGCAGCGAACAACCTTATAGCCAAGATATTTTCATATACAGGTAGTGGCAGTTGCCCAATAACAAAATATTGAGTACACTATCTGTCAAAATCAATGATTAGTGCAACTCTGATTTTAGTATGTTACGAAGTATGTTACAACTTTGCGTAATTTTACGTTGTTTATGTGTTCCGGTTCTTTACTATAATACACACACACAACCAAAACTCGTTGACAGATAGTGCAATTCGCGAGAAAAAATTGTACTCTGCTTTTTACGGTACACTACCTGGTAATTATGTCATGCGTATACCTTGGTAAAATATTTTTGCAAGTTTTTGATACATCCTGGAATCCTTGATAAACTTCTTCTAATATTCTTTACACTCTAAATCGAAAGACACAACATACAAAATTCTCAAAGGATTTAAAAAAGAAAATACCAAAAAATTAAACAACTGAATTAGATTTTAAGTATTTATTAAATATGATAGTTATGTAACCATAATTTTTTTTAAATAATCCACTAAAAATACATATAGAGAAAAACGCCAATAAAACGTAATTTAGGTTATGAAACAACAATAAAATAGAAAACGACTTTATTTAATAATAATAAATCCAAACCAAATAGAGTAGTGATGACGACGACACTAAAACTGATGAAAATTCTCAATTTTGTTAACACAGAGAATGGGATGCATAATTTCAAATGTTCAAGATAGACATAGATTTTAAAATGTTTTTGTATTTATTAATTTTGTTAAAACTAGACATAGTACATAGTACATACTTATTTATATGCAAAACATAATATACATAAGAAAAAAATATGCAAAAGAAGACAAAGTGTTAAATGTTGTTTTTGTTTTTTCATTAATTCTCTTTTGTGTGTGCAAACAATTTGTTAACTTTTATTCCCATTTGTTGTTTGTATTGCTTGAAATTATTAAAAAGAAATAAAAATATTAATTCATTGCTCATTTTCAAGATACATATTTATATGTTTTTGCCGTTATCCATTAACAAATTTCAAATGTATGATTTTAAACGTAATTATTTCTATACATAATCATATGTCATTTCATCATACAAAGAAAAAAACAAAAGCATCATCAGAATGTTCGATGTCATTCGTAGTCTAAAGCTAGTCTAAATAATTTTTATATTTTGTAAAATATTTCCAAAATATGCAATCTCTTAATTATTAAACTTAATTCCTAACAAAATTTCTAATTGTTGTACAAAATTTGTATAAATCTCTAATTTAACAAAAAAAATAAATTTTTTGTTTTTAGTTTTGATAACGAATGTTTCCAATAAAATATAATTTCATCACTGAAACATTATCAGTTTCCATAACAAAAATTGTTTCTTTTAAGTTAGCAATTATTAATTGAATACCTCGCTTACTTACTTAGGTATCCAAAAGAAGAATACTGTATTCCTTGCATTTATATCAGAATTCACTGAATAAGGTTAAGCCAAGCGGGTCAGCCGACATACAATTTTTTTTTTACTTTTTGGCAGTACTTGGCATTGACGATGTCAACTTGTTCTCTTTTTACATTCATTCCTTGATTACGTTTTATCCTATTTGATGACATTTTCAATCGTCAAATTTGACATCCTTAATGATGTTCAAGGGACCTACCCACTTTATGATTGCGCAAGTGACCTAACCTTCTATTAGTGAATTCTGCATTTATATAAGGTCCATTAGGTTTTCTTCCAATTTTTCTCCACAAAAGTTTGGGACAGTTTACGAAAACCTTCGAAGTGTGTCGCCTTGCTGGCTGCATCTTGTCCTATTGGCACAATATGCTAGTCATGTTAAGCTATATTTCAGTATTTTCTGCACATTTTCTGAGGGAGTGATCGGAAAAAGCTCACTCAATTTTTATTATCGGTTATTATTATCTCATACAACGGAAAAATCTGAACGGATTTGATAGAATTTACCAGAGGCTTTCAGATGGGTAAGAAAACAATGCATACAATATATCTTGCAAATCGGTTTGCAGTCTTATATATAACAATTAAAAAGGCAACAAAATCGGGTAATAAATAAAGCTTTTATGAGCTTCAGACCCTTAACCGGCATATAGGTCTATATGACAGCTATATCTAAATACAATCCTATTTTTACCATATTTGGGTCGGATGGCGGGTGGCCTAAAACTACTCACTGTTTCAAATTTCAGGGAAATTGTATAAAAAAATAATGCTTTTACGGGAGATTGGTCTATATGGCAGCTATATCTAAATAAAGTCCGATCCAAACCATATTTGGGTCAGATGTTGGTAGGCCTACAGGATTCACTGAATAAGGTTAAGCCAAGCGATCAGCCGATATACTTTTTTTTTTTAATATTTGGCAGTACTTGGCATTGAGGATGTCAACTTGTTCTCTTTTTACATTCATTCTTTGTTTACGTTTTCTCCTATATGATGACATTTTCAATCGTCAGATTTGACATCCTTAATGATGTTTATGGGGCCTATCCACTTTGTGTTTTGCATGTGACCTAACCTTCTATTAGTGAATCCTGGTAGGCCTAAAACTACTGAATGTTTTAAATTTCAGCGTAATTGGGTTATAAATAAAGCTTTTATGTGCTTTAGACCCTTTATCGGCAGATCGGTCTATATGGCAGCTATATCTAATATACAAAAGTCCGATCTTAACCATATCTAGGTTCGAAGTTGAGAGGCCAGAAAATACTCACTCAAATTTAAGCGAAATCGGTTAAAAAGTAAAGCTTTTATGGGCTTCAGGCCCTTTATCGGGGGATCGGTCTATATGGCAGCTATATCTAAATATAGTCCGATCTGAACAATATTTGGGTTAGATGTCGGGATGCCAAAAACTACTCACTGTTTAAAATTTCAGCAAAATGCGATGAAAAATTAAATGTTAGTGGGCATTAGCCCCTTAACGGTCTATATAGCAGTTATATCCAAATATTTGTAGGGTCGAAAATTGATATTTCCATGTGTTGCAAACGGAATGACTAAATGAATATACCCCTTATCCTACGATGGTTGGTATAAAAATGAATTTGTGTTTGTTTGTCGATTTGTTTGTTTATTCCGCATAGACTCAAAAACGGCTGAACCGATTATATCGAAATTCCCATCTCCAACACCCCCTAAAATAGGTTCGTTGGACGAGCTTGACAATGTGGGACTCAAATGAAAGGTATTCGGGAGTAGATTACGAATATGGTCGGGAAGGAGAAATATGCTTTATAATTTGTTGATATCGGAAGGCGGCGGACCCTCCCCGTTACCACAAAAATAGCACCCAAAAGACAATTCAAATGAATAGTATTGAAGAGTAGAATACGAATGTGGTATTAAAAATTGGGTCCAATTCCCCAGGAAGTCGCCCTAACCCCAAAATTTCTAAAAGCAGACAATTAAGTCGCCCATATCAATATAAGGCTTAAATGAAAGGTATATGGGAGCAGATTACGAATCTGGCATTCAAAATCAGATCGAAGTGTAGGGGGTCATCCCACAAATCAAACGCCCCCCAAGCACCCAGCGGGCCGCCCCAACCCCAAAACCCCTCTAAACAGATATATTTTACGTTCCTATCAATATGGGACTCAAATGAAAAGTATCCGGCAGTAGATTACAAATATGGCATACAAATGGCATGTAATGGCAGGTCGCCCCATCCCCAAATACCCCCAAATGGGCATATCGGCTATATAGGATTCAAATGGAAATTAAAATTTGCGGTGGCGCTTTCCTCCTAAAAATACGTCGAATAAGTTAATTGACCCATTATGGCAGTATGAGACTCAAATGAAATGAAATGGTAATTGATAGTAGAAAACGAATTTGATATCCAATTTTGGGGGTACGACCTAAATCACCTCTTAAACTGAACTTTATTTCCGACTTTAGCAACATGGAGGTCAAATCAACGGTATTTGGGAGTAAAGAACGAATTTGATATCTTTTTTCACGGCAAAGTGCCGGTGGCCAAACAGCGTGCCGCACTGCGACACCTCTTTGGGGAGAATTATTTACATGACCATGCAGTTCATGGTACCTCGCAAATGTCGCCAGCATTAAGAGGAGATAATCACCGCTTTAAATTTGGTCCGAAGTTCCGCAAGGATTCGAACGTAGGCGTTCAGCGTCATAGGCGGGCATAGGCTACAGTAACACGATATCCACATTCAGGGTGAAGTGTCCTCACCCTAAAAAGATATTAGAGAGATAAAGAAGGCGCAGCGGAGCGGGCCCTGTCCAGCTAGTTGTCTATATAAATGAAAATGTTGGTGTTATATATATGGCAGCTATATCAAAATATTACCCGATTTTATTGATTCTTGGTCTTAAGAAGTGGTACTCGTATGTGGAAAAGTTCGTGATAATTGGATAACGAATGCTCTTCACCACAACCGACACACAAAAAAGGATGCAAACAGACGGGCAAGAAAAGACGAATCGGGAAGAATATCCGAGTCGAAACGTACATTTTATCACAACCACAGTACTGGCGCAGGGTAAAGCTTATGGTTTGACCATAAATTAAAAAGTAATTATTACTATTATTATCCCATTAATATTTGCATACTTCTATTTGTTACGTGGGCAAAGCGATCACAGCAGCCAAACAAGAAGACAACACTTAAGTTGGGTTTTAGGCACTGGAAAAACCATTTTAATTTTTTTTTTTTTTTCAGTGCGGTCTATCGGTCTGTCGCGTAATATTCAACCCCGTGAATTATTGTACTAAACTTTATTAAATAAATTTTATCTTTTCTTAGGTCTAGTTCCGATGGTGCTTATTGATGCTGGCCATGATAAAATTTCTCTACCAAGTGGTGTCCCTATGCGGCACGCCGCTCGGACTGGGCATAAAAAAGAGGCCTTGATCGGACCGCAGTTATTTATAAGAGAGAAGTATCCCCTGTTCCTTAATGGAATGTTCATGAGAAATGGTCTTATAATTTTAAGATTTAATAATGTATGCTCTTTGTGATGGTTTTAAATTTTTAAATTTTTTAAAATCAAAAAAAAAGACGTCAAATGAGTATGGCCCCTTCAATAGTAAATAGTCGTATAATTATTGCCAATTGCTAAAAGAAATACATTTTAAATTTCATAAGTCTTAAACGTAACGGACGTGGAGCTTATAATTCACAATAGAAACCATGCAAGAAAGCGTGGCGACATCTACATTTAAAACGTTAGACTACGACGTTAAGCTTACAATTCACAATAGCAAACAGGCAGAAAGCTTTAAAATAGCCACAGCGATGCCTACATTTTAAATGGTAAACTACGAAACCCGCTTGATTGTAGCATATATGAGTCGTCAGATGGCGATAGTGAATGTGGAAACCTGTTTAGTTCGACCGGGACGAATCTTATTTACCCTCCAATAATGGATCGCATTTAAGGTCTTCCAATGAATTTTTTAAATATATCAGGTTATTAACTGATTTGGACCATACAGTTGTTCGAAGTCAAAACAAAAGGCCACATGAAAAAATTCTAAATCGAATAAGAATTGCGCCTTCTAGGCTCAAAATACGAAATCGGTTTTTGGGGTAGCTATATCAAAATATGGACCAATATAGCCTATTTTCAATCCTAACTGATCTACACTAAAAGGAAGTATTTGTGCAAAATTTCAAGCGCCTAGTTCTGCTCCTTCGAAAGTTAGCGTGCTTTCGAGAGATAGACGGATAGGCGAAAACAAAGTGGATAAGTTCCATAAAAATCAATCAAGTCAAATCTGCCGATTGAAAATATCATCATATAGGAAAAAACTTTAACAAAGAATAAATGTAAGACGAGAACAAATTGACATATTCAATGCGAAGTATTGACAAAAATTAAAAAAAATGTATGTCGGCTGATCGCTTGGCTTTACCTTATTCTTCCTTCAAGGGGTATGGTAAAGTGATATAATTTGGTTGGGGTCTCTATTAAAAATTCCATATGAGCAATTTCCTCCAGCCTAGGCCCAATGTACAAATTAGTCGGTCTCACTTTCATACACGTGCAAAAAAATTAGCCAAAGAAATTCAGCTTCGGCTTAACTTCCGATGCAAACAAAATTGCTCATTAAAATCTATGAAACTGGTGCCACTTTTCACAAAAAATTACCTTTGGCTTTGATGTCGAACGCGTAGACAAGGGTCAAATTTTGCAGAAACAAAAGAAATAGCGAATAATTTTACAAATCAAATCAAATTGGAATATGTGACTGTATGAGTGTATGCAAGCGTGGCTTATTAATAACTCCTCATGCACAGAGGAGTAATAAGTTCAGCGAGAGTAGAGGTAAAACCATGGCATAATTACCAGGTAGTGTACCATAAACAGCTGAGTACAGTTTTTTCTCGCGATGTGCATTATCTGCCAACGAGTTTTGGTTGTGTGTATGTGTATTATAGTTAAGAACTAGATCACATAAACAACGAAAAATGTGCGCGAACTAGTAACATACTCAAAATCAGAGTTGCACTAATCATTAATGTTGACAGATAGAGCACTCAATATTTTGATGTTGGGTAACTGCCACTACCTGCAAATGAATATATCTTGGGTAAAACAAACGAGAAGTGGGAAAATAACGTTTTATTGTGATGACTCTTATATGTATGATCTGTTCGCGTATTTGTCCAGTAAAAATATGCAGGAAAGTAAAAATAGCATTTACTCGCTTTTGCTATTTATTTGCATTGACCACCTGATTTTCATAATACAGCTGTTCGATGCTGCAAATTTCTGCTGAGAAAAAAACCTCCAGTAGAAATTTGCAAGCTCTCAATTACCAAATTCTCAAAATTTTGTTCGCTCGCTTCGCTTTTGTACGCTTTTTACACTCTCCCGCTCTCTTCTGCTGGCAAATAAAATACGCGAACGACTTGTAGTAACAATTTGTGCAAGTTTGCACAAATTTTTGATTTATTCGTAGCGAAAATCCCTATTAATTTATTGCCAAATCTTTTCTTTGCTAGAACAAAAACAAGACATAAATAACATAAACAACAACATTGACGCAGATTTGATTGCTGCTCATTTCGTTAGCATTTAATTACATGTACAATTAATTGAACAAAATTTATACAGACGCAGCGACATGTTGCTAATGTTTTACTCAAGGAACTCAGTGCCACTTCTGCGGAATGTGTTCGCATTTTTTTCATCATAATTTTTTTATAATTCGTTTTGGCAGTTGTTCGCGCGAAAAGTCGATGTCAGTACTAGGCTAAAATTGGAGCATTTCATCAGCTGGGCTAGTATTTACCTTAAATAAATTTGCCTTGCGTGATACGGTCGCCAATGTGAGCTAGTTAACGACGTCGTAAAACATGGTCGACTCTGAAATCTAAAACCGAATACCGTCATTCTCATTTTTTCATTCGCCGCGGTCGGTTGGTGTGGTAACTCTAACTCTTTCAACTTATTTTTATCCCCCGCTCGCCTCCTACTATCTATTAGCTTATCCTTTCGGTGGTTTTGTCAATTTTGCAAACGGCGGGTTGTATTTATACAAAAAAAGTGTTGGCGGTGTTACAAATGTTTTAGTTTTAATCGAAAATAAGAAATTGATATCTTGAATCATCCGAAAACAACTCAATTTTGTATAAGTGTAGCCCGTCCGTTGCGGCTGATGGTGGCAGACTTCAGTGACGTTTCGGTTTCGCTAACGTTCTGCTGTGGCCAATTTAAGCAATTAAATAAAAAAAAGCTTCGCGGGCCGGCACGACGAATTTGTATAGTAACATACCATCCGCCAAGAAACTAAACAACTTGATTTTTTTTAATTAATAGCTGCAGCAATATAAATAAACATGGCTTCAATGTTGGCAAATAATTTAAGAAAGGCTGTCGCCGCCGGTGGCAGGCAGCCAAAGTTAATGGCGGCTGCCCTAAATAATTCGTTCTACACCTATTGCAACGAAATTTCCCACCCCCTCAATCGTGTGCCACCAAATGGAACTCCAGAGGAAGCTGTGAAATGTATTAAATCCGGTAAGTGGGCGAGGTGGGGTGTTGTTTAAAAGATGACTGACCTTTGTGGTGGCAAACGAAATGTCTAAATAGGGACCAGGCACAGAATCTTAATAAACGTTTCCTATGTATTTATTTATGTGCGTCTATAACATGCAAAGTGGCACAAGAGCACCAGTGTATAGACTAGGCCTTGATTTAATATTAAAAATGGTTATGTAACGTGTTTGCGATTTGTATTCTCGCTTGAGTGTATGAATGGTTCTTTGTATGCTCGCTCATACACCTTTCTGTACTTTATTCCTGGTTTGCGTCTAGGTAATTTGTAAATTTATTCTATTCAGCCATTCAACCGGTTATTTAAATTCTATTTTTCTATTTCTAGATTCTTGACCAGGTGTAGGATCGTTTGGAATGCCCTGACAGGAGATAAGAATGCTACGATTGAAAATTAATTTTTGCTTTTCTCTTTGATAGTGGCAATGATTTGCCTTTTTTTCTTACGTCACATTTGCAATGTTGCAAAAAGCAAAAACTTTTTTAGATGGTACGAAACTCGTATCAATAAAAAATTGATTTTATGGATGATTGATTAGAGGCAAATTATTAACCTTAGTAGACAACAGCAAACCTTTTCGTTTGATGCACATTAGGAGGGGTCGACTTCTATGCCAAATTTTGTTTGTTATAAGATAATCCGTGATAGCCAAAGAAATAAAAAGATAATTTGCCAAAAAGCGATGTGCACTGTTATAAATTGAGGCACTCTCAAATACAAGCGCGAAGTAAAAGTAAAACTTTGTAACTTTAACTTATCAACAAGAAGGCAATCCCATGGCAGGCGGGTATACATACTGGATTGTCCCGATGGGGTTCTTCATCGGCAAGGGCTGCTGCCTCAGTGTTTAACACACTGCTACAACAAGACGAAACGTCGAACTTTCCGTTAAGGAAATGCGGAAGAATTTTCTTATAGTACCTGTCTATAAATGTTGCTCTTTTGATGAAATTTTTTAAACCCGAGGCGAAAAGACAAGTTGCGTAAGGCAGCCGTTCATTAAGCTTAAAACTGGCAAGAGAAAAAGTGGCTCATACTTGGCTTTGAAATAAAGACTTTTTGGCAACTTTAGGAGTTCCTGCATCGCTATAGTATTCTATTATATATATTCTATTTTATTATATATGTATTCTATTATAGAGTGATGTTGTTGTAGCCACATTTGCATAAGGGGGTGGCGATCCTCGTCAAGCTTCTATAAGTGAGCAAGCTCGTTTCAATACATAAGACCGATCGCCGAGGAAACGCGGTAGCCATTAGTTATTAAAGGCGCCAATTACTCCACTTATTATATCGAGGGTCATAGGCACTCCGGCTCAAAGGCCAGTGCCGCTCGGCCTCTCACTGAAACTTTCCAATCCATGCCGCTGATTTCCCGCGACAGCAATTACTTTTGCTACGTAGGGAGCATTCCACTGCCCTTAACCTGTGAACTCGCCCGGTAGCTCATAGCCCAGCTTCTCATGATATTCATGTACACCACAAAGATCGGAGCACACAGATCCAGCCCGTGAGGAGCTCATGATAATCCTGTGCAGGGATAAATGAGTGATGTTTAAGCCGAGTTCGTTGCAGACTAAATTAAGCAGTATATCCCATTATGGTGGCACGTTAGCGACGACAACCGCATTGGGTGCTTCCACTGATTTTACAGCTGAAATTTTCACAACTTTTGGAAGCATTTATAAGGGTATCAGTAAATGCTACGATAGTACAGAAAAATGTTTTTTATATTCTCGCTAGTCGGAGCAAGCCAATCATTATTGCCCATGTATACCAAAATGTAACTAAGTGTTGTAGTAGTAGACACATATTCGCATAAAGAGGTAGTGATGCTCGTCAAGCTCCTACAGGTGAGCAAGATCGTTTCGATCGCCGCGGGTAAGTAATGGCAATTGGCCATACGCCATTAAAACGCCCGGTTATTCAAGTATCATAGGATTTCAGTATAGAAGCCTGTGCCATCTGGGCTCACTCCACTTGATATCGCTGATCGTTCGCGACTACATTTGCAGTTACTTCCTATACTAATGGAGCGTTCCGCAAGCTGTGGTCGTACGCGATAGCTCTCAGCTGAACTTCTCATGATAACGATTAACACCACATAGATCGGAGGCCCAAGTTTCAGCAAGTGTTGTGTCCATAATTATCAAAGCATAGAAAGTAATTGAGCAGCACCAAATGAAGTTTGCAACAAATTGGGTTGCCCAAAAAGTAATTGCGGATTTTTCATATAGTCGGCGTTGGCAAATTTTTTCACAGCTTGTGACTCTGTAATTGCATTCTTTCTTCTGTCAGTTATCAGCTGTTACTTTAAGCTTGCTTTAGAAAAAAAGTGTAAAAAAAGTATATTTGATTAAAGTTCATTCTAAGTTTTATTAAAAATGCATTTACTTTCTTTTTAAAAAAAATCCGCAATTACTTTTTGGGCAACCCAATACATACATTAAATCATTATGCATATGTTCTGAGCATATTAAATGCATATTCCATTCACTTCAAATAGATGAAGACCCATTCGCTTGAGCCTCCCTATATTACATGTACATATGTAATTGTATACATACAAAAGTTTCACAACAAAGCATTCGTTTTTTTTTTATATATTTTTTTATTCAATGTAGTGGCTAGATTGTACCTACAGAATGCCCACATGTGCGTGCAAATGTACATGCTTACATTACACATCAATTTATTGTTATATCAAGTGCGGAGAACGGGACATTAGAAGTAAACAAATAAATTAGAATATTTATCAACGTGTTTTGTGTATCCCAAGTTCTAATACATTGGATCGTATAGCTGAATCTGCAATGTCCAGAAGAATTTCTATAGCATGTGATGTTTATTGTTGTTCATCCATGGACTCTATATCTAGGAGGCTTAGCGTGTGGAGGAATCTGCTTCAATTCTAGCAATATAACATGGTAGGTATACTCTGGTTAGGCGAGTTCATGTTCACTTCTTCGGGTGCTATGGGAGGTGGGCGATCTCTAAGTACTGCATTTACTAGGTACATGTGCTATTGCGGTACTGTATATATGTGTATGCTATTTATTGACCTGCCTGAAACGCGGCCTGAGATTCTCTCTTGTAGCGCCGAACTTCTCGCTCTGGCTCATATACATATTGGGTTGCCCAAAAAGTAATTGCGGATTTTTTAAAAGAAAGTAATTGCATTTTTAATAAAACTTAGAATGATCTTTAATCAAATATACTTTTTTTACACTTTTTTTCTAAAGCAAGCTCAAAGTAACAGCTGATAACTGACAGAAGAAAGAATGCAATTACAGAGTCACAAGCTGTGAAAAAATTTGTCAACGCCGACTATATGAAAAATCCGCAATTACTTTTTGGGCAACCCAATAGATTCAACTAGAAACCAAGAGATGCCTATCTACAGATAATGATTATAGTTTTGCCTGCGATAACATCCCATTAAAGACAGGAAATCAGGAATTAAATACTAATCAAAAAATGTATTCCCTTTTCCTATTTCTACATCCTTTAGATATGTCTACCGCTGCTTAATCTTTCCATTGGAAGTTGTGAACTTATCAGATTACGTTAATCATTTTATTTTTTTTCATTAAAATTTCTTTAACTTTTTCTATGGAATATTACACATTATATTCCATAGAAAAGGTAAAGTATAACAAGCACAAGAGATAAGTCAAGTGCCTACTTTTCAGAATTTCTTTGAACCTAACGCATAACTGGTACGAAATAAATGTTTTGTCAATTTGAGATAAATGTTATCGCAGAGTGTTTTGTTGCATTATGATTTTATGGCTACATTTGAACAAAATATTTTAATTGATTACATTAGCAAATATTGGATGTTTACCTAGCTTAAACGAGCGATAACAAACAATTTGTAATCTTTGCAAGAGAGAGTTGGGATGAACCTTTACCTGCTAAAATTGTCATTTCGCTTGAACCGCATATAGACTTGCTAATAACAAGCCGTTTTCTTAAGTTTTACTTTTTTAATTATTTAACTTATTTTTTTTATTCTTTTGATATGATATGATTTTATTAAAATGCAAATTACTCAAATGTATATAAAAAATTCTATTCGATACGAACGACAGTAGCTGATCACAAAGTATATGGCACAGTGTCGCCGCTTTTTTGTAGTCTCTTCTGTACTTTGTACTTCTCTCAGACGATAATCAGCACGCAAAGCTCTGAGATTTTTAGTCAGTGGTGGGGCGAGCACGTTTAGGTTAATTTAATGATGAGTCAATCAATGGACATAAGAGAGATTGTTGGCAGAGGTGCGGACGCGTGCAAAATTCGTGCATATAAATTACTTTTACATTATTTACTTACTTCTATCTCATGTAAGACGAATGAAAAAAATTCTTAACTAAAATTATTTCAGCTTGTTACCGCTAGGTGTTGACATTGGCGTTGATTTCAATTTTTGTGGTGATGCTCCCCAAATCAAAGCAATATCTGAATGAAAAAGTTTTTTCTTTATGTTTTAACACACATGTACTTACGTAGTTTGTTGAGTGAATGGAATGTTGTTATCATGTGCGTTGTATATAGAGAGCAAAACATTTTATATTTTTCTAACAAACAAACAAAAGTGAAACGGTGTATCGACTATATAGGACTTTCAAAAAGTAAAGTTTACACAGTACAAATTCTTTAATATTTCTTGAATCCTCTTCAGTAAAAATCCAAGCTTTATAGAAAATTAAAAAGTTTGTTGCATGTTGAATATATGATAATGATTTTTTTTATCTAAAGTTCTTTTGATAACGAAATTTTTAAATTGTGGACTTTTTCTCAAACTTAACCCATTTAAGACAACTACTCCTTCTTGTGGCACGATCGCATTCAAACTATACAGTTAAGTGTCGGTTCGCTGATAAATAAAAGGTACACTCGGTGTTTTTATGTATGCAGTTCCTAAAAAATCTGAGTTGGAAAAAGAAGATAGGACAAATAATATAAAGGGAGATTTTTTAAGAGAGAGGAAAGTTAGAAAAAACACAGAATTCAGAAAAATTTATGAAATCTTAGCTTGAATCGATAGTGCGTTCCATATAATTTAATGTTTGAAGATAAGTTCATGCAAATGTTGACTGTTACTTAAATGGTTGTTATAGTTGTAGCAGTGCGTTGTACACCAAGGCGGCAACCCTTGTCGATGAGGGACTTTATCGGGTTAATCCGATACGTACAAATCAAATGGTCTCAAATGGTCCATCCGCTTAGTCCAATTTAGGCATAATCTTTCCAACATTTCAGCCAGTATTTCACGAATAAATGCTATAACGTTGCCTTCCAAAGCTTCAATTAAAGCGGGCTTCTGTATGCTCTTGCATTTTGGGCAAAAAGAAAGTTGGATATCATCTCACGGTAGCGCTCACCGTTCACAGTTACCATTCGCATCATCTTTGAAGAAGTACTGTCCAATGATGCCACCAGCCCATAAACCGCAACAAACTGTATGCATCGGTAGTTCTTGCAATGCTTCTGGCTGATCTTCACTCCAAAAACGACAATTTTGCTTATTTACGTAGCCATGAGAAAAAACTAGCAAAAATGAGCGCGCGGTGAACTATCATTACGGAGCACATTTTGATAACAAAATTCAATCATTTCATAATGTTTGACAATGAAACAAAACACGAGAAGTGCTTGAGCTTTTTAAACCAGTGTTGCCAACAAGATAATAGCTAACAAATCACCATTTATTCAATATCAAAAAAATTTAAAATATATTTATTTATTTTTTTTTAATTTTTCTATCTTTTATATGACATATTTTTTTTTAATATCAAAATATAAAGCTTGAAAAAAGGCGCAAATTCTAATTTTTTTCCGAAAAAAAATTTTCCTTGGCTTATTTTACGAAAAATTGTAATAAAAATATTACAAGCAAATTTTTGAAAAAATTATTATTCTGCAGGGTTACAGAAACCCGTAAAAATTGTCATTTCAATAAAAGTTAATAAAATACATCTAATACAAACATGTAAATGTTCGCCGAGTCACCGATGCGAAAACGCAACATCTGTCTCAAATGGGTTAAGCAAATTAAGTTTCACAAAAAAATTTGCTTTTCCTATTTTTTATTGCTATTCAAGATCACGAGCATTGCCATAAAGTACCCCATGTAAACAATCTCTGGTTTAGTGGGTGGTTTAATACAGCTACTGCATACAACAATGCGATGGACCTTGGCAGCAGATTAAATTTCCAACAATTTTACATCTTTTTATTACGTTTATTAATTGTATATCAAAATATTCAGAAAAAAAATGAAAAAATGTAAGCGCCTTAAGATCGATCGATTCGAATGTTATATACCCTCCATAATGGATCGCATTTGTCAAGTTCCAAATAAAAATATCCACCACATTGTGATGGTGAAGTTGCCAGTAGATAAGCAGAGCTTGCCACGAGAACGGAAAAATAATAAGAATTCTGTAGAAATTATACACTTTGTTTAGAATACTCAATAACATTGAACATCATTAATATTGGTACGCTTTTGTTTTCTGATTGTATTCCATGGTTACATTTGCTATGATACATACATATAGTAAATTCTTGATAGCGGACATCACTGTTCATAAATTTTATGCAAAGATCTCATGATTAGTGATATCGATAACGCTTTATTTTTATCTCATTCTCACAAAGTAAATGAACCAATAAAACTATTTTTCTCTGAAATGGCAATACTGAACTTTCTCTATAACCCTTTTGGACAACTTGGAACTGATTTTTTGGGTTGCTTTTTTAATGATTTTCTAAGTATTCGCTATTTGTTGTTTTTTTTACAAAATTTACAAAATCAGCAGCCTGAATTTTTTGTTGAGCTGTTCACTTTTTGCAGATCTATGAGAAACTCGCAGCTTAGAATACCTGCAATCACCCCTTCAATAGAACGATCTTTTCATGTCAGGGTGGATCGGCTTTTTATTCTTTGCCTCTGCCCCTTAGATATTTTTTTCTTTCAACTTTCCCATGTATACATTTCGTACTGAGCTGTACAACTCCTTTATAATAATTTGAAACATCTTATATTTTTTGGCATTTATAAACAAAAGAGAAGTCTAACATACAACTTTAGGCTAGTTCTACCGTTTAAACTAGTTCGTGTTAAAAGAGTTAAACTATTAAATTTTTTGTAAATTCAGAAAAAATTTTTTTAAAAAGTTTTTGTAAAATTTTTAAATTTTACAATATTGTTAACTTTGCATTGTATGTATTATAATTCATTATTGGCAATGTTTCTTTTATCTGTGAGATTAACTGTTTTTGAGTAGTATTTGATTTCCGATTTATTTTTAAGAAAACGTTTATGAATTGTTAATTTTGTAGTGTTCTAGTCATATATGATCTAACGACTTAACTAATAAATGAGCAACCTAAATTAAATCAAAATCAAGGATGTACTACCAGGAAAGGGAATTTTAGTTTGTTTGAAGAGATATTGCTTAGCTGGTTGTGAAGAGATATTACTCAGCTGGTTGGTAGTTAGTGGTTTATATTTGTCTTTAAAGCTCGACATAATAACTCTAAGATATGAATTTGTCAATCTCTTTTTAAACAACTTTTTTTGGGTAGATTGAGTTTTGCATAACAAATTTAAATTCAAAATTTCTGCCAAATCGGACAATAATTGCTTTTCTAGGGCCTTAAGAAGTCAAATGGGGAGAACTGTTTATAAAACAGCTATATCAGGTTATTGACCGATTATGGACCATATTTACCATGACACGGGATAACTATGAGCATCACACAGGCTGGAGCTTTGAGCTTTAGTCTGTGTGTTTTGTTCTTTGTTATCGCGAGAAGCTTAACTGGGAGCTATGGGGCGCGTCTACAGGTTGCGGATAGTGGAATGCTCCACTATCCGCCCCGGATAGTGGAGCATTACACGGATAAGGCGAGGTAAAAAAATTGTGCCCTTCACAAGCTTATATATCAAATTGGAGGTCTATTCATATGGGAACTACATTTAAAAAAAAAACCGCTTTAGTCCATTCACAATAACAACCGACCTACACCAGTAGAAAATATGTAAAAATTCAAATTTGCCCATGAACATTCCATTAAGGAATCGGGGCAAAATTCAAAATTTCTTTCGTACAGTTAGCGTGCTTAGACAGACGTGCGGACGTCGCTATAACGACTTGAAGTGACGAGGAGTTATAAACGAAATGAAGAAGCTAGTATAAAAATTGCTTTGGTACTATTTTGCCTAGTATGGTATTACTTTTATTACTACCCCTTGCGCTCCCCTTTATTCCTTTAGTACTCTTATCAGCTTGAAACTTTATAACAACGTCGTTATTTTATTTGTTCTCATATCTTAATACACATTTTCCTGAATAATTGTATGTTGTTAAAATTAGCGCAATTTGGTTTCTTTTTTATTTTTGAAGAACGGACGCAAGAAGCGAAAATTTTTGTTAATAATGCTAATGTGGGAAATTATTTGTTATAACAATTAGCATTTAATAAAGCACATGTGCAAATAGTGTAGGCATGGGTGTAGGAAATGGGTGTATTAACGAAAAAACAGGCAGAAAAACCTTTAAAAGAAAAACATGATAATGGGTTGTACCAAAATCAATCAATCAATATTTTAAAGTAAAATTGTCTTCTGCAGCAATGGACATAACTCTCAACTCATTATAAATCAATTGTATAAGTGGATTAAACCTTAATCGCCAAAAAGATCTAAGTAATAAAATGATAATGTTTTTGTTTTAATCCCATATACTCATCTAGTCACTCTGTTTGTAACATCTGGAAATACTAAACTGCAATTTTATAAATTATATATTCGTTATCGTCCTGACGTTTTTTCTTATTTTTTTTTATTTAGCCCAATAAAATTACAATAAGTACTATGAAGTCATGTCCCTCCGCCCATCTACGGAAGTTATTACAGCGTTCAGGTGTTGTTTTTATTGTAAAAGTGTGTTGTGTCCTGCATTTCTCTGCTTGGTTCTGTATCCAGATCAAAGAACTCTGCGACTAATGTGGGGTGCGTCCTAGGTATCTGGGTCAGATTCGACTGGGTCTGAATGGGCAGTTAAACAGACGACGTGTGTCGTATGATCCCAGGTCGCAATCGGGACTCACATCCCGCACGTTGGCGTTAATCCTTGATATGTAGGAGTTGAGGAAGCTGCATCTGACGGATCGTAATTGAGCCAGAACTACTCTGGTAATTGAGCCAGAACTACTCTGGTAATTGAGCCGGAACTACTCTGGTAATTGAGCCAGAACTACCCTGTAGAGATCAGGTACAAAGGGAGGCGATCGTTCTCCAACTACTACAATCACCAGATAATAACCATTCACCGCATCTGCTGTCGTGTCTGCATAAATATTGTCTAGACCCCCTTAATATGACGCTTTATATAGAGGTTCTGTCTTATAGCGCTAAACCTCTCGCTCTGGATCATTTATATCTACCTTTAGGCTTCTGGGCGCTGGATATATATCCACAAAATGATGATTTGAATGGTCTCTGCGCTAACAGCCCATAAGGTATTGCTGGTACAGCACGTAGTTTTTAGTATGTCGTTATGTACTTAGTCTCCTGATAAGGAGTCAGGCCGTCACTGTTCGAAGAGCGGCATTCTGGTAGATCTGACTATTATCCTACTGCGTGTCACATAGCTGACGAGTCCGAACTTCCGTTTTTGTTTTGTAGCCAAATTTGCATGTAGAGTTTGCGATCCTATTCAAGCTCATTCCAGTCTATACAATCGATCGCCACGGGATCATGATGCCCGCTGGTTGTTTAAACGAGCCAATAAGTCGCCTTATCGTATCAAGCACCATTGACACTCAGTATTTAAGCAAGAGCCGGCTTCTCACTGAAACTCTCCACTCGATACCGCTGATTGTCCGCGAATGCAATTGCATCTACTCCGTATGGAGCATTCCACTATCCGCAACCTATGGACTCGCCCGGTAGCCTCAGCTAAGCTTCTCGTGATAACGAAGAACACCACACAGATTGAAGTTCCAAGTTCCAGCCTGTGTGATGCTCATAGTTATCTCGTGCCGGCCAGCACCCCAAGTTCTGACCTTATGGCAAATTGCAGTGACATGTGAGGAGAATGTGTAAAAGCTGTCAAATATGACACCAAAAATTTTCGGAACTTGATGGTCAGAATCGTTTCTCCATAGACTTTTAAATTCATATCATTATTCACCTCGCTCGTATTTATAGTGAAGAATGTGGCTGATTTCTCTTGCAGCGAAATAAGGGGCAATTTCGTTGAGGTAGACGTTAAACCTATCGCAGAAGTAAACCATAGGTGTGGGGCCTAATGCCATAATCGCATTATTGTCCGCATATGATACGATCTCTATGCCGCCTGGAGCGAATGGAATGGAAGATAGGTAGGAGTTGAATAGTGCCGGAGTTATCACCTCGCCTTAGGGAACTCTGTTTCACTCTACGGTGTTTCGTCTGCTTAGAGCCTCTCTGACAAAAAAGGGCGAACACGTATATTGAGGCGACAGCTCTTGCCGATGAGAAACTGAATCGTGTCAAACCAGTACGTACATCTAGCTCCCAACATTAAGTTATTGATGCAGGTTTGTAAGATTTTTTTTGAAATATTACGATGGTATGTTTCGAGAAGGCGTCAATTACCTCCCTACACTCCAAAGCTGTTCTTGACCCTAAGGGCCGTTTACCATCCAAGAAGAGGTTCACATACCACAATCTTACATTAAATTACCATTACCACCTGAAACATTCCTGCTATGGTAAGCAAGGGGAAGCAGAGCTCGTTCTCTGGGTTCTTAGTATAGGCGCTCAGACCAGGTCTTTCTTCTAGCTTTGATCCGTCAGCGTAGCATGAACTGTTGGAACTATTGGATTATCTTAAATAAAGGAATGTGACGCTAGAAAAAGGCTCTCGCACTCGACCTCAATTGTTGTCGTCATTGAGAGCAACTCTACCGTTGATTTTATAAATCTTTTATTTAATGGTCCGGGCTCAAAAACGGGTCCAGTCTTTGTAAAATCTTGGTCTGAGGTAATAGCTTGAAATTGGCAATTGATACATACAGATATGGCCCCAAACAACTCGGTCTGGAAATAATCCAATTCGGTTACAATACCTCCTAATTAAATGCCTCAAAATATAGAAATAGTCGCCATATAAACTTTTTAAATTTTTGTCGGGTTTAGCGGAAGATTCATGCTACTGTACGCACCAAATTTTCGCCACATTAGTCTTTAATATTCAAGCTTGAATAGAGCAATGAATAGATAAAAGCCATTGTGGTTAATTACTATGATTTTACCCTACCAAACTTAGCGCGATTTTACTTGTTTCGCATAGGTTTACGCTCGTAGAACTGAGAGATGTAATTGTGTATGATTGTTGTTGTAGTTGCAGCCTCATTTTCATGTGGAGGTGGCGATCCTCGGCAAGCTCCTGTATGAGCCATTAACTCGCATTGTCATATCGAGCATCATAGGCACTCAGTATTTGTGCAAGAGTCGGTGTCGCCCGACCTCTCACTGAGTCTCTCCTCCCGATACCGCTGATTGTCCGCGACTGCCCTTGCAGCTACTCCGTTTAAAGCATTCCACTATCCGCTGTGGATGCTAGCAGCTAAGCTTCTCGTGACAGCAATGAACACCACACAAATCGGATCAATCCCAGGCAGCCGGTTGTACGTACCGGATTGACCCGATGGATTCCTTCATCGACAAGGACAGCCGCCTCAGTATACAACACAATGCTACAACAACAACAGAAATCGGACCTCAATATTCCGACCTGTGTCGTGCTTCCAGCTATCCCGTGCCGGGATGGTATTATGGTTAAATCAATAATTCTTTCAAATTTAAAATTGATTTATCAAAGGAAAAATTTGCTATTATGTGTTTGTGAATACGAAAAAAGCTAATTTTACTTATTTTCTGATTTCGAGCTGTTTTATTTCTTTGGAAATAAGGCTGTTAATATATTGTTTGTTTTGTTTCTCTAGCTATTTGCTTTCGAAGCGAAATATGTATATCGATGTATCGTTCTCAATAAGAATATTTAATATTTATATAACTTAAACATGTATTCTGGTCATGTGTGCAAATATTTCGTCTGGTGTTTTTTATTTTTAAAAATATTGTCTTGAGTTAGAACAAGTAAAAGAGTGCTAAGTTCGGCCGGGCCGAATCTTATATACCCTCTACAATGGTTCGCATTTATGTACCGATTCAGATCATCACGCCATGGAAGAAGTCACTGTGCAAAATTTCAGCTAAATCGGATAAGAATTGCGCCCTTTAGAACCTCAAGAAGTGAAATCGGGAGATCGTTTTATATACGAGCTATATCAGGTTTTAGACCGATTCGAACCATACTTGGTACATTCAATAAATGTCATAGAAGATGTCATAGTGCAAAATTTCACACACACATCGGATAAGAATTGCGTCTTCTAGATGCTCAATAAGTCAAATCGGGAGGTCGGTTTATATGCCGATTCAGATTATTGCGCATAGAAGAAGTCACAGTGCAAAATTTCAGCGAAATTACATAAGACTTACGCCCTCTAGAGGCTCAAGAATTTAAATCGGGAGCTTGGTTTATAAGGGAGCTATATCAGGTTTTATACCAATTCGAACCAGACTCGGTACATTCATAGAAGACATAGTACAAAATTCGGGGGGTCGTTTAATATGGCAGCTATATCAGTTTTTGGGGCCGATTTAAACCTTAGTTGGCTTGTAAGATGGAGAAGGCAATGTGCAAAATTTCAAGTGACTAGCTTTACTCTTTTGATAGTTAGCGTGATTTCCACAGACAGACGGACGGACATAGCTAGATCGACTTAAAATGCCAAGACGATCAAGAATATATATACCATATGGGGTCTTAGACCAATATTTCGAGGTGTTACAAACGGAATAACGATGTTAGTATACCCCCATCCTATGGTGGAGGGTATACAAATATTTACTTCAATTCGATAAGAATTAGAAAATATTAACGAATATTGGTTTATGTATATGTGCTATCTTATACAGTATGTCTGTATGTGTGTATATGCATAACAATGCTATCACTTTGCTTTATCGTATAGCGCGAGTTCGATCTTTGATAGATAAGCAATGCGATATATGAATACTTAGAAATATGCATGAGTTATTATTTGTTGGTATGTATTATCCATTATAACATAAAACTTTGAGTTAATAGTCCTAATATGACAATTTAACACTAATTGGCTATTTATTCTATATGGAAATGTAACCACTCTCTTAATTAAATACCATACTAACGCCATCTGTCAATGTTCATTGATCTTGCGATATTTGTGGTTATTGTTGTTGTTTTTTAGTAGTAACATCTCTGGCTATTTAATGAATTTACACATAATGACAATACTATATTTCATTCTCTTTCTTATCAATTAAAATGAATTTTACTGAAACAAAGAACATGAGATAATGAATTAAACCCATATTTCAATCATGTGTCCATAACAAACGCTGTGATTTTTCTTTTAGTTTTAAAAAATGAATTTAAATATACTAAATCACTTGTCATAATACATGGCGTTTTTCCCATTAGCACTATTGACTTAAGCGCCACACACAGACAGTTGTTTTGTCCCATTTCATTTTTTCCCCATGAAAAAGTGCCCTTGTCCACATATTTTCCAAAACACTTGTCTCATTGACATTCGCGTGGCTCTGTTTCAAATGTATCCAAATATAATTTGTTCAGATTTTCCCACGTTTGTCAAAACCTGATACACTTTTAGGTATGCATTTTGATGTTTTGTTTTATTTTTGGTATTTCTCTTAGATTTTTGGTTCTTGGTTTGTTTTTCTATAGATTTAGCTACAAATTATAAATACCACAACATACATTTAAAAGAGGGAATTCATTGAAAAAAATTGTCGTATAAAACCTGAATATTTACATACCAAAGTGTATATATCAATTGTAGTAATAAATTAATTGAGGCAATTAAACTTAAGTTGAAGTATCTAAACTTGAGGTTTTTTGTTTTGCGCTTTCATTTGTTCAGCTTTTGTGGTTGAAAACCTGTTAAACTTGATGACAGTACTTAAGTCTTAAAAACAAATAAAAATTACAAAACTTATAGACTTACTCCATACATATGTATGTTACATGCAATGATTTTCATATTGTTTTGTAAGCAAATATCATTATTTTATATACAATACAAGCGTTTGCATAAATAAAAACCACACTGCTTCAGTAAGGGAATTTGGTAAATCTTATCTATAGTACTATAGCCTCATTCCATATGATGAATCTAAAGAAAACGGGAAACTAAAAAAATGGGTCTGTGTGTGTTGAGATTTCCTAAAATGTAATTAATTGGGAATACAGCGGGACTCTAAACTTCTTCTTGAGCATATGATGCCCTCAATGTTTAACCGATTTGGCTGAAATTTTGCGTTTCATACTAATGAATGCCATTCATCATGGAGGCAATATGTAATCCAGACTCTGACTCCTGAGTCGACTCCGAGCACTTAAAAAATGTTATGTTTTATACTTACCGCTAAAGAATAGGGGTGAGTTGCGCCAACCTATTCAATGTGGTTATCAAATGAAAGATTTTAACGAGTAGATTACGAATCTGTTAAAACAAGTCTAAAAATTAGACCGGGAAAGTACTTAAGGGATCTTGATGATTTTGAATCCACTTTGAGCCTAGGCAATATGGGTATCAAATGAAAGGTTTTAAGGAATAGATTATGAAAACGTAGACAACGCAAATAAATTACGCTCACGTGTGGCGCTTTTTCTAATTTTCATTTTTACCCGTACTATATGTACGTGTCTAAGGTGGCCAATGGGCATACTTTTCCTGAACAGGGCTTTCAAACTGTTCGAAAACTGAGCTTATTCAAAAAACGAGTGCAAGTTTTTATATTTTTAATTATGGAAAAACTAGAAAGCGAAATTTTCACTAAAATGATTATACAATTTGTGTCCTGTGATACAAAATTCAATGACATTTTTTCCAAACTAAAATTTTTTTTAAATATACATTTTTAATGAAGTGAATTATATTAAATCTTTTTAAAAACATAATTAAAAAAATTTTTTGGCGGAAATCTTTTAGGACTTTGTAAAGAAAATATTTCTCTTAGAAATTATCTCTCTAAAGACAACATTTCGATAAAAATTTTTCTAGAGACAACATTTTAATGAAATTTTTTTCTAAAGACAAAATTTCCAAAAAAAAATATTTTTAAGGGAAGATAATTTTAATTTAACTTTTTCCAAAGACGAAATCCAATCAAATTCAATGAAATTCTTTCTAACGGCATAATTTTATTGAAATTTTTTCTAAAGACAAAATTTTAATAACATTTTTTCTAAGGATAAAATTTCATTTAAGATTTTCAATAAATAGAATATATATATATATATATATATATATATATATATATATATATATATATATATATATATATATATATATATATATATATATATATATATATATATATATATATATATATATATATATATATATATATATATATATATATATATATATATACATACATTTATTTTTTTTTTTATTTTTTCCGCAGTCGCGCTAATTTTCTCGATTTCGACTCCAAGACTCCGTAACCCTGATCCAAATATAGACAGATTTGGGGGATCGGTCGGAAGATCAGCTAAAACTATATATAGTCCGATATAGCCCATCTTCGAACTTAACGTGCCTATTGACAAAAAAAAAAATAATCTATGCAAGGTTTCAAACCCAAGAACTCTTTCTTTAGACTAGGACCGGCTAGAATGGATAGGATATAGGGGATGGATAGGTTCGGGAATGGATATTTGGATGTGTTGCAAACGAAATGACGATATGGATGTCCTCTATCCTTCGGTGGTAGATATAAAAATACATGCACTTTATTGATACACCTACATATTTGTTTTTATTTTATGAATCAAAATAGGTTTGACGCATTTTACAACACTTATCATGTCGCCGGCATTCTTTCATATGATTCAAGAGTAAAGTAGGATATCTTTGTGTTTGATTTTACTCTCGATTTTACTTGTATATGAAGCCAAATATTCTAAAAGCAAACAAAATCTAAACAAAAGCAAATGTGTACTTCAACATTTGAATGCAATTTAAAAATTAAATTGTATAAAAATAAATACTCGTACAACTTGTTGCTTTTTATTTGACGGTCACTACCAATGGAAAATATCTCATGGATCATGCCTATTAAAGTCAAACATTTTTCGTGACTGATAAAAATATTTATCATATATTTTTGCAGTAAATATAAATTACAAAGCCTTTAAGACATGTTTAAAAAAAATATGTGACAACAATTTATCTATAAAAATATCTAGTTTTCTGATTTCCTAGCTAGTATCCTGATAATTTGCAGTTTAGGGGAATGATATCAATAAAGCAAAACCCCAAATCGATAAATTGTTAGTTGTACTTATATGACTTCTATTATGTTGACCGGTTTCATTTCTTTGTAAAGAAACATCCAAATCATTTAGTAGGTTTTTAAGGCCTTCAGACCAAATCGAATCGTTTTCCCTTTATAATGTACTGAAAACGACTCGTTTGGCTTTTACGCCTTTTTTTATAAGGACAAACCGACTCGTTTGCCAGAAAAACGAGTCATTCAAAATGACTACATTATGCTATACAAATACTGCCCCAATAAATTTCAAATAATAAAATTGAAATAAACTGGCAAAACATCGCAGCTGGGGTGAACGGTTCAAATCTTTTCCGAATTCGGTAAAGCAGAACGAGTCAATGTAGTCATAGACATTATTATTTTCCTGGTCACAATCGGGACACACATCCTGCACGTTTGCATCAATTCTTTAGATGGTCCCTGCGATAAAATCCCAGAAGTTTTCGCACGGGTAGGATCTTTGTCTCCTGCTGTAGGTGTTGCACGTGTTGAACTTAGGAGACAGCTCATCGCAGTTCGTAAAGCGGCATTTTGACTGAAGAATAGTATTCCACTGCGTATCACATATAATTGTAATGGCATGTTCCGAGAATATGTCAAATGCATCACCCATGACTTTGAGACACTTGATGGTCGGAATCGTTTCTGCATCGACTTTCACAATCAGATTATCTTTCATCTCATGCGTTTATGTAGTGAGTTTGTGAAGATTTGGCGGCGGATATGTACAAATTTTTTGCAGCGAAATAAGTGGCATCATCGGTGAGGTAGGTGTTTAACCTAACGCAGATGTCATCAATGGGGGTAGGACCCTGACGCCATGATCGTACAATCGTACTCATGTGATACGATCTGAAGGGGGTGAACAAAAAACATTGCAAATTACAATTTTCCCATGAACATTCCATTCGATATCAATGAGCGTTGTCCTTTTATAGCCGTTTATAACTCAGGCGTTCAGCGTCATAGGCGGACATGCTAACCTCTGCGCTACGGTGGCCTCCAAGGATAGGTACAGGTTTAACAGTACCGGAAGTATCACCGCGAAACAGGGAACTCCCTGTTTCACTGTACGGAGTTTCGACTTCTTATCACTAAATTTCACAAACGACTGGCGACCACACAGATAATTCGTGACGTTTCAGCCCTGGATGGAGGACCGTGTCGAATGCTTTCGATAAGTCCAGTGCTATAACATGGCCGCGGGGATTGCATGCAAACAAGTTGTTGTGCCATGCATTCTTTGAAATCCAAACTGATACTCGGCAAATGAAATTCTCCAACGAGGCTCGATAGGATTAGTTCTTCAGACGTCTTAGCTACTGGACATAAAAGGGAGATCGATCTGTACGACTCGCCCTTGCTCGAATTCTCTTCAGACTCGTTCTGCTCATTTTCTGGTACTATAAGAGACAAGTTGAGGACTTCACTCCAGGTATATCCAGGTTCTTCAGCATCAGTGTAGTGATTTCGTCTACATGTCGCCTCGGATGACGTTCGTCCACGGTAAATTTTGATGGCTGTCCATCGGTATTATTCAGGTCTGGTATTGTGTCTCCACCTAAGAGCTGGCTTGCGAAAGCCGGGCAAAATGACATGGGCTCCAACGTCTCATCATCTTTCCCGCATGCCCTACACATGCTATCGCTTGCCGCACCGATTTTACATAAGTGAGCTCGTAGTCCTTTGTATCCCGTTATCAACCGTTTCACTGTTCCAGAGGATTACATGCGCATTCGTCACCCACGCCCTTAACTCGTACTGCGTCGACCCGAAAGGTTTCGGGTTATCCAAGTTTATTGACGGCATTTCTCCGGCCTTTACTGCCAAATCGTCTTCTTTCTCATTCCCAGCTGCTCCGCTATGGCCCGGCACCCAAACGAAGCAGATCGTGCCATCCTCAGAGAAGGTGTTAATTTCCTTCTTACATTCCAAAACACTTTGTGATCTTACCATCTTGGTTGTTATTGCCCTTATGGCCTGATTACTGTCCTTAAAGATGATCATACTCGACGTCCACGCGTTAACACCACACCACCGAACGCATTCCGTGATCACCCGGTTCTCCGCAATCTATCATAAATAGATCTAAGTCCCTGGGTTCTCAATGTAGACCCCCAGGCCCACTCTGTCCTCTAGATTTGATCCATCTGTGTAACATGATCCTCCAGATGGCAATACTAGGGTTCCGTTAATCCAATACTGTGCCGCTGGCAGCAGTGCCTCGCAGTCGACCTCGATTTTACAGCGATGGTATCCTCAATCCATCCTCCAATCGCTTTAGGTATCATAGCCTCAGTGGCTGCTTCCAATTAATTATTGTATGTCTATGGATCGGATATCTAGAATAGTCTCCAGTGCCCTAGTGGGCGTGGAAATCCTAAGTTCTGTGGAAAACTGTTCGCCTTTTTACAAGCAAAGGTGTTATTGAGCCTAGATTTCTTTATCTATTGTAATATGTAAAACAATTTACATAATTATATGTCTTTTGCTATATATTTGATTTAAACAGCTGTTTTTCATAAAACAGCTGTTCGTTGCTGCGGATTTCTGCTGGGAAAACAACCTCCAGTAGAAATTTGCAAGCTCACATTACAACACTCTTAAAATTAAGCTTGCCGTCACGCACTCTCCCGCTCTCTTCTACTGGCAAATAAAGTTCGCGAACGACTTCTTGTTACAATTTGAGCAAATTTGCACAAAATACGAATACACTTAATATGAATTAGTTTAGAACTTTCAGAAAACCAAAAATTTATTTTACAAATGATACAAATTTAAATTTTTTATACATAGATTTTAGTTATATATGTAAATTTTTTTTTTTTAATATTTTCAGACATTGTTTCCATCTTTGAAATAATATATTCTATTTTTAAATGAATTTTGTCTTGATTAAAATACATCTTAAGAATTACACTTTCGAGGCATCATCACTTATCATGTCGACGGCGCTACTTCAACCGAATCAAGAACAATATACGATTTATTTGCTTTATTTTTCTTTTGTTTTAGAAGACCAACACATAGTCAAAACAAATCTTATTCAAACCGTATTCAAACAAATCCTATCGTACGTGAGCGCAAATATAACCTTAATTTTTAATTGTTGCATTTGAAGAGATGGTCGGACAATAACCTTACCCATGGTGGAAAATATTATGTCAAGAATTTTCTTAAATTGAGGATCATCTCTCATTGTTTCTATAAACATATAAAAATTATTTATTTACTATATATTTTAAAGCCTTCTGGCTCAAAGAAATCCAAAATTATAAATTTTTAAAAGAAAATAGATTTTCTACTTGTTTCATGTAGAAACAGAAACGGCGTGCTTGCTTGTTTTTCAAATTTTTATACTACAGATAAAATATATACCGATTCACTGACTTGATAAAATTTGATAAGGAAACATTTTTTGGACTTTATCCTCCTAAAATGAAGCATCGGCTTAGAAAAAAACAACTTGAAATCTAAAATGTACTTTTAATTGTTACTGAATTCTGGCGTTTAGTTCATAGACCCATATTAAAATTTCATGGCGAATATTTTTGTAGAATATTTTTATCAGTCACAAACCATTTTAAAAAGAGTTTGTAACCGGTTTTAAAAGTTGGTCCTAAAGACCTCTTCGATGAGTTGTTTGATGATTAAAAGGTTGCACAAAATTATACATAATTAATACTGCTGAAGATTCTATTTATCAAAATGTAAGCTCTAAGACCAACCGTTTGCTTAGGATACATAGTGACCGAAAAAAGTGCAAACAGGTCACTAAATTTATTTTCTAACAATTTGTATACCCATAACTTTGACAAGCAAGCAAAATCACACAAACCGTTAACCACTTAGGACCTTAGAAGCTTACACATCATCTGGTTAATGCCTTGGCAGTACCCATAGCAAATATTATGCATTTAAATATGGCAAAATTATTCTTAATTTTTCTTTTCTGTCTCATTCCACTATGCAGCCTTAAAAATATATAACAGATGAAAAAAAACCTAAGTTCTACGGAAAACATTGAAGCTTTTTACAAGCAAAAGTATTAAAAACCATAACATTCCTTTGTCTATGACAATATTTATACTCAATTATAAACCAATTTACATAATTTTAAGTTATCCATAACGAGAACTTAAGTATCGTTTATTATGCAAGAAAGGGGTGTTAAATGCTATTGCTAAGGATAACTTGCAGTTATGTAAATTTATTTCTAAAACTCAACCTACTTCCTGCAAACAAAAAGTCTTTCCTGGACATTTTTACTATAAGTGACCATTAGATTTTTTTTCGTTTCACAAATAAGATACAAATTTACATTTTTATTTTTAGTAATAAACATAATTTTGTTATTTTCAAACATTGTTTCCATCTTTGGACAAATGTGTTCTTTTTTTAAATTAATTTTGTCTAAATGAAATTTAATTTGACGCATACAGTTTCAATTTACCATATCGGCGGTGCTCTTTCACCCGAATCAGGAGCAATAAACGATGAGTTTGCTTTATTTTACTTTGGTTTTGTGTACTTAATTTCACACAGTAAAGCAAAAATTATACGTAACAAACTTGTGGAGAAGCACAAAAACAATTTAAATATTTAATTGTTTCATTTGAGGAGACGGTCGGCATGAGCGTGGAAAAGCCTCTGAGGTGTGGTCTAAGCACCCCCAGTTAATATCACTCGGAAAATCTAAAAAGAACGCTTGGCCAAACTCTGTCCAGCAACGAAACACTTTCTGGCTGTCGACCCATAACTTCCCCTAAGGGTTGATATTCTATTCCGCTTTCGGAATTGTTGCTGAAATCTGTAATAGTTTCGCGAGCGAAATTTTATAGCAATCATTCGTTTTTATTTTCTTATTTTATTATCTGCACTTATGGATTTATATTTTTTCGCAAATAAATAAAAAAACAAAAAGAAAAAGCGAACCATTGAAACCAATAAAACGAACAAAAATGATGCCGACAATGATTTCAGGGCCACTAACTTTTCTTTTTGCCATTTTCCCCGCTATAAACAGAGTACTGCATTTTCGCCTATTTTCCTCCAGCGTTTCGCCGAAATTTTTTTATATGAAGTTTGACAACAGTCCGCCTGAAAAGCTGAACAGAATACTCAGCTTTAGATTACTCTTCACAGCAAATAAGACCAATGGGTCGCCCTACTTGTACGCTGCCTTTAGTTGCTCAACACGTTGGACAAACTTTGCTGATGATATTTCTGCTTTGCACGGATCAAACTCCGGCAACATTCTCATGATTTCACTCACACTGTAGCTTGAACTAGTCCTCTCTCCGCTATAAGACACAACAAACTCATCCGCTTTAACATTCAATCGTGGTGGTTTGCGCTTTGATTCGGTGATATCATGTTGCGTGACGTATTCGACTCTGCACATCCAACTCTGCTCGGCATTCTATACATATATATAGTATATATATAGTACTATAGTATAGTACTATAGTATACATATGCGCAGCATCAAAATGTAACGTATTTTGAACGTGTTCATGCAATATTGTTGTTGTTTCTTGTGGCGCCACCTGTACGTTACTCGAGTGCGTTGTCGTCGCCATGAATGTTGATGTTGTCGTTGTGGTGGTTGTTTGCGTATTCCCCCAGCGCGAAAGTTCTGGAGTAAAAGTTGCTTCTTGAAGGCCTCATTTTGCAGACACAAGACATGCCATAGACCTTGTCTTCTACTTGTTATTTAATAAGGCATGTTCAGAAATATAAGACCTTCCCTTCACATAGGCAAAAGAAGGGCTTAAGGAAGGCCGTGTTCCGAAGGAGATTTTGTACGTGTAGGACAAAAAAAAATAATGCTCTCTCAATTTTATTTGAGAGAGACAACATAATTTAAAATTTTCCTCTTTACTTAGGAATTTTCAATAATCTATATTTAAATAAGAATTTTATTTTTAATTTACTTTGCCGTCGGTTATTTGATCCACTGACCGTCTGTTTACTAAGCCAATGTGCTATCTACAGGGCTATCGCACACCGAACAATGACTTCTTCAAAAGCCTAATTTATATTACAACAACAAACATCTGAACTTTTGTTTATGACCTTGTTGTTGTTTTTTTTTTTCTTTCTTTGGAATTCGTCGCTCTTTTGTTTTGCTTTGACTTGTCGATGACGATTGTCATCGTTTTAACTCGGGGATGAAGAAAAAAACACTTTCTTTTTTGTTTACTTGTGCAAAGACTTGATGAACTCATACCTTGAGATGGTCCTTATAGAAGGTGCTTGTAGACTATGTGAATTTAGAAAGTGAGAAAGATTCGAAAATTAGGTGTTATATAAGGACCTTTAGAGCTTGTATAGCTTGGTTTGATGTTAAATTATATGCTTTGTGGACCGCATATGACGCTGAACGCCTGGGTTCGAATCCTGGCAAGTACATCAGAAAAATTTTCAGCGGCGTTTGTCCCCTCCAATTGCTGGCGACATGTAAAAACTTCTCTCCAAAAAAGGGTCGCTCTGCGGCACGCTGTTCGGACTAGGCTATAAAAAGGAGGTCCCCTATCATTGAGCTTAAAATTGAATCGGACAGCACTCATTGATTTGTGAGAAGTTTGCCCCAGTTTCTTAATGGAATGTTCATGGGCAAATTTCTAATGTGAGTCGTTTTCAAGTTTCCCACTGGGCCAGCGATCTCCAAAATGAAAATGTGACTGTATGTGTGTATACTCACTTTAATTATTTTTTTATGAACATTATGTGTGTACTCAAATTGTTGCTGGAAGTCGTTCGCGTACTTTATTTCCCAGCAGAAGAGAGCGGGAGAGTGCGTGAGAGCGAGCACAATTTTGAGTGTTTGGTTATTGAGAGCTTGCAAATTTCTACCAGAGGTTTTTTTTCCCAGCAGAAATTTGCAACATTTGCAGATGTTTTATGAAATTTAGCCGTTTAATTCCAACAAAAAGCAAAAGAGAGTAAAGGCTGTACCTACTCTCCTGCAAATTTTTTCTGGAAAAATACGCGAACAGACCTATTAATTTCACAATGCTGCCAGCAAAAACTTTTGCAGAAGCTGTGAGAACATCGAAGAAGATAATATATTGGGTTGCCCAAAAAGTAATTGCGGATTTTTCATATAGTCGGCGTTGACAAATTTTTTCACAGCTTGTGACTCTGTAATTACATTTTTTCTTCTGTCAGTTATCAGCTATTACTTTTAGCTTGCTTTAGAAAAAAAGTGTAAAAAAGTATATTTGATTAAAGTTCATTCTAAGTTTTATTAAAAATGCATTTACTTTCTTTTAAAAAATCCGCAATTACTTTTTGGGCAACCCAATATAACAACTTCTGTGTGTGTCCCGCACTAGCAGTCAGAAGAAGTTCCACTTTAGGTTCTCATTTCTTTGAGAACCTGTCTGATTTAGCGGATGTGAACATTCGCAAGTTATTGGGCTTTTTAAAGCGATCTGGGTGGTTCAACGGTAGGAACTAGAAGGCATCTTCCTTCTTCTGTTCCTGTGGTATGAGAATGGACGAAAACGTCTAAGTGAGTCTGATGACAGACTGCCACTTAAACCTAACCTAACCTATCTTCTTGTTGAGTGCATCCAATGCATTCATCAAACAATCCCTTTTTTTCTCATCATGTTGTCCATTTATGCATTTGCAGTAGTTTCCTCCGAGTCCTCAAATCGTAATAGCATTTCGTCGGTGTCTACCGATCTTTCGATGTTATCTTGATTTTGACTGTGGAACTCCTGTGACCTGGCCATTAGCTCTGCCTTGTTACCTGACGTCCTCAGATCACAAGCCCACTAAAATCTTTCAGTCACACACACAGGTCTCCTTTTCCCTTCTGCGATACACGCTCGGAAAAGCTTCTAGAAATCTTCCTGGAAAATCTTGCGACACACGCTTCGCTATTGTTATTCGTCTCCAACTCATCTTCCAGCAATTTATGAGTATCCCACTTCTGATTATTTGTCAGCATAACTAAAATGATACACCACGGACATGTTTACGTTAAGAGTTTTAGATAATTGGATTTTTTTAGACCTTTGCTTTTCGTTGGTTAAATTAAGACTTACTTCAATAAAAACTCGAAAACTTATTTTCATTCAATAGAGTCGAATAATGTAACATAAAACTTGAAACTAAATAAAAAATACTAAATACGTATCGTAAAATCATTGCTACAATATGGGGACCATTAGAAGCAGAAATCTCAATTCCAAGAACTATCAGAAATTGGTTGGCATTCATGAATACTTAGTTTCAAAGATTATATTTGATTCAGAAAATTTTCAGTCATTCGTTAGTTGGATCAATCGCCAGGATTCGAACCCAGGCGTTCAGCGCCATAGCCTGACATGCTAACCTTTGTGCTGAGATAGCCTCGCTTAAAGTAGCAAACCAAAATACTAATAAGCTTTTCAATTCCATGGCAGCCGGTTGTACGTACCGAATTGACCCGATGACATACTTCATCGGCAAGGGCTGCCGCCTCAGTATACAAAACACTGCTACAACAACAACAACAACTTATAATATAATGAAACCATCCACAATGAAGTTTAAAAGTTACTTTTATATGAGATGCTTGGTATAACAAATTTAAGATCAAACCAAGAATACCCCCTTATATATTGCATAGTATCACCCATTGATGTAATTTTTCACAGCTTTCTTGAATGGGAATTGTTGATAGTCGTTGCCAACATGCTCTATGTTATCAACATTGTGTAATACATATATATTGTTTGTCGTTACATTTGGATTGAATTCAATTACTAAAGGTATTTTAATTGATCATTTTTATTTTTAAATAGGTGATGTCGTCTTTTGTTCTGGCGCCGCTGCCACACCCATTACCCTAATCAATGCTATGGTTGAACATGGAAAAGCTAGTAATTTGAGTGATGTTACCGTTTGCCATATGCATACCGAGGGTCCTGCAGCCTATACCGAACCTGGAAATGATAAAATCTTCCGTTCGAATTCATTCTTTATGGGCGGCAATGTTCGCAAGGCTGTAGCTGAGGGACGTGGTGATAACTTCTCCATATTTTTGCATGAGATACCCCAATTGTTCTACAAGAAGATTGTTCAACCCGATGTGGCCTTAGTACATGTCTCACCACCAGACCGTCATGGTTATTGCTCATTGGGCACCAGTGTCGATTGTGTTCGTGCTGCCTTGTTGCACTCTAAGAAAATTGTAGGTATGTAAAACACCAAAATTATTTTTTGTTTTTTTCGGCTATGCATCAATAAAGTATTAACTCTTTATTTATTTTTGTTTTAGCTCAAGTTAACAAACAAATGCCTCGTACCTTTGGCGATGCTGCCATACATAGCTCTCATTTTGATTATATGACTGAAATCGATGTTCCACTACCTCAACATGGCGGCAAGGGCCCCAGTGATGTTGAAGCCAAAATTGGCCAATTGATTGCCGAGAATTTGGTCCATGATGGTGCCACACTGCAAATGGGCATCGGTAGCATTCCAGATGCTGTCTTGAATGCTTTGCATAATCATAAAGATTTGGGCATCCATTCCGAGATGTTTGCCAACGGTGTAGTTGATTTAGTCAAGGCTGGCGCAGTTACCAATCGTATGAAGAAAATGCATCAGGGCCGTATTGTGGGCTCATTTTTGATTGGAAATCAAGCTTTGTATGATTTCGTCAATGATAATCCTTTCATTGGTAAGTATGAGAAGTTGTCTAGAATTAGGGAATGGTGTATGCACTTCCAAAGCTTTACCCATTAAAGTGTTCCCTTTATGAAAACAAAATATAAAAATTTTGCATTATAAATTTCTAAATTATATAAAATTGTATTTGAAGATCAATCATCAAAAAAAATTTTGACAATTAAGACAAAATTTCAATAAATGTTTTGAAATTTGGTTTTTATGGTAATTGTATTCTTACATACAGCTTTAATTTTTATTCTTGTAGAATTTTTTCTTCCAAATTTTATTTATATTTATTTTTCAATTTTTTTTTTACAGAAATGTATGCCATTGACTATGTCAATAATACTGGCGTAATTAAACAACAACCTCGTATGACTGCCATTAACTCTTGCATTGAAGTCGATTTGACTGGTCAAGTGTGTTCCGATTCTATTGGCACACGCTTCTTCTCCGGCTTTGGTGGTCAAGTCGATTTCATTCGTGGTGCTGCTGAGGGTGTTGATGGCAAAGGTGTGCCGATAATTGCTATGCCTTCCGTCACCAACAAGGGTGAGAGCAAGATTGTGCCCGTTCTAAAACCAGGTGAGCTGAAGAAAAAAACTTTATTTTTGTTTTGTGGCTTTTAATAACAACATTCTTTTATTTTTTTCCCCCTTCCTACACCCACAAAAAAGGTGCCGGTGTTGTTACATCGCGTGCTCATGTCCACTATGTGGTCACCGAACATGGTATTGCCTCGTTGTTTGGCAAGAACATGCGTCAACGTGCTTATGAACTTATACAAATTGCTCATCCCGATCATCGTCAAACATTGGAGAAACAAGCCTTCGAACGCTTGAAGGTTATGCCCTCCAAATCGTAAAAAGTGCAACGAAGAGTCATTATATTTTACTAAATGCACACAATTTTACCACAAAAGTATGCACTCATTCGAATTGCAGCAACAGCTGCGCCCTAGCCGTAGCCATAGTTAGCAGCAGTCAGATTTTGCATATTATGTACTGTATTTTGTTTTTCAATTAGATCGACGATAACAAATCATAGTGATTTTGAAGAATTACTTTTATTCTGTAGGGTATCTCTTAATTTCAAGCTCTGTAATCGCCATCACTTTTACTAATTGTGTACGTATCTTGAAATTTGTTTGTAGTTTTGATTTTAAGTCTACAGAAATTATCATTTACAAAGGGGTATTTTTTGTATTGCCAATAATAATCCGGACGACATTAGTCAACATTGTTCAAATACCAAAAACAAAGCTAAAACGAGTTATTAATAAAATAAAGAAAAGTGTAAACCATTCCTATTAAAATTAAAGGTTATTTTTTCTTCTATACATGAATGAATTGTAAGTAACTCGTTGATCTCTCCTCTTGATGCCAGCTAATGTTACTATGGTCTAAGGCAGGGAACAAAGACAAGTTCCCCAAATCTTTGATCAGCAGGACTTGGGGAATGGACAAGAACATATTGACAACCTATAACTATTTCTCCACAGGAGAGAGCGAGACGCAATGTATAAACCTACAGAACTGTTAAAACGCGGCATTAAGGATCATCACAGGCTGCCACTACCAAAGACCCTACCAGTGCGAAAACATAACTACATGCTGTCTAAGCAATACCTTTTGGGCTGCTATCGAAGAGACCATCCAAATCGTCATCTTGTGGATAGATATCCACCGCCCAGAAGCCTTAAGGTAGATCTACATGACCTAGAGCGTGGAGTTCAGAGCTACAAGAAAGAACCTCTAGATCAAACGGCATATCAAGCAGATCTAAACAACATTCACGCAGACACGGTAGGTAGCAGATGCGGTAAATAGCTACCGGGTGAATGTAGTCCTTGAAGAACGACCGCCTCCCATTGCACCTGAAGAAATTGACGTCTCATTTCTTCCTCCAGCATAGATTCGATATTGCATGAAGACCTTGCCGTAAAAAGTTTGTTCTGATTGGACTTCGCACAATTTGACAATCGCTCGAAAAAAGGCTCGTGTAGATGGGAAATGTTGAAAAATACTATCTCGGAAATACGTTTATAAGATCGCCACAAAATACGTTTATAATATCGCCACAGGTGGCCCGAAATAAAACAACGGCAAATCTGTATTTTACGGGGTAGTTCGCAAAAAAATCAAATTTCTTGCATACCCCCTAATGTTGACCCCAGGAACCCGAATATGAAGTCCGTTTTTGGACTTCATATTTTGCGAAAAGCGAACTAGAAAAGTCACATCATTGTTCATCATTACAATGCCATTTTGACCGGCCAAAAAACGTGCTTCGACAAATGGTTTGAGCGCGTGCAAAAGTGTATAAATCATACTGCAGGATACTTTGAAAAATAATAAAACCATTTTGGATAATAAAAATTTGCATTTGGTAGTATAAAGATGGTGCTCACCGAAACTTAAATATAAATGCAACAACAACAACACACACTACTAAATAGTATTATTGGAGATGAGTTGTGAGTGAGCGCACTGTGTTAAAAACGAGTTTCGTCGAATACAAAGACCGAGTAAGATTGCAATCACTTCGTAAATATCAATGCTGACAACACTCGTGTTAATATATGTATTTGGCGATTTATTTATACCAAAACACATTTTTAACGATTAGGGCAATTTTTGGGGGGGTGGGCGACCCCCTGATATTACAAGCCAAACCTTTCATTTGATACCCATATTACCCAATCGTATAAATGTGTTTTGGGCGGTGTTTTTAAGGCGGAGGCGACCCCCCTGATACTTGAAACCAAAATTGTATATCAAAATCGTAGTCGCTCACGGTATGAGATGGTCCAGTCATTGAAGTTTACATTTTGTAAGTATATATTAAGAGCTTTCTTTCAAAAGAATTTCATGTGAATCCGACCATTAGTTCAAAAGTTATAGCCTCTACAAGGTTAAAAGGATCAAAAGTGGTCAACTTTGACACCCTGTATAAGAAATAGTACAATCTAGTTTAGTAATTCTGAAAGTATATGTATATGACCTCCTCTAAAAATGCCTTAAACATTGCAAAATGATTTAGTTTATAGTTTAAAAGTATGCGAGGTATGCATCACCCTCAAAGAAAAGAGAGTGTGCTTAATAACACTGGGTAAATACTAATGGTGGTTGTTTTCGAGAGACCAATACTCATACTTACTAACACCATAGCGGGCGGTTGCAGTTAGTGTCAGTGGTTGAAATTCTTTTTACCATTTGGTATTTTCTCACCGCAAGTATTGGTTTTACCAAATAACCGAGCGGTTACGGTACACAGCAGCCGTTCTCTGGTGCCCGCCCTTTTCTTCTATAACTTGTTTTGATCGCTCTGCTTTGCAAAATGGTACTACAAATTAACTTCAATCCCATAGCAGCTTGTTGTGACGTACCGGATTGGCCCGATGGAAACTGCTAGAACAACAACTTCACCTTCATCTCAAAACTGAAGTATTTCTTTTGACACGGACGTCATATGCTACCTGAAAGAAAAAGTAGTTTCTAATGATTTTCTCATGCTTTGAGTAATGTAGGTATTCAAAATAATAAATTAATTTTTAAAGCGAACAATTCGACATAGAGCGGGTTTTTAACTCGGACTCTTATCCCAAACACCTTTTTTTGTCCATTATTGTCCCAATTGATCTATATGTTGACTATGTTGTATGGCGGCCTACCTGGCACTTGTCAATGCTAATTGGTGTGGCAAAAGCATAAGTTCGTTGGACCTTCCGTCGCAGTGGCTAGGAGTTAACCTTGCTTGTGATTGATCAATATTCTGTAAAATGGAAATTTTGCCTATGAACATTCCACTAAGGAACAGAGTGCTGTCCGATTCAAATTTAGGCTCAAGATAAGGGGCTTCCTTTATATAGCCGAGTCCGAACGGCGTGCCGCAGAGAAAATTTACATGGCATAGTACCTCACAAATGTTGCCAGCATTAGGAGGGGAAAACCACCTCTGAAAATTTTTTCTGATGGTCTCGCCAGGATTCGAACCTAAGCGTTCAGCGTCATAGGCGGACATGCTAACCTCTGCGCTACGGTGGCCTCCTATTCAAAATTCTGTAAATGGTTAATATGTTGATTGATTGTGATTTTGTTGATTTACCACAATTTAGGCATTTATTTGGGCTCACATGCTTTCAATGACTCGTTTTTGTGCCCTTAAAAATTATAAAGGAAAAACGAGTCGTTTTCGGAGCATTATAAAGGGGAAAACGAGTCGTTTGGTTACAATAGCTTTGGTCAGAACATAGTATTAGTAAACTTTTGATTGGTATTCTGGTGAATTATTGTACAATCTAATATTTAAAATGTTCAATAAATTACCAGGTGTGAATAGCTTTATGTCTAGGGTTGTTCAGTATACGTTAGTGGAATTATCAAGTGTTGCCAAACAACACAATGATAAACAAATCGTTATATTTAAACTCAATTTTTTTTTATTAAAAAAAGTAATTTCTTTCTTTATTGGAAATAATTTAAATTTACCGATAAAAAAACACAAAAAGGTAAACAAACAATCATTTAAGAGGCTTACGGTATAATCAGATTATTAATTATGCATCATTTCTCATACCGTCTAATGTGTATGTTCAGTGAACTTTGAAAATATTTGTCCCCTTATTCCGGTTGGCGATGCCGTAGTCGAATGCCGAATTGTTTACAAAATGGTATTACGGTTGCCGAGGACGAAAATTCGTTTACATATTTGGTATCACGTAAGTCGAATTCGAAAGTCAAATTTGACGAAAACGATCGATATATAAGTTAATTACATTTTAATTACATCGGACCTGTTTGTCGAAAGAGTATGGAACCTACTTTTATATAATTTTTTTATTTACTTCAATATTTTTCTATTATCAAAAGGCGAATAAGTTACAGAATGCCACGAAATGTAATATTCGCCTTCGACTACGACTGATGTCGATTTTCACCTTCGACAACGGGAATAAGTGGGTTATCTGAACTTTTAATATTCTTCATTGATGCATTTTTAATCAAAATTAAGGAAATTTGTTTGACGTTCCTCACAAACGCCTTAAACGCATGCTATAGATCAAATGGATATTAAAAACTTACGATGTACACAAATTATTAATGTATTGGTCTTATATTTTGTGTATGCTCAGAGTGTACTCTGCATAAATAACCACCTAAACTTAGGGAGTGAATTTTTGGGATATTCAATAAAGATTAAGGAAATTGATTTTGTCTTTCCAAAACCGTCCTAGTTGGATGCGATAATTTGAAATTTAAATATACAAATAGTCAACCAAAAATACATAATTTGCTGCCGTATCAATATTGACATACAGAAAGGGCAGTAAAAATTAATTAAACAATCAAATTATTGGAGGTAGTTGAGTTTCATCACTGATAATGTTTGCATAAATAGTTATCGCTCTTATTTCTTCTGCGTTCTCAAATAGTCTATGACTGACCAACTATTTTACCAATTCTTGACTTGTTAATTTGCCACTACCAAAGATAGACCAAAGTAAATATTGGCTTCTTTTTTGTAGCACGTGCAATGACCATGCTTTTGAGTACTTTTTATTTATTATAGTTAATTGAACTGATCATTGAAGGCGCTATATTTAAATTGAAATCTTTTGAAATTTAAAATTGATGCCTCTTAAGATAAACTATAACGACAAATACTGGGGGTAAGATTTGAAAGCTCGCGACATGAAAGACAAGACACCTAGCTATAACATTCAAAAAACGAAAAATATGTCCAATAATTTCTTAAACAAATATTGGGTTGCCAAAAAAGTAATTTCGGATTTTTCATATAGTCGGCATTGACAAATTTTAACCAAATTTTAAGCATTAATCGAATTGGATCGTCATGTAACTGAGCGAGATAGGAGAGAAGTTAAATATACCAAAATCAACCGTTCATTATCACATAAAAAGTCTTGGACTGGTGAAAAAGCTTGATATTTGGGTACCACATGTAATGAAAGAAATTCATTTAACAAACCGAATCAACGCTTGTGATGCATGGTGAACCAGCTCAAACCACTTCAAAGGCTGATATCCACCAAAAGAAGGTTATGCTGTCTGTTTGGTGGGATTGGAAGGGTGTGGTATATTTTGAGCTGCTTCCAAGGAACCAAACGATTAATTCGGATGTTTACTGTCAACAATTGGACAAATTGAATACAGCCATCAAGGAGAAGCGACCAGAATTGGTCAATCGTAAAGGTGTCATATTCCACCAGGACAACGCTAGACCGCACACATCTTTAATCACTTCGGAAAAACTGAGTGAGCTTGGCTGGAAACTTTTGATGCATCCACCTTATAGCCCTGACCTTGCACCATCAGACTACCATTTATTCCGATCTTTGCAGAACTTCTTAAATGGTAAAACTTTCGGCAATGATGAGGCTATAAAATCCCACTTGGTTCAGTTTTTTGCAGATAAAGGCCAAATTTGCCAGGAAGATGGCAAAAGGTTATTGAAGAAAATGGCAATTACATATTTGATTAAAGTTCATTCTAAGTTTTATTAAAAATGCATTTACTTTCTTTTAAAAAATCCGCAGTTACTTTTTGGGCAACCCAATAGAACCCCAATCTTTATTTCGACTTCTTGTTGTGCAGATTATGTTTTATAGGCAACAGAACTGCCGTCGATAAACTTGGTTAACCCGGAACCTTTCGGGTCGACGCAGTTCGATTTAAGGGAGTGGGTGACAAATGTAACATTGTGGTACAGCGAAACAGTCGGTAGGACGCCGAAAATTCTATGGGGTGACCTGTTTCGTGAGAGTACGAGACTATTACTGAAAGGTAGTAACAAGGTCAGTATAGATTTTGGTGTCATAACGGGACACATAGGACTACGAGCTCACTTATGCATAATCTGTGCAGCAAGTGATAGCATGTGGGGAAGATGATGAAACGTAGGAGCATTTCCTATGTCATTGCCCGGCTTCTCGGCCAACAGACACTGGTACTTAGGAGCGGACACGATACCAGACATAAACCAACTTAGGGGAGTGGTGTGGAAACTATTAAGGATTTTGTAAATAGCACGAAATTCCTAACCTAAAATTTCCTTTTTCGGCACAAGCCGATTAGTGGCTAAGGTGTATGTCCATAATGACATGGGGCGGATTAATATCTGCACCCTCATTTCAACCTAACCTATTAAACTGAAATTGAGAAATGTATTCAGAAAGGTTTTAAGAAATTTGAATATGCGTTTCAATTATACCTTACGACAAATATTTTAGTTCATGGTCGGAAAAATTTTTACCAAATGATTCATAGTGAAATCTTTACATGATTCGGCTCGGCCCAAACTTATCGCACAATATTTCCATTATCGGTGTCCAAATCAAAGATGAAAAGGTATTTCGAATTTCTTTGTACATAGCCTCGTTAAAATAGTTGACGTGGAAGTATGATTCGAGGGTCTTAAAGGTTTTTTAATCATCTGAGCAGCAGGCACCTGCTTCACATCCCAGATGGACGATTACCTGGCATGAGACCAAGGGGTTGTTATCGCATTGCTACGATGTAAATGGGGTCGATTATGAATTGTCGCACAATTATAGTTGCTTTGCCAGGAGATAAACCCATGAAATAAAAATTAGTACAAATTTGGAAATCTTACGTTTAAAACAGTATTTTGAGAGCTCAGCTACTAAGTAAAACTCTAAATAGGAATGGAAATTTCTATAAAAATTTGGCCGTTGGTAACTCAACTCAAATTGGGTTGCATTTCATATTCGACGCATAAATTTTAGTGTTAAAGCAGTAAGTTAAGCATTGAAATGTAATCAACTTAGCCGAATCAACGGTAGAATAATGAACTTAGCTAGGAGATTGACAGTTTGATCAAACAACACAAGCAGTGTTGCCGTTTTTGGTAGGTTCCTACCAAAATTGGTAAGTTTTTATTCTCTTGATAGGTTGGTAGGCTAAACTAAAGTTAATTGTTGGTAGGTTTTTCCAATATGTAAATACCAAGTAAATTACTAAAAAAAAATTGTCGCTGATAACTTGAAATTAATTCACTTCTCGTCGTTTCTGCGTATTCATTAAGAGAGCAGAACAAAACTATGGATGTCGTGGGGCCCAATACTGTTACAAAGTTGTGATATAGACTGTAATGAGTGTCATGGGATCTCTTCCAAATTTCGTAAATTCTGGGTAAGAAATCCGGCTTTTATCCATTCAATGTCTTCAACCGGAGATAAGGCTATATGGAAGTTACATACAAATATGGTCAATCTGGTCCATACTCAGATGTTGAGGGGTGGGTCCATGCAACTCACCGTAGCGGCGAAAATGTGTGGTAAATGCACATTTATTGGCTCAAGACGTTAAATCGGGAGATCTCTTTATACATACTCAGCACAGTTTTTCATTGAAATCGGGGTAAAATTATGACTTTTATGAACACAGAAATTCTTATTAGGTGATGGGTATAAAGGGTGCTATATAAAGATATTGGCCATCTTTAAGCTTTAGTCTGTGAAGTCATTTTAAGAGATCGACGGACAGACATGGCTACATCGTCTTTGAATATTACGACGTCTAGTATGTATACTTTGTAGGATTGAAGATGCACAATTAGGTGTTTTTCAAATAGAATGACAAAATGGCCAACTTTTCAATGGTGGGTTTAAACCCGTATTTTTGGTTTGTAGGACATTTGGTAGGTTTTGGTCAGGTTGAATAGGATTTTTCTTAAATTTTGGTAGGCAACACTGATCACAAGCTTTCCGGCTTCGTTACGGTTCAATCCCAAGGCAGCCAGTTGTATGTACTGGATTGACCCGATGAATTCCTTCATCGGCAAGGGCTGCCGCCTCAGTGTACCACACACTGCTACTACAACAAGCGTTACGGCAACTGCAGCACAGACCTACGTGCCAAAACCCCGTTTATCCTCACCGAAACTCTCCCCTCGATGCACGATGATTGTCCACAAATCAGTCAGCCGAATATTTTCATGAACTTTAAACTCGTTTAAAGAGTTCTTAACCCTTTTTTTTTTTTTGAAAGATCGCTTTTGGTTGTTGTAGGCACATTTTCATGTGAAGGTTGCGATCCTCGTCAAGCACCATAAGTGAGCAAGGTAGTTGTTCCAACTATCGAACAAGATGGCCATTGGTTATTCAAAGGGGCCAATAACTCGCATCATAGGCACTCAGTATTCGTGCAAGAGCCGGTGCGGCCTGGCCTCTCACTGAAATTCTCCGCTCCATACCGCTGATTGTCCGCGACTGTCGTTCAGCTATTCCGTAAGAAGTATTCCACTATCCGCAAGCTTTTCGTGACAGCATTGAACACCACACCCATCGGACCTCAATGTTCCAGGATGTGGGGTGCTCACAGTAGAGCTGGCAAAATATCGATATTTAATTTTTTGACTGAATATCGATTAATATTTTTCCCATCGATATTATCGCAAAAGTTAAATTTTTTGCAAAACTAAAAAAAAATTAGCAATCCGACACTGAACGTATACTTTAAGACATTGCACCTATAGAGGGCGCAATTTTCATCCGATTAGGCTAACATTTTGTACGATGATCTCTCTCATGACTTCCAACTGACTTTATTAAACTTGATTTTATTTGGTCTTTGCATTGATATTGCTCCTAATTTTTACTTCTCGGTTTCGTTTGAAACATAGATGATGGGAAATTAACGATAGTATTGATACTGTCGACATTTATTATTGAAACTATCGAAAATACGAATGTTACGATTATCGATAGTTTGCCAGCTCTAGCTCACAGCTATCCCGCTTTTGGTGATCAATTTGAGTGTTAAAATGTGCCAATCGTTTTTATTTGTTTTTACCATGCAAGAATTTTATTAATTTTAAACACATTACATAGTTTTTTTGTTTTTTTTTTATTGTTTTTTCAAAATTTATTTTGGATTTCATTTCGTATAATGGAATTGTTTCCTTATTTAGCCTTATGGATATAAAGTTAAGTAAGAAAAGAAAATTTTACATAGCATTTTATAAAAATGTATGATTTGTTTATATTGTTTGTGTAGGTTTTGTTTGTTTAGTATGTATTATTGGTTTTCTTTCTCTGTTATTGTATAAAAAAAAATGCCTATAGAATCGCCGTCGTTATAGCCACAACAGATATTGTTATATATACTGCTGCACTGGTAACATGCACAAACGTTTATCGATCAAAACTCTTTTTGTTAACATTTTAGTTTTGTTTCCTAACTTTTCTCAAACATTACGATACCTGAATAATTTCTTTCTTTTATTTTTTTTTTTTACTTTCTTATTTCATTTTTTTCCATCTTACATATTTTTCATCTTTAGTATGGGGATAGGTATTGTTATTGTTGTTGTTTAGGTTTCTCGATAGTATGTGATTGTTAAGTAACTGCATTTCTATATCCTTGGGAGGCTGATAACATAGAATTTGTCCAAGAACAATGATCAAGGTAAACTGATTTTTCCGGGGGATTGGGAGGGACTTACAATTTCTAATATTGTAAACAAGTATGGTAAAAATAAGCATAATTCTCAAATCAAGTGTAATTATTAAAAACAAAAATCCCTTAAAAAGATTTAGAAGAATTTTTTTAAACAGGAACCAAGGAACTAAAGCCTTCCTATACACACACATCACAGCATGATTATCAACACCAGCATAGTGAGTGATATTTCTATCTGGAGACATTGGGTAAACAATTCTTTTATTTTTTTTTGTTGATATGAGATCGATCCATGCTGCAAGCGCTGTACTGGGGACAGGCAGGTTACTTAAAATAATAGTTGCTTAATATGTGGTCTGGCAGTAAGCTATCGCTAGCCAGCTTATCCAGTAGGGTCGTTAAGGGGTTAGTGATTTGTGATATTCTCTTTTTACAACTTTTTATTTTTGTTTTTTGTTTTTTATGTCTGTTTTCATAAAAAGAGGAGAGGTAGTACTGGCTGAACTTATATTATTTATTTCTTCTTATTTTTGGCATTTTTGCCATCGGCATTATTTTCCATTTTTTGTTTCTTCTTTTGTGGTTGTGCCTCATCCTCTTCCTCTTCGCCATCGTCCTCTTCATCGGACTCATCATCATCCATATCTACCACCTCCACTTCATCTTTGATATTTTGGCCATGAATGTAAACGGGACCGTTGCCTTTGATCAATTTGAATGTAGCGGATGTTTCGTAGAATTCAATGTCAGGATTGACGGCACGTGTTTCACCAGCTTTCAAAACGGCAATGGGAATTTTCAAGTTGTCTTTGACGGTGTGAACCTGCAAACAAAAAAAGAATACAAATTATATATAAGTATGGTACTCGTATACCTATTTTATTTCAATTTATTATTTATTTCATATTTTGTATTTGCAACACGACACCCCTATTCTGAATAATAATTTCCTGAGAGTTTTTCCCTACACCCTCCCTTTTCCCTTATTCAAAACAAACTTGGAAAAAATTAAAATATTTCCCAAGAAAGGAAGTAGGTATTCTGAATCAAAACAAAAGGGAGAATAAGAGATAACATTTGGGAAAAATTCCCCCAAACTAATGGACGGGAGGGAGTTAGAATAAAAAATTATGAATTTTAACTGGTTTTTTATATGATACCACTTCTTACTACGCATTTACGAACAATTTACTATATACGGAAAATATTTTTCACTTTTTCATCAAAAAAAAAAAAAAAAACAACATTTGTTGGGTTCTCCCGGTTTAAATAATATGCCATGTACCCACAATAGGAGATTTGCATATGTCTTTTATGGGTTTATTATGTGTTGAGTGGTTGTCTGACAATGAAACCAAAATTAAATTTTGTATTATGTATGACAACTTTAGTCATTTGTTATGGGTAATAGTGTTTTGGCAGTCCCGCAGCAATAAAATGTGTAAACAAATGACTAAACCACCACGAAAAATGATAGAAGTTGTGAAACACCATGAATAAACATTTTATCTTTAATCTAAAGCACTGTTGAACTATCTTTTTTTTTAACGTGTAAAAGATAATTTTATGTCGCTTTTTACTGCGCTTATCAATGGTTTTCTTTAGCTGCTCCAATCCTAAAATTATTTAAAACACTTAAAGAGATGGCTTACTGGATTTATATCCAAGTTAATTTGCAATACATCTGCTGCAGTTCATATAATGGAAATACATTGACACTCCTGGCGGTGGCCCACAACCTGTCATTCCTTCTTTGCTACTTTTATTAGCTGCCAATTACTTTTCTTTATTTCTTTGAAATCTTTACACCATATCAACTATTCTTCGGAAGTACGAGGCGATGTTTTCTTTTTTTTTCATCCGGGCTGCATTTGTGTTTGCCTCCATTTGGTTCATATTTTAATATCCTTAGACCATATGTATAAAGAGATGTCGCTAAGGGACAAGCCGTTCGGAATCGCATAGTTAAAGGAGGCCCTTATCATTATGCCTAAAAAAGCATGAAGTCTTCTGCATATCCCTCAATGCAATGTTCGTGGACAAACTTGCAACATTGCACTTTAGACCATCCAATTATTCAAAAATACTTGGTGCCACACACATACAGTAGGAATAAATCCATAAGTCGCTTTTCGGCAGCACTATGTCTAGAACTAAAGAGAAGCGGCCGCCTCCCGGAAATCTTGATCAAATCTTCAAATTTGAGCTCCAAAAAAGTAGGCCTATAAATAAAGCAGCGTTTCAGCCAGACCACTAAAGCATTCATGACGACGAAGTCGAAGAAGGAAACATCTATACTTCTCACTGAAGTAGTTCTACCCAAGAACGATCCGGCAGATTTAGCCAACTTTATTCCAACGTATAGGAAGTGCGTCCCGCATGCAACAAGGGACGACACGACACAATCTATAAAATGGTGAAGTCGGAAAGTTGTTATCACAACATAAAAATATCAACAGTAAGCCATAGTTGTGCACTATTTAAATACAAAAAATATGACATTACAAAAGCAACCCTAAACATGTTTGTAAATATTTTTAACAACCTTATTTTTCCATTCAATATTCTTTTTCCCAAAAAATAGTAAAACGGCTGATATCGAAAATTCAAAATTCCCTTTCTCAAAATTTTTCTCAGAAAAGAAGGATCTTATTCGAGAGTTAGTCTATTTGGCCAAAAATACTTAACACTGACTAAAATCTAAATAAATTATTATACTTATGAGATTACAAAAGAAATTGGTTTTGTAGACTCCCCACCCAACCATAAACAACAACACTGTTTATGGAAAAAAAAGAAAGACTGCCTACTAGGAATAGGGAACACATTCAGAAGCAAAATCATATGATCAAAACGTTAGTCAATATAAGGGCACAAAATAAATATCAGGATTCAATTGCAAAATGCATTGTAACAAAAACTATTTTACCAGCAAGTGCACCCCCAAAATCTCTTTGTAACCGCGCATATTGTCATAGCCATATATGATAAGACATACATAAATAAATCTAATGCATTTGGATAAAAAGTTTGAATCATAAAATGAAATATTTTTGTGCATGGAACACGAATTTGTGACCGCATTTTAATTATCTCACTTTTAGCTTCACTCTACGATAAGACAGTTACTATGGTACATGTATGTTTGACGTATGCATTTTTTTTATTCATGGAGGAAACTATTTTAGTTTCCTCACGACATGCTTATAGACAAAGAAAAAACAAGACACAGATATTAAAAACTAAATTAGCAAAAACAATATTTTTGTTAACTCTTAATAATTTTTGTTTAAGCTTAAAACTTTTAAACGTATATCGGCATAGTATGTATGAATTTGGAAGAAGTTTATTAGATTATTCCAAAGCTTGTATTCTCCTGTACAACCTGGACGGAATTAGAAAGTAATTGATTGCCCCATAGAAAAATTATTTGATACTTCCTTCTTGCTGCCCTTAAAGGCTGAAAAAAGCAGCAGAAATCGGTCAGTACTGGGGCAGTCTCGATAATACAGCTTAAATATTGTCAACTTAGTACAAACATATATTTTGAGTTTTCAAGATCGGCCAGCGAATCAAGCAATAATGACAAAATGTAAACCTAATTTAGCCTGTTAATTACTTCCATCTTTATCATTCTTGTGTAGCGTCTTCATGTAAGGTATGCAAGTTTATGAACTAGAACAATAATATGACAATCACTCGCGGAATGCAAACTATATATTTCAAGATGTGCCATTACTCATGATAGTCATACTCTACTAATGCGGACGGAAAATATTTTTCAGAGAAATTGAAATAGCAAAAATATTGGGTTGCCCAAAAAGTAATTGCGGATTTTTTAAAAGAAAGTAAATGTATTTTTAATAAAACTTAAAATGAACTTTAATCAAATATACTTTTTTTACATTTTTTTTTCTAAAGCAAGCTAAAAGTAACAGCTGATAACTGACAGAAGAAAGAATGCAATTACAGAGTTACAAGCTGTGAAAAAATTTGTCAACGCCGACTATATGAAAAATTCGCAATTACTTTTTGGGCAACCCAATCGGTACATAAAAAAAATCATATATTAAAAATTTTAAAAAATTATAAACGCATATTATAAAATAAATAAATATTAAGATATAAATAAAAAATACATTAAAAAAATATGACATGTAAAAATATATTTACAAATTAAAAAATATATAGAAAAAAAATATATATATATAGTGAAATATAAAAAAATAGTAAAAACTACATATTAAAATAAAAAAAGTAATGGAATTGAATAAAACATATAAAAAACAATAACAAATAAAACAAAAATCAAAATAAAATAACAAAAAAAATAAAACAAAAAAAAATAAATAATACAACAAAAAATTATAAAAATAATAATAAAAATAAAAAAAAAATAAAAAAATAATAATAAAAATAAAAAAATAATTAAAATAAAAAAATAATAAAAATAAAAAAATAATAATAATAATAAAAATAAAAAAATAATAATAATAATAAAAATAAAAAAATAATAATAACAATAAAAAAATAATAATAAAAATAAAAAATAATAAAAATAATAAAAAAAAATAAAAAATAATAATAAAAATAAAAAAATAATAATAAAAATAAAAAAATAATAATAAAAATAAAAAAATAATAATAAAAATAAAAAAATAATAATAAAAATAAAAAAATAATAATAAAAATAAAAAAATAATAATAAAAATAAAAAAATAATAATAAAAATAAAAAAATAATAATAAAAATAAAAAAAATAATAAAAATAAAAGACATAATAATAAAAATAAAAAAATTAATAATAAAAATAAAAAAAATTAATAATAAAAATAACAAAATTAATAATAAAAATAACAAAATTAATAATAAAAATAACAAAATTAATAATAAAAATAAAAAAATTAATAATAATAATAATTAAAATTCATTCATTCTGACAACATGCTCTAGCCAACGCAGCCGTTGTATTTTGATATGTGTAACATACTATCGTCGTCATACAGTCCATACAGCTCGTGGCTCATTCAACGCCTATATTCTCCATTAATGCAAACTGGGTCATATATTTTACGAAGAATCTTTCTCTCAAACACTTCAAGCATCGCCTCTCGTGCTTTCACAAGTACCCATGCCTCAGAACCATATAACAACACGGGTAGTATCGGTGTTTTGTATAGAGTGATCTTTAAAAAAGGGGATTTGTATTAGAAACAGAGAACACTACGGGTATGCAGCCGGACAATATCCGATTGTATAAAAATAAAACAAAAAACTTAACAACAAAAAAAATACAATTAAAAACACAATAGTAAAAATATAAAAATTTAATTTTAATAATCAAGCTCGAGGTCAACTTTCAATTTTTATATAAAAAAGGTCGAAGAAACAAAACCAATTTGATTAACATTAAAACAATGCCTAAAATTAAATAAGACAAATAATTAACAAAAAAATAAGACAAAATAAAAAAAAAAGTTTATCAATAAAAAATTAAATAAAAATAAACTATAAAACCAAAAAAGTTTTTCACAAAAAATATGTTTGGGCTTCTTAACGTAAAAATTACATTACAATTTGGGTTTAAAGTGGAGTACGCACTTCAAATGAAATATTTGGTTGCAGCAAAGACATTTATGTCTCCACTGAAAAATAGTTGTTTAGACAAAAAGATGGCGCCAAACATCGATTTATAATTTTGCCCGGTTTTTAATAATTTGTGGCTAATAAAGTACACATGTACTGAAATTAAACGTTTTTATTCGCAAATAACTCTATTTCATGTTGCATGGACCTATCAACACATACATCTACTTTAGTAATTGCAGGAAAAAAATACTGCAATGCCTATTATGTCTCCCTGTTACGCAAAGAAAATTTCATTTGAGCTGCGTACCTGCAATAGAATTTATTGGTAGGGGTATCGGAAACGAAAATTTCGCATAATGCCCCTAAAGAAAAAGTGAAGGTGAATTCCAAAACATACCCGATATTAAAATTATAAATAAAAATAGTTTTACCATATTAAAAAAATTGTTGCCATAATAAAACAATCATGTGATAGTGACATATTCATCCTAAACATTTAAAAAGCGTGAAAAAATCACTTCCCCAATTTTTATGAGTATTTGTATACATTCTACTTAGTATCAAAATAACAGGTTAACGTGCCCATCCATCACTTTGGAGGGGTTTATCTGTTTCAACGTCAAATCAAACCCTTTTAAAAATGTCTAGGAAAGAAAACAACAAAAATTACAACGCATTGCAAACTTTTTAAAATGGCTCGGCATAAACAAAACCAAAATGTCAAATTTTGAATAGATTATACATTATTGTATGGAATAAAATATACAACCAATATAAACCTAATAAACCTATTTGCAATCTACATTGTTTTGGTAATGTCGGTCCTAATGTAACGTATGTTCATACATACATCATTTTCCGAATACTGTCAAGGTCAATATACATTTTACTATAACTTAGCCTCACATATAGTCAGAGTTAACAACTTCCAATACCCCCTAAAATTATACAACAATAAAAAAATACCAAAAAAACGACAATCCCATGGCAGCCGGTTGTACGTACCGGATTGACCCGATAGAATCTTCATCGGCAAGGGCTGCCGCCTCAGTGTACGTGTTCGTCTTTTTTCGTCATGGGAGAGGCACATCCCGGAGTGCCTTCTCCGTATGCTTTTGGTCCGTGCCGGGATTGAAAAGAACCCCGGACCCTGGTTCTGTTCCGTTTGCCAGAACCGCCTTCATCATCGGTCAGTGTCGGTGAGGTGTAACAGGTGCTTGGAGTGGGTACATTTCCGTTCTTGCTCTGGCCTAACTTCGCTACGGGAGTATAGTCATACTGGCTATGTCGCTAGGTGCTGTGCGAACACAGCCAGCAGTGGGTCACAAGCGTCGCCGTCGTCGCCTTCGGCGTCCTCGTCGTCGGACTATGTGATCCCCCCGACCTCTCCCGTACGGCAATTTATGCAAAGACAGCACCCTAGCCCTACTATTGCCAGGCCAGTGTCGGGAAATGTATCGTTCCTGCAGTTAAACTGCAATGGACTGCGAGGCAAGATTGATGAGATTGTGGATTTTATGAGTCGGAAGAGCATATCGGTCGCAGCGATCCAGGAGACAAAGCTGACTAACACCTGCAGCTTGCACAGTTGTCACGGCTACAATGTGCTACGTAAGGATCGCTCAAGGAATGGAGGTGGGGGATTGGCCTTCGTTATACACCATTCCGTGCAGTATAGACCTATCTCGCCTGCGCTTGACGCTAGTGACCCATACATGGAATGTATGGGGGTAGCAGTCAAGTCTGGTACTGCCGAGATAGAGATATACAACGTGTATATACCGCCGGTTGGCAGCTGTGTCCCGATTAATGGCCAGGCCTACAGCCCCGACATAAGTGGGTTGCTATCTGGCCATAGTCGTCTGGTTCTGGGGGATTTCAATGCACATCACTCGTCATGGCATTCTCCCCTAGGCAACGACCAGCGTGGCATAGCTTTGGCAGAGCAGATAGATAGCTCCACGTTTTGCACGGTGAATGAGGATGCCCCCACTAGGATTACGAGGAGGTGCAGCAGCTCGCCAGACATCTCAATCGCATCCCCTGATCTCCTGAGTGACGTATCATGGCAAGCCGTCATCTCTTTGGGGTCAGACCACCTCCCCATAATCCTCACCATCGACCGACCACCCGACTTCATAACCTCTGAGCGCCGAACGTTCATCAACTATAAGAAGGCCAATTGGACTGGCTTCAGAGAGTATACCAATCGCCGCTTCAATGAACTGCCACCCCCCTCTGATGTGCTTGTGGCCGAGAGGAAATTCCGAGACATCATCAACGCAGCAGCCGCTCGCTTTATACCAGCCGGTCGAATACCGCAAGTGCGACCCAATTTCCCGGCGCAAGCAGTGGTACTCGCAGACGAGCGTGATGGGATTCGTGCTATGGACCCCGCTAACCCCAGAATCAGCGAGCTGAATCTGGAAATAAACAGGGTAGTCAACGAACATAAGCGGAATTTGTGGCTGGAACACTTGGAGCAATGTAACTTAGGCACCGGTGCAGGCAAATTGTGGGCCACTGTTAAGTCTCTCTCGAACCCCGGTAGACGGGACGACAGGACCTCAGTCACTTTTGGCGAGTTAACCGTGACTGATCCGAAGAGATGCGCCAGGTTGTTCAACCGTCAATTTATCGTGCATCCCGAGAGAGACAGGGCAAGGAGGAGAGCCATTCGCCGTATTCGTGGTCTCCGAGCCGATGAACAGCCATCACAATTTACCGTGGGCGAAGTTACGAATGTCATCCGTGGCGCCAAATCTTCCAAGGCGTTGGGCCCCGACGGAATCTCTACATTGATGCTGAAGAATCTGGATTTACCTGGAGTTGAGTACCTTACCACTGTCCTTAACCTGTCATTGAACACTCTTATAGTTCCCGATGTCTGGAAAATGGGCAGAGTGATCCCGCTACTGAAGCCTGGTAAAGACCCGAGTTTGGGGGAGTCGTACAGACCGATCTCCCTTCTCTCACCAGTGGCTAAGACGCTTGAGGCATTACTCCTCCCGAGCCTCGTAGGAGAATTTCCATTCGCCGAGCATCAACACGGATTTCGGAGACTGCACAGCACAACAACAGCTTTGCATGCCATCACCACACACATTTGCCGTGGCTTCAATCAACCCAGGCCATGTGATAGGACGGTCCTCGTGGCATTGGACCTATCGAAGGCATTCGACACGGTCAGCCATGCCAAATTATTTGAGGACATCGCCAACACGTCCCTCCAGCCAGGCCTTAAACGTTGGGTCGCGAATTATCTGTGTGGCCGCCAGTCATTTGTGGAATTTAGGGACAAGAAGTCAAAACACCGTAGAGTGAAACAGGGAGTTCCCCAAGGCGGGGTGATATCTCCGGCTCTGTTTAACCTCTACCTTTCCTCCATCCCACCTCCTCCAGACGGCATAGAGATCGTATCATATGCGGACGACTGTACGATCTTGGCATCAGGCCCCCCACCCATTGATGACATCTGCGATAGGTTGAACGTCTACCTCAACGAGCTTGCCTCATATTTCGCTGCAAGAAATCTGAAGATATCCGCCACCAAATCTTCAGCCACACTGTTCACTACAAATACGCGTGAGGTGAATTCTGAGCTGACTGTGATGGTCGATGGAGAATTGATTCCGACCATCAAGTGTCCCAAAATACTTGGAGTTACATTTGACAGCTCCTACACTTTCTCCCCACATGCCACAGCAATCTGCAATAAAGTCAAAAGTAGAAATAAGGTCCTCAAGTCACTCGCTGGCAGCACTTGGGGTGCAGACAAAGAAACCTTGTTGACCACGTACAAAGCAATTGGCCGGTCTGTGGTAAGTTATGCAGCGCCAGTGTGGTCACGTCAGCTTTGTGACACGCAGTGGAATAATATTCAGATCTGTCAGAATGCCGCCCTCCGAACTGCGACGGGCTGCCTCCTTAGTTCTCATGTGGACCACCTCGACCAGGAGACAAAGATCCTACCAGTGCGAAGACATAACTACATGCTGTCTAAGCAATACCTTTTGGGCTGTTATCGCAGAAATCATCCAAATCATCATCTTGTGGATAGATACCCACCGCCCAGAAGCCTTAAGGTAGATCTACATGATCTAGAGCGTGAGGTCCAGCGCTACAAGAGAGAACCTCTAGATCAAGCGGCATATCAAGCGGGTCTGAACAACATTCATGCAGACACGGTAGCAGACGCGTTAACTGGCTACCGGGTGAATGTAGTCCTTGGAGTACGACCGCCACCCATTGCACCCGAAGAAATCGACCTCCCCCGGCAAACCAGAGTGATTCTGGCTCAATTACGTTCCGGCAGATGCAGCCGCCTCAATTCCCACAGAGCTAGGATTGATGCCGACGTGCAAGATGTATGTCCCGACTGTAACCAGGGACCGCACGATACACGTCACCTGTTTAACTGCCCGGCCAGACCCACTCGACTCAGACCCAGATCCCTGTGGACGCACCCCATCTTAGTCGCGGAGTTCCTGGGTCTTGACACTCAACAGAATCAAGCAGACGAAAGATAGTACACAATAAACTGCTACAACAACAACAACCAAAAAAACGAATCATTGCGGTTAATTATTAAAATACCGAGTGAAACGAAATTATCCAATTATATACATATCATAGGAAAATTTTCCATTGAAAAACTTTAACAAATTTTCCACAATCAATTTTGTGGTAAATTAATATAAAACAATACTTTTCGCTGCATGTTATTCAAAAAGCAGCCAATCGTTGCTCGAAGACTTAAGGAACATACATATGTTGCTCATGGAATATTTGCCAAAACTTTCCACAAAAGAGCCTTCACCTGAGAAAGGTATTTTTCCATTTAAAAAAAAAATTGATAGCTATTTAATGGTCATAACGAAAACACATCTTATCATTTAATATTTAATTAAAACAATAATAACCCTGAAAGAAAATTACCCTCAAAATTATAGACAAATGCACACGATGACTACAATTCTTCGTAGACCAATAACATGTGACATAGAAATCAGTGGACATAGCACTACAAGTGTATTATCTGCAACCGTATCAACCGAAAACTCCTTGAGATGTCATTAACGGCAGGTAATCGGTGCTAAATGAAGCCAAAAATCAAGAATACCTTTTTGAGCCGCCACTAAGAAATTTATTTTTGTACATCAAAATGCCAACTGTCATAAATGGGATATATATGAAGTTAGGTAGACAATCTGAGACATAATCTCTCGCACAACAAAAATTCTTATCGCCAAGAATGACAACAATTAACAGAAATCGAGCCCGTAATGACAAAAAAATTATCAAAGTGATTTTGCTGTTACTTATGGCTGAGCTAGCTGTTGATGATCAAGATTATGATAATGTTTACTTCTCAACGCTCGCTCAGCTCAGGCACTACCTAAGATTATTGGTGGGTTTCGGCTCTCAAAGAACGTTGAAATGTTTGTTAGCTGTCGAAAATCTATGAGCACAACAACAGGCACATGCCAGCCTGACGCCTCTTATTGTTAGGCTCTCTTGTCCATATATAAACTAAGTGAAACCTTATCACCAGAAATTTCATTCATTCATTTGCTTTTCGAAAGTGTTGCCGAGCGGATCGAGAAACGCACGCCACTGACAGGCCACCTCTGTATAAACGTCGTTCTACACCTAGAAAATCCCGATAAATCCTAATACAAGTCGGCGAATGCGACCCAAAAGGCTTTCCAACGTTGACGAGGAAAATTGTTTTATTCAAAAAATGCCCGACATCGAAGGTGTGCATTAAAAATTTAATTAAAATATCCAATACTTAATTAAGGAAGAAAAAGGAAGACCTTTCAGATTAAAATCAAGATCAAAGTGAAAATAAAACAATAAAAATTTCTAAAAACAAATTACTACACACCAGCAACAACAACAAATAAGTCCGAATTAATGAAAATAATGACAAAAAGGAAAACATTTAAAACGTGACTTAAATTATTTAATAACAATTAATTCCCTCCCTCATGTTCATTTCAATTGTGTAAAATAGTTAGTCAAAAATTAGCAAGCGTCGAGCAGTGCTTTATAGATCATGTGGCCGCCTCATTCGTCCGTGGCAATTTTTTCGGTGAATACCGGAAGAAGTGTTTTTTTCTCTATAAGTAAACGCGAGACTAATGAAATTATTTTATTTTAATTGCTGTTAACATTTGGCTGAATCAATACGGTGATAAACTCTGACATATCCACACGTTAAAGAAAATACTACTATTTTATTTTAAAAGATTTTGAAAGACACGATTTTAAGGCTCATGAAACAGAGACCGGTGCATTACATGTGTAGTACATGTGTGCGTAAATTTCAATCTTAAGTGTTCTCCTCAAAGTGTTCCATTCTAAACAAAATCTGTATGAATTATTGAGTTGCAAATCAAAAATACTGTACATTGATGAAGTCAACTTCATTGTTGTTTGCAAAGTGAAAATTAATTTGTGTAAAAGCCATATTTCAAATTTCCTAATTCTACAATAATTTTTAATCGGCCAAGTGTGAAGTAAAAACATTTTTGTCGCTACCATGGAAAATTGTGGTATGAATTAAAATTTTATGAACTATGATCGCACAAAACTCACGACTAGTTTTCCCTAAAAAATTAGAAGAGCTTGTTTTCATTATACCTAGCTCTATGAAAAGATGAATTAAAAAAAATCTAATAATTAAAAAGTAAAAAGAAGCAAAACCTTTATAACAATAGAAATTACCTACAAACAATTTTGCAATTTAAAAGAAAATTAAAAAATTATTTTAAACATTGTAAAATAAATAACGAATAAATAAACAATAAATAACTCAATACAAAATAAATAAATTAATAATAAATAAGAAATTAAAAATAAATGAAAATAAATAATAAACAACAAAATAATTAAATTATTAGTAAAACAAAAATATTAATATAAATAAATAAAAATTTATACAAAACTAACAAACAAATAAAATATTAAATGAATAAATAAAATAAGAATAAATAAAAATTTTGAATCTTATAAAAATAATTTAAATATATAAAAATTTAAAAAATAAAATTGTATATAAAAATTTAAATATCATAAGCATTAAAAGTATATATAGATATTAAAAAAATAAAAATTAAATAAAAACATAAAAATAAAAATTAAATCGAAAATAAAAAAATAAATAAAAATTTAAAAATAAAATAAATAAAAATTAAAAAAAAATAAATAAAAATTAAAAAAAAAATAAATAAAAATTAAAAAAAAATAAAGAAAAAATAAAGAAAAATTAAAAAAAATAAATAAAAATTAAAAAAAAATAAATAAAAATTAAAAAAAAAAATAAATAAAAATTAAAAAAAAAAATAAATAAAAATTAAAAAAATTAAAAAAATTAAAAAAAAATTAAAAAAAAATTAAAATAATTAAAATAAAAAAATAAATAAAAATTAAAAAAAAAAATAAAAAAAAAATAAAAAATAAAAATAAAAATTAAAAATAAAAATTAAAAAAAAAAATAAAAAAATAAATAAAAAATAAATAAAAAATAAATAAAAATTAAAAAAAAAAATAAAAATTAAAAAAAAAAATAAAAATTAAAAAAAAAAATAAAAAATAAAAAATAAATAAAAATTAAAAAAAAAATTAAAAAAATAAATAAATATTAAAAAAAATCAAACAATATATATATATATATATATATATATATAAAATTTCAAAATATTTATAAAAAAAATTAAATAAAAAAAATAAATAAAAAAAAATTAAATAAAAAAAATTAAATAAAAAATATTAAATAAAAAAAATTAAATAAAAAAAATTAAATAAAAAAATTAAATAAAAAAATTAAATAAAAAAAATTAAATGAAAAAAACAAATAAAAAATTTAATAAAAAAAATTTAAAATTAAAAATAAAAAAAAAATTAAAAAAATTAAAAAAAATTATAAAAATTAAAAAAATATATATATAAAAATTAAAAAAAATATATATAAAAATTAAAAAAAAATATATATAAAAATTAAAAAAAATATATATAAATTACAAAAAAAAGAAATTTTTTTTTCTACCCATGTCGAGTATGTAAAATTCAGGCGGAGCTGTGACAGTCGCCATATAATAGGATAAACTTAAATCAAACAGCTACAATTTTAATAATAGAAAAAGTATTAAATTTTTATCAGTGAAGGCGAAAGAAGCATTACAAATATTTTTTCGATCCATTAATTTGTTATTTACTATTGATTTTACGTTAAACTTCCTGCCAACATTTACCTCTGCCCTATAATTTATAATGGGCTCATCCTTTTTTTTTCGATTAAATAATGTCTAATAAAATCTTGTAAAGATTACAATATATTACCTATAGAACATGAGGTTCTACTTTATCAGGCATTAAAAATCAATATTTACCACGTGAAACTCATAGCAACAGTCGTAAACATTCAAACTGTATGCACTTTTCGATTAATAACCCGCTTGTTGCGGTTTTTCTAGCCTTTAGTGCGTGATGAGCACACTATCACAGCTGAATATACTACATTGTGTTTGTATATGTATCAACCAAGTGAAGTAAAACACGAAGATGATAACACTGTAAGTGTGCTACCGTTCGGTATTCCAATGTCTATGCTGCCCAGCTATGCTTTAGTGATTTCCAATGTGAAAATGTGATTACCGATGAGTAAAAGTCATTCTTTCAAAATACGGAACTGGTAGAAAATTTACTTTCCTTTATCGAAAGGTTTAACTTATACGTTTGGGACAACTGCTGTTTTATTTGAATACTGTATAGACAAGCCGTGAAAGCCGAAAAAAGCAAAAAAAAAGTTTCCAGTGCGAGTCTGTTTGTGTGCCAAGGGATGGCAACGCCAACCCATCAAAAAAACAGTGCGAGGAAAAATCTTAAAATAATAGTAAAATTAATAAATTAAATTTGTAATACATATGTGGCCATAAAAGCAAAGAAAATGTATTAAGATTTGTGCATGCAATTTTATAAATAATTGTTTTTTATTTTATTTTGGCATTCACAATATAGGATTTCTGCGGGTGGCCACACCTATTTGTGAAAAACATATCATGGTAATCCTGACGACACATTTTCTACATATGCCTGCCTGCACTGGTTAGATAGAACCTCGTTATCCTGGAATGATGTCATTTTCATAAAAATTTTCTTGCACTGCTTTATATAGTATTAGAATAAAACACAGCTGCACATACACAAACGTTCTTATCATCATTAGTTTTCAATTGAATACATCTGCTTTCTAACTCGCTAGAATCAATATTTAAGCATATTACACCAGATTTCCTGCATAATCCACTAATTGTTAAATATTAACATAATTGTTAACATAATTGTCCAGTGAGTTTATATTTGCATATGTATGCACACTAAATCAATTGGATCGATCTGAAAAGAAGTAGTATTGACTAATTCATAGCTATGGTATGCAAACGAGCTGATAACATTTAGTAAATATTTTTTTTTTGATCCTATTTATGTAGACGACAAATTTGAGTCTAGGAACAAAACATACAAATGACGCACTAAAAACAGATCCATCAAAAACGCTTAATTAGTAGAAGACTGTACACTGTAATTGCTTTAATTATATACTGAAAATTAAAAATAAATTCTAATCAGTCAATTAAAATACCATTATTTCCCCTATTTACTCCTCCTATAGATAATCTGTATCATGAAAATTTACCGAATATTTGTCAAATTGTGAAAAATCGTAGCAAAAAATGCTGTGAGCCCGCCACATGCAAGCAATTCTTACCGATTATCAGTTGGTTGCCTAAGTACAATGTGCAATTTTTACTAGCCGATTTTGTGGCGGGCCTAACTGTTGGTCTCACCGCAATACCTCAAGCAATAGCCTATGCTTCCATAGCTGGCCTACCAACACAATTTGGACTGTATTCGGCATTTATGGGATGTTTTGTGTACATAGTGTTTGGTACATGCAAGGACATAACCGTGGGTAAGGTTTAAAGCAGATATGGGAAATGTATAAAATTAACCACATTAAATAACCTTATTTTTTTACAGGTCCTACCGCTATTATGGCCTTGATGGTACAGGCTCATGTCACAGGCAGTTCGGATTATGCCGTCTTAACATGTTTTCTTTCCGGTTGTGTTATTTTTTTATTAGGTATTTTTAATTTGGGAGTTTTGGTGAGATTTATTTCAATACCAGTGACAACGGGCTTCACAACTGCCGCAGCCATTACAATAGCTAGTGGACAAGTCAATAATTTGTTTGGCATAAAAAGTATGTATATATTTTTTTAGCATTTATACACAAAGAAATTTTTTATTATTAGAGACAAAAAACAAAGAAATAAATAACAAACAGTAATTAAAAATACTAATAAAATAATTATGAATTATAATAATAATAATATGAAAATAATTATATAAGAATAGATAAATAATATGATAAAAATAAAAGACAAATAACATAATAATAGAGAAATAGTATTATAATAATAATAGAAATAGTTCAATAAATAAAAACAAAAAGAAAAAAGAATGAACCAAAATAAATATGAATAATGCGAAAACTATAAAAAAACCATTAAAAAATTAATAAAGGAGAATATATTAAACAAAATAATGAAAAAAAAAAATATAAAAAAAATTAAAAAATTATAAAAAAAAATAAAAATTTATTAAAAAAATATATAAAAATTAATAAAAAAAAAATATATAAAAATTAATTAAAAAAAATATATAAAAATCAATAACTAAATATATTTAAAAAAATAAAAAAAAATACAATACAAAATAAATAAATAAATAAATGTATAAATAAATGTATTAAAAAAATATGTTATAAAGATAAATAAAAATACAAAAAAAAAATTGAAAATATAATAAAAATTATTATAAAATGCATATAAAAAATTATAAAAAAGTATAACAAAAGACCAAAAAGCAAGAGCTAAAAAGCAAACAAATTAAAAGAATATATCAAAAAAATTAAATTATAGTAAAAAAAATGATAACAAAATAATAAAATAAAAAAAAAATAATAAAATAAAAAAAAAATAATAAAATAAAAAAAATGATAAAATAAAAAATAATAAAATAAAAAAAAAATAATAATATTTAAATAATAATAAAATAAAAGAAATAATAAAAAAAAAAGAAATAATAATAAAATAAAAGAAATAATAATAAAATAAAAGAAATAATAATAAAAAAAAAATAAAAAATAACAAAACATAAAAATTAAATAAAATAAAAGAAATAATAATAAAATAAAAGAAAATAATATTTATACAAAAAAAAAAATAATAATAATATAAAAAAATAATAATAAAACAAAGAAAATAATAGAAAAATAACAATACAAAATTAATAGAAATATAATAATAGAAAAATAACAATACAAAAATAATAGAAATATAATAATAGAAAAAAAACAAAACATATTAAAAACAATTAAATTTTAAAAGACAAAATACAATTTTAATAGAAAACATGCCTCCAATGTATTCTTAATCAACATTTGTTATTACATTAGGTTCTTCAAATGAGTTTATTGAATCCTGGGTTAATTTCTTTGGTCATATAACTGAAACCCGAAGGAATGATGCTATTCTTGGCATAGCGACTCTAGTCCTATTACTTTTAATGATGGTAAGAAAAAGATTAAAAACATACTCTAATACCTTTGGTATCTGTATTCTTCTTTGCTTTTGTTAGAAAATCAAAGATCTACCTTTGTCGTGTAAAATGCTCACCAAATACATATCACTGTCTCGAAATGCCTTGGCAGTTATTGTGGGCATTGTACTATGCTACTGTCTTTCCCATGATGGTTGGTTGCCTTTTAGAGCCAGTGGCGAAATAACTAAAGGTATACCACCATTTAAACCACCTCCGTTTAGTACAACAGTGAATGGTACTAAAGTAACATTTGGCGAAATGGTTACAGATTTAGGAGCATCTTTGGCCTCAATACCTTTAATTTCAATATTAGAAAGTATAGCGATAGCCAAAGCTTTTTGTAAGTTACATTATGATTTCCTAAAAAGTCAAAATAATAACTTAAATCTTTTCTTACTTAGCTAAGGGAAAAATTGTTGATGCCTCCCAGGAAATGGTGGCTCTGGGACTTTGTAATATACTAAGTAGTTTCTTTTCCTCAATGCCCATTACCGGATCATTCACCCGCACTTCTATCAACCACTCAAGTGGTGTTAAAACTCCCTTGGGTGGTGCTGTAACAGGAGCTTTGGTCTTGATGGCCTTAGCATTTCTGACCACAACATTCTCTTATATACCCAAAGCCACATTGGCTGCCATTATCATATCCGCCATGATATTTATGGTGGAATATGAACGTATTATTGAAATCTGGAGATCAAAAAGTAAGAAATTGTATAAAAAGTTTACATGTCAAATTTTTTAATACAAATTATATTTTCAGAAATGGACGTAATACCCTTTTCGGTTACAGCCCTTGTTTGTTTATTTTGGAGTTTGGAGTACGGCATGGTTTGTGGTATTTTTGTCAATGCAATTTTCATTCTCTACAAAAGTGCAAGACCAAAAATCCTTATAAGCCTGGAGAAAGTCAACTCAGTACCATTGGGACTGGTGCAAGTGCAAGAAAATCTTTGCTATTCCTCTGCAGAATATTTAAAATCCAAAGTGGTGAAATTTGTAACGACACAAGGCGATAATAGCATCAAAATGATAATAATCAAAGGCGATGAAATAACAAATATTGACTCTACAGTTGGATTGGTGAGATTTTTATGAGATAGTCCATTGTCACATGCTGTAAATGATAAAAATTCATAAATTCTTCTTCAGAATATTTTATCTCTTAAGGAAGACCTTTCCCTTTTGGAATGCTCTTTAATATGCTGGAATTGGAATTATGACGCTGCCGGTGTCATTTGTCGCTTACATCCAAAAGAGAGATCAATGTTTAAGTTTGGCAAATCAATATCGGAGATTGTGGCAGAAGTTGCATACAATATGACACAAACGGAAATTGTTGACGTCCCAGAAGATTCATAGAAGAACACATAAATGATGTAACACAAATAGTTTGTAGTATTATTAATTTCATTCCATTTTTATTGTTACTAAAAAGACTGCAAAAGATTTCTATGTAATTTCATTTGTTAAGAGAATAAATCCATAAAATATTTTAAGAAACATATAAATAAATACAACCTGCCAATGAACGACACAGCAAAGTGCTGTGCAAACATAAACAGCAGTCGCCGTCGTCACCTTCTGCGTCCTTAGACTATGTGACCCCCGGCCTCCCCCTGCGGTAATATATAATATACAGCAGCATCCCAGCCCCAATACTGTCAAGCCAGCGCCGGAAAGTGCTTTTTGCAATTGAATTGCAATGGTCTGAGAGGCAAGATTGACGAGTTGTAGATTTTATGAGTCGAATAATCTATCGGTTGCAGCGATCCAGAATACAAAGCTGCCCAACACCTGCATGGATGCAATGTGCTACGTATGAATCGCTTAAGCAATGGATACACCATTCCATGCAGTATAGACCCATCTTACCTGCGCCTGACGCTAGTGACCCCAACATAAAGTGCATGAGTATAGCAGTCTGGTCCGGTACGGCCAAGATAGATCTGTTAAACGTGTACATACCGCCGGTGGAAAGTTGTGACCCAGTTAATGGTCAACCTTACAAACCCGACACAAGTGGGCTACTGTTTGGACATAATCGTCTGGTTCAAGGAGACTTTAATGCGCATCATGCTTCATGGCGTTCTCCCCTAGGTAATGGCCAGCGGGGCATAGCTTTGGCAGAACAGATTGAAGGCCCCACGTTTTGCACGGTGAATAAGGATACGAGGAGATTTAGCAGCTTGTTAGACATTTCTATTGCATCAAGCCGCCATTTCATTGGGATCAGTCCACCTCCCCAAAATTTTCACCATCGACCGACCGACCGAACGACTTCATAACCTCTGAGCGTCGCGTGTTTATTAATCGGTTTCAAAGAGTACACCAATTGGGTCGGTTTCAAAGAGTACACCAATCGCCGCTTCAGTGAACTGACACCCCCTTAAATGTGCTAGTTGTCTAAAGTAAATTCCGAGACATTATTAACGCAGCAGCCGCTAGCTTTATACCAGCCGGTCGAATACCCCAAGTGCCCCAAGTCCCGGCGCAGGGACTGGTACTCACAGATGAGCGTGACGGGGTTCGTTACATGGACCGCATTAACCCCAGAATAAGCGAGCTAAATCTGGAAATTAACAGAAAAGTCAACGAACAAAGGCGGAATTTGTGGCTGGAACACTTGGAGCAATGTAACTTAAGTATCGGTTTAGGCAAGCTGTGGTCTACTGTTCAGTCACTCTTGAAACCCTGTAGACGGGACGACAGGGCCTCAGTCACTTTTGGCGACGTAACCTAGACTGATCCGAAGAGGTACGCCAGATTTTTCAACCGTCAATTTATTGTGCATCCCGACAGGGTGTAGAAGGAGAGCCATTCGTCGTATCCATGCTCTCCGAGCCGAAGAACATCCATCACAATTTACCGTGAACGAAGTTATGAATGTTATCCGTGTCGCCATGTCAACAACTGCTCTGCAAGCCATCAACGCACACATTTTCCGTAGCTTCAATCAGCCCAGGAAATGTGATAGGACGGTCCTCGTGCCAATGGACCTTACGAAGGTAATCGGCAAGGTCAACCACGCCAAACTATTTGAGGACATCGACAATATGTCCCTCCACACAGATAATTCGCTGGGTCGCGAATTATCTGTGTGGTCGTCAGTCATTTGTGGAATTTAGGAATAAGAAATCGAAACACCGAAGGGTGAAACGGAGTTCCCCTAGGAGGAGTTCGTCAAGGCACATGCCACAGCAAATTGAGATAAAGTAAAAAGTACAAAGAAACCTCTCGGCACGGGATAGATGAGAGCTACACACAGGCTGGAACATTGAGGTCCGTTCTGTGTGGTGTTCATTGCTGTCAAGAGAAGCTTAGCTTCGAGCTGACGGGCGCATCCACAGGTTGCGGATAGTGGAATGCTCCATTTGGAGTAGCTGCAACCGCAGTCGCCGACAATCAGCGGTTTCGAGTGGAGTCTCAGTAGGAGCTCGGGGGTTATTGCACAAGTGCTGAGTGCCTATGATGCTCGATATGACAAGGCTGGTTATTGGCGCATTTAAATAACCATTGGCCAACCTGTTCACTCGGCGATCGGTCCTCTGGACCATGGCATAGTGCCTCACAAATCTTGTAAGCACTAGGAGGGGATAACCACCTCTGAAAACATTTTTCGATATTCTTGTCAGGTTTCGAACCCATGCGTTCAGCGCCATAGACGAACATGCATACCTCTGCGCTGCGGTAGCCTCCAAAAAAATGGTTACTTCTGTAAAAGGCTGAATCTGATTATTCGTAGACCTGTTGAATTGTGAACGGTGAATTTAAATTTGATATTAAGTCTCATTTAATACACGGATGCTCTTATGGGGATTCTTTCGGTGAATTAATTTGGAAAACAATAGGAACACTTATCAAAACCCTGAAATAACTTATGAATTGTCTCCTTTTAGTAACTTAAAATCTAAGTGCGAAAAACAAGTGGTTACTGTTCATCCACATGCTTTATTCGATTCGTAAATTAAAGCATCATTAACACCTCAAATTGGTTCGTGGAGTCCACACCGCACCAGAAAAAAATGGGATAAGAAAAAATAAAAAACCTATAAAAACCAAAGAGGTGATGTCAAATTTTTTCGTTTTTAACGCCCCAGAGGTTTTCAATAAAGTTTGGTGCGTTTATTGCGATAGGCTGTCCAAACTCGGTATAGAAAGCTCTTGGAACTAGCATTCCGCTAATCTGGAAAAGTGCTTTTAGTCGTTAACTACATGGACTGTCACTTAAATGGATTTTTTTCCTCGGTAAATAGAAAGAAGATTTTTTTCCCCAAGATATCGTCGTAGTCTACACAATTTTTTTCCTAATCCAGAAAACTGGTGGTGAACCCGATGCAGAAAACAAGAGCCACATATAATCAATAAGACGCCACTATGCCTAACGGCCTTCTAGGGCTGTTTGGGATTATAATATAGGGCGCTTCCGCTATTTCAATTTCAGTCGTTTTTTTTTACCCCTTTATTTTGAAGAGCTTTTATAGGACAAGACACCTACCGTTTACAATTTTTATAAAAATGCATCAACTATGTCCAAATAGGTATTGAATTTGAATTGATACAACTGAAGAATGAATACACACAATTTTGAATAATTAACAATTGGAGGCCATCGTAGCGCAGAGGTTAGCCAGGTTCGAATCTGGCGCGAACATCAGAAAAAAATGTTCAGCGGTAGTTATCCCTTCCTAATGCTGGCGAAATTTTTAATGTACTATGCCATGTTAATACTTCTCCCCAAAGAGGTGTCGCACTGCGGCACGCCGTTAGGACTCGTTTGTAAAAAGAAAGGCCCGTTAACATTGAACTCAAAACTTGAATCGGACAGCACCCATTGATATGTGAGAAGTTTGCCCCTGTTCCTTCGTGCAATACTCATGGGATAAATTGCATTAACATGTTTTATAGAGTTAAAAACAGATATTCAGAAGTTTTAAACAAAATGGCAATTAATACCTCCTTAAATTCTAAGTCCAAGGTGGTGGATTAACAACATTCAAACCTTTAAATGGGTGAAAATTTAACACGATGTCGATTTAAAAAGGAACACGTCAAAAATGCCTGTACATAAGCCGATTTGACTGGTAAATGTTGTAGTCAAGCACTCAATATTTTTTCGGTTGAATAGTAAAGCAATTCGGGGTTAACAATTGAACAATAGTAGACTAGCAGATAAAATGACTCAATGACAGCAAGAACCTGATTGTGATTAAGATCGCCGTTCAAAAACCAAACAAAATGAAACAAAGTTGTGAAATTCGAAAGAAAGACTTTTTTACTTTTACATCTCATTTTTTTTACGACTTGTCTACAAAATCGAATGTAAACATACATAGGTTATTGGGCTTTTTTCAAGTCACCATGTAGTTCAATAGCCTCCACGTTGTTCCTTAATGAAATGCTTGTAGGAACATTTGAATTTGGATAGCTCAACTGTAGCAACTAACAGCATCTTTAATACCTTATCCTGCTTTTATTGTATGTATCACAAGGATACATACATGGCCAAGTGATTCAGATTGCAGACTGGCAGTATAACTTAACTTCACTATAACACATGGTGAAGGGTGTACAAATGGATTTAATAACAAATAAATAAAGGCCTTCGCTAAGGGCCTATTTGCTAATGTTATTTTACCGCTGGGAGCTTTTAACTGTATACATATGCATTTGTGCCAATGTTAGTTCCACATAAAATTTCTATTTACGAATGTAGAGCCTAATCGATGGGTAATTTTGCAAGTAATCATGACCTTGAATTAGTTAATGCATAATTTATACAAAAACTGTAAACTGCACTATGGTAAAACAAGTTATTAAACACTAACTATAAGTTACAATCCCCTTCCCCAAAAACGAACGACATTCGAAGTGTCTTTTTGTCTGGCTTTAAATACTTTTTTCTTTCCCTTGCACTACCGGCTCTGTAGCTGGCGTTGGTAGTGGTGGTGGTAATGAAAAGTAAAGTGATATACAGAAGACATATTAATGACGCGTTTTTTTGCACTCGACATAGGCATGTGTTTTGGCACGGCGATATGGTACACAAAAAAACGTTTAAGAAACAAAAAAAAAAAACGCAGTAACGGAAACACATCAAATCAAAAGGTTAACCTAACCAAGATTAAACTAAATATGTACTTTTATATATGTTTGTAACCACTTACCTCAACAACATTGAATTCGTCCTCTTTGGCTTCCGCACCCAAAAGAATTTGTCTGATAATTAATTTTTGGCCACGGGGAAAATCTTCATCATTGGACAGAACCTCCCATTCGACTTTGCTGCCTTCTCCCGACAATGTTACACCTGGATATAGACACAATAGATAATTAAAAAAAGTCCTTCGCTTCCATAACTAAAGCCGACGATGCAGGCAAATTGTTGGCGTTTCTGTTGCAAAATCAAGCTAATTTATTACCGGCGCCATACCGCCATTTTTCGCTTGCATTTTAGATGTCATGTTCGTTGCTAATTCTGCCAATATTTACACCATTCAATTGCCGCAGGCCTATATTATTATATTTACCATAGAATGATTCGTCAGACATTGTAATTTGTTGGATTCCTTTGGATTAAAATATTATTGATCGAAATCGAATTCTAGTGGAGACGACAATGAACGAAGCCGGCGAAGAAGGAGTAAAGTAAAATTGAAAAAATTGCGTTTCTCTCGGCGAAAGATGCCAGATTTTTCCAATTGCTAAGAAAAGGCGCTGCCACCGCATGTTTGGTAGAATTAAAAAGGTAAAGTCAAAAATCCAGCTGATCAAATTTTTCCAATTTCACAGTTGTATCCAAATCCCACTAGAACGTCAAACAGATACTTTTTCATTTTAGAGTTTGTTCACATTTTATTGCGCCTTTTGTGCTGAAATTGCAACTAGCAAAATTAAAAATTTTGATAAAAAATTGTTATTACGAAAAGTAATAAAAAGCGAAAAGATGCCAAATGTTGCATTTGCTCCAAATTGTAGGAGCCATTTTCTTCCTTTCCGACAGATGCTAGACGGAAGGAACTGTGGAGTAAATGGTGCCAAAGGGAATTCGGAAAGCACAATTTCATTTGTTCAGACCACTTCCTGCCGTCGGACGTTATAAAGGGGGCTAAGAGAGACAAGCTTATGCTGCTGTTGTCAATGGAGTAAATGCTTGTGTTGTGTTGAACATTTTCTTGAGCAGACAGGAGGCACAGTTATATGGGGACAAAAACATTGCAGTGTTAAGGCCAAAACAGAATGAGCGCATTGAGCTTTGGTTTCGAGCGTCGCATTGCAAAAATGCAACTCTGCACAAAAATACCACAAAAGCAACGAGTAAAAGTAAACAAAATTTCAACTTTGGCGCTTGAAACCGAGCGTCATTCGGTGTTGCCACACTTTTTGGTTTTTGGTCGTCAAAGTTAAGTTTGCAGAATTGCATTTTTCCACGCGACGCTCCTTACGCGCCCATTCTGTTGAGGCATTTACGCTTCCGTTTTTATAACAATTTTTAAAATTAAAATTTTCACATGCCTTTTCCATGCCATCCTCTACTTGTTTTCTCTAAATTCTACATGTGTCGACCAACCACTCAACTCATGATTGAATGTTGTAATTTTTTGACCAAAATTGGTGACGCAGCCATGCATTATTATCGTATTAACTAGGTTTGACCTCCAGCGAATGTTCCTTATCCAAAATGGGGTACTTAACTGATATCACAAATTTCATATTTAAACAACTTTAAAAAATCAAAATAAACACTGGCATAATAACCAAAATGTTAAGAACTTATTATTTCACATTCTAAACTTTTTATTTTCAAATTTCACAGATTCCCTAGTGGGAATTTGCGCCACCATCCCCACAGAGTTGTATCGTTGATTTCGTTGTTGTTGGGTTTATGACTTTACCTTCTTAATGGTACCAAGTTTCTTCATTTCCTTATATCCACATTCGGTGTTGCCTATTAACGATATGGCAACACTAGGCATATGCCAAATTGATTAAGAGGGGCACATCATTCCAGCGGCAGGCAGCACGTGTGAAAAGGAATATTATATTATTTTCATTCTATTTGATAAGTATATTACTAATTTCAAGTAATTTCCGTTGTATTATAAAAAACAAAAATGGAAACTGAATCATTCTACGGTAAGTTAAAAGCTTGAATGATGAAATTTTAAATTGTATAGTATGTATTGATTTTCAACGATGTATGGGTGGTAGTACAGTTGGGTTCGCTGCATCTGCCGGCAAGACATAAAATATTGCTAATGTTTTTTTTATATTTAAGCAAGTGAGAAAAAAATTGCGTACTTATATATAAAATTTTTTATCCTAGGTGTTGAATTAAGCGAAAAAGATCCCTTGGCCCAATTCGAGGTAGCGGAATCAGACAAAGAAGTCCAAGATCAAAAATTAATTATTAAACAAATAAGTCTAGGCGCTGATGCCAAACAGGGTGAATTCAATGTAGTACAGGTAAAAACCAACAATGAAAGAAAAGCCAGCAGAAAAACGTGTTGCCCAATCCAAGGAGATGCCACATGTTCTTTTGTTTAAATTATTCCGTTGTACCTATGCCTGTTGTGATCATGCATGTGCATTGCAATTTGTTAATTTCAGGCTGAAGTGAAAGTGGATGAGAAGCAAACCCTTAAGATCCCCATTGCTGTGCTGAAGGTTGGCGAAACTCGCGTTCTTAAGCCCAATTTGGAATTCCCCAGCGATTCGGTTACCTTTAAGTTGACACAAGGAACCGGTCCGGTTTATATATGTGGTCAACATTTGGTCCATGAACTTGTTGACGAATGGGGTAACGAGGACGAAGAAGATGTCGACGATGATGATGAGGACGAAGATGGAGAGGCTCCACCGCCACAACAGAATGGTAAAAATAGCAAAAAGAAGTAGAACCTTAGTAGCGAGAACTTTTAACTAGGAAGACAAAAAAAAAACAGAATTCCCCTTTTTTATTTAAAGTACCATGAACAAGAAAATATCCCATTTCCTTTAATGCTAAAAGAAAACTGTAATTATTTTTTTACTATAAGTTTATAAGTAGTAATTATAAAAAAAAGTAATTACTTGGAAAAAAATCAGTAAGAATAAACAAAATAAAAAAATTAAGATTTAGAATTTCTTGAGCATTGTTTTTTAATATGAGAGACGGTACTTAAATTAGGTTGTTTAAATGAGTTCATCTATTAAATTTTAACACTTCATTTGTAAGATAATGATATTTGTTTCAAGGGGTGAAAGAGAAAGTAAAGCCTAGAACATCCCAGTACAAACATCCGGTCGAAGGAAGATGGGTTGGGGGACTTTCTGTGCGTTTGCTATGTTCTGGCCAATTTAGGCGTCCCCAGAATGACAAGAGGATCAAGTACCTGTAAGGAATCCAGGGGCCGAATTACCGCATACGTGATCGAGAACACTTTCGCATCGAATACAATTTCTATACACATTTTAATTTAATTTTTTTTATAAATTATGACTGATTTAAACATTCGGGCTCCTTAATTTCAAAAATTCTCTTCCAATAAAGAAATACATAATTCACAATTGAGAGATTTTGAACGATTTTACTCGTTCACGTATGCGGTAATTCGGCCCCAGGAACGGAAAGAGCTGTTGAGACGATTTCCTGTATCTTCTCTTCGCAATTGCGGAGCAGTGGCACAAAAGGCGCTCGACCGTCTCAACTTTTCTTCGTCATTGCACATTCTGCAGAAGTCTGTCTCTCCACGCATCCAGCGCTGCATCATAGACCTGACTTTACAGTGATCAGACAGGACGCTTATCAGCTCCTGCTTCGGTGTCTTATCAAATTTGGACACATCTGTGTATACATAGGTACCTTTTTGGGATAACGACATCCAACCCGTCAACAAGGAAAAACTCCCCCGATATATAATCAATCGCCACCCCATCAAAACAGACGAATATCCAAAGTTTGAGAAGCGCTATATAGTTGACTTCTTTAGCGGACAGGTAAGGGTACGCAACTCCTGCAAGAATGCCGCTCTACGAACTGGGACGGGGTGTCTCCTAAGTTTGGTGCAATAACTTGCTCTTTACGCAGTTTTTTCAGGACTGTTATCGCATTAGCCATCAAAATTACCATCTTGTGGATAGGCATCTAACGCCCAGAGATATCCCGTCCATGATAAAGAGCTAGAGAGAAAATCTAGATCAATCGGGGGGTCTAAAAAAGCATTCACAAGGATACAGTAGCGGAAGCGGTGAACAGCTACCGAGTGAATATCTTTCTCACTCCACTCAAGTCCAGAATTCTTGGAACTGGGTCGGACCCAATAAACGGATTAAGGTTGGAGAAACATACATACTGGTTGTTGTTGTTATTGTGACCACATTTTTATGTGGAGGTGGGGATCCTCGTCAACCTCCTGTAGGTGTAGGCAAGCTGGTTCCGGTCCAAAGGACCGATCGCCGCGGAAACAAGGTGGCCATTTGTTATTTCAAGGCGCCAATAACTCACCTTGTCATATCGAGCATCGTAGGCACTCAGTGGAAGCAATCCCATGGCAGCCGGTTGTATGTACCGGATTGACCCGGTGAATTCCTTCATCGGCAAGGCTGCCGCCTCAGTGTACCATACACTGCTACTACAACAACAACTCAGTGGAAGAGCCGATGTCACCCGACCTCTCACTCTCCGCTCGATACCGCTGATTGTCCGCGACTGCAGTTGCAGCTACTCCGGATGGAACATTCCACTATCCGCAAACTGTGCGCCCGGTAGCTCGCTTTACTTGACAACAATGACCACCACACAGATCGGACCTCAATGTTACAGCTTGTGTGGCTCACAGCTATCCCGTGCCGGGAAACATACTGGTACAACATTACTGCAGAAGTTAGGGCGTTTTTGCTCTCTTCATAGAAATCAAATTGTCTGGTATGTTGTAAGAGCATTTAGTAGTGGTTTTGATTTTCCTTCTGCAGAAAATCAAGCCTACTCTAGCCGACATAACCTTTTAGAGCATTGCAAAAAATACTCCAAAAATAACCTTTTTCTTAAAAATAAAAATTTTATTAATACCTAAACACTTTGGTTGACATTCAAAATGATTTTAAGAAATGCAAATGTGTTTTGTTCTCCATTTAATGTTTACATTCGTGCCATTGACATTTTTTGGCGTGGTACTCTGTAATTGTATTAAGGGTTTTGAGTATAAGAAAATACTTTTGTATGGGTAGATTATGGATTGTAACCAAACTTAAGTTGCCATGCAAACGGGTAAATTTTATTACAGAATATTCCATTTCCATATTAAATTGCATATTTTTCTACAATTTGTTTAATAGCTGAACATTAAAAACACTTGAATTGAATGAAACTGGCAAAAATTTCCAACTTTATGCTAAATTTTATTTTATGGTTTTATCTACTGGCAACGCAACTTTAGTTAAGTTTCTATCTATAATCGACCCACAAGTAAATTAAGAAATACGATCCCATACCTTATATGTATAACTCTTCGTCTGTCTCCAGGATGAATAAGATCATTCTTTTGACTCCATTCGATCTGTTTCAATTCGTGACGAAGTTTTTTACGATCGAAATAGGATATAACACAACTTGCTGGAATCCAAAATATGGAAGTCAAAACGACGACAGCAACTAAAGTAATAAAAGAATTATTTAAATGCAAAGCTATTGGAGAGCAAAGAACCGATTTAACATCTACTTACGAACAATGTTATCTTTCAAAAATCTCAAAACTCTATTTATGTTAATTTCCTCTATAATATCCCAAAAACGTTCCACAACATCTTGTATGGTTTTCTCACAGACACCCTAAAACAAATATTAAATTTATTACTGGTGATGATGATAATTAAGAGTGACAATATTTGTACCTTATTGCAAAATCCTTGAATGCAAGGCGTACCATCTGGTAGAACATCGGGTGGTTCTACGGGGAAACAGGTTTCGTTAATGCTCATGCGACAACACCTGAAAGGGAAGAGAGATAGGAGACCAAAAGTTTCCTGATTAATTTTCAAGAACATTTTTTAATGCCTTATTATATGTATTATAAATGGTTATTGGCAGTTTGTTGAATTTATGAGATTAACTGTTTTTGAGTAGTACTTAATTTATTTGTTAATTTTGTGAGAAGTTTGCCCTTGTTTCTTAATGGAATGTTCATGGGCAAATTTGCATTTGCAATAATAATGACAAATTAAAATAATTAAAAAAATCAATAAAAAAAATAAATTTTGATCCTATAAAAAAAAATTATTGAAATTTCCGAAATATCCAATAAGTTTTTTAATTGGATCAATTAAAAATTTAATTGAAATTATGCAAATGATATTCAATTTTTAGCCTAAAGAGTGTTGCATAGGGCGCACCCATAATTTCGATTCAACACGGTTTACATATGTAAAACTCCAGGAATGCAAAATTGAGGTTTATGTTTGGGTCCATGATCACTCCTTAAAATGCAACGGAAAATATTGTTTCCCGAATTATGAAATAAAGAGTAGCGAGGGGCCTTAGGTCTAGCCACCGACATACGACTAACAATAGTTAATAAATTTTTGTTTGTTTCTCTTTCGAGACGAGCTCAATGATCGGACATGCAAATGGAAAAGGAAAGCCAAAGATAGCAACACACACCAACCACCATGGGACGCGTTTCGTCTTTGGTAAGAAGACTTTTCAACCATATTAGGTGTGATGGCTTCAAGGGCCGTGCGTTGGTATGTTCTTGTTGTTGTCGTAGAAGTGTGTTATACACTGAGGTGGCAGCCCTTGCCGATGAAGAACTCCATCGGGTCAATCCGGTACGTACAGCCGGCTGCCATGGGATTGATATGTTGTATTTCGCCCTAACAGGCAAAAAACTTGAAAAATAATAAATTTTTGTTACAGTAACTTTGTGAATTACTTGCATTGGGGAAGTAGAACAGAAAAACACTTATATAGAACTAACAGAACCGGGACCGCTTCGATGCGCCTTCTTTTACTTTATATGGAACAAAATTATCCTTTGAAAATTTGTTTTCGATAATTAAAGAGCCTTTAGTGAAATACCATGCTACGAAAATAGTATATGTATATCGCTTGACTAAAAGTATAATAATATAAATGCCTTTATCTAAGTCCCATATTTTTTTATCGGTCTATGAATGGATGTTAGATGTACTCCATTCTATAAAGACTTTATTTGATCTCGCCCAAGGTGGTGATTGGTGGGTTTAGAGCCTGGTATTCTGTGGGTAATCTTTTGGGGAAGGTACGGTACCCCAAATATATGGTTCTACATATGGATTTCAGATTCGTATTCTATTCCCAAATAGCTTTCTGTTTGTGGAGTGTTTTCGGAAAGGGGTAGACTGCCAGAAAATTTGTCCCGAAAGTGTGTATCAATTTCTGCCCTACTCCTCAATGCCTTTTGTTTGAGCCCCACATTGACATGGTCGGTAAATATGTGTGATTTAGGGGTGTTTTCAGACCAAAAACACTTAGGTCTGAAAATGAAAATGAATCTCATACTGTCATTGACCTCAAAATTGTGTATCAAATTAATTTTTTAATCTCAAACACCTTTGATCTAAACCCCTTATTGCAAAAGTCAGCAAATATGTCCGGTTTGGGATATAGACTCTAAAAAGTATCAATATCAAGCTCCACTCTCTTTGAGCACCAAACAGTTACGGTAAACAAATACGTCCTATTTGGGGATTGTTGTTATGGCGGTGGGACGTCCCCTAGACAGTTGGTCCCTAATGTTGATATCAGATTCGAGGTCTACACACAAATACCTTTGAGCCTCATATTTTCAAAGTTGGCAAATATGCACGGTTTGGGGTGTTTTTGGAGGATGGAGCGACCACTCAGTGACTTTTCCCTGAAAATATAAATCAGATTCGTGTTCTACTCTAAAATACCTCTTATTTGAGCCCCATATTACAATGGCCAACAAATACGTCCTATTTGGGTGATGCTATGGGGGGTGGGGTGTCCCCTTAGACCCTAACATTGATATCAAATCATGCTTTACTCCCAAAGACCTTTCATTTGAGACCCATATTGCTATGGTCAAAAATTTGTCCTCTTTGGGGACTGTTGGGAGAGGGGTGGCCCCCCAACAACTTGGTGCCACATTTAGATATCATATTCCTATTCTACACTCAAATATCTTTTGTTTAAGCCCCATATTGCCATGGTCAGTAAATAAGATCTGTTTTTGGTGAGGGGGTGGACACCCAGAAATTTGGTCCCACATTTGGATGTCAGATTCGTATTCTACTCACCAATACCTTTAATTTGAGTCCCATATTGGCATGGTTGATAAATATGTCCGATTTAGGGGTGCTTTGGGGGTTGGGGTGGACCCCAAACACTTGGCCCGAAAATTGTATATTAGATACGTTTTCCATATAATATAATATACAATTTTCGGGCCAAGCGTTTGTGGTCCACCCCAACCCCCAAAACACTCCTAAATCAAACATATTGGCATGGTTGATAAATGGCAGCCGGTTGTATGTACCGGATTGACCCGATGGAGTGCTCCATCGGCAAGGGCTGCCACCTCAGTGTACAACACACTGCTACAACAACAACAACATTTAGGTTTTCCAAACTTAAACACGTTTTATTTGAGTCCCATATTATCGTAGCCCATCTGAAATTTGGATAAAAATGTTTGTTTTTAGGTTACTATAAGAGAGCAAACAAAATTTCGCTTAAATCGCACTACCCATCTCCGAGATCTGGCGTTTCTGAATATTAGGGTAAGGGGGAGGTCCACCCCCCTTTCAGATATCAAAAAATGGAGTACCTTATTTTCACCACGGGATCATTATGCACAATCTGTGGAAATCTCAAGAAAATCGGTTCAGTCGTTTTTGAGTCTATAAGGAACACACAAACAAACAACCACAAATTGATTTTTATATATAAAAGGAAGATATGTGATAATTAGATCGATGCTAAAGAGGCCGTTATGCCATTAATATGTATATTTTGAGCATAGGTTAGGTTAGGTTTAAGTGGCAGTCTGCCATTAGACTCATTTAGACGTTTTCGTCCATTGTGATACCACAGGAACAGAAGATGCCTTCTAGTTCCTACCGTTAAACCATCCAGATCGCTTTAAAAAGCCTAATAACTTTCGAATGTTCACATCCGCGAAATCAGACAGGTTCTCAAAGAAATGAGAACCTAAAGAGGAACTCCTTCTAACTGCTAGTGTAGGACATACACACAGAAGGTGTTCTATAGTCTATTCTTTTGCGATGTCCTCACAGCTTCTGCAAAAGTCGTTGCTGGCAACCTTCAGTCTTTCAGCACGTTTTCCGATTATTTTGATCATAAATAAGACCTAATTACTTGATTGATTCAATTAATTATTTTTTAATTGAAAATGACAAAAATTTCAATCACTATCGTAATTGAAAAAAAAACCGGAATCAATTACAAAAAATGATTAAATCAATTATTTTTTTAATTAAAAATTGTTTAAATATCAATAACGATCAATTCAAAACCCAAAATTGAAAATGACAAAAATTTCATTCACTATCGTAATTAAAAAAAGTTCGGATTTAATTAAAAAATGATTTAATCATTTTTTTTTTTGAAATTTAAAACGTAATTGAAAAAAAAAAACCGGATTCAATTAAAAAAAATGATTGAATCAATAATTTTTTTTAATGAAAACATTGTTATTTTCAATTAAACTTTTAATTGATAAAAATTTCGTGATATTTTTTACTGCGTACCTTTTGCAAGCATCTTGAATAATATCACACATACAACTCTGCAAACCTTGAGTTTCACAATATGGAACTGAAAGAAAAAAAAAAACAAAAACAATTTGTTACAAAAAAATGGAAAACATTTCTTTGTGTCCCAAAACTCACTGCATTTGCCATTACGACACTGGCCACGTTCTTGACATATGGTGCCATCATCCATGGCTGGTGATTTTGGACATTCGGCATGTGTTCCCGTGCAGCGAGCCTCCCTCTCACAAGTCGCATAAACTTGCTCCCGACACTTGACACCGGCCGGCATAAATTGACAATTTTGACAACAAGGAGAATTTTTATCGCTGCAAACAGCGCCTTGATTGCGACGTAGCTTGCAATTTTTATCACAGCAGGCGTCATTGTCCTCTGTGCCCAAAAGGCCAGCATCGCATTGTTCATCGCCTTCAACGCGAAGATTGCCACAAAACGATTCTTCAGGTTCGGAGAAACAACGACCCGATTTTGCTTGTAGAACTTTGCGTATAGATCGCAAGGAGCATGGGGAGAATTTCTGTAAAATGGAATTTTAATCTCTGTTTCTTGGCTGTTTTAGAAAGAAAACAAATGGGGTTACCTTGTTATTGACATCATAGCCACTAACGGAATATGTGTACATGAGAAAACTTCCACCTTGAGAGGCACTTGGTGAACATTCTGGTATATCAGGATCATGTTCCGATCCCCAATTATGTCCAAATTCATGGGCCGTTACTAAGTCTGCCTCTCGCGTTATGACACGTTGTCCATAATGATTTCGCGAACTACTTAAACCCGAGTTCAAATACAATGTATAGCCATTTTTGAAGTATTCTAGCAGCAAAAAAAGGATTTTTTAAAAATTAATATTAAAAAATTTAAAATTCAATTTAAACTAAATTTAAAAATTAAAAGTGTGACACACAACCAAAAACTTTAGAAGAACTCAAGAAACTTAAAAAGTTGTTACTAAATATGTATTGGTTTTTTAACCTGGTGTACATATTCCTCCTACGGAATTGCGTCTGGGTGAGCCAACATAAGCCAAACCTAAAATACCTCCTTCAAATTTTAAATCCGTAAATAAATGGGCTAAGCAAAAATCTTTATGACTATACTCTCGCGAAAAAACCTAGCAAAATGTTTACATGAGTTTTTTTATATGAAGAGCAGAAGAGAAAAAAATGTGTTTGGAAAAGCACATAGAGAAGAATATTATAATTTTAATATGGTCTATATGAGGAGACTAGGCCGAAGGAACATTTAAAGGATTTACTTACCTCTAAAAGATTTCGTACATCCCATTTTTCACGAATCATATTATAATGGGCTTCACCACCACGCAAACGAGTTGGCTCTGAGTGTACAACGATTTTCTTAATTACAAACCCCATGCCCTTGAAGCCTTCCTGATCTGAGCGATCTTGCCATACAGTGTCGTTATAGATTTTATGAACCCGATCAATAAGGCTTATCTGATAGCGAAAAACAAAATCAAAAATTAAAGTATTTGTATGTTTATAGAATGGTAGCTAATGATATAACCTACCAAATAGTTTATGGTAGTTTTGGTATTACCGCCACCCATTTCCTGGAAGAATCTATAATCTGCCACTAAAAGCAGCGGACATCTGGTCTTGGTAGGTGTATATTCATATTGGTCTGCTTGGCGTTTCGATCTCTTGTGCGACTCATTGTGCATGGATGTTAGAAGATGCGATTGTGGCTGGTGCTCATGATTATGGTCATATTCTCCATCTTGCCCCTCATCGTCGGCAATTTCTAGTTCTAATGAATTAAAAAGACTTTAAGTAGTGGTGTTCATTTGTTAAAATGTATTAAGTCCCATACCTTGTCCTTCTTTGACATATCCACAGGTTAATGGAGCTCCGCCCATATCACCCTTTTCTGGATGTTGCCAATTCATTTTAATATCTGATGTGCGATATGCAACCATTGTATTGTCTTTGGCAGTGGGCAAAAGACGCCATGACGGCTGTAAAATTAATGTAATTGTGTGTGTTAATAACAAAATAATTAAGAAGCCTTTTCCGGTAGATAGGAAAGATATATTAAAAGATTCAGGTCTTCCGCTAGAACATTAAAAGGACGTACCACTTTCACATGAAATGATTTATCCATGTGTTGTGATAAACGGGGAATATTTAAATGGGTTTAACGGGTAGAGAGTTGTAAATTAAAGAACTGAAGAAGATACTGCGGACATTAAAATTTAAAAATTTTACAAAAAACTAAAGGCCGATTTTTTAAGAGCTATAGGAATGTTAAAAAAACATAAAATTCAGAAAAAAAGCATGAAATCTTTATTTGAATCTATAGTACGGTCCATAAAATTTAATATTCGAATATTATTTCATAAATATATTGACCGTGAATGCGCCTCAAATGGTCCATCCGCCTAGTTTAATTTTGGCATGCTCTTTCGAATATTTCGGCTGGTATCTCACGTTACCAGGAATTTTAAAGGAGCTTTAGGAAAGTTAAAAAAAAACAAAAGATTAATGAAATTTTTATTTGAATCGACAGTAATGTTGGAATTGGTCCATCCGCTTAGTCCAATTTTCGCATACTCTTTCCAATATTTCGGCTGGTATCTCACGAATAAATGCCTTAATGTTGTCTTCCAATGCGTCAATTGAAGCGGGCTTGTCCGTATAGACATGAGCTTTAGCATAGCAGCACAAAAAATAGTCTAAAACCCCGTTTACACTGCTCATTAAATCCGGATTTAGGGAGCTCGACAGCTGATTTTAAAAAGGGAAAACACATGATCGACCCATTTAATCTGGATTTAAAAAGCTGTGTAAACGGGGATTTAGGAAGTTAAATCACACGATCTAGGCTGTGTTTTAAAGGATCTTTCAACCACAGCTCTATGAATTCGAGGTATTCTCACCAGCGTATTTCTACTCGACTGTGAAAAGTGGAATAAAGCGCAAAGTGGAAGTGGCATACCTGATGACTTTGTAAAAACAATATAAAACCCTGCAAATCAAAAAGATATCAGGGTGTACTACAAGATGGCGACAAACATCAATTTGAAACTTTGTCCGAATTTTAAGAATTTTTGGCTAATAAAGTACATCTGTGTAGAATAACACAACTATTTTTCAGTGACGAAATAAATGTCTTGGCTGCAACCGAAAATTTTGCTATTGGTGCATACTCAGCTTAAACAATTTTGCCACTTTAGAATGTTTAATCAGTGAATAAATATGTGCGTTCTTTTTCTTTTAGTTTTGTCATTCAAAATGAGTGATGACACCATATCTTTTAATAAATGACGATCGTAAGCGGCGATTAGAAGCTTAGCTAAACGGGGATAGCATTTTTCTCCATACAAACTTAATCGAAGTATGCACCTCTGGCGACATTTCATTACCATAAGAAATGCATTGACATATTCTTAATAAAATTTTCGTTACCGGTAACGTAACCGAAAATTTCCTTTGCTAGTACGCAGTTCAAATGGCGCAGAAGCCATACAACCCGCATTCCTGTTGATCTACCATTTGTATTAGGATGCCATTATAGGAAACATCAAAAGATGTGCGATGAGAAGAAATTATCAGAAATATCTACTTCTAAGAGTAAGGATTCCATTGTCTGTTCGTGATATACGACAATAAAAGTCGGCAAGCATTCTGCCCGAAATCATAAAGGCCAGGCAGCTTTAGAAGAAGAATGCAATAATCCTAGGTGTCGAACGCTTTCCCTAAATCCATTGGCCCCAATTAAATCAGTCAATCAGAGTAGCAAAACCGTTCTATTTCTATCGCTACGAAACCCACATTGATAATCGCTTAACAACAGAGAGGATTCAAGATTAGTTAATAATTGAGATATATGGACGTGCTCAACAATTATCGATAGAATCGCTAAAATCGATATTGGTCTTAAATTATCCAAGGAAATAAAAGTTGGTCTCTTCCGTATGAGAATAATTTTTGCAACCATCAATTCTGAAAGAAAAGTCTATGATATAATTATTGAGTTAGCCAACACAAAAAAAGTGGCAATACGTGAAAAAGCTAATTTAAAAAAAAAATTATGAAAAAGCATCTTTTCCGCCAGCATTGGGATTTTTGGCAAAATAGCATTTAACCTCAAACGAGACTCCGCCTTCACAAACATTAGTGAAGTTGGTTACTAATAAATCTTGCATTCAACACATCAACATCCGTTCCATGGCCATCATACCTAGCATCATCCATTAATCCCGGCACGGTTGAGCTGTGAGCACCACAAAGGCTGAAACATTGAGGTCCGATCTGTGTTATGTTCATTGCTGTCGCGAGAAGCTTAGCTGCGAGGTTCAGGGCGCGTCCACAGGTTGCGGATAGTGGAATGCTTCATACGGAGTAACTGCAACGGCAGTCGTGGACAGTCAGCGGTATTCGAGCGGAGAGTCTCAGTGAGAGGCCGGGCGGCACTGGCTCTTGAACAAATACTGAGTGCCTGTGATGCTCGATATGACAAGGCGAGTTATTGGCGCCTTTAAATAACAAATGTCCACCCTGTTCCCGCGACGATCGGTCCTTTGGTCCGGAACGAGCTTGCTCACTTACAGGAGCTTAATGAGGATCTCCACCTCCACATAAAAATGTGGTTACAACAACAATGAGACCATTGCAAATGCATGAAGATTCCATTAACGAATAGGGGTAAACTTCTCACATATCACCGAGTGCTGTCCTATTCAAGTTTTCGCTCAATGATAAGGGCCTCCTTTTTATTGCCTCTTTGGGGAGGAGGTTTTGCAAGGTCTTGCATCACTTTCGTTAATAAATTACCAACCCCCATTGTCACTATTGACGGGAGTAATATCCTCGTCTTTTTCTTTATAATCAAGCTGTAAATTACCTCAACATGATATGCTTCATTTGGCAAATTAATAGACATAGTCATTAAACCATCTTCAATATGGGCTCTGACTGAGGAATCCACTTCTCCAAAAACACGTCCGCTATAAAAGTTATCATGATCTAGAGAAGCAAGAAAAGTTACGAATACCCATTGACTCCAAAGTGGGCACAAAGTACTTACCCAAATGTACTACTGTTTCATTTCCGTCTCCATCTACCGTGTATGCTTTAAACTTTGAATGCAGAACATCGCGATGTGGATGAAGAATAAGACGAAAATTTTTTCCTAGTGTTTTGAATTCGACTTCTTTGATCACATTGTACGGATTAGAACTATGCTTCACTCCTCTCTTTATAATTCGATGTTGGACATCGTCCTTATGAAAAACTTCAAAATGTTTGAGTGTTTGATGTAATGAATCTGAAACCAAAACGTAAATGAACAAATTTTACACATATTTTTTATGCAGCAAAGTATCCTTTTTTCATTAGATTCTATTTGCTATACGCAAACTTGACGAAAATTCTTCCAATTTACCTGCATCAACTATTAAACAAAAAGCTATTGTTAAAAACAAATTTTCGAGTTTTACTGTTCTCATAGTGTGTTTTGATTTAATTATTTAATATTTATTTCATTTATTTATTCTAAATTTATGTATTTTTTTGTATTATTTTTTTTGCAGCCATACACATTTCGATTTTTTTGTAATAAACGATCTTTGTATTATAATAATCAAAAATCGCAATAGCAATACAGCAGGATTTAATCTAGGTACATTTATACAAGGTAAAGTTATTTGGACAGCTGATAGATTTTCCAATTCAATCAAACAAATGCTTTATTTAGATTTTTTGAATGGAGTAGTAGTTGAATTTGGCTCACTTGCCCAACAATAACGAAATCAAAGATACAACCCTGTGGCGATGGTGGCGCAAATTTCCACTAGGCTGTCAATTTCTAAACACTTCCTAGTTGACATTCTAGATTGAAATATGTTAATCTAATACAGTATTTTAATCAGGATTATAGTTTAAAAGTTGATGCTATACTTAACGTAAATACAAAAATCCTGAAAATAAAGTAATAACTAAGAACGGCATGGCGAAACAATTAAAGGTGGATTTATTTGTACAACAACCACAAATTATATAATATGGCAGATTGCACATCTTATCATCATGCTGATCGTACTTTGCTTTTCGGATCTATATTCGTCTATATAGATGTTTTTAAGTATTTATTTTTGTTAAGTTAATTCTTTCTTTTTTGCTTGAATTGCAGTTTAAACAAACTCTTAAGTGACGCGTTTCGAGATAGACAAACAGGCTATTATAGTGGTTGTTTTACTAAAGGCTCTATTACATGGCATGTAGTTGTCTTATGACATGTCGAGCGGTTGCAGTTAGTGTCAGCGGTTGAAATTCTTTTTACCATTTGGTTATCACCGCAAGGAAATACATCGCGCGGTTACGGTGCACAAGCTGATCGACGGTTTGCCATCATACACGAAGAAATTTATGTGCGTACATGCTCAGAGAATATGCGAGAAAAAGATGACAACAAAGAGAATGCCATAAAAAAATCTGAGATCTTAGTACCGCCAAATGTGGCCGGCTGTTAACAGCTGTTCGCGTGAGACCACCTTGTTAAATCCGCCTTGATTTCAAACAAAAATTAGAAATAAAAAAATATTTTTAATTAATCCCCGTTTACACTGTTCATTAAATCCGAATTTAAGGCTCTCGTCAGCTGATTTTATAAAGGGAAAACAGGTGATCGAGCGGGGTTAAACATGGGAATACAAAAAGTGAGATGTCATAAGACAACTACACGACATGTAATAGCGGCTTAAAATGCTTCTTACTCCCCTGTATATTTTTATTGGAAAACTAGGCGAACAGGCCTTAAAACACAGAAAATAATTCAACATCGGGCCCTATCATACTACCCTCATGGACTAAATACGTATGAAGCAACAGTCGCAAGGCGGATTTAATAGGGTGGTCTCACGTAAACAACTGTTAACAGCCGTCCAGGTTTGACGGTATTAAGATGACAGATTTTTATTTGCATTCTCTTTTTTGTTATCTTCTTTCTTACATATTCTCTGCTCATGTACGCACACGTATACATACACAAATTTTTGTGTGTGTATTGGCAATCAGGAGATCGATTATATAGAAGCAATATCAAGACACAGACAGATTAAACCAAATTTAATAAAATCCGTTGGAAGTCATGAGAGAAGTCATTGTAAAAATTATTAGACCAATCGAATGAAAATTGCGCCCTCTTTAGGCGCAATGTATCTTAAAGGATACATTCAGTGTCGAATCGCTTATTCTTGAACTTTGCCGATAGTACCGATAGGAAAAATATCAATCGATATTCAGACAATAAATAAAATATCGATAGTGCCATCGATATTTTGCCAGCTCTAATGTGGTGCGAAAAAAAGTGTACTTGTTGTAGAGAGCATAGTGAAAATAGGACCATCAAACAAATGCGAATTTAAAAACATATAATGGATTTTGCAAAAAACGGATGAAAAAACGAATGAAAATAAGAAAAAACTAAACTTAAGTTAATGTACCAACATCACCCGCAGCAGTGAGAATACAATAAGACGGCCAGAAAAAGAAAAACTTCCAGCCGATAGAAGATCGAATCTTCTGGTCATCATTTTCTGTGCGGTGGAAGTGTGGAATCGAGCAAAACCCAAAAGGCCTAACCATGAGTGGAAACATGTGTGATATGTGTTCAGATTTCCAGCAGCTTTTGGAGTCGTGTAAGTTGTTGTTGAATTCAAAGATAATTTGATTTGGTGAACCTTTTGGGCTACATGCTGACTGGCTGGCGGGCGGTTGATGGTGTTTCAGAGAGAGTGGGGTTGGAGTGTTCTTTGTTGAGATGCAGAATGTTAATGTGAAAAAGCCGGTGATGTTATTATTTTCCAATGGTATATGTACGCAAAACATCGATTGGAAGAACAGGCAGTTCTAGATTATGCATGTCCAATATTTATACATTTGAGTATGTACATATATGCAAGTGTTCCTTTTTGCAATGTGACGTTTGATGGCCAAAAATTAAAACGTAATTTTCAACTCTATTGCCACATTGCAAATAATGAAAATGAAATTGTTGAAACGCATTCAACTGTTTCAGGAGATTAATAAAAGTTATGAGATTTATACTATTGTAACTACTATACTAATATTACACCATATGTAGGGTATTTAAGCGGTAAAACTGCAACTAAGAAGGCGCAACCGATTTTCGCATTTCTTGCATATTCAATAACTTATGATTTTATTATATTTTCTCAGTCAGTCTTTAAGCTCTAGTAAATAGCACCTGCAACTACCCACGGTTGTCGAATCTGTAGCTGTAAAACTAAAGCTGTAGTATCATTATGGACAAAAACGGAGTAATTGTGATTGCAGGCTACAACTTATAAATTACCTTAGTTTTACTTAACTAATTTTTCAATAAGGGAGCAGTTCTTGAAATGAAATGAGCCCCTGAAACATATTTTCCATATCATTGTCAGCTGCGACAAAAGCAGCAGTAGGGACAAGCCCTGTGTTGTTATAGTAGCCACATATTTGCATGTAGCAATCCTCGTCAAGCCGTCTCCCTAGTTTTAATTTTGAGCATCTACATAAGTAAACAAAGATTTTGTCTTTGCGAAAACACAATTGTATGTTGTCTAGTTATATATAATGGGGTGTTTTTACAGCAGCTACCCCAGAGACTTTGATTCTTCATTCCGTTGGACTACATAACATACAACCAGATAACTGGAAGCATCCCACTTGTTGTTGTAGCCACATGCCTATATGAGGAGGTGGCGATCATCGTCTAGCTCCTATAGGTGACCAAGCTCGTTTCGGTCCAAGGGACCGTTCGCCGCGAGAATATGATGATCATTGGTATTTAAAGGCGCCAAATACTCGCCTTGTCATGTCGAGCGTCATAGGCACTCAGTATTTATGCATAAGCCGGTGCCGCCCGGCCTCACTGAGACTCTCCGCTTGATATCGCTGTTAGTTCGCGAGTGCAATTGCAGCTACTTTGTAGGGAGCACTCCACTATCCGCAACCTGTGGACGCGCCCAGTAGCTCGCAGCTAAGCTTCTCGTGATAACAATGAACACCACACAGATCAGAGCTCAAAGTTCGAGTCTGTGTGATGCTCCTAGTTATACCTTGCCGGGCATCCCACTCAGGATACAAAGTTCCTGGATCCAGATATTAAACTAAAACTATCTACCCAATTACACTAACACGTTTACATTGTTTGAACAAATTTCTTTCACATACAAAATTACAATTGTAAGGCGATAATTCTTGGCATGTTTCGAGGTTCAATTCTTAATCGATATAAAAATAACATGTTTTGTTTATGATGCCCTCTTTTTTTTACAGATGAAGCACGAATAACCAGCAATGATGCAAAGCATTCAATCATATATAAAAGTGAAATCGAAACTGCTTTTGGTTACATCCAAGCATGGCCCCAAAGACAGTGCATGTGTCTATATCGAGATGCAAAAAATTTTGAACGATTCAATTTACTCATACAGTCTATGATATGCCTGGCGGTACATCACCTGAAACACATTAAACGTCTAATAGAGGACTACAAAAAGATAACAGCTCATGCGGCGGAGGCGCAGGCAGCTGCACAAGCTTCGACGCAAGCAACACAGTCATCCTCCAACACACATGGGGAGGATAAAAGTGAAGACGCTAACAAAAATGAGAAGAATATAGACGAAAAGGATAAGAATATCAATAACCAAACTACAAAGAAAGATAATGCAGAAGACAGCAAGTCTAAGGAAAAGCCCGGTAGTTCTTCAGGTGAAGACGAAAAGCCGCCACCACCTCCTGCAATAGCATTGCCATTAACATCGCCACAAAGCGTACAAGCTACTGGAGCATCGTCGTTGCCACCAGCCGTAGGAGCCGCAGCGACGTCATCGCCACCATCATCATCCTCATCATCAACTTCTTCAGCTGCAGTATCACAGCATACCGAAGAGCCATGGATTTTACCAGAAGTGGAAAAACTACTACTTTTAGTTTCTAAAATCTTTTTGCTCAATTTTCCCTTGTACATAGCATATAAACATGGTACCCATGCCCGTTTGGATGACATATCCGCAGAAGAAGCTCAGCATTTGGCAATTTTCTGCGATCTGCATGATAATGATATACCAGTGCATTTGCTGCGCAACACAAGTTTGTTTTGCAATTCAAATGGCTTTGCCGCAATGAAATTGTGCTTCGATCAACCAGATTTGCCCGTAACAACAGCCCATGCTATAACCGCTACCGTCTCGAATATTAAACTATGGCTTCATTACGGCTGTATAGTCCAACTATATGTTCCATTGCGAAGTAAAATTTTACAGTATATGTGTAAGTTATCAGATCAAAATCTTAGAACAGCTGCTACAAGGGCCATGGCCGACTTTGTGTGGTCGGCTGTAAGAGATCCCTTAGATGCCTCCGTTAGTTTCGATGTGGAGGGTTTGGCATTGGCTTTTAAGTATTTTACATCGACCACGTTGACAATGCGTTTGGCTGGTGAGTTCCTATTGATATTTGAAAACTTAAAATACGTTTTAATATGTGTATTTTTCATTTATTCTCTGCAGGTATAACTCAAATTAATGCCCACATTAACATATTCGGAGAAATTGAAACCGTTGGGGAATTCGAAGTTGTGGCCCAAAAAATTGGCAATTGGTTGACTGAAAATCAAATAATTCAACATCTATTTGGCCCGAATCTGCATGTGGAGGTATTGAAACAGGCTCACATAGTTTTGAACTTCCTCGCTGTGGAGAACCAAATTACTGAAGAACACATTAGGTTGATATGGCAAGCAACGCAACAGCTTAAGCATTGCTCGAAGGCCATCTTTGACATATTACCTTCATTGGTAAAGAATTTAGCACCTAAGCCGGCCATGTATTTGTATACGCTTCTGTGTCGAATGGACCCGAAGGAGCACACGGAACAGAGCATTTACATAGCATCGGCTTTGACGAAACTCATTTGGTCCAGGGACAGTGCCCAACTGAGTTTGGAAGAGGAATTGATGGCTGCCAATGCTACGGCAACAAGTTCGGATAGCGGTAGTATGGACGGCAGTAACTCCGATGAAGGCAATGGTGACGACAGCAGTTTGGCCAGTGCTCGCAAAAGTCCCATAGATATTGAGAATGTATGCTCCTCGGATACGGGTGTAACACCCTGTAAACAGGCTAGACGTAGGCGTCATATTTGTGATCCAACAGAGGAGAAAGGAAAGCAAATTTCCGAAGAGGACATAAAAATGATAAGTTCCAAAGTAGATATGAAGTAAGTATTGCAGTATTGCCAGATTCTTGTGCTATTTTGTATGGTGACTGTTTTGTGCTTTGCAGAATGAAAAACCATAGAATTGTTAATATCATTGACAACTCTAGCAGTGAAGATGATTTGCCTCAGGGCTCTTTAAATATAACACTACATCGAAAAAAATCTCGCAAACGTCGTAAAAATAATAGCAACATGCCTTTAACACGTTTAGCTTATGAAATAGTGGAAGCCATCTGTGATGGTGGTGAAGATGAAGCATCCAGTGACGATGGCGATGATGGGGATGATGGTGAAGCCGAGCTCCTTAATGACAGCGACGACTGCAGTGATCCAGGTCAAGTACCCACTGCCGTTCTAAAACATTTACATGGAGAAGGCCCCTATATAAGAGCTATAGCAGAAACGCATATAAGTGAATTACTGAGTGGGGCTGAGAATGAAGGAAGTTATTCATCGCCCTTAAGCAATAAATCGGAGAAAAATTTAGCTGATTTCGACGATGAGGATGTGTCGCCATGCGAGGAGGAAATAGCACAGCTAGTAAGCTCCCATGCCCAAAGGGTATCACACAACAATTGTATGCCGCCTGCATTGGCTGCAGCAGCGGCTGCAATGGCAGCTGCGCACACTGCAATGTCCATGCAAAAGAATGATGCCAATGTTGCAGCGGCAGCTACGTTGGCTGCTGTAGCCGCTGTGGCTACCGGCAACGCTCAACAATCCCTATTGGCCATGCAGCAACAGGCAAATGCTGCTAAAGCAGCCTCAGCTGGTGCGCTAACTTCTTCGGCGGGTAATAAACACAACAACGATACGGATATGGATGTCAGCAGTGGAAGTGTGGGTAAAGAATGTAATAAAACATCGATTTCACCACAGCAACCAACTTTTAAAATAAACGATGTCTGCCAGCCGGGAAATACACTGTTGTGGGATTTGCTGCAGGATGATAAAATTGTAAGTACAATATAGACAAGTCGTAGCCTCAACTGGCATGAAAGTCTTTTAAAATATAAATAACTTACTTAATTGCCACAGAAGATAATTTTGATATTTGAAACGTTCACCAAACCTAATTTTGGGGAGAGTAGTTTGTTGTTTATGACTTTTATTAATATTTGTTTTTGTTAAACAATTAAAAAAATGGCAAATGTTTCAAATCCTTTTATTCATTATAGGGACAACTTGGCGAATCTTTGGCATTGGAGGCCGAAAAGGCCTTAGCAACTCTTCTATGTTTTAGCAATGATCGCCATTTGCGTACAAAATTCATCGAAGGCTGTCTACAAAACTTGGCTAACAACAAGAGTGTCATAGTCTCGTTGCGTCTATTGCCAAAACTGTTTGCTTCATTCCAACAGTTTCGTCCATCCGATACCCATCAGGTTACCATGTGGGCTGAGCGTCAACATCGCATGATGTATCATTTCTTTAACAACATCAAATACTATGCCAAGCGACATATGGAAATTTTGGTAGCCAAAGCCTCGGGAGAGCAATTGTCGGGCACAAATGAATTGGCACTGTATTCTCATAAAACACAGGTGTCGGTGCGTCTGCAGTTTTTGTCCTCCATATTTTCATCGATGGGATCACCAAAGACTTTTCGGTAAAAAATCCTAGTTTTTTTTTTTCAATCTTGAGTTTGACGTTTTTTCCTTTCCCAGTCTAAGTTTGGAACAGGTGGATGCTTTGTGGGAGTGGTTAGCCCACGACCCTGATTGCTGTGATTGCTATTTCTCTTGGCTACAAAGCCAGGCAAAAGGAGGCGATCAACATGCTCTGGGTTTGGATGCATTGCAGCATTTATATTTGAAAAAGTTGCCCGAACTAAGACCCGAAGACTTTTCTATGGTTGCTTTGGGGCTTTTTCAACAATTGTGTAGCTTGGCCCGCATGGCCATAGCTCACTATGAAAAACAAATGGACGCAATTTCAACAAATTCTTCCAACATTGTGGGCATGTTTCATTTGTGGAAAATAGCCCTAAGGGCTCACACATCGGAGGTATCATTGGCCGCAATACAATACATAAACATGTATTATATGGGGCAGCAACTGAGATTGGAAAAAGAGTTTGTTTCGCAATGCATGGAACATCTGGTGCAGGCAGCCAATGCCTTGGAATGGTAAGTTGAGCAAAGATGACTTGTAAAATGATCTAAATTAAAACTATTTCTTTATAGCAACAACGAAGACGAGAATGCTTTAATGTGTGTTCAGCGTGGTTTAATGCTGCTTAATACACACTTGGATACCTTCCGCAGACGTTATGCTTTTCACTTAAGGCGTTGGGCTATTGAAGGTCAAGGCATCGGCTCGCATAGTAATTTGAAGAATGAAGGATCAGGACCGGCCATACGAATAATATTACAACCGGCTGGCCTATCGGAGAAATCTATTTTACATATGCATGCATGTGACTTAATAGCAGATCTAAAGGCTGAAATTTCCAAATGGTAAAATGGAAATTTGTAACGGCTGTATGTTAAGATGGTTACCAATATTTTCTCTTTAAAGGTGGGAAAATCTGCAAGGCACTTCTAGTTCCGGGGTGTCTGCCCCAGTCTTGGGACTTCTTTTGAGCGAAGGTCCTTTAAGGATTATAACACAAGGCCAGGAGCTTTCATCGGAATATGATGAGAGAACTTTGGGTGATGCTGGATTTAAAGATAATCAGGTAATCGAATAAGCTTGAAGATGAGAATTTTGTTGCATCCACTCAAGTTGATGTTGCTCAAATTAAGATCATTTCGAAAATCTTAATTATTATTTTCACTTTGTCTTAGATTGTATACGTCTCACTTGGAGGCAGAGGTGCTCGACGCAAGGAAACCAATATTGATCATCCATCAATGCAACCGCCACCACCCAAAGAATGTTTACCGACAGTATTATTGTTGCAACCCAAGTATTTTGAGAAATTGTTTTGTCTCATGCAAACTTTGGGTGATATGAAGCCACAACCGAATAACTTGCAATTGCACACCAAAGCCCAAATCTTATCGAGGCGAGTGTGGGATATTTTGGCAATCTTACCCACAAATCCCACAATATTGGATGCTTTCAAAAGTCTGGCCAACGATTTGACAATGTGTGACCAATACGATAGTGGACGAGAGGAGGAGAAAACGAATAAACTAAAAGAGATCAAACAGAAACTGTGCGAGCTCTTGGATCCCAGTAATCTGCAGAAATTTATGTATTCGCTGCACATTGTGGAAAGTTTGGCATTGCACAGCGTATTTCAACAAAGAGGTGGAGCGCCATGTTGTGGCGGCGTTAATGGCAATATTATCACTGTGGATCATTCGAACCGAGGAACAGTGACCAAAGCCAAAAAGTCGGGAAATAATTGTGCAGGTTCTTGCTCGGGTTCCAGTAATGGAGGTTGTGCTGGACAGAGCTCAGGTTCTCGCAGACGCAACAGTACTGAGAGTTCCCAGAACAATAAAGATGATGATTCGCGAAAACTTTTGAGTGCTGATGAGAAGGAAAAGGTACCTTCCGATTTAGGAAATCAAAAGGAATTGAATTCGTCCATAGCTTCTATGGATACTCCCGACAGCGATCATCACTCAATAAATTCTATGACAAATGATAAGGAAAATAGTCCTGTAAAACAGACCACAAAGAGACTCAAGAAGTCGGAGTGCACTTCTTCGTCGTCAGCTGATGATGCTCCAAGCAACAAGTCCATCATAACAGATAATAAGTGGAGCGAAACTTTTATACGTAGTGGTGGTTTGAAGCATCTTTACGACATATTCATATCGGGTCAGTTGCAGCAAAGCTCCTATCCCAAAGAGCTGCTCAATGAATGGCGTCACGATTGCCTGGCCAGTCTTTTGCGAATTTTGTGGTTACTTGGTTTCGAAGAAGATTTCCACGAAGACATGTTGGTTTCAATATCCAAACCCAAGGAATTTATGCTGGAAATGATGACGGTGGATGCATGTTTGAGACGATTATCATCCATACTGAACGATGAGGCCTACAGCAATTATTTGGCCAATACTTCAAGCTATCAGTATCATCACCTAAGAACTGGTTTTTGGGGTCGGGCGCAGGTTGTTCAATTCGCCATGAATATAATGGTGAGTTTTGTACATGCTTCGGCGGATGCCAGAAGTTCTTTATGGGCTCATGCTGAGTATTGCAATTGGGTGCAAAAGTTCATATTGGAAGATCCCGAGCCAGCAGTACGCCGTGAAATATGTGCTGGATTGTACCGCATCTGTTTAGGAAACTCTCAGAGCTATCAACTGCTACTTGCCCCATTACTGAGAAAATTAATATCCTTCCTGCCTGTGGCAGAAAAGATGACATCGTACAACCATCACAACCCTTATATGTTGAGTGATGATGGTAAGGAACCTTATGGACCAGCCTGTCGTGATTATTTCTGGCTATTAGCTCGATTAGTAGACACATTGTCACCGGAAATGGTAAAATCCTCCTTGGAGTCTTCTTCCTTCAATGAGGATGCTATTGACATTGAAAAGTTGTGCCAATCTGTGGCCCAAAGCATATTGACTCGAGAATTCTACGAAACACGTTATGGTATGCAGGACGACGGTTTGGTGGGCCTCATAAATCTCATGTCGAATTTAGTAAAATACGACCCCACTTTCAAATTTAGTCCAAAGGCCATACAATTCATAGAGCAAATATTTGAGTTCTTGTTTGACATGCCTTCGCCGAATAATCGCCAAAAACCCAAGTGTAAATCGGCCACCTCTAGAGCAGCGGCATATGATCTATTGGTGGAGTTGTGTAAAAATTGTCCCAAGAACTATACATTTTTGCATCAGAAGCTACTGGCACAACATACACCAGGTCCCAAGCCACCATATCCCTGGGACTATTGGCCCAGAGACGAGGGCCGTTCTGAGTGTGGCTACGTGGGATTAACAAATTTGGGGGCTACTTGTTACATGGCTTCCTGCATACAGCATTTGTATATGATGCCACAAGCGAGGGCAGCGGTACTGCGTGTACCACCCGGAAAAGCACAAAAGCATGCTCCAACTTTACTTGAACTCCAACGAATGTTTGCCTACCTATTGGAATCCGAACGCAAAGCTTACAATCCCCGTTCATTTTGCAGAGTATATCAAATGGATCATCAGCCTCTAAACACTGGCGAACAAAAAGACATGGCCGAGTTCTTTATAGATCTTGTATCGAAATTGGAAGAGATGACTCCCGATCTAAAGGATTTAGTCAAGCGTCTATTTTGTGGTACACTTAGCAACAATGTTGTGTCGTTGGATTGTGATCATGTCTCACGAACAGCCGAGGAATTTTACACAGTACGTTGTCAGGTAGCAGATATGCGTAATCTGCAAGAGTCCTTAGATGAGGTTACGGTCAAAGACACCTTAGAGGGAGACAACATGTACACCTGCTCGCAGTGTGGCAAAAAAGTGAGAGCTGAAAAGCGAGCCTGCTTCAAAAAGTTGCCACAGATTTTGTGTTTCAACACTATGCGGTATACGTTCAACATGGTCACCATGCTAAAGGAGAAGGTGAATACCCACTTTTCGTTTCCCATGCGTTTAAATATGTCTGATTATGTGGAGAAATCATTGATGCCGCATCAGTATAAGGGTAAGTCGGTGGAAGATTTCCAAATAAGAGGTGCATAAGCTAATGGTGTTGTGTTTCAGAGGAACGCGAAAAACGCAAAGCTGAGGGCGAAGGCAGTGAATTGGAAGATGATTTAGAGGAATGCTTAGAGTGAGTATTTTTAGAGTGTTTAGCAAAATGGACATGCACAACGGGAATGAAATTTTTGTAGATATGAACTTGTTGGTGTTACTGTTCACACTGGCACAGCTGATGGAGGCCACTATTACAGTTTTATTAAGGAACGTAACAAGTCTGCCATGCAACACGATCGCTGGTTCCTTTTCAACGATGCAGAGGTGAAACCATTCGATCCATCACAAATAGCAGCCGAATGTTTTGGCGGAGAAATGACGGTAAGTATAAGGAAGGATTCTTTTGATGTTATCCCACAATTTGACCAATTTTGTTTGCAGAGTAAAACCTACGATTCGGTCACAGAAAAATATTTAGATTTTAGTTTTGAGAAAACCAATTCAGCATACATGTTGTTCTATGAACGACGTTTGCCTGAACATTTAAAGGAGAAGCATGCCCATCTCTTAGCCTCTCCCACTTTGGCAAAATCTCCCATAAAAACAACGAATGAATCTGCTACAGAGAAGCCTAAAGATGTGGCGTCCTCAGACAAACCAGAAGACAAAGATGGGCCCACCAAAATGGAGGTTGTGACAGAAGACTTAGACAAAAACAATTGTGATAGTAGTAGTAAAGCCGAGGAGAAAGAAAAAGAATTTGAAACAGAAGTTCCATCCACCTCTATGGGGTCAGCATCTACATCTGCGACTTCATCGGCAGCGCATAAAATGGCAGAACACTTTACTAGGCCTCAATTGAGCAAAGAATTGGAAGATTGGATATGGCAAGATAATCGACAATTTCTTCAGGATCGTAACATTTTTGAGCACACCTATTTCAAGTGAGTGATGCAAAAGAGTTTTTAAAAAAGCATAAAATTGCCATTATTTGTTGTTTTTTTTTTTTTAGTTTTATGTGGCAAATTTGCGGTCATATACCGCAGACGCTAATAGCTCAGCAAGATGTTACCTGTATGGCTGCCAAATTATCGGTTTCATTTTTCATTGAAACATTTATACACGCCAAAGAAAAGGTATTGCTTGTCTTGATACTTACTATAGAAGTTTCATTTTATTATGGTTATTTCTTTAATTTATTGTTTAGCCCACTATGGTGCCATGGGTGGAGCTGTTGACCAAACAATTTAATGCCAGTCAAGAAGCTTGCGAATGGTTTTTGACCCATATGTCTATGGAACCGTGGTGGCCCGTTCAAGTTTTAATACAATGTCCCAATCAAATGGTTCGGCAAATGTTCCAACGTTTAGTAATACATGTCATTCAAAGACTTCGGTAAGTGAGATGATGATAAGTTAAGAGCATATTTGTTAGCCTATAAATTGGATATTTTTATGAAATCTATTCAAATAATGATTGAAGATAGAAACAGTATTGGGAAATTGCTAAATACTTATAACATTCAATGGACATTTTAAGCTAAAAAGGATTTAATACTTTTGCCACTAATCCTGGTAAATTTTGGAACATTATGTTTGTGATTGGCAAAAACTGTCAATGTAGTTCTAGTTACACTTACGCCATTTAAAAAGTGTTAATGATAAGTTGCCTAAAAAAATGTGTGGCTTCGGATTATAAGATGAAACGAAGAAAGCTATAAGAAGATATATACAATTTGAAGACATTTATTTTTTTTTATAAATTTTCTTGTTTTTAAAGTGCGTAGTATACTTTTGTGTACTTAACATTTGAACGGGATTGCCCTGCTTTCGGACTAAACTCTTAGAAGTCTTATCAATGAGTTAAAACAGTCTGTTTGCGCTTTCTTTTTTTGGTCTTAAAATCTTATTGTCCGGCTTTAGACCATTGTTTAGTGCTTTCTATTCAAAAACATTTAAAAAAGGAGCAAAAAGTGTGTTGTTGCTAGAAGCATTTGACTGGTTTCGTTTATCGCGATTTCATTTTCAACCAAGAAAAATCGTCAGAAGGAGATGTCAAATGGATCCTGGTGGTTTACAACCATTCCAACTAGAGTAAGTTGTAAAGCAGACATCCAATTGACATCTCCTTCTGATGATTTTTCTTGGTTGAAATTAAATCGCGATAAAGGAAACCAGTCAAATGCTTCTTTTTAAATGTTTTTTTGCTATACTATTCTTTGAATAGAAAGCACTAAACAATGGTCTAAAGCCGGACAATATCCTGCAATGGAATCTCAAAGAGTTAAAACTTTAATCGGATAACATTTATGCCTAGTGAAAAATATCTCCTTTATTCCATTATTCCATAATGTGGGATATTTGTGGAATAAAGGAATCTCAAACTAATCAAGTGAAAAAGTCTAAAAATGTTTTTATTTGGTTTTATTAACTACATATAATTAAAATAATTTTAATTTTTCTTACAAATAATTTAACATATGTTTACCAAGGTTCCGATTCCGTTGTTTCTTCAGGATTATCTGTTGCTTCTAGCATTGTAGATGATGTTGTATTCTCGGTGGTATCAGTGTCAGCATTTTTAGGAGGCATTGTCGTAGTCGTTGTTGTAGATGTTGTTGTGGAAGACATGTGTTTATGACGTTTCTCAGAGTTAAATGAAAATAAATCCATGAAGTTCTGGGATAAAAAGATAAAGTTCAGATAAAAGATAAAAATATTCAGTCTATAAATATTTTTATTGAAAAATGTTTTCATATTCTCATGGGCAAATTTGTCAAGCTTGATTGAGGCAAAATTAATTCTCACAAAAAATTTTTAGATATTTAAATTTAATAAAAAATTTCATTGAAATTTAATTTTCTAGAAGATAAATTTTTGAAAATATTTCGTCGAAATTTGATTTTCATAGAAAATTTTGTCAAAATTTGATTTTCATAGAAAATTTCGTCACAATTTGATTTTCATAGAAAATGTTGTCGAAATTTGATTTTCATAGAAAATTTTGTGGACATTTGATTTTTATAGAAAATTTCGTGGAAATTTGATTTCATAGAAAATTTCGTTAAAATTTGATTTTCAAAGAAAATGTTGTCAAAATTTGATTTTCATAGAAAATTTTGTCAACTATTGATTTTCATAGAAAATTTCGTTAAAATTTCGATTTTCATAGCAATTTTCTTCGAAATTTTATTTTTATAAAAAAATTGGTCAAACTTGATTGTTATAGAAAATTTCTTCGAAATTTGATTTTCATAACGAAATTTGTCGAAAGTTGATTTCCATAGAAAATATTATCGAAATTTGATTTTCATAGAAAATATCGACGAAATTTAATTTTCATACAAAATTTCGTCAAAATTAATTTTTATAGAAACTATCATCGAAATTTGATTTTCATAGAAAATATCATCGAAATTTAATTTTCATAGAAAATTTCATCAAAATTTGATTTTAATAGAAAATATTGTCAAAATTTAATTTTCATAGAAAATTCCGTCGATATTTGATTTTCAAAAAAAAAGCGACGAAATTTAATTTTCAAACAAAAATTTTGTCGAAATTTAATTTTCATTGAAAATTTTGTCAAAATTTGATTTTCTAGAAAATTTTGTCGAACATTTGTCGAAAAAAAATAGAAAATTTTGTCGAAATTTGATTTTCATAACAAAATTTGTCGAAAGTTGATTTCTAAAGAAATATTATCCAAATTTTATTTGCTAGAAAATTTTGTCGAAATTTGATTTTATTGAGATTTTATTGCAGGATATTTGATTTTCATAAAAAATTTCGTCAAAACTAGATTTTTATACAAAATTTGATTTCATAAAAAAATTTCGTCAAAATTTGATTTTTTAGAAAATTTGATTTTCATAGAAAATTTTGTCGAAATTTGTTTTTCATAGAAATTTTCGTCGAAATTTGTTTTTCATAAAAAATTTCGTCGAAATTTGATTTTGAAAGAAAATTTCGTAGAAATTTGATTTTCATAGAAAATTTTGTCTAAATTAGATTTTCATAGAAAATTTTGTCGAAATTTGATTTTCATAGAAAATTTCGTCGAAATTTGATTTTCATAGAATATTTTGTCGAAATTTGTTTTTCATAGAAATTTTCGTCGAAATTTGTTTTTCATAGAAAATTTCGTCGAAATTTGATTTTGAAAGAAAATTTCGTAGAAATTTGATTAGAAATTAGATTTTCATAGAAAATTTCGGTAAAATTTGATTTTCATAGAAAATTTTATCGAAATTTGATTTTCATAGAAAATTTCGTCAAAATTTGATTTTCATAGTAAATTTTGTCGGAATTTGATTTTCATAGAAAATTTTGTCGAAATTTGATTTTCATAGAAAATATCGTCAAAATTTGATTTTCATAGAAAATTTCTTCGAAATTTGATTTCCATAGAAAATTTTGTCGAAATTTGATTTTCATAGAAAATTTCGCAAGGATAAAGAGTTTCATAGAAAATTTGGTCAAACTTTGAGTTTTATAGAAAATTTCGTCAAAATTTGAGTTTCATATAATACAATAATACTGAATTAATTTATAATTACAATCAAATAAGTGAGTTTTATTTGAAGTATCCACTTTCATTTATTTATATGAACATTAGATCGTTAAGAAAAAACTTCTCAACCTTCTTGGCCAACATAAATAAAATCATCGATTCAATTGAATTAATTATACTCGTCGAAACAAATATTGCAGATGATGAAAATGACCTTTTTAATATTAATGATTTCAATGGCACCTTTCTTAACAGAGAGGGTATTGGCGGTGGTATAGCCATATATGTGAAACGAAACTTAAAGTACATCACAATGAATCTTACTACCCAATATTATGAATCAATTCGACTAGACATATCGATTGGCAATAAAGAACTATCTATTCTATCTATCTATCGCCCTCCAAGTAAAAACACAAGATTGTTTATAGATGAGTTGGAACATAGTATTAAAGAAATTCATAAAAATCAGGCCTTAATAATAATTGGTGATATGAATATTAATATAGCCGCAGAAATAAACAAAACCACTAGATCTTACTTGGATATGATGTCCGCTTATGGTTTAGAATGCATGGTTACCAACATAACAAGAGAAGAGGTAAACAAAAATAAAGGTACGTGCATTGACCACCTATTTATACGTAAAACCAAATCCATACCATCAGCTAGCGCATCGGTTATACTCACTACTATTTCGGATCACTACTCCCTATTCGGATGTATGGGAGTCGACAACAACCAATTTATAAGCAGCGAATGCACAGCGAAGGGAAATGCAAGCATTAGCAAGGAGCCATCTAAATTTTTTTCAGTTAATTCTAAAAAAGTAAATGATCTTATAAAAAAAACAGATTGGAGGAATATAATTAATCAAAATGAAAGCTGCAACGCAAAATTTGAAAGTATGTATCTCAAATTCAAAGAAATATATTCAAACTCGACCCAAATGTCAAAAAAAATCAAAAAAAGAAACAATTATCCATGGCTGAGTGACCAAATTTTGAAATGTTGCGATATGAAAGACAAACTTTATCAACGGCATAGAAAAAACAGAAACAATTTAGAAAAAGAAAGAGAATATAAATCATTCAACAACAAACTTAACCAAATGATAAACAATGCCAAAAATGAATACAGGATGAAGGAATTCATAAAAAATAGAAAAAACATGCGTGGTACCTGGTCATTAATAAATGAAATTATCGGGAAAAAAACTCACAATGTGGATGAAGTCATAAAGAGAAACTTCAAAAATATAGACCTAAAAATAGTTACCGAAGAATTCGCTATACAATTTAAAGCAAATGTCCAAAATATTCTTCATGACTGTGATATAAAAACAAACTTTTCTCAAGTAATAAGAGCCCAAAATACAATTTTTATGGAACAAACCAATGAAACTGAAATTTTAAATATAATTAAAAACATTAATTCCAATAAAGGAGCCGGCTTTGATGGGATTCGACCGGTGGATATTAGAAAAAATGCAGAAATATTTGCACCAATAATAACCAACATTGTAAACTCCAGTTTAAATGAAAACGTAATTCCCAATATGTTTAAAACTGCACTTGTAAGGCCTATATATAAAAATGGAAATAAAACTGACTATAACAATTATCGACCAATATCTATTCTACCAGTGATCGAAAAGGTACTGGAAGAAATTGTTGTACGAAGGATGAACGATTTTTTGTGCAGATATAAGATTATAAGCAAGCAGCAATATGGTTTCCAAAAAGGACGAAATATTAACCAACTACTGGGTCACTTTTCATCATATATAAATAAATGTCTAGATACAAAAATGCATTGCCTCGTACTATTTGTTGACTTTAGCAAAGCGTTCGACACCTTATCACATGCAAAACTTCTTGATGTACTGGAAAGAGTTGGCATACGAGGAAACTGCCTTGAATGGATCAAAAACTACTTGTACTGCAGAAAATACAGAGTCAAAATTGATGAACATCTGAGCCAGGAGAAGGATTTGCATTATGGAGTTCCTCAAGGATCAAAACTCGGGCCCATACTATACCTAATATATGCAAACGAAATGATTAGACAAGCCAACTGCAGCAAAATATTTGCCTATGCTGATGATACGGCTATAATTGTTGCGCACAATGATTTGGAGAGAGCAGTAGAGAATATGCAAAATGAGCTTTACAACATAACAAAATGGTGCCATGACAATGGATTAATCATCAATGCGAACAAAACCAAGCTAATGCATATTAAACAGCCTCACATTCCAACGTGTGACATAAACATAAAGTTTCATAACAATGACTGCCTGCATAAGAAACAACTATCTACAACATTTGCAAATGATACATGCGATAAAATAATCGAGGTAGTTGGTACATATAAATACCTTGGAGTTATGGTTGACCATAATTTTAACTGGAAGGAACATATTCTGAACCTGAATAAAAAGTTAAGAAAAGTCTCCTATGTGCTTTATCATCTAAATAATTGTGCGCCAATACACGTAACCAAACAGGCGTACTACTCATTAGCGGAATCCTACATACGTCACGGCATTACAGCATATGGAAACTCTTCTCATTGCAATACACTACAAAAGTCTCAAGATAGGCTAATTAAAATATTAATGAAAAATAAATCAGCCAATTCACCCCGCAATCACTTACAATACGCCTCCACTCTCACCCAAAGATACACTTCCGTCCGACAAAATCAGATCAATTATAATACACCCGAAGAGACAATAAAGGAGTTCATGAAAATTCAAAATATAATGACCATCAAGAACATTTATAAAACAACAATAATCAAGGAATTCGAAGACGCAAATTTTTTGGAGCCTATCAGTCACTCCCATAATACGAGAAGAAGAGCTGAAGGAAGATTTAAAACGCCAAGATTCAATAACAAATATGGCAAGAACTCGATTGAAGTACAATTACCCAGCATTTTAAACGCCTTGCCAATGGAAATTTTTAGCATACAAAACAAAATTAAGAGAAGAAAAAATATTAAACAATTTTTCTTAAACTCGCAATGAAGCGAAAAATTTAAATAATATTGTAAAATATGAACTAAGAATCAAATTTGTTAATTAATTTTTTTATACATTGTCTTTTATAAAACCTGCATACAAGCCACGGCTTCGCGGGGATTATTTGTTATGTATGGAAACAATTTGTTACTCAATAAAATTCAAATTGAAATTGAAAAAAAAAAAAAAAAAAAAAAATATAAATTCTCGTCGAAATTTTATTTCATAGAAAATTTTGTCAAAATTTGATTTTCGTCGAAAGTGGATATCAGATTCGTTTTCAACAACCATATATCTTTCTTTCGAGTTTCATATTGAGCTGGTATCCAAATTTGGATACCAAATTTTTGACTTAAATTATTATCGCCGCACCCATTTTCGAAATCTGGCGTTTTTGGAAAAATGATAAAAAAGATTCCTTTGTGTTAAATTTCGTGAGGATCTAATAACAAGCGATAATTTTATTGTAATATTAGTACAAATCGAACCGTATTTTGTACACGCATTAACATGGATTGACAGACAAACAAGCAGACTTAACTAAATCGAAGCAGAAAGAGATACTAAGTCGATTCGTATACTTATCAATGGGTCTAAGTCTATTCCGCTTTACCACAGTAGTGTGCCAGGTATTGAATTCCACCAGGATGCTAAAGTCTGCCGCTAATGTGTTATCACAACTGACTCACATTCCCATGGCAGCCGGTTGTAAGTACCGGATTGACACGATAAATTCCTTTATGGACAAGGGCTGCCGCCTCAGTGTACAACACACTGCTACAACAACAAAAATAGACTCAAATTGTTGTTGTTGTTGTAGCCACATTTTCATGTGGAGGTGGCGATCCTCGTCAAACTCCTGTGGGTGAGCTTGCTCTTTCCGGTCCAAAGAACCGATCGCCACGGGAACAAGGGGGCGAATTCTTATTTAAAGGCGCCAATAACTCGCCTTGTCCTTATCGATCATCATAGTCACTCAGTATTTGTGCGAGAGTCGTTGCCGTCCGGCCTCTCATTGAGACTCTCCGCTCGATACCGTTGATTGTACGCGACAGCCGTTGCAGCTACTCCCTATGGAGCACTCCACTTTCCGCAACCTATGGACGCCCGGTAGCTCACAGCTAAGCTTCTCGTGACAGCAATGACACCACACAAACCGGAACCAAAGAACCAAAACAAAAAAAAGATGCTATCGTTAAATTGAATTCCCTATTTACTTACGGACATGGACATTCGTTTCAAATTTTGATCGCTAATTGATTTCTGTTTTACATCATAGATAACTGTCCAATGATATTTTTTGAAAAATTCTTTTTTTAAACTTAGGGTCTTAACCTAAAAATATTAAACATTTAAAGACTCTCCTATTAGTAAGGCTGTTATGAGTCTTTGACTATGGTTCATTATTGTCTTGTCCCAAAGTCAATTTCCTAACTTCAACGATATTTTGACCTTCATTTTAGATTTTTGTCTTTAATAACAAAACTCAAGGTTAAGGATTTATTAACCTACCGTTAAAAATAAAAAATCCTTAATATAAAAGAAAATATTTTTCACCAAAGGCAACGTTTCCTTAAAAAGTTGTAAAATTGGATCGGATATTTAAAAGTCGGAGAATCAATATTTCAGTGCACAGTAGCGACGGCTCAAGGCCTTTGGTGGGCGAAGATTATTTTAATTTTACAATTTTCATTTGTTTGGCAATTTTTTTGCTTTTGGTGTGGCAAAAGTATAAGGTCGTTGGACCTTCCGACGCAGTGGCTAGGAGTTAACCTTGCTTGAGATTGCTCAAAATTCTGTAAAATGGAAATTTTGCCTATGAACATTCCACTAAGAAACAGGGGCAAACCTCTCACATATAAATGAGTGCTGTCTGATGTTTAGGCTCAATGATAAGGGGCCTCCTTTATATAGCCGAGTCCGAACGGCGTTCCGCAGAGAAGTTTTACATGGCATAGTACCTCACAAATGTTGCCAGCATTAGGAGGGGAAAACCACCTGTGAAAATTTTTTCCGATGATCTCGCAAGGATTCGATCCCAGGCGTTCAGCGTCATAGGTAGACATGCTAACCTCTGCGCTACAGTGCCCTCCTTTCGATATTTTGTTATCATAAATTAGTAGACAAATATTTGTGCAGAGTCGTGGGTTAGATTTCCACCCAAAGTTTAAGTCTGTCGCTACTTTGGTGAAAATTGTCTAAGTCTGATTTCAGACAGCCACTATAACCTAAATTCACAACTTTATCATTTGATTTTGTTGTTTTTCACTCAGAATTGCCTCAATTTTATTAGAATTTTAATAGAAAAATATTCCTACTTACATTTGAAGTGTTTTCTAAAAATTTTAAAAAGTCCATTTTTGCATTCATTATCCTTCTCATTAAACGCTCCATAAAGTTGGGATTTTCATGTCTTGTATGTTTTATTGGTGGTGCTACTGTAGTGCTTGTGCGGGTTGGCTCCTCATCATCATAATCTGAGAACAGATCCTCACCATCTAACATGTCGAGTGGGAAAAACGCCGAAACATGGCAATTATAAATAGCAATAATAAGCAAAAAAGATGCGACTAGTTTCATTTTAATATAACTTATAGCACTTTGCGTTATGACAAATCGATTAAACTGATTATCTAGTTCGAATTAAAAAAGAAGAAACCTTAAGTCTAACACCAGTTACTGGCATTAGATGAAATTTAAGCCCTGAAGAACATTTGAGTAAATAAAAAAATGTTACGTTTTTTTTTGGGAGTAAATATTTGAAGGCCAGACATGCTGAAGTTTTTTTTAGTTCAGTGTGGCTACAAGTTGATCTGATTGAAGGTCATATGGAAATGTGAGACGCACATTTTGGTGAATACACAAATTGGGTTAGTTTAGCTTTTATAAAAATTTGAATTTGATGAACTCATCCTTTCCACAAAAAGGCCAAACATACAAAGTGTAAAAGGAATTGGGGTTCAAGAACCATTTAATGCAAATAGTGTGCGGAATATATTTCTGAGTTATATTTTAAACACTTTGTTATATGAACATAACAACATTTGCCTGCTTTTTAAACCCTTTTTGTCCATGCAGTTGCAGTTACTGAAAATTTTACCAAACCTTGTTGACCTCTTTTAGGACAATTGATAGTTAAGTGGTAAACTATGCAGAATCTAAACATATGTAGAACAGCTCCAGAAGGAAGCAAAGATTCTTCTTCCTATGCCGGTACACAGTAATAACCCCAAAGAGCTTACATGTGAATTTTCAAAATTTGGAGTAATAGCTCTAGCGATTCTTCACATTTGGTAATATATTTGTCAAGATTATCTTCGGAGCTTCTGCCATGCCACATGAAGAGTTACCGAACAAAACTTAGAACTCCAATTCTAAAGGCTATTTAGGACTTTTAGGAAGCGGTATTAGGCACTGCAATTATTGTATTTCACCAAGTCCAGCTGATGAAGCTCGGACAGCCTCTGCATGGCTACAGTTCTCTTTTCTGTTTTGAGTGTTTTTATAGCCCCTGGATATATATAAAAGAATATAAATATAAATATAAAATAAAGTAAAACAATCATTTAAAGCTAGAGTGATTAAACCCCTTTGGAGGAAATAGGCTGATCAGCAAATGAATACGTGTAGATCGATATAGGTGTCAGACCAGTCGGTTTCGCAGATCAACAGCTATAGATGTGATATTTGTTTGTATGGGAACCCTATCTTAGCATAAATCTTCTATTTGAAAAAAATACACGACCTATACCAAATTTCAGCCCAAGTTTAGGTTAGGTTGAAGGGCACGCGAATAGCAACTTCGGTTACTAGCCGCTTTACTGAGAGATTTTTGGTGCATTATTTGCGCCCTAGAGGAAGGAAAAAGAGAAGAAGGAGAAAAATCAGATAAACCTTACAAGAGAGCAAAAAGGGGAGAAAAACGAAACTAACGCATAAGATAAGAAGAAAAACTCACCGGGGAGTATGATCCAGTCAAACAATTCAGGCCTACAGAACTCCAGAATGACAAGAGGGCTATCAACCTGTAGGGAATCCAGGCATGAAAAGAGGTGTTTATCTAATATCCTATGTCACTGCCCGTGATGGGAAAGCAAAATTTCCAATTACGGGCAGTGACACAACAAGTGCTCGACCGTCTCCAGCTCCAGCTCCTCCTCCTCATCGCACATCGTGCACAAGTCTGCCTCTACTTGTGCAGAGCGCGTAGTCAAAGACCTGACCTTACAAAGACAAGTAAGAACTACTTTTAGCAGTTGTACATTTGCTGAAGCTTCTATAGGTGAGCAAGCTCATTCCGGCTTTTAGGACTGATCCCGCGGAAACGTATTGGCCATTAGTTATTTGAAGGCGCCAATAGCTCGCCTTGTCATATCAATAACCACAGGGACTCAGTATTTCATTTCATTAATTTCAATACATATAATACAAAGTCATGCTTCCTCCTACAGGGCCTTTGACAACCTACAGCACCAGCTAACGCTATATTCGCGCAGATATCGTAGAAGACTCCCACCTTGGCAAGAAATAGTGGAGAAGACGTCCACCCTGCCAAGAATAGTGGCCCCGTATCCAATTATATATACTTCCAGATATAGTTATTTACAGCATCAGTTAGAATTATATATAATTGGATATAACAGATCAATTTGGATCTAATTAGTTCCAATTATATGTTATCCGAGATATATTTAAATCTGACCATGTAAATTTTTTTACTCGGACGGAAGGAAATTTCCATACCTCACCAACGATGTATTTATAAAACATTTTATCTACTATAAATTCAATTTAGACTACATGTACAAATGTGCCCTTATATGGGAGCTTCAACAAAATATTGATCATTTCGTCCATGGAAGATACTTTTACGCATGCAATTTCTAGAAAAATTGGAATAAAAATATGGCTTCCAGAGCAAAAATACCAAAAATCGGGGATACGTTTGTATGGGACTAACACCTAAAGTTAGTAAAGACCGATCTGGAAAATTTTCGGCACAGTTGTAGATAGGTCTAAGGAAACCTCACGTTCAGCCAAATCGGATAAAAAGTACGCATTTTATAAGCTTAAGTTGTTTAATTTGGAGATTGGTATAGCTGCCTTATACAGAAATTTCCAAATTAAACTTAAAATTCGTAAAATTCGTACTTTTTATCCGATTTGGCTGAAAATTGGAACGTGCAGACATATCTACTGTGCCGAATATGGTCCAAATCGGCCCAACTTTAGGTGTCGGTCTCATACAAACGCATCCCTTATTTTCGGTATAAAACATATCGTGCTAAATTTTGTAAATATCGGATCAAAACTGTGACTTCTACAGCCTTATAGGCCATATCGGCTGAGAGATATTTATGGGAGCTATAAATCTAGACGGACTTTTATAAAATTTTGCAAATGTAGTGAGACATCAAATAAAACAAATCGCGCTAAATTTTGTAAAGTTTGGATCAAAATTGTGGCTAATATAGTCTTAACAAGCCATATCGAATGAAAATATATATGAGAGCTATATCTAAATCTGAACCAATTTTAATGAAATTTTGCACACGTATTGGGACGTCAAATAAAACATCTTGTGCATAATTTTGTGAAGATCGGACCGAATTGTGGATTCTACAGCCTTAATAGTACATATCGGATAAAAGATATATATGGGAGCTATATCTAAATCTGAACCGATTTTGTTCAAAATCTAAAGCGTTCGTCCTTGAACCAAAAAACTGACTTGTGCAAAATTTTGTAACAGTCGGACAACAAATGAGACCTATACCTTGATTACAAGAATACATGGACAGACAGACAGACGGACCGACGGAAGTGATTCGAAGCCGATCGGCATACCTATCAATGGGTCTAGCTCTTCTCCTTCTTAGCATTGCAAACAAATACACAAATTCATAATACCCTGTACCACAGTGGTGGTGTAGGTTATAAATAGCGAAATAATTTTCCATTGCTTCAGTTGCTGTGTTTTATTTCAGTACTATTTAGAGGTTATGTTTTCTAAATCTTTAACAAAAATTACTACAAAAAATAGTAAAGTAAAATCCAAAATTTTGAATAAAAAATTCCCCATTTTTGTCCCATCAAATCCCCATGTCAAAAATGTAGTCCCCATTTTCGAAAACAAATCCCTAATTTGGGGAGAAATCCCCAATAATAATCTACGGCAATAAAACATGCGTTTTAGATTAGTTTTGTATGATTCTCTCTCTCTCCCTCTCTATTCCTTTTAAATAACCTGTATTTTCGATTTATATTTCAGTGCATCGCAATCACATTTATATTTGAAAACGGAATCTGATATCGATGACAAGGAGGTTATCGGAACGGCCTCGTGTGTTACCCGTTTCATAAGTTCATTGACCATTCTGATGGAGCATGGTGCTAAAGCCCACCTACGCAATTTATCGGAGTTCTTTGGCCTGCTCTTCGAGTTTTCTCGCATGGGCGATGAAGAGACATTATTCTTGTTGCGCATAGGTGTCATAAAGAGTGTGGCCGATTTTTATTTGGGCAATAAGAATCACGATAATGTAAAACCACGTTGAATGATTTGTCAAACAACATTTTTTTAATTGAATGATTTCTTTTTCAATGCTACAGCTTGAGGTTGGTTCGGATAACGATGATAACTCTTCGGATGAGGCTTTATCTGTGGACAAGACAAGACCGGCTTCCTTGGATAAAATGATAGCTTTGGTTGCCAGTTTGGTAGAAAGATCCAGAGGGCAAGATTTACGTCTAAAACTATCACCCAAGGACTATAATGCCATAGCAGGGGGAAAAGTAAGATTTTAATGTTAGCCCATAGCTATTGTGGTTCTTATTTCTTTCCTTTCAGGGTTTTCCATTTTTGTATCAGCAAATCAAGGATAACATAAATCCTCATCAAACCCGTCATTTGATACATGCCCTCTGTCGTTGGGATGAACGTTTGGCCAATCAAATTATAACCATGTTATTTACGTCGGTTACCAAACATACCGAGTTGTGTGGTCCCTTCTTCAAGCTACTCACATTGCTGACCGAAACACAGGGTGGTCCTTCGGGCCTACCCTGTTTTTCACAATTGGTCTTGCAACGGGTCTGGGATGCTGCTGAGTACTGTCCACAATCTGCTTTGGATTGGCTGGCATTCCAGGCACCGAAAAATAAGATTGCTCATGCCTGGATTTTGCAATCGGCTGACACATGGGTGGAACAATATCTGTTGGCCCATCATAATTCCAGAGTTCGTAATGGTAAGCTTTTGCAGTAACATGTTAAATGGATTTGAATTTGGCTTTACCAAAAAAGAGTTATATTGTATTGCAGCTGCCGCTTATTTATTGGTCTCGTTGGTTCCTTCACAACCATTCAGAGCAAATTTCCGTATACATTCGTTGCACAAACTTTCATCGTCTTCATCAACTCATATTTATCGGTGAGTGGACACTTTGCTGGCTTGCCAAATGCATTTAAATTTAAATTTTTTTCCTTCATTACAGCGAACTAAGTAACGATGCTCAAATAATACTTCACAATATAATAAATCTCTTATTGCGTTTATTGCGACCGGCTAGAGCATATGCCGATATTGGTGTTCATGGTACTACAAAATTAACTTCTTACTTTAGCCTCTTGGGCTATTGTATGGCTTCGAAGACTGAAAAGGCTATGGTAAATAACTTTTAAGGCATATGAAAACCATAAGGGGATCTTGATTTTTGTTTTGCCTTTCATACACTTTAGATGGGTCCTTATATGCGTGCTTTGTGGGATCTGTTCCATCCGCGTTTATCCGAGCCCAGTGTGCCAGCCCATCACAACAAACATGCTTTGCTAGCATTTTGGCATCATACCATTGTCGATTGTCCAGAGAATGCTTTGATTGTGGCTAATTGCGCAGAAATCACTAGGAATATAGCATTTAATTATATTTTGTAAGTTAGAGTTAGAATTTGAAGCAAAAATTTGTATGTAAAATGTTTCTCTTTCACATCCTTAGAGCTGATCATGATGATTCGGAAATTGTGGCTTATAATCGTGCCATGTTACCCGCCTACTATGGCCTATTGCGTTTATGTTGTGAACAGAGTCGTAGTTTGACCCGCCAACTTGCAGCCCATCAGAATTTACAATGGGCATTCAAGAATATAACACCTCATCCTACACAATATGCAGCGGCTGTTGATGAATTATTCAAATTAATGACTTTATTTGCCACTCGTCACATGGATGCCAGTGAACAGGAAAAACACGAAGTCACCACATTCCGTCGAACAACATTGTCAGCCTACTTAACAGGCTTGGATGCCAGAGTTTCTTGGGGTACTCTGATAAATGCTTTTCGAATTTTGGGTACGCATAAAGAAATTTTTGGAAAAATGTGCTTTTCCATGTTTTTACCAACCATTCATATCATCAACAATGTTGTACTTTCTATGAAAATTAACTTTGATGGAATTCCTTTTTTATTTAAATAATTTCTGTCCTTTTTTAGTGGACAATGAGGAAGATCGTCTCTTGGTCATATATAATGGTGGCTTGGAGATGTGCTTTGAAGCTTTGCATACCTTACATTCCATGCATCATGAGGCCACTGCCTGCCATGTATCGGGTGATTTACAAGAATTACTTAGCGAAATGGTTTTACTTTTAAGTACTTTGCGTTTAAGCACACGTCTCGATAGTACGGCCACCAAAAAGCAACAACAACAATTGGAACAACAGGTACAACAATTGCAAAAGCAGCAAGAGCAGCTGAAGCAACAGCAACAACAACAACAGCAGCAGCAGCAGCAACAATCGCAACAGTCACCCCAGCAGACACAACAACAGCAGAAGGAAAAACAATTGCAACAGCAAATGCAACAATTACAGTTACAACAAATGCAACAATTGCAGCAACAACATTTCCTGCGACAACATCAACAACATACCGCCCTGCTCAAGGGTCTGCCCGATGCCGTCAAAAGATTGGCAACATTCTTAAATACCTATAACCCACCAGAATTGTGTCGCCTCTCACTGGACGTATTGAAAGAGCTTGTGCGCAATCCCAATTTGGATATTACCAGTATTTTGGCACCCATACTCATTAACTGTCACTTGTCGGCAGCTAGTGCTCCCAATGCCATTGGTCCCTTGGGACCATATTTCCCCAGGCGAGGTGGCAAAACCACATGGCCGGCCATAACAAAGAATATGCCCAGACCACCAAGACCCATGGTGCAAATGTGTATACCGCACAATGAATTGTTGCATCGTGGTGTTGACTTTGAATATGATGCTCAAGTTGAAGCGTTCTATAGGCCCTACCATGATTTCTTGGATGTAATGATGCGCATGGCTGTAAATACAAATCAATTGAATGATACGCTTGTAAGGTTAAGCTGTTTGGTGGCCATAGAGGCGGCACCGTTGGGCTTCAATCTATTCCCCAAATTCTGGGTGGGCATTTACAACAATAAAAGTACCAATAAGTAAGTTATAAAAATTTTTGTAAATTTTGTTTCTTATAATGTCAACGTTTATTTTTTTTTATCTTTTAGATATGCGGAACTTTTGCTTAATTGCCAATATTTAATTGAATATATTCACACAATATTGCGTGATTGTAGAGTCTCCTTAAGTGATCAATATATAAGAGGATTTTTGGAAATTTACTATCCCAAGGTATGTTTAATCGATTAAAGAATAAGAACATGCGGACTATAAAGTCCATACCGTTGGGGGTGTAAAGGGAAACATATGTTTTTTTACGGTTAAGCAACAATCCCATGGTGGCAGCCGGTTGTTCATACCTTTCATGGGCAAGTGCTGCCGCCTCAGTGTAAAACACACTGTCATAACAACAACAACGGTTATGCAAAATCATTTCGAGTTTATGTTGTGGGAAATTCTTTTATCGTCATTGGGTTATCTCACATTTTTTTTATTCAGATAATGCAACTTGAAGCCACTCAGTGGACAACAAATTACAATGAACTATTCCTTATTATTAATATGCAAAATATATTATAATAATGACTTACAAACTAAGATCACAAAATTAACTACTCATTATATTTGAATACAACAAAAAAGTATTTAATTTGTTCAGTGATGGAAATGGAGGCAATAATACCACACAGGAGTTGTTTTCTTCAGTGTACAGCCTTAGTAAACAAGTTATCATGACGTGTTGTCCGGTGTCTCTTAGATAAAGGAACCCTTGACATAGCGCCCGTGCTTTCTATCGTCACCACATGGCGGGTGCAGGAGTCACATATCCGCAGCCCTAACTGCCAACTTTTTACTCAGGGTCGCACGTACATAGGGCCCAATGAACTGTTCATGCGTTCCTTGGGTGACCTAGTGCCCCAATCACGTCGTGAGTGAATCATGATAGCAGATAAGACACGTGTTACTTACTTCCAGCGGGTTATTAGAAAGATATCGCTTACAGAAATATATGGAAGAAGAAGAATATATTGGAAAACGAAGAGAATGACAACAACAGAATGTAAATACAAGGAGAACAATACTTTAAGGTTGCCACATATACATAAAGACACAATGTTCAATCTATTGGGTTGCCCAAAAAGTAATTGCGGATTTTTCATATAGTCGGCGTTGACAAATTTTTTCACAGCTTGTGACTCTGTAATTGCATTCTTTCTTCTGTCAGTTATCAGCTGTTACTTTTAGCTTGCTTTAGAAAAAAAGTGTAAAAAAAGTATATTTGATTAAAGTTCATTCTAAGTTTTATTAAAAATGCATTTACTTTCTTTTAAAAAATCCGCAATTACTTTTTGGGCAACCCAATAGCTATACACATACCCCTGTGACCTAGTGCTTCAATCATGACATGGTCCCTTCTCTGCCACTATAATGTTAGTGTTTTTCCCAGTTCTGGATACAGGAGCCACGTAATCATGCTACTTTCATCCGTCGACACAAAGGTCCAGGTTTCCCAGCATCTCAATCTCGCCATGATGATTCACCTCTCTGCAACTTCAGAAGCTAGGATTTTGCTCATTGTGCCTTGGACACAGGAGCCACAGATCCATTGATCGTTCGTACTTTTCGTCCATCTACATGTATGTTCCGGGGTCCTAGTGACTCAATCACGCCGTGGGTATCTCGTCGCCATAACCGCAACAATCGGTTTTTTCCAATCTACCTCAGACACAGAATTCACTGATCCATTGATCACGCGTAAGTTCTATCCTTCTACACAGACGTCCCGGAAACTTATTGCCTGACCACAAGCCAGTGTTTTGTATAGTGTCCGGTAGGCGCAGGAGCCACTGTTTACGTATACGTTTCATTCGGCGGCACACATGACCCGATCACGTGTGTAACAGCCACCGTTTTGCCCAGTACTCCTGAGACACAAAAGCCACTGAGCTATTGATCGTGCGTATTTTGCATGCAAATGCAAATTTGCTGAAGAAGATTCCATTAAGCAACAGTGCACAGTGGGCCAAATGGCAAAAAAATTGGAAATAAGTCTACAACTTTTTATCTGTTGATTTTAGCCATACAAAATGTTCTAGACATTTGTAGAGGAGGACATAGGCTTTCAGAAAAGTGCTGTTGTTGGTCCATATCTTTAATACAGGGTGAGCTACAGGGTGTCAAAGTTGACCACTTTTGACTTCTCCAAGCTTCTGGGGGCCATAACTTTTGATCTACTCAACCGATTTACATGATTTAGGACTCTAGAGAAAGAGCTTGACAAGATCTAAAAAACTTATGCATAAAGTACCATGCCATCGTGTACTGTTAAGGAGTTATGAATTGTTTAATTTTAAAATATGAAAATTTGGCCTTGGTTTTTTTCAGTGTTTTTTAAATAACTCCGTCAATTTTAAAGCTATAAACTTCATACTTCACACAAATTATGCCAGCATATGTGTGCATAAAATACAAAAGGAATCACGTGAATATCTTTGGCGGTTTAAAAATGGCATCGTTTTCAATATGAAAAATATTTTTTTTGTCAAAAAATTGCAAAATTTTTCAAAAAAGATACTCCCATTTCCTTTAAGTTTTCGCAAACTTTGGCCGTCAAAGCATTATCATTTCTTTCCATTTTCACAAAGTCGAGGTATTAAGAAAAGTTTTAAGTGCTAATTTGGCTAATTTCGATATCAAACAACACCGTTATCTTAAGACCAAAATGGCCAATTTTTTTACTAAACTTCAAAAGTTTCTCACTGGAAAAAAAGTTCCACGGGGATTTTTTCGCTTTTTTTGAACTTAAATGAAAGCTTAAAATGTTCCCAACATTTTAAGGTATGTCTCGCCATATCCTAGCCATAAATGAGATCGTAGCGATCAAAATACTGAAAAAAGTCAATTTTCAAGTAGTGCTATATTCATTGCTAAAAAACAAGTATTACGTCACATTTTATTGCAAAGATGTTAAATAAACTTTTATTTGGTAACACTTCTTCTACAAAACACAAAAAGAATCATGGAAATATCTCTATTCTATTCCATTTTATGGAACCGGCAATAAAAAAGTCAATTTTTCAAAAAAGTCGAATTTCCCAAATTTTGTTTTTGTTGTCCTAATTGCACATGACACACTATAGCCATATTTACGCAACATACCTTATCGTAAAGGAAATTTTCATACCTTTCCAACGATGTATAAAACATTTCTCAACTCGGATTCTATCTACTCTAAAATTCATTTACACTTCATTAAACTCTATATAAAAATGTCTATTTGTGAAATGGAACCTTATATGGGGCCTACACTAAAACATTGATAGATTTGCCCAGGGTTTACAATACAAATGTGTTAGAATAAAAAAAGGTCTCCTGCCAAAGTTTAAAAAAATTGGAATAAAAATATGTGTTTTAGAGCGAAAACACTTCGCATCGGCGTGCGTTTGTATAGTACCTACATCTATTTTTAATGTAAGCTGATGATTTTTGAATAAAAAGTAACCTAGAAATATACCTGCATATATATATATATTTGTGTTAAGATTTGATGCAGACAAATGTTACCTGTTTCGCTATGTCGAATTCCCAGGAAATCCACCGTATCAATGAATGTGAAAAAACCTACCCATAAAAAATTCATTGTCATTTTTTTTAACCAAATTCGAGTCCAGGTAAATAATTATAGAAGAGTAAGTAAAAAGAGGCACTTTGGACCCCTTTTTACGATTGCGTCTGATACCTGAAATGGGTCATTAATTGTGAATATATTGCATAAATATTTGAACAAAATCCAAATTTTCTTCATTATATTTTGTAGAGGCGTAAAGGACATTTATAAGTTATGGAAGTCATACTGAGTATTTGTTGAGTATTTGTTTCTTGAGAGGCCTAGGTTCAAAATCAGGGCCAGTGCATCTTCCTCCGTGAATTCTGTAGTCGATTTTGGAGTTGGAATACTTTCTACCATTCTCTTTACCCTTTTCGGAGATGCTAATGGTAAAACATCGACAATTCGTCCAACATTTTTTGGTTGTGTTTTTAACAATGCTGTTTTGAACGTATCTTTTATTAAATTTGGCGGATGTGCCGCCAATAGTTCCTCTTGTTTTTTCTTTTTGGTTTTCTCCGTAACTTCGTCGTATGCTTTGCTAGGCCGGCCGGGAATCAGCGGTTTAATTTCAATAAGTAGATCCGATTTCAGCCACTTCTCATACATTTTGAAAAACTTGATTTTTGCGAATGAACATTCTGGCAACCTTCTCTCAAATGATTTGTAGAATTTTTCAAGTTTGTCTAAAGCGTCTTTAATTATCCTTATTCCATATATGTGGTCCAAAGTGTAAACAAGTTCCTTAAATGACTCCGTGTATGATTTGGAATCATTTTTGATGTCCCATACAATTTTCGACAGAGTGGAATACTTCAGTATGACTTCCATAACTTATAAATGTCCTTTACGCCTCTACAAAATATAATGAAGAAAATTTGGATTTTGTTCAAATATTTATGCAATATATTCACAATTAATGACCCATTTCAGGTATCAGACGCAATCGTAAAAAGGGGTCCAAAGTGCCTCTTTTTACTTACTCTTCTATAATTATTTACCTGGACTCGAATTTGGTTAAAAAAAATGACAATGAATTTTTTATGGGTAGGTTTTTTCACATTCATTGATACGGTGGATTTCCTGGGAATTCGACATAGCGAAACAGGTAACATTTGTCTGCATCAAATCTTAACACAAATATATATATATATGCAGGTATATTTCTAGGTTACTTTTTATTCAAAAATCATCAGCTTACATTAAAAATAGATGTAGGTACTATACAAACGCACGCCGATGCGAAGTGTTTTCGCTCTAAAACACATATTTTTATTCCAATTTTTTTAAACTTTGGCAGGAGACCTTTTTTTATTCTAACACATTTGTATTGTAAACCCTGGGCAAATCTATCAATGTTTTAGTGTAGGCCCCATATAAGGTTCCATTTCACAAATAGACATTTTTATATAGAGTTTAATGAAGTGTAAATGAATTTTAGAGTAGATAGAATCCGAGTTGAGAAATGTTTTATACATCGTTGGAAAGGTATGAAAATTTCCTTTACGATAAGGTATGTTGCGTAAATATGGCTATAGTGTGTCATGTGCAATTAGGACAACAAAAACAAAATTTGGGAAATTCGACTTTTTTGAAAAATTGACTTTTTTATTGCCGGTTCCATAAAATGGAATAGAATAGAGATATTTCCATGATTCTTTTTGTGTTTTGTAGAAGAAGTGTTACCAAATAAAAGTTTATTTAACATCTTTGCAATAAAATGTGACGTAATACTTGTTTTTTAGCAATGAATATAGCACTACTTGAAAATTGACTTTTTTCAGTATTTTGATCGCTACGATCTCATTTATGGCTAGGATATGGCGAGACATACCTTAAAATGTTGGGAACATTTTAAGCTTTCATTTAAGTTCAAAAAAAGCGAAAAAATCCCCGTGGAACTTTTTTTCCAGTGAGAAACTTTTGAAGTTTAGTAAAAAAATTGGCCATTTTGGTCTTAAGATAACGGTGTTGTTTGATATCGAAATTAGCCAAATTAGCACTTAAAACTTTTCTTAATACCTCGACTTTGTGAAAATGGAAAGAAATGATAATGCTTTGACGGCCAAAGTTTGCGAAAACTTAAAGGAAATGGGAGTATCTTTTTTGAAAAATTTTGCAATTTTTTGACAAAAAAAATATTTTTCATATTGAAAACGATGCCATTTTTAAACCGCCAAAGATATTCACGTGATTCCTTTTGTATTTTATGCACACATATGCTGGCATAATTTGTGTGAAGTATGAAGTTTATAGCTTTAAAATTGACGGAGTTATTTAAAAAACACTGAAAAAAACCAAGGCCAAATTTTCATATTTTAAAATTAAACAATTCATAACTCCTTAACAGTACACGATGGCATGGTACTTTATGCATAAGTTTTTTAGATCTTGTCAAGCTCTTTCTCTAGAGTCCTAAATCATGTAAATCGGTTGAGTAGATCAAAAGTTATGGCCCCCAGAAGCTTGGAGAAGTCAAAAGTGGTCAACTTTGACACCCTGTAGCTCACCCTGTATTAAAGATATGGACCAACAACAGCACTGAAAGCCTATGTCCTCCTCTACAAATGTCTAGAACATTTTGTATGGCTAAAATCAACAGATAAAAAGTTGTAGACTTATTTCCAATTTTTTTGCCATTTGGCCCACTGTGCATTGGTAAACTTCTCAAATGTGAATAAGTACTGTCTGATTAACGCTAAGCTCAATGATTAGGGTCCTTCTTTTGGTTGGCCATACCGTACGTCGTGCCGCTGTGCGACACCTTTTTGGGGAGAAGTTTTTACATAGCATTGTACCTCACAAATGTCGCCAGCATTAGAAGGGAAACCACCGCTGAACATTTATTTCTAATGTTCTCGTCAGGATTCGTTCAGCCGTTCAGCGTCATAGGCGGCCATGCTAAACTCTCCGCTACGATGGCCTTCGCTCGTGCATATTTTGCGTTCGTCAAACCCCCACGTTGTAGAGAATGAATCACGCCTTAAAAGAATTACGTCTTTGAGACTAGACAAGCCAGTGTTCTGCCCAGTGACACTCAGACACAAAAGCCACTGAGCCATTAACTACACAAACACAAACTAGCTGAATTCGGCCCGCTCTGCTGTGCCCTCAGATATTTAGACTTAGATTTCAATTTCATATTCGTAATCTACTCCAAAATATCTTTCATTTGAACCCCATAATGCCATGATTTGCAAATTTTGGTTTTGGAGGGGTTTGGGGGTGGATCGGCCCCCATTATAAAGAACCCTTTTTTAATGTCATATTTGCAATCTACTCCCGAAAACAAGATTTAAATGAAGAAAGACAGATAAAAAGGAAAGTTTTGATGGTATTGAGTTCTGAAATTTTAAATATGGACTAAACCCACAAAATATTTGTTATAAATGACTCAATCAGGTTTTGGAACACACTGGATGGGATGGAATGGCAGGAACGAATTAATATGCGAAGGCAATATGAAAAGGCAAAGAAGTGCTGGACGAATTGAATGGTAATAAATTAAAGAACAAGGCGGTGTTTATCCCCTCTTAATGTTGCGGGACGCCGTTCGGACTCGGCTATAAAAAATGTCCCTTATCATTGAGTTTAAACTTGAATCGAAAACCACTCATTGATGTGTGAGAATTTGTCCCTTCTCGGTTACTGGTGGTAATGTTCTTCCTTAGGGTAATGTTCTCATTAGGGGAGGGATGGCGCCTCAGACATTTCGACACAAATATATGAGCCACATATCGCCATGCCCGGTAAATATGAACTGTTTGGAGGGTGTTGTGGGGTTGGGGCGGCCAGCGGCACTTTGCACTAAAATTAGGTATCAAATTCGTTCTTTATTCCCAACGGAAACTCAGTTCAGTTTAGTGGATGCTTTAGAGCAATTATTGTCATAATTGGTCAAATAACACATTTGACGTATCTTTAGGAGGAAAAGCGTAACCTAGACTTGAACGCAAATTTTAATGTCATATTCGTAATATACTCCCTAATACCTTTAATTTGAGTATCATATAGCCATGGTCGGCTAATTTGCCCATTTGAGGGTATTTGGCGGTGGTCGACCTCCCATTACTTGGACCTAATGTTTTATGCCATATATGTAATATACTGCCTAATACTTTTCATTTGAGTCCCATATTGACATGAAATTCGAATATAACTGTTTCGGGGTTGGGGAGGGCCCGCTGGGTACTTGGACCCAAATTTTAGTACCAATACCTTTCGTTTGATACCTTTATTGTGCCCATCGGTCCACTTTCGGATATGGGTGGCGTTTTTGGGGTAATTGGGAGGGTCCGCCTTCACCCGATATCTAAAAATTATATAGCCTATGTGTCCTTCCACACAAACCTACACAATCAAGGTAATCGGTTCAGACGTTTTTGAGTCTATGCGGAACAAACAAACAAACACAAATTGAATTTTATATATAAGATGTTGATATATTTGTCTTGATGGAAATGCATGTGGCATGTGGAAAAAACTATCCATTATAACAAATACTTTAATGTATATGATTTATATTGAGTACCAGCCAATAAAGAAAATGTGCACGGAAGAGCTATTGGAGGGTGTGTTTTTAACACGCATCAAGGCATAACAGTAGTTACCATAACCATTAACACAAGGCCAATTAATATTAGACCTCTTTATATGAAGAGTGCGGAATACAGCAAACTTGACATTTTCTTGTCTGAGACAGATATTGAGAATCCCAAAATTAGAGTATATTTCTTACAAATATATAAGAAATATACTCTTTCCAGTGTTGAAATTTTAAATAAGTCATTTATTTTATTTCTATTTCCAGGTTTCTTCCCAGTTGCCCATTGCTCGGTTACTCTACTCCATAAGTTATTCAATGCATTCAAAAGAAGATTTGGATGATTTATGTGGTGATCTCTTTGCCATTCGAGTATTTGCACAATGTACTGGCATACCCACCTCAGTGCGCAAACAATTGAGAGGTTCTCTCAAGGCTTTGTTGTACAAAAGTGCTCGCTATCAGGAGATAGCAGAAGATGGTAAGTGAGGGCAGAGTTCTATCAAAAAAGAAGATGTGAAACTAATTTGTCTTCGTTTGTTTGTTTTTTTTTTAAGAACTTTTCCCTAATAAGAAACTTAAATTAGATAATGAGGAGAGTGGGGAGTGTTCTAATGTGGCCACTATCTCAAAAACTGCATCTAAAGATGAAGATCAAAAAGATGAATCTATGGAAAGTGAGAAACGAGGTGCAACTAATATTGTGGAAAAAGAGAAATCAGCTGCCATCATTGCCGGGCAAGTAGATGAAGCAAAAATGGATGAAGAAATCTCCATAAGGGATGATAAAGAGGTAAAAGAAAATGAGTTGTCGGAAAAAGCTGGCAATGCAGTAAACAAATCATCGAAAGATGCTATGGAAGATATAAAAAATAAGGACAAAAGTGATGACCAAATCCAAAGTAGTAAGGAGGCTATTAAATCACCAAGTAAAGAAAGTAAATCGGAAGCACCATCCACTTCAGCAGCAGCAGCAGCGGCGGCGGCGGCGGCAGCAGCAGCAACTTCCTGTTGTCTACAATCAGAGAAAAATGCCAATAAGAAATCTGCTGACGATCGCATGATGGATGAACATGAGAAACGCATTAAACTTCTGTTGACCATGGAGACCTACATCAAAAGTATATTAATTCTGATGCAAAAAGAAGAAAGTAATTCTCCCACAACGACTTCAAATCAGGCAGCCTTTGATGAGACCATGGAAAGTGAGCAAAACACCACGCCTGTACCAGAAAGCAGTGATGAGGGCGGTGGCGGTGGGGGGAATAATTCGCAAGGCAGTGCCTTCAACTGCAATTCATCGTCTACCACCCCAAATACCAGCGCAACAAATAATAACAACAACAGCAGCAGTAACAACATCACAATGACGCCACCGGATAAACAGCAGCAACTGAGTAAAGAAACAACATCAAATAATGATGACGAAAATGATGATGACGATGATGTTGAGGCCCCCATAATATCCTGCAAAGGCGAAAAATCGGCTACCAGCGATGATATTCTTAAGTCACAGGCAGCTTCACTTGCGGCAGCCACAACAACAACAGCGACAACGACAACTACCACAGCTTCTGCAGCTGCAGCAGCGACCCATACCCCTAAAGCTTCTAGTGATGATATTATTAATACAAATTCAACAAACATGGCCTCAACGTCCACGGCTACAAATTCGCCGCAAATTTAGTTATCGTTTAATGATTTGTTAAATATTTTGTTTTTTGGCAAAATGCTAGATTAGCAGTGCTAAGCACTTTTAATTACACTATACCACCCATACCACTACTTTTCGTCTGTTTTCTTTCTTAAATTATTTCAACCCTAAAAAAACATTTTCCTACTACACGCTGGCACCATGCTATTCATTGCTAGAGCTGTGCCCAACAAACCTATTAATCGTAGTATATTTTGTTTATTTTTCATCATTTATTTTTTACTTTTTTTTCTCTTTAATTTAAATTAAGCTTTAAGCAAATTTTTTTACACACTATATATAGATATGATTTTAATCCTAAGATTGTTATTGATTAACTTAACGATTGTGTTGCTATTCCTATTTTAGTTGTCTTAACATTTCTTTTACTACAAATTTTTGATTTCCTTTTAATTTTTATACATTCAAACATGTCGATGGGCAAATGTTGTAGAAGAAACATATGACCATAGAATAAGAACAACGATAGATAACAGGGAAAAGTCAAGTTTAGTTATCATGCCTTGGTGTTGTAGAGTATATACATATGTGTAGGTACACTAAAAACAAAAAAAATTCACGAAAGTATTTCATTAAAGACATTAATAGAAATAGACTCGAAAATGTAAAAAATCATTTCACTCACTTTATTATTACTTTATTTAAAATAAAGAGGGAATGATGAGTTTTGTCAATACGTTTTAACAAAAAAATCTGTTTTCAGTTAAAATTGATTCCATTAAAACTTCTTCTTTAGACTACATTTTTGTAATTTAGAAACGCGATTTAATCAACTGAAATACCAATCAATCGGATATACGATTACTAAAGCCATTAACATTTCTGGGTTTTAAGCCAAAATATAACTCTACTGTAAGTAGGACGACATAATAAGAGGTCCAAAGATGGGAATTGTATAAGTCTTCCCATTTCGTTTGTGAAATACCTTAAATAATCTTTCCCCGACCCTACAAATCTATTCTCAGCCAAACGAGACATTTTTGCCTTTTCGGTTCGTTAGAGCCAGTTTCTAGCCAGTCTTCCCATTTCGTTTGTGAAATACCTTAAATAATCTTTCCCCGACCCTACAAATCTATTCTCAGTCAAACGAGCCATTTCTGCCTTTTCGGTTCGTTAGAGCCAGCTTCTGGCCTATAAAATGCTTTATGGGCACATAGAAGAAGCTTCTGTGGGTATGTCTGCGTGATTGAATTAAAATTCTTCACGCGTGAATCACGGCTCACAACGCTAATCACGACTCACGAGAAAGTCAAGAGCCACCCAAATCTAATCACGTGATTGTGCGTGAGCGTGAATCACGTCTCATGAGAAAATCACAAGCCGCGAGATATCACAACAAGTTTTTATTGCTTCGCAATCGAAATTTTGCAGGAATCAAATGTTTTTGTTTCCATACCAAAATTCGTTTTTTATCTGCACTAGCAAATTTTGCCCAAGAACATTCCACTAAGGAACAGGGGCAAACTTCTCACAAATCAATGAGTGCAGTCCGACTCAATTTTAAGCTCAACGATAAGGGGCCTTCTTTTTATAGCCGAGTCCCGCAGTGCGACACTTCTTTGGAGAGAAGTTTTACATGGCATAGTACCTCACAAATGTTGCCAGCATAAGGGGGGAAAATCTGCACTTATTGTTTTCTATATTAAACTTATTTTTCGGAAATAAATAAAAAAAACTAACCATTTAAACCAAAAAAACAAAAAAATATGCTGACAAGGGTTGCTAATTTTCTTCACTACAAGAGAGTACTACTTCTACGCTTATTTTTCAACCAGTTTCGCCAATGTCTGCAAAAAAATATTTTTCGTTTCATGGAAAAATATTTTATCAACCGTGATTCGCAAGTTTTCCGCAAGTTGTGCTTGAGTAAAATTGCTGTCTCGTGAGCGTGCGTGAACGTGAGTCCATATAAAAAAGCCGTGCGTGTATAATTTGTTTGTCTCGTGAGCATGCGTAAATGAAAAATTCCTCACGTGCACATCACTAATGCCTGCCCGTCCATTCATCTCTTCTTCTGTTTGTCTAATAGGTCGATTATAGATTTCAACTTCACTTTAGATGCGTTGACAGGAGGTAAAAGCGCAGTTATAAATAAGCCGTGCGGCTTAAAATTACGAAATTGGGCAAATAAATGAAACCGATTAAAAAACTAGTATAAAGTTTAAATTTTTTATTAGTTCAGTGTTTTGAAGTTCAGCTACTGAGTTAATGTTGTATTCATTGCCTTATGTATACAGAGATGCTTGGAAATCTATTCTGAGTTCGGCTATTAAAACAAAAGATCCAAATTCTTCGAATGGTTTAAGTTCATGCCATTTAAACAGAGATCGCAAAGACTTCCAAGTTTTCATGTTATGACAAATGTACTCTAAAATTTTTATCTTCCCTCATATTAATAATTTCTGCACATTCAGTTTTTTTCTTTTGTAGGCTTGCCTTTTCCCTCTTGCCAGCCTTTATTTCAATTCGTTGTACTGGTATGCGTTCTCAAGTGCTCTTCTTCAAATCTCTGTTTCATAGATGTGTTCAAACTCTCACCAGTTTCTTTTCGGTTCTATGAGACAACCCCTTATACGGTTGTCAAAGGCGAATATTAACAGCAGTTTATTTTTTGCGGTATTTGCCTTCGAGTAATGGAAAGTAGGCTCCATGCTCTTTATAAAAACAGGAGTGTTGTACATACTTGGAAGTGCCATTAATTTCTATTCTAAACATTCGGAAATTCGACTATACCCCGTGAAAAATTTCGAAATTCGACTATACCTTCCTAGCCCAACAACAACGAAATTAACTATACAACCCTATGGGGATGGTGGGGCAATTTTCCACTAGGCTGTCAAATTTCTGTACACTATCAAATTGACATTCTAGTCTCAATTGCATTACCATATGTAGCAGCAACAAAATTAAAAGATGCAACTCTGAAATTGAAAAATGTCATAAGCTGGGCTAGTGACCTTATATAAATTTGTTTAGGATGGCTCTTTTGTTTGGGCAAGCTAGCTTAAAGTGCTATCAGTGAACATCTATTTATCATATGACGTTTCAAATATAGCAACCCTGAAAGTTACATATGAAACAAAATATACCAGGCGATTTTACTTTTCATTCTAATTAGTGTCCCCGTACGGCAGAAAACTTGCCATTTGGTGATATATATATAGGGACTAAAAATATCTAAAATTCGGTTATGAGCGTCTATAAAAAAAGTAAATCATAAATTTGTCTGCCTCTTGTTGTTTTTGTTCTTGCTTTTAGGGCGAACATTATTTTTATTTCTCTTTCTATTTTATTACTTTTTCAATTTAGGATAAGTATTAGACAATTTTTTTGCAATAATTCTACCCAATTGGGATTTAAACAGCCAACCTTACACTTTCGAGGCGTATGCTGTAGATGATGACAAACTAATTAGCATAATCAGGTGTATTCCGGATGTCACTTTTCACTTTCCCCCTAAAATCAATGGCTTATCATCACGTTAATAAAATTTCAAAATCCGGTGTGACCTTAGTTTCGCTAAAAATAGTTGTACAGAAATACCTACAAAGTGACTACCAAATGTTTGCAGGGATAGCACCTTTAGGTGCTTTTGCTATGTTCTTTGAATTTGATAAATTAATTCTCTCTCTGTCTCTCTCTCTCTCTTTAATGATCCCGTTAACTTAGCTACCAGCTCTTTATGAATTTGACTGTTGGCCTACTTATGTTATGTCAGCCGGCAATTGCGCATGAAACAATTCACAAGTTAAGACATGGCAATTGTTTCTAGTTGACGTTTAAGAAAATTTTGTATATAATGCCTGCAAAGATTTGGGGTGTAAATTCTCAAATCCTCGCTTCATTGTCACTGTTTAGGTACTTTTTTGGCGATAGTGTCGTCAAGATGTCTCAAAAGAAGGGTGCATGACCATGTTAAATCGTTAAAGACATATAACCGACAGCCTATACAAATAGTTGATGACATTTTCATATAGTTATCGCGAAAATCATGCATGCTATTTGAAGCGACATTTTGAACGAACATGTCCTTATGTCTTATGAAAATTCAAATGACAAATCTGTTACGATGTCCTTTAGAGAGCGTCCGTTTTTCGAAGAAAAAATAAATAAAATTTCTCCACAAAAAATTATGGTGACTGGTTCGTGGACACGGTTAGCGAATTAGTCAACAGTCAAATTTTATAACAGACAATCCGTAAGACACGTCAGCAGATTGCGATATTAATGACAAAATTGAAATTATGTATCTTAAAGAAGTCTTTGAAGACAATATCATGTCTAGTTTCCAGTTTGGAGTGCTGGAATTTGACTGTTGGTATATTTATGTAGTGTCAGCCGGCAATTGCTCTTGAAACAATTCACTAAGTTGAGACATGGCAATTGTTTCTAGTTGACGTTTAAGAAACTTTTGTATTCAATGCCTGCAAAGATTTGGGATGCAAATTTTCAATCACTCGCTTCATTGTCACTGTTTGTAAAAATTTGGAGATTCAATTTTAAGTCAATTTTAAAAATATATGTAATTTAACACAGAAATGGAAATTTCTATAACAAACTTTGCCGTTGGTAACTAAACTGAAGTTAGGTTGTAACCCATTATCGACCCATAAAATTTTAAATTTCGCAATACAAAAATTCTGCTTACTGGTTCGGGAATTCGCCGACAATCAAATTTTATAACAGACAATCCGTAAGATACGTCAGCCATTTTCGCGATATCGGTGACAAAATTGAAATACTCTTAAATAAGTCCTTAAATACAATGTCATAATAGACGTTTGGACTGCTGGGACATTACTATCGCAATTTTATCGTTCATGCTTTGCTTATTAGTTTCTCATCATCTACTGTTGTAGGTTGTTGCTGCTTGCGACACTAACTCAAAAATTCCCACCCATAAGAGAACGTAATGTATGTATCATTAACCTTCTGCAATCAAGTAAGGCGTGTAGCACATACGTGCCGCAATCGTAAGGTTGGCTGTTCAAACGCCAGTCGGGCAGAATCATTGCAAAAAAATCTCCGATCACTAGGCTCATTTCGAAGGTGAAATAAACAAGAAATAGAAAAATAAAAATTATTAATAGTTAAATAAAGAAAAATAGTAATAAAAAAAAACTTGAAAACATAAAGAAAATACGAACATAACGAATTTTCACCTTTTTTAGTCTCTCGTGGGGATATATCGCCGGATGGTAGTACTGGGACACTAGACTAAAATTTGATAGCGCCTGCGATTCTTATGTGCCTATTTTGTTACCCGTGCAATAGAAAATGTTTGCAGGGTTGTTTATTCTCTTTCTAGTCAAAACCAAAAAAAGAAATACACACATATTTGAGTTTTATTGCAATCACGAAATTAATTGAAACAATCGATTTTTTAATTGAAATTGCTAAAATCAGAAAATCACCCTTATTCCCGATGTCGAAGGTGAAAATCGAAAACTGTAGTAGTCGAAGGCGAATTTCACATTTCATGCTTTGTGTAACTTATTCGTCTTCGACAGTTTGATAAAGCTGAGTATTCTGTTCAGCTTTTCAAGCGGAATGCTGTCAAACTCCATATAAAAAAAAACGTCGGCGAAACCAAGATATATTCATTTACAGGTAGTGGCAATACAACAACAAAATATTGAGTGCACTATCCATCAAAATCCGTGATTAGTGCAACCCTGATTTCGTGTATGTTACTAATTCGCGCCATTTTTTGTTGACAGATAGTGCACTTCGCGAGAAAAAATTGTACTCAGCTGTTTACGATACATCTGATCTGATAGTTATGTCACGGCGAAACCTTGGCTGAAAATAGGCGGAAAAGTAGTACTCTGCTTATAGTGAGGAAAATGACAAAAATAATCAAAGTGGCAACACTTGAAACCATTACCGGCATCATTTTTGTATGTTCAATTAATTTCAATGGTTCGTTTTTCTTAAATTTTTGCGAAAAAAAATTAATTGAATGGAGAAAACAATAAGTGCAGATAAAAAAGAGTTTTGCTATGGAAACAAAAACATTTGATTGCTGTCAAATTCCGCTCGCGGAACAATTAAAAATTTCAGCGACTATTTCGAAAGCAGAATAGAATACCAACCCTAATAAATAAATATTGTGGTAAAAAAAAAAAAAAATAATCCCCCTTATTCCGGTTGGCAATGGCGTAGTCGAATGTCAAAATTTTTACAAAATGGTTGTCGAAGACGAAAATTCGTTTACATTTTTGGCATTACGTAAATCGAATTCGATTGCAAAATTTGACTAAAACGATCGATATATAACTTAATCGCATTCTAAACTACTTCGCGCCTTTTTGTCGAAAGAGTATGGAATTTACTTTTATATTATTTTTTTTTATTTACCACAATATTTTTATTATCAGACTGTCGAATGCAAATAAGCTACAGAATACTACGAAATGTGAAATTCGCCTTTTACTACGATTGCTGTGGATTTTCACCTTCGACAACGGAAATAAGGGTGTATTATTTTTTGTTTTTATTTAAATTGAAAGCAAATTTTGATTCATTTAAAAAAAAAGATGGAATCAATTAATTTTTTTATTGAACACATTATTATTTTTTTTATACCCTCCACCATAGGATGGGGGTATACTAATTTCGTCATTCTGTTTGTAACACCTAGAAATATGCGTCTGAGACCCCATAAAGCATATATATTCTTGATATTAAGTCGATCTAGCCATGTCCGTCCATCTGTCTGTCGAAAGCACGCTTGCTACCGAAGAAGTAAAGCTAGCCGCTTGAAATTTTGCACAAATACTTTTTATTAGTTAGGTCGGTTGGGCCTCTAGAGGGCCCAATTCTCATTCCATTTGGAAGAAATTTTTTAAAGCAGCTTCTCTCATGACCTTCAACATATGTGTCTAATATGGTCTGAATCGATCAATAGCTTGATACAGCTCCCATATAAAACGATCTCCCGATTTTGCTTCTTGTTTTAATTAAATTTTAAATTGTTTTGTGACATTTTTTTCTGTGAAACCTGCACTAAGTGTGGTTCAAATGGTCGCCTGTGAAGAAAGTACACAAAGAAGCTCTCTTAGATGAGACGCTTTATTTGAGTCGCCCGTGTGTGAACAAGATCCAATTCTTCACCAATATCGGTTCTTTTTCATTTTCTATTTGCCCCTCGATAAGTTTGTTTTTTAACGGCCGTATTCACAAAACTTATTGAGGCCTTTAAATAGGTTTATTTGACAGTTCTACAAAGGAAATCTGACAAAAAAAAAACTTATTTCAAAACTACATTAAGTTTTGTGAATACCGGCATTATTCTTATTATTTGTTAAACTTTCTTTAAGCTTTGCTGTATATTTATATGATTTCCTATTTACTTTTAATTTTCTCCTATGTAAGTTAAAGAATTTCTGGCCTAAGGTCATGATTATTAAGAGAACAAAAGAAAAAAGTAATCAAGAAGAAAAAACAAATAATGATGTTGAGTATAGAATATAACAATAATAATAAAAACAAAAGTTTAGAATTGTACGTGAGGTGAAAACTTGATACAAATTCAAAATTTTGCAACAACAAGAATGTGTAAAAATAATTGTGTTTTCTTTTTCTATACCATAATGGCATATATAATTATCTATATATATATATAAAAATTTATATGGAAATAACAAAATGATCAAAGAACAGCCCAAGGTTGTCCTTTCAAAAAAAAAAAACAAAAACACACACATAAAAAATATTTGAAAAAAATATTTTAACTTAAAAAAAAACAAAGTTGTTTATTAAAACATTTATTAAAATAATTCAAATATTATTTATAAAAATAAGATTTTATATAATATAATACAACAAAAAAACAACAACATATATTTTTAATCATAAGAAAGGATATTAACATAAACTAAATAAAATAATAAAAAAAGGAAAATATTTTAAATTGACAAAAGAAAATAGGCTAACCAAAACAAAAACCACACAAAAAATATTTACTTAAATTAACATACAACATATATATACAGAAAATAAATGTAACAAAAAAACCAATACATCCAAAACAAAGGAGAAACATAACAAAATCACTGCAACTAATATAAACCATAATCTGTGCTGCACCACACTTTTTTACTCACCAACAAACATCATGCAATAATCAACAATTAACTATAAAAAAAACAATAAAATTATGCCAGCAATCCCAACCAAGTAAACACACACACACGAAATAGAAACAAAAAAATACACGAACACACTCTGTAGTTAAAAAATAATAATTAAATAAAACAATAAAAATAAGAGGATACAAAATGACTTTTTAAATGCTTTTTGTGTGCGTATGTATCTCCGATTAGTGACAACTTAAAGCAGTTTCTTATTTTTTTCAGTCATCGAACCTAATAAAAAAGAAAACAAGACAAAAGATGCTATTGTTTTAAACATTGTTTATTTTGTTTTTTTTTTACCATTGATTGATTTTGTGATTTATATATTTTTTTATATCATTATATGTTTTTATATAAAGCTGCCCTTCGCCGCGCCAAGCACATACTAACAACTTCATGAATGTCTTCTCAACAACCTCTTTTCCTTATCTTTGCGAAAATCCTAATTCTTTAATGGTCTTAGTGTAACCTAAGTTGCGTAAATATTTTACAAAATAAATAAAAAAAGTTTTGATTTCTTAATCTAAGTAAAAAGAAAACGGTCATCTTGAAATATCATTAATCACAATATTTTATTTACACTTATATATATTTTTTAATAAATTAATTTGAATATATTAATATTATTATAAAACAAACCGTTTTCTACATCTTTTAAGGCTTAATAGGGGATGAAGTTAAAATTAAGGTGAGTGGGGAGAGTATTTTCATTGACATTCCTTATACAAAACTACACCGAAAAAAACAAGTGAAAGCGTGCCAAGTTCGACCGTTTCGAATCTTATACACCCTCCGCTATGAAACGCATTTGTCAAGTTCTTTGCCCGGTATCCCCATATTGGTAAAAAAAGTGAAGTGCTATGCTGTTTGAGCTATATCAAATTATGGACCGATTCGGCCATACTTAGGTTCAGATGTTGGAGGCTGTTTAAGTTCAAATGATTGACTTGTCCCTTTTTTCTACCTAGTCTCAACGGCCGATTGTTGAAGTCACCCACCCTTTCGTACACCGAAAAACAACCGATTATTCTTCCTTATGATAGTCGTTTGACTCGTCTGTTGCTTGAATTTATTCATAAGAACTCTATTTATTGCGGCAATCAACTCATGCTTCGGATTGTACGTATCGAGTTCTGGATTCCCCATCTTATTCGTAGGTTGGGCAATCGTTGTAAGACATGCTCGTGCAATCAGATCATTTCCGCTCTTCCTCCCGAGAGAACGGTAATCACCAGGCCTTTTATCACCACAGGAGTGGATTTTGCGGGGCAATTCGATATAAAATCCTTTACTGGTAGAGCTTGTCAAGTCACGAAAGGCTACGTGTGCATACTTATCTGCTTTTCGACCAAGGCGGTTTACTTGGAGGCTACATCTGATTTGTCGTCTGCGACATTTTTGGCAGCGTTTCATCGTTTTATTGCACGACGTGGATATCCTCTGTCTAAGTTTTCCAATAACAGTACAAATTTCGTCGGGGCATCTCGTGAGAGGGAAAGGGATTTTGACATAATTTTTTTCTCGCGAAGTGCACTATTTGTCAACGAGTTTTTGTTGTGTGTGTATTATAATTAAGAACCAAAACACATTTAAACAACGAAAAATGGCGCAAACTAGTAAAAAACACAAAATCAGAGTTGCACTAATTTGACAGATAGTGTACACAAAATTTTGTTGTTGGACAACTCCCACTACCTGTAAATGAATATGAATACTGTTCATTAGGACTCCTGTTCACTAGGACTCCAAGAGATCTCTTGGCATTTTATACCGGCCAGTGTTCCTCATATGGGAGGACTCTGGGACGCAGCGGTGAGTAGTTTTAAACTACATTTTCGAAAGTATGCCAAGGATTTGAAATTTACGTTTGAAGAACTCAGTACGGTGTTCTCGAGTTGAGGCTTGTTTGAATTCAAGATCACTCTGTTCTATGACTGACTCGGCGCAAGTTATTGTTGCTCTCACCCCGGGCCATTTTCTAATAGGCGCGCCACTTAGGTCTTCCCCAGAACCTTCGATTGATCAAGCCCCTCTTAGTCTGGTGAATCCATATTGTAAAATTTATGCTTTGGCTAAACAATTTTGTATTCGCCGGAGAGAGGAGTACTTGCATGGCCTGACCAAACGCTACAAGTCGAAGTGCCTCCAAAGCAATGTCCAGGTCGATGATTTAGTTGTTATTCGACATGAACAACTACCTCCAACATCGTGGAGGCTGGGTCGGATTGTTTAGACACACCCACCCCGGCGAGGACGGACAATTTAGAGTCGTAGATATTCGCATCGAGAAGGGGATCGAAAGGTGGCCAGTTGCGAAGTTGGTTATTCTGAGCAACTAATTCCATTTTCCTTACCGCCCATTCTCACTCAACCGGGTCTACTAAGGGCCCAATATAAGAAATTTGGTTGAGTCATTTCAGGCCTCTTTCAACCCTGGGCTTTTTCTCACACCTTATTTAATCAAATGTCTATTGCGAGCTTGTTCGCACCGTAGCAACAAGTTTAATGAATTAATATTTTATATGAATTTTTGGAAAATACATTGAATTGAAAATATGCTCACAGAAACTGCAAATACGTTCCTTTTAGGTTTAAGCTAATTCTAAACTCTCACCAGCATTATTTAAATCGATTTTTATTATTTTATGTTGCAACACTGCGAGTTGTTGCAAGGCGACCGGAATGTTTAAGTTGAAACGATCGGCTTGTTTCTTTCTTTACACCCCTTCTTTGAGCTTGCTCACATAGCTGGTCGTAGTTTTCCTACAACCTGCCATGGAGCTTGTTTGCTAGCTCGGATCGTAGGGGGGTCCTTCCCGTCCGCAAACATCGCGCATCTCTCACCCTTTTGTCTTTTAGGTAACTATCGCCTGTGTTGAAATATCACTAATAAAGACAAGTAATACTAATAAAGACAACCCTTTGTTTAAAGAAAAAACCTAATCACCGGTGTTTTATTTGTTTTTAAATCTCTTTTACATACACCCACCCGTCTCACCACGGCGCGCTCTTACCCGCACCCTTACAGAGGTCATAATAGAAGGCATTATGTGTGTGTGTTAACACTGCTCTTTAAATCTGGATGGAAAGCAGCTGACAAGAGCCTTGAATCTGGACCTAATGAGCAGTGTAAACGGGGTTTAAGAATAGGAGTTTAAGAAGTAAAATCGGGGCGTCGGTTTACATGGCAGCTATAACAGGTTATGGACCGATACCGACCATACTTGGCGCGTATATTGGAGGTCATAGAAGAATTGGCTGTGCAAAATTTCAAAAAAGAAAGTAAATGCATTTTTAATAAAACTTAGAATGAATTTTAATCAAATATATAATTGCCATTTTGTTCGATAACCTTTTGCCATCTTCCTGGCAAATTTAGTATTCCACGCTCATAGAACTTCTGGCCTTTATCTGCAAAAAACTGAACCAAGTGCGATTTTATAGCCTCATCATTGCCGAAAGTTTTACCATTTAAGGAGTTCTGCAAAGATCGAAATAAATGGTAGTCTGATGGTGCAAGGTCAGGGCTATATGGTGGATGCATCAAAAGTTCCCAGCCAAGCTCACTCAGTTTTTGGCGAGTGACCAAAGATGTGTGCGGTCTAGCGTTGTCCTGGTGGAATATGACACCTTTACGATTGACCAATTCTGGTCGCTTCTCCTTGATGGCTGTATTCAATTTGTCCAATTGTTGACAGTAAACATCCGAATTAATCGTTTGGTTCGTGGTCGTGGGACCCCACGATACCTGTTTAACTGCCCAGCCAGACCCACTGACTCAGACCTAGATTCCTCTGGACACACCCTACCTTAGTCGCATGGTTCCCGGATCTGGATATTCAACAGCACCAAGCAGACGAAAGATGAAAAATAGCCCACTGCTACAACAACAACAATGTTGGCGACATTTGTGAGGTAGCATGCCATCTAAAAACTTCTCCCCAAAGAGGCACCGCACTGCGTCAAGCAGTTTGGACTCGGCTATAAAAATCAGAATGGATGAAGAAGCTCCAGCAAAGAAGTCTTTTGAAGGCAAACACGGTGGTACACGCAAACCGGGAAGACCAAAAGCCCAATGGAAAGATCAAGTTGTGGGAGACACCTCGAAACTTGGTGTCAGAGATTTTAGAATGAGCGCAGAAGATCGAGGCGCTTGGAACGCTATTCTACGTTCGGCTAGTGGAAGAAATATTCTGTCATAGCCAATTAAGGTAAGTATAAAAATGAGATCCCTTATCATTGAGCTTTAAATTGTTTGTCCCTGTTCCTAAATGGAATGTCAAGTGGCAAATTTGCATTTGCAGGCGGATATCTCTTACCATTAAGTTGTTTTTCGCTGTCCCTAATGGAATGTCCATGGGCAGATTTGCATTTGCATACGTCCACCACCTATTGCAGACTATAAGAAAGATCTTAAGGTACGGATGGTGTAGCAAACGAAACTCATATCGCTACCAGACCTGATACCATCCCCAATGTCTGTCATGCATGGAAAACAGGACTCGAATGACACTAATTACCTACTTGCATGCCCCGAGGAACTTATCTGACTGCAGTATCACTATGAACCGCTCCAATTAAAGCGTCCAGGTTCCTGGAACTAAATCTGGGGACGGTAGTTGGGAAAGAATCAAACTGTACAGCGAATGTGGCCACAACAACAACAACCAGAGCATTTGAAGCACTAAAGTTTATTGACAAGCTTTTGTCTATTGTCAAAATTTACTAAGGAAATTTTCACAGTGAAAATTTTTTTAGTAAATTTTCGCTGTGAAAATTTTTTTAGTAAATTTTCACTGTGGAAATTTCTTTAATAAATTTTCACTGTGAAAATTTCTTTAATAAATTTTCACTGTGAAAATTTCTTTAGTAAATTTTCACTGTGAAAATTTCTTTAGTAAATTTTCACTGTGAAAATTTCTTTAGTAAATTTTCACTGTGAAAATTTCTTTAGTAAATTTTCACTGTGAAAATTTCTTTAGTAAATTTTCACTGTGAAAATTTCTTTAATAAATTTTCACTGTGAAAATTTCTTTAGTAAATTTTCACTGTGAAAATTTCTTTAGTAAATTTTCAATGTGAAAATTTCTTTAGTAAATTTTCACTGTGAAAATTTCTTTAGTAAATTTTCACTGTGAAAATTTCTTTAGTAAATTTTCACTGTGAAAATTTCTTTAGTAAATTTTCACTGTGAAAATTTCTTTAGTAAATTTTCACTGTGAAAATTTCTTTAGTAAATTTTCACTGTGAACATTTCTTTAGTACATTTTCACAGTGAACATTTCTTTAGTAAATTTTCACTATGAACATTTCTTTAGTAAGTTTTCACTGTGAACATTTCTTTAGTAAATTTTCACTGTGAACATTTCTTTAGTAAATTTTCACTGTGAACATTTCTTTAGTAAATTTTCACTGTGAACATTTCTTTAGTAAATTTTCACAGTGAACATTTCTTTAGTAAATTTTCGCAGTGAACATTTCTTTAGTAAATTTTCGCAGTGAACATTTCTTTAGTAAATTTTCACTGTGAAAATTTCTTTAGTAAATTTTCACTGTGAAAATTTCTTTAGTAAATTTTCACTGTGAAAATTTCTTTAGTAAATTTTCACTGTGAAAATTTCTTTAGTAAATTTTCACTGTGAAAATTTCTTTAGTAAATTTTCACTGTGAAAATTTCTTTAGTAAATTTTCACTGTGAAAATTTCTTTAGTAAATTTTCACTGTGAAAATTTCTTTAGTAAATTTTCACTGTGAAAATTTCTTTAGTAAATTTTCACTGTGAAAATTTCTTTAGTAAATTTTCACTTTGCTAAACAAGGCTTCGGATTGAAAACTATTTTTTGTGTTACAAAGTGTATTTTAACGGTCATTTTTGTCAGCTTTCTCTTCTAAAAAATACTTGTTGCATAGCAATTCCATAAGTTAAACTGTTCCTTTATCGCCCATAAGGACCAAATCGATTGCAACGATAACGGAAACAGACATGCGCATTGATACGCACTTGTCATCATTTTTTTGAAGTAGAGAAATATGAGTCGGCACATTGTTTAACTGCATCTACAGAGTGAAAAATCGTTTTTAAACAAAATGCCTTGCAAGGGATGTGAAAAAGGTAGGATTTAGTTTTTTTTTCACAATTATGGTTTTAAAATTGATAACAATTTTGCTTTAAAACAGATTGTAAATGCACCACTTCAAAGTGTGATGAACGTTGCAAGTGTGCCAAAGGTAACAAATGTAATTGCATGGAAGGTGGTGATAAGGACAATGCGGCCGCTGCTGGAAAATCTTGCTGCAGTAAGCAGACCAAAAGCGATTAGATGGCGTTTTTGACTTTTTTTAAATAGAAAATAAAACTAAAGTCTTGAAGAACAAACGAATTTGCTGGGGTTTTCTTAAATTAAAGGTGTGCACAACAGTGAGGTTATGGCAAAGAAAACGAGATGTGTGTTTTTTTTGTAGGGATTTTAATTTATTTTATTCTTTAACTAATTTTCAATTTAAACATTGTTTTAAATTCAATTGTGGTATTCTCTTGCAACAGTTACTGTTGCACTCCAATTTTCATTTTCAAATTTTCTCGCTTCAATTTTTTTCGATGTTGTTTTGTTGCATTCTTCTCTTCAGGGGTTAACTTCTATACATCGCTTGACTTATTAATGCAAACTTAGGATTTCTATATTTCATACCTTAACCATGAGTGGATATGTATAAAATAATATATATGTATATATATGTACGTATATTAATAAAAAAATATATATATTTAAATTAACAGAAAATCAGTAAAAAAACATAAAATTATTAAAAAAAATGTTCAATTAAACATAAGATTACAAACATTCTTTTTTAAAAAAAAGGCATTCTTAATGACACATTAAAAGAAAATTAAATTAAAGCAAAGTATCTACTACTTACACACAACAACAAAGGGTGCATTTCTAAAAAGAAAACAAAAGCAAAAAGAAAATTCATAACTTTTCTTTTGGTAGAGCATGGGAATATGTTTTGCAGCAATTAATGCCGTTAAATGATCAGAACAGAACAATAGCAGCATTATCGATCTGAAGAAGTTACCCTCCCCCCACACAACAGGGGCCACAAAAATTTGTATACAACGCCAGCGCTTTTTTTTTTGCTTAGGAAACATGAATTATTATCGAAAAATGTGTGTGTGTTTGTTTTTTTTGGTGAGTTTTATTATTTTTTGTTTTTATATTTATTCTCCTCTATAATTATTAATTTAAGCATACTTTTTTAAACTAGACTTTATTGGTTTATGTATGTATATATATATATTTTATTATAAATTTACGTGGCTAAGTTAAACAAAAACAAGAGACAAAGGGAGAGTTGGAATAAAAAGAAAACAATGGATATATGTGGCGTGGGGGGCTGGCAAATGAGGGCTTAAGCCCGCTGCGATGCGGCCATCGCCATACTTAAGGTCTTGCCCTTTGGGGATCAGATTAGGGGGATGGTGGTACCATGAAAAAACTCATTTAAAAAACTACAATATTCATAAAAAAGAACAACTCGTTTTGTTGTTGTTGTTGTTTAAAAATTCTCTCATTTTGCAGCATTAGAAGTTTGGCTTGCGGATTTCTTGGATTTTCGTTTTTTACGATTTGAAACCGTAATATTTGCAGATACGGCAGCCGATGCCGAGGAAGCTGCAGCTGGTGTTGCTGCTGCTACACCATGTTCTCCCTGCTGTTTGTGTAATAGCTTTTGTTGTTTGGCTTCATTACAGGTAGCTGAAAATTTACTCCAGATTGAGGCAAACATTGTCGAAGAGCTGCCGCCACTGCTGCTGGCAGCATAGGTTTCTGGCGAGGCTGTAGAATTATATGCAGGTTGCTGCTTGTGATCAATATAGTTATTGTTCGTTGTTAGAGTTCCTAGTTGCTGTTTGCTTGTATTATTACTATTGACTGCCATCGATTGCTGTTGTTGTTGTGATTGGCTTTGTGTTTTTGCATTTAATGTTGTTGTTGATGATGGTGATGATGATGATGATGTTGCTGATGTAGATGACATTGTTGGTGGGCCCTTTTCTCTATTTGCCTTGGGCTTAGCCCCTCTTCCTCCTCCTCCTCCTACTACTCCACCACCATTTTTGACTTCGCGGGCTTCTTTTGGCAATGAGGGTTTGGCGTATTCTCATGAACTTTTCACTTTGCCATTGAGTGATGTCGATCCACGGCCACCACTACCACCCAATGCATGTTCGGCAGCATGTGTTGCCACATGTTGTATACCCTTTTCCATACAACCTTGATATATTGGTTTCATAAACTAATAACGAAACGGGATGATTAGAAAATATGAACATACAAATAAAAAGGTTAACTTACATTAACCCACATTAACGTCGCAAAGTCGTCTAGTTTAACTCCGAAATCACTCAATTCTCCGCTATATCTGTAAAAAAAAGAAATTAATATAAAATAAGAGGGTGTGTAATATGGTAATAATGGGCAAAATATTGTCTGTTTTTCATTAAAAAAAAGTCAAGTCAGGAATTGTGTGGGCAGTATGGATGTGTTCACGACCTTCTCAAAACAGTGGGGCGAAGCCTGAGCGCCCCGATAGCCAATTTAGTAGTGTTACTAGTGAGGGGATTGTGGATTCGATTTCCATTAAAAGTTTTGGTCTGTGGTGTACCACAATGGACTAAAATTGGGCAAGTCAGTGTGCTTTAAACCTGTCACTCTTACCTAATGTAACCTAAGTTGTTGTACCGAGGTACCGATCCTGCTAATGGACAGGTGGCTATGTGCGTTCTGGTCCATAGGACCGATTGTCGCGGGAATGTGATGGTCATGGGTCATTTAAAAGCGCCAATAACACGCCTTGTCATATAGAGCATCATAGGCATGTAGTATTGATGTCTCCCGTCCTCCCACTGAGACTCTTCACTCGATAACGCTGATTATCCGCGATTGCAGATGCTATCCGCAATGTGTTAAACGTTCTCAGTCTTGCATATGGCCGATGGGTAAATACCCGAAAGGTATTTACCCGGTAAATTGGGTAAATACTCGGGTATTTACCCATTTATACCCAAAAGCCTCAAGACTTTAAGTCTGGAGATCGATCTTAATAGCGGCTATATATAACTAAAATCCGGTTTTATGAGATCAGAAGATCAGGTTTATATACAAAAAATACGAAATCATCAAAAATTTTTTGAAAATTTTGTTATACCCAAGATATCTGCATTTTGTTATACCCAAGATAAATACCCAAAAAAGGTATTTATTTGGTAAAAACAAGCGTTGGGTATTTATCCTGTACAATCCCTTCTCTACATTGGGCCATTTGTCGAGCTACTGAACCTAGTACAAGGGATGGCCAGTGCGAAGACACTGATTTAAGATGGGCATATATGCATGAATGCCGAATTGTCAGAAATCTCAGAACTATCGTCGGAAAGACGTACGAACTGCTTGCTTTCGACAAGAGGACTCTTCACTGTACTATAGGGCGTTGGAGGAGGATCGAACGATCGAGCTCTTGCTAAATTCATGTCCGGGTCTGCTAAATTGCCAGCACTCCATCTTACGTGGCGGTTCTTCTCCAATCTGTGTGATATTGGAAGCATATCTTTGACGGGTCTTTCAAATACTTCAATAAAGCGGGATGGTTCTTACAGGGAACGCCATAATATCCTCTAAAGGATCATTTAGGGGAAAACACCACGTATACACTTAGGTGGGTGTGGAGCAGTATACGTTCAAGGGATGCACATATATTGGGTTGCCCAAAAAGTAATTGCGGATTTTTTTAAAAGAAAGTAAATGCATTTTTAATAAAACTTAGAATGAACTTTAATCAAATATACTTTTTTACACTTTTTTCTAAGCTAAAAGTAACAGCTGATAACTGACAGAAGAAAGAATGCAATTACAGAGTCACAAGCTGTGAAAAAATTTGTCAACGCCGACTATATGAAAAATCCGCAATTACTTTTTGGGTAACTCAATATGTATATCCGATAGGTTGCTGCTGCCAGCTCTCTTCTTTTTCTTTTTCATTTTCTCACTTACACTTCTTCTTGCTACATTATTACAATGGATGTTGGGCCTTGGGCTACCCATTCAAACTACCGAGGGACCACCAAAAACTTTCTTCTTGCTAGATTATCACAATGGATAATATGTCGTTGTTTTAGAAGTGTGTTGTACACTGAGGCGGCAGCCTTTGCCGATGAAAGACTCTTTCGGGCCAATCCAGTACGTACAACCGGCTGTCATGGGATTAATCACTGAAACCTTGAGAGGTTGCCAGTCGTATGTTGAATTAAGCAATACTAGCTTGAAGTCCTTTGCATGAAACGGGTACTTTGGCATCGGAATGACCAAGTTCACCAAATGCTGAATAAGTATTGTTACCCTGACATCCAACGAGACCAACAACCGACATGGAGTGGAATCAACCAATGCAATGCGTGTGCTTGTCCGAAGCCTTGTAACTAATAACTATTGCCCTGCTCTCTTCAATCCACTAGGTTTGTTCTAGGGTCACTTAGTACTAGAGTCACGTCTCCATGACAGTACGGGGTCATCATGTAACCAATAGTGGACACAGGAGTCAGACTACACGTGATGTAACTCAACTATCAGTAGTCACCAGTGCAAGCGTATTCCTCAAGGCCCAATCGATGCGATCACACTACCAAGACCACTATTCGGCAAATCAATCAGTATTCCAGGGTTTCGAACTGTGACCTAACCAGGGCTCCTGTGTGACCGTTGACTTTCAACGATAAAGCACAACGAGCCTCGACGACGCCAGAATACTCAAAACGTCCCCAATACATAATAAGCCATTCGTACCCGTCTTTCTTATCATTTCCACTGACAACAACAATTGATTGAAGTACTATTGGCTCAGCTGAGTGAATTGGGTTTTGGCAGGGAAACATAGTGGCTAATCAAACCCCACCGTAGCGCAGAGTTTAGCATGTCCGCCTATGACGCTGCACGCCTGGGTTCGAATCCTGGCGAGACCATCAGAAAAAAATTTTCAGCGGTAGTTTTCCCCTCCTATTGCTGGCAACATTTGTGAGGTACTATGCCATGTAAAACTTCTCTCCAAAGAGGTGTCGCTCAAGCTTGAAACGGACTGCACTCATTGATATGTGAGAAGTTTGCCCCTGTTCCTTAGTGGAATGTTCATGGGCAAAATTTGCATTCTGCAATCAAACGTCACCTAACGAACAAAGAAAACAAAGCAACAACGTCCACACAAGCTTTCCTTATACTAAAAACACTTGCAACACAATGGCTGCATAAACGCTACACAATATCTGATGTTTTTTTTTGCACTGATATCACCTTACCTTATGTACGCCCACAACGCCAATGTCAATAGGGCAATGCCCATCACTAAATTGCTGAAGTTGGCAAATGTGTACATGCCCACCAAACCGAAAATACCGCTTAGGATGTAGAAAATAACAGCCACAGCGAAATAAACGGCCGGTGTACGGGCAGCTTTGAAAATGTTTTTACTTTCATTGTGCGATTTGTAATTGTTGTACATTTCCTCCAGGTCTGCGTCCAATTGCAAGCGGAATTTCTCTGTAAAATCTTCGCCACCCATTTTGCGTTTGGCCAAAAACTGAAATGGGAAAAAGGAGAAATGAGCACATTCCCTACGTATCAAGATCTAACTTTGGGTTACCTGAAACACTGCTTTGTCCTTTACTCTCAAATGTTCAGCATCCAGATGACCAGTGCTTAAGTACGGCCTTGTACCACCACAAACATCCTCCATTAGTTGATTATACATTTCCTTGGCAGCTGCCATGGCTGTCAAATGGTTAGCTTCGGCTGTGGCCACCAACATACTCTTGGGTTCGGGCAATTCATCGCCCTTGTATATGGTCATGTACGATTGGAAGTACTGAATGAGATCACGGGCTCGAATGCGTTGACCGCCGATTTCCTTGTAGACCAAATTATCGGGCGACAATAGCATGGGTACCAAACTTCTTAAACTCTGCTTAAAATCGGGAGTTATATCCTTAAGACGTCCATCGAAATTGGGATTTGTGGCTACATTAAGGCCAGGATGTGGCATAAGGAAGCAAGCCACCTCTTGGAAACATGATGAGATGTGCCGTCTGAGTGATTGTAATTCTGGATGTTGTTTGTCTGAAATTTCCAGGCGTTTCTTCAACACCTGATCACCACCAAGGGCACCATATTCAGCCTCATAGGGAAAACTCCAATCACGCACCAAAAATTGCAAGCGCTGAAAAGGCTTCTTACCCGAATCGGCCAATGCCAAGCGACCGTATTCTGTGAAAAGCTGCAAGTGTTGTAAATCATCCTCCTGAATGTTTTGTGACAAATTATAAATTTGCACGGAGGACAACATGGTGCTCAAAGCAAATACAGTGGCACAATCGCGCACTGTGCTTTGGCTGTCAAAGGCGCCTTGAGTGTCCAAAAGAATGATGGCAATTTTATCACCGTTGGGATAGTCGTGCAGGAAAATGTCTGACCACATAAGAATGCCGGTGGTATCACGTTCCGAGCCACCACGCCAAGAGAAGCCGGTCAAGGGGCTATCCTCATCGCCCAGCCAATCGGTAACATCATGACGCACGTACTATAAAAGAATTGTTGGATTTATTGCTTGCAGATCGACGAGGCTTTGCTTTTTATTTTTTAACTCACCTTGGAGTACATGTATTTGAGGAAAAAATCTAAAAGAAAACTTTTTCCCTTGCGAAATGCTCCAGCCACCGAGACCACACACACATAACGATCTTTAACTTCTTCACGCATCAGCACCTCGCTCAATTGATCTTCGTTGAGAACAAAAGTGTGCTCCTCCGAGGTGGAGATAACTTGTACCGCCTCTCCAGGCATTTTGACGGGGCTGTATACACCTTGGCCTGACTGGCTCCTTTGTCTTCACCGGTGTTAGTATTGTTGACCCAATTTTAGCAGAGGCAAGAGTACCTTCTTCTCCACGTCTTTACACTTCTTCCTTAGCGTTGGGTTTTTTTGGGATTCTACAACCAATGCCTTCCTCTGTGAAAAAAAACGAAAAAAATAAAAAAAAAAATTTAAGTTTTATCTATGGATAGGGAGGAAGTGAAATATTTTTAGCCTTACAAATTATTTTTATATACGAGAAACAGTTTTCTATCCCTGATTCGATCCACACAGCTGTGCGTAACTTTGTAGTTTAGAAGATGACGAAAAAACACAAAATTGTGATGCACTACTTGAATCATACGCTCGCTTGGATTGCGAATGTAGTACTTATGTACTTGTAGTACCAAAAACATACAATATTCACATTTGAATATAAAAATAGATGAGAAAATATGGTGTTGGTTAAGCGGTTATGCCGGTGTCGCTCATAACATATACACTTAGAGAAAAGCAATTTTTTATAGCTTTCGCCTGTAACACCTTGCAATATTCATTTTAAGATGCTATGAAAAGGTAAGGTTAACAGTCGGCACTGTGTTATCAAAACCACTTCAACAATTTTCAGCTTTGGTAGACCATTGCCAGAGCAAGTCCTTAACACAAAGAACTACGGATTAAGATATCAACTGTCTCAACCTGTCTTTGAACACTCTTATAGTACCCGATGTCTGGAAAATGGGCAGAGTGATCCCTCTACTGTAGCCTGGATAGGACCCGAGTTTGGGGGAGTCGTACAGACCGATCTCCCTTCTCTCACCAGTGGCAAATACGCTTGAGGCATTGCTCCTCCCGAGCCTCGTAGGTGAATTTCCATTCCATCAACATGGATTTCGAAGACTGCATAGCACAACAACAGCTTTGCATGCCATCACCGCACACATTTGGCGTAGCTTCAATCAGCCCAGGCCATGTGATAGGACGGTCCTCGTGGCACTGGACCTATCGAAGGCATTCGACACCCATGCCAAATTATTTGAGGACATCGCCAACACGTCCCTCCAGCCAGGCCTGAAACGCTGGGTCTCGAACTATCTGTGTGTGCCATTTGTGGAATTTAGGGATAATAAGTCGAAGCACCGTAGAGTGAAAGAAGGAGTTCCCCAAGGTGGGTGATATTTCCGGCACTGTTTAACCTCTTCCTATCCTCCATTCCACCCCTCCAGACGGCATAGAGATCGTATACGACCGACGATTGTACGATCATGGCATAATCGTACAATCGTCGATTGTACGATTATGCCATGATCGTACAATCGACATTGACATCTGCGTTAGGTTCAACGTCTTCCTCAACGAACATGCCTCATATTTCGCTGCGAGAAATCTGAAGATATCTGCCACCAAATCTTCAGCCACCTTGCTCACTACAAATACGCGTGAGGTGAATAGAGAAATGATTCCGACCATCAAGTGTCCCAAAATACTTTGCGTCACATTTGACAGCTCTTACACATTCTCCCCACATGTCACAGCAATTCGCGATAAAGTCAAAAGTAGAAACAAGGTCCTCAAGTCACTTGCTGGCAGCACTTGGGGTGCAGACAAAGAAACCTTGTTGACCACGTACAAAGCAAATGGCCGGTCTGTGGTAAGTTATGCAGCGCCAGTGTGGTCTCGTCAACTTTGCGACTCGTAGTGGAATAATATTCAGATCTGTCAGAATGCCGCCCTCCGAACTGCGACGTGCTGTCTCCTCAGTTCTCATGTGGACCACCTCCATCAGTAGACAAGATCTTGCCAGTGCGAAGACATTACATGCTGTCAATACCTTTTGGAATGTTATCGCAGACACCATCCAAATCATCATCTTGTGGATAGATAATCACCGCCCACAAGCCTTTAGGTAGATCTACATGATCTACAGCGTGAGGTTCAGCGCTACAAGAGAGAACCTCTAGATCAACCGGCTTATCAAGCAGGTCTAGACAAAATTCGTGCAGACACGGTAGCAGACGCGATAAATGGCTACCGGGTGAATGTAGTCCTTGGAGAACGACCGCCTCCCATTGCACCTGAAGAAATTGACCTCCCCCGGCAAACCAGAGTATTTCTGGCTCAATTACGTTCCGGCAGATGCAGCCGCCTCAACCTCAACTCCTACAGAGCAAGGATTGATGGCGTGTGCAAGATGTATGTCCCGATTGTAAGTAGGGACCGCACGATACACGTCACCTGTTTAACTGCCCGGTCAGACCCAGATCCCTATAAACGCACCCCATCTTAGTCGCAGTGTTCCTGGGTCTTGACACTCAACAGAATCAAGCAGACGAAACATAGAAAACAATAAACTGCTACAACAACAACAACAATGAATTCTATTAAAAAAAAAATCAATATCAAAAAGATTAAAAAAGCATAAACAACAGTTCCAAAAGAGCCCACTTAGTGGCTTTTATATTGGGTTGCCCAAAAAGTAATTGCGGATTTTTCATATAGTCGGCGTTGACAAATTTTTTCACAGCTTGTGACTCTGAGCTTAAACTAGAATCGGACGACATTCATTGATATGTGAGAACTTTGCCTCTGTTGCTTAATGGAATGTCCATGGGCAACTTTGCATAGCAGTACGGGAATTCACAAGAAATCTCAAATTTGTTAAGTTTTTGAACATTAACCTCAATACACAAATTGCAAAATAAAAATTTCTCCACGAACATTCTACCGAAGATCAGGGGCAAAGTTCTCACATATCAATGAGTACTGTTTTTAAGCTCAATGATAATTCGAGGGCCGAGTCCAAACGGCGTGAGGAAAACTCTTTGGGAGAAGTTTTTCCATAGCTGCTATTCCATTAACATGGCGCAGTACCTATTACCACCAATGTTCTCCCCAAGAGTTGAAGCTAGGCGTTCAGTGTCGTAGGTGGACATCCCATGGTGGCCTCCATAAAAAAATTGCAAATTTGCCCATGAGATTTGCCATGGCTTCAATCACACCAGGCCATATGATGGGACGGTAAACGTGGCACTGGACCTATCGAAAGCATTCGACACGGTCAGCCATGCCTGAAACACTGGGTGGCGAATTATGTGCGGAATTCAGGGACAAGAATTCGAAACACCGTAGGGTGAAACAGAGAGTTCCCCAAGACAGGGTGATATCTCCAGCACTGTTTAACTGCTGTCTATCCTCTATCCAGTGATGCAGCCGACTTAACTTCTACAGAGCAAGGATTGATGCCAACGTGCAGGATGTGTGTCCCGATTGTGACCTGGGACCACATGACAAACGTCACCTGTTGGATAGGACAATAACACTTACAACAATTCCAAATCGGCACCAATTCTTATGCCCACCACCATAGGATAGGGGTGTATTATATTGATTTAGTCATTCCATTTGCAACACATTCAAATATTTCCGACCCCACAAAGTATATATATTTCGGATCGTCGTGAAATTCTAAGGCGATTTAACGATGTCCATGTGTCTTTCCGTCCGTCTGTTGTAATCACTCTATAGCCTTCAAAAATTGAGATAATGAGCTGAAATTTGGCACATATGCGTCTTTATGCTGCAGGTTAAGTTCTTGAACGGGCCAAATCGAACCATATTTGGATATTCGACCTAAATATGATTCTGATCGGACTATATTTCCATATAGACTAGACCTGGCAAACTATCAATAATGCCAACATTTGATATTTTCGATAGTTTTAATAATAAATATCGATGGTATCGATACTATCGTTAATTTCTCATCACCTATATTTCAAACGAAAGTGAGAAGTAACAATACGGAGATCAATTTATATAGAAGCAATATCAATGCACAGACCAAATAGAGCCATGGTAAATAAAGTCAGTTGGAAGTCATGAGAGAAATTATTGTACAAAATGTTGTCTAATCAGATAAAAATTGCGCCCTCTATGGGCGAAATGAATCTTAAAGGATACATTCAGTGTCGGATTGCTCATTTTTGTTTAGTTTTGCAAAAAATTAACTTTTGCGATAGTATCCATCGGAAAAATATTAATCGATATTCAGCCAAAAAATTAAATATCGATAGTACCATCGATATTTTGCCAGATCTGATATAGACCGATCTGCCGATAAAGGGTCTGAAATCCCATAAAAGCTTTATTTCCCGATTTCACTAAAATTGAAAACAGTAGGTTTTTATAAGCCTCCCGACGACAGACTCAAATATGGTTCAAATCGGACTATATTTCCATATAGCTGCTATATTGACAGATCTGCCGATAAAGAGACTGAAGCCCATACAAGCTTTATTTATTTCCCGATTTCACTGTATTTTGAAACAGTAGATAGCTTTTAGCCTCCCGACATACGACCCAAACATAGTTCGGGTCTGACTATATTTAGATATAGCTGCCAAATAGACCGATCTGCCGATAAAGGGTCTGAAAGCCCATAAAAGCTTTATTTCCCGATTTCACTAAAATTTAAAACAGTAGGTTTTTATAAGCCTCCCGACAACAGACCCAAATATGGTTCAAATCGGACTATATTTCCATATAGCCGCTATATAGACCGATCTGCGATAAAGAGACTGAAGCCCATAAAAGCTTTATTTATTTCAATATTTTAACTAAACTTGGAAATAGTGGGTTGTTTTAAGCCTCCCGACATACCACCCAAATATGGTTCGGGTTTTACTATATTTAGATATAGCTGCCATATAGACCGATCTGCCGGTTAAGGGTCTGAAACCCATAAAAGCTTTTTTTGTTACCCGATTTTATTGAAATTTGAAATATTGAGTTGTTTTAAGTCTCCCGACCTATCAAATATGATCCATATCACACTATATATATATAGCTGGCATATCGACCGATCTTCCAATTTAGGGTCTAGATTTCAGAACTTATTGCCTGATTTCACTGAAATTGTTACTTGTATAAGATATCTCGGGACCTGAATAACATTCAATCGAGATCAACACCTAATTAGATATAACTATGGATATGGTAGTGGAATTATAATAAAATAGGATGATTAATACATCCATGATGGTGGGTATTCAATATACTTGTCTAAATATCTATTGTAACTTTATCTGGCATCTATCTAGCTTTTTGTCTTATCTGACTTTTCTATCTTATTGCATTTATGCTTTATACTGATATTCTTTTTTGTATTACATTTATAACTTTTCAACATAACTTCTTCTTGATCTCACCTTCGTTGAATTAAGACTGAATTAACAATGAACTTCGTGTTACCTAATACCGACGAACTACTTTTTAATATTAAACGACTTAATATGTTATTCATTTAAAAATTGAAGGCAGCATGTTTGGCATTAACTTTTTTTTTGGGTGTACACATAGCCTAGGCAGACATCTTTTAAGGGTGTATTTGAACTCAATAAATATAAATAAATAGTATGAGTAAATTGCTCTTAACATCAAGTTTTTTTTTTGCAAATGTATCCCTTTTTCAATGAGATGTCAAATTTTAAAATAGCTTTCTTACAACACCATAGACAAAGTAAATCTATAGACTATGAAACTCAAAAAAAACATACAGCGGTCAAAAAAAGTATTCATCATTAGCAAAATTGATAATAAATTCACTTATTTTGGGTAATTGAAGAAAATTTAAAGTAAACAAATAATGCAGTTTTATGCAATAGTTTATTTTTCGTAATATGTTTTAAAATAAATTCAAAAAATAAATTTAATTAGCGCAAAAAATGCAATTTTATATAATAACACCAAAAACAGAACAAAAAAAGTATTCATCATTGATGTGCTATCATCAAAGTCAAATTCAAATATTATTTGGGAATCCCCCTTTTCTGTTTTATTTAGTAAAGGAGGCTTTGCCCTTGACAGCAAATATTTAATTTCATTGAAAATATAGTTTTTGTCAAAATGGGTCGTAAGCAAAACGAGGTTTCTGATGAGGTAAAAGTTTTGATAATAAAACACCACAGGAATGGTTTAACTCAAAAAACTATCAGTGAAATATTAAATAGACCACGATCTACAATCCATCATCAGAAAGTGGACAGAAACGAAAACTGTTGACAATAAACCAAGATCTGGTCGACCAAAAGCACTTTCAGTTGGAGATGTGCGTTGGCTAGTGCGGCAAGTTCAGAAAACTCCGAAGACAAATGCGACCATTCTTCGTAAAAACACTATGGAATATTTAGGGAAGGAAGTTACTACACAAACAATTCGAAATACACTCAAAAGGCATAGTTACAGAGGAAGAACTGCACGTAAGAAGCCCTTTATAAATAAAATAAACCGAGTGAAAAGGCTAAACTTCGCAAAAATGTATGTAAAACAGCCCGAATCAAACAGTAATTTTTGCAGACGAGAGCAAGTTTAATCTTTTTGGGTGCGATGGAAAGGTCATAGTGTACAGAAAACCAAATACAGAGCTTGAAGAACGAAACACAGTTGCTACTGTAAAACATGGTGGAGGTGGTTTAATGGTTTGGGGGTGTATGGCGGCTTCAGAAGCGGGAAATCTTGAAATTATTAATGGAGTAATGGATCATAAGTATTACATTGACATTTTAAAGAGGAATTTAAAAGATAGTGCTGTAAAACTTGGGCTTGGTAATAACTTTCAATATTATCAAGATAATGACCCCAAACATTCTGCTTTAAATACCAAGATGTGGATGCTGTATAACTGCCCCAAAGTCATTAAAACTCCTCCTCAAAGTCCCGACTTGAACCCAATTGAACATCTTTGGGAACATCTCGAACGCAAATTGAGAACGCGCAATATTTCGAGCAAGAGTCAAATGCAACAGGTGATAATGGAGGAATGGACTAATATAGACCAAAATATAACCGCTAAATTAGTCCAATCGATGTCAAACCGTTTAAAAGAAGTTATAAGACGCGGTGGTCGAATAACAAAGTATTATTTTTTTTAAATTATGTTATTTATTTTTTTGTTTTTTTGCAATGATGAATACTTTTTTGTTTAATTTTTTGTGTTCAGCTGTAAAATGGCCCTTTTTGTTCCAATAAATACTATTTTTTTCTTTAAAAACAATGAAATTGTGTACATATATATCACACAAGCACTACTGCATCATTAGTTTAATATGTTTTTATTCCAATTGTCTTTTGTAGACTTATTAAAAAAAAAACATTGAATGATGAATACTTTTTTTGACCACTGTAACTCAAAAGATCTCCATTTTATGTCGCCTGGGTTACTTACGCACTCACATATAAACGACTGAGAATTTGACATTTATTCCAACTGTTAGAGCTTTTTGAACCAATCTTAAGGAGTCTATACATATCCTTTGTAGCTGACAAAATTATGGATGGAACGTTTACCACTTAAAACCTATTACTGACATCGATTGTGCGGAAAATATTGCTAAACATCAATTAAATTTTGTGGAATCTCATAATGTTTCCAATAGTGTTGCTAATTTGTTAAGTTGTAATTAAACTTTTTTATTTGGCATGCAAAGCGTTGTTGTGGTAGTAAACAGTTGTATGTTGACATCATTGTTGACATCAATGCCATGCATTGAAGCCATGCACTGCGTCACGCCGTTCGGGCTCGGCCACAAAAAGGATGCTACTTATCATTGAGCTTAAACTTGAATCGGACTTCACTCTCTGATATGTGAGAAGTTTGCCCCTGTTCCTTAATGGAATGTTCATGGGCAAATTTGCATTTGCATTGTCTCTCTTTAATAAAATAGAGAGAGAAAGACTTTTTATTTTTTTCCTCTTATTTTTCTTTTCCTAAACGTTCAAAAGGTCCTTCCGTCTGCGGCATTTTATAATCCCCAACTTGAGCTATGAGATGGAAAGGCCTTAGTTTTTTGGACATCCTTTGTCAATTTACAAGGAATAAGGAATGCATCCGTTGTACCTCCAAAATTTACCTTTTAGAATCAGTTTTTACTCCTAAATATTCACACTGGACACTTTAAAGATGTGAGGGGCACACATTATTTCGATAAAGGGTCGGAAATAAATATCTCTATGCAGTGCAGAGGCAATGACAAAAAAGGCATATTTTGTTTTTCAAGATGAAATTTTCTTAATGTTGGCCTACAAAATTCCTCCTCCCACATTGCATTTTAAGAAATTTTATATTGGACATTTATTGCCTATTTAAATAGGTTTTTTCAACATCTGCATTAATTTTATAAAAGTATTGAAATATTTTAGAAACAAGCTAAGAATGACGAGAACTATTTGTGTACAACATATTGCCAAATAAAAAATAAAAAATTGTCATAAATATGTGATTTTTTGCAATATACAGTGACTCAAAAAATTATTCGTGCAGCCACAGCTTTCAAATGTGCTTTCAAACATGTTCGAATTAGGCAATAACATTTTGCTGTCGAAGTAAATTGTATATTCTAAAGCAAAAAACATACATTTCTCTTTTCTTAAGAATAAAACAAACGGAAAACAAAAAGTCTAAATATTATGCAAAAAATTATTCGTACATCGAGATATTTTAAATATATAAAAAGAATTTTTGTCAATTAAAATAATGTTTTATATTATTTTGGGACTTCTTTAGCTTTCATAACGGCTGTCAAACGACAAAGCATACATTTCACCAGATTGGATCTGTTATTTGCAGAAATCTTGTCCCACTCAGCCCTTAGGGATACCTTTCGAATGTTCAAATACACTTGCTTGTCCATTTTTTCAACCACTAATGCAACCCCAAACCATTACATTTACCCAACCATGCTTTACAGTTGGAATAAGGTTCTTTCTTGCCTTGCAGTATTGACTTTTCTGCAAACGTTAGTGGGTCCAAAGGGTCCAGGTGACATTGAAGGTGCTTTCAATTGGAGTTTCTAGGCATCAACTCTACCGTAAGAAAGTTTATTAATAACTTATTTACTAAAAGATGCATTACGGCAGGCTTGGGATCTGTGGATTTTAAAAGATGGGTTAGCAGAGGAACACCTCAAAAAGGTGTACTGTCTCCTCTACTTTGGAATAAAGCCATTAACAATATATTATTGTCTTTGAAAGAAAAAGGTGTTAAAGTGGTCCCATATGCTGATGACGTGGCAATTGCGGTTAGGGGAAACTTTCCCAGCACTCTAAGAGATATACTTCAGGAAGCCCTACGTGCAACAGCAAAGTGGGCTGCCGAAAGTGGTCTAGGTATAATTCCATGCAAGAAAGAAGTAGTTCTTTTCAGCAGAAGATACAAGTTGCCTACAGTGGAACATGTCTCCTTGGGTGGACAGGAAATTCAGAAAAATGCATGAATTTTTATTTGAATCGATAATCAATAATTTCATGTTTGAGGATTTTTTCATGCAAATGTTGACCATTGCGCCTCAAATGGTCCATCGACTTAGTTCAATTTTGGCATTTCGGCTAGTATCTCAAGAATAAATGCTTCAACGTTGTCTTCCTATGCGTCAATTGAAGCGGGCTTGTTTGTATAGACATCAGGATTCACTAATAGAAGGTTAGGTCACTTGCGGAAACAAAGTGATCAATGTCAAGTACTGCCAAAAATTTAAAAAAAAATATGTCGACCGACCACTTAATTTAACCTTATTCAGTGAATCCTGTATAGACTTGAGCTTTAACATAGCCCTTCAAAAAATTTGTCTAAAGGCGTTAAATCACACGATATAGGCGGCCAATTAATCGGTCCTGAACTTGAAATAAAATGTTAACCAAACTCTCCTCTCAATAAGTCCATTGTTACGCGTGCTGTGTGGCATGTGGCACCGTGTTGTTGAAACCACATGTCATGCAAGTCAAGCTTTTGCATATTGGGCAAAAAAAGTTGGATATCATCTCACGGTTGCGCTCACCCTTCACAGTTATCATCGTCATTGGAGAAGTACGGTCAAATGATACCCTCAGCCCATAGACCGCACCAAACTGACTTTTTCTGGATGCATTGGTAGTTCTTGTAATGCTTCTGCCTGATCTTCTCTCCAAAATCGGCAATTCTGCTTATTTACGTACCCATTGAGTCCAAAATTTGCTTCGTCGTAAAATGGAAGAAACGCCTGATGCATTTTCTTAACAGAGCACGCATTTTCATATTAAAATTCAATAATTTGCAAGCGTTGTTCGTTTGTAAGATGATTCAGGCCAAACTGAAGATGTTTGACAGTGAAACAAAAAACACTAAACGTGCGGGAGCTGTTTAAACCAGTGTTGCCAAAAAGATAATAGCTAACAAATTTCCCTTTACATTCATTATTTCATTACGCTCTTTAAGATGAGATAACGCTTTGGATCTTTCAGCGTTTTTATGATTAGAGGGCAATTGACCAATGTCATCATATTTTTTATCACGCTTTGAAATGTGGAGTGTGCTCTCCGATTTTAGGCAAAGAACTTTTTTTATATATAGTTATTGAATAAAATTCGAAGATTCAATGAACATTAATGGGGTAGAAGTACATAATCAATTAGAATAGCAAGGTATAATACCATCATAACTGTTTTAGCAAAACAAAAACCGTTATTTTTCCAAGAACAGTATAAGACGCACGATTTTTTTTGTGTTCTTAGGAGAAAATTGATTGTTATATCAGATACTAAAATCAAAGTTGGAAAAAATAGTAAAAATTATGCCGTTTGTTAGCTTTTAAAATTTTATAAAGAGTTTAGGCATAATTTTTTGGGTCACTGTACTAATTATGAAAATCTTCATTGGGCATCTGAATCTTTCATGCTGTTCATCTGTTTTATATGTACAAATGTATAAATTATTGTAAAAAATGAAAACCCCATGTCATTGTAGACGGATACATGTCAAAGTTAAAAAATGTACAGAGCTGAATGGGATTTTTCTTTTTATAGAAAAATTCACAAACAGGTATGATCGAAAATATATGTATTTCTGTATGACTTTGAGTTGGTTCATTGTTGCACAATTTGAACCATATTTGAATTCGCATGGATTTAAATAGTTTTCGTTTGATTTTGCCATCGTAAGGTTTAGAATGGTATGACTAATTACGCTTTCGTTGTTGTTTTCAGATTACGTATTTATTAGATCATAGCGCAGATACGTGAAAAAACAAAACAAACTGGTTCCAATGGAAACAATTACATTTTCGCAATGAACCATGAAATATATACTGCTCAATACGACATGCTGTGAAAGTAGTATGACTCTCTTTATGTCGCGACGCACAGAGATCACTTCCAGGGACGTAGCCAAAAATGTTGTCTTTAGAAAATTTTTAAAAAAATTTTTTGGGTCCTGGCTGATGAGAATGTTATGCTGAATTATTACAATTTTGTCTTTAGGAAAGAACTGTGATGAAGTTTTGTCTTTAAAAATCTTACGGTGAAATTTTGTCTTTGGAAAAAATTTGATTAAAATTTGTTTTGAAAAATATTTCATTAAAATTTTTAACTTAAGAAAAATAATTTTGAGGTGGTCCTGGTCTGAAAAAATTTTCTTTCTTTTGTCATTTTAAAAAGTTTTACTAAAATTTCAAATAAAATAGTTCAAAAATTTAATGGAATATTTTTCAAAACAAATTTTAATGAAATTTTTTCCAAAGACAAAATTTCATCGTAATATTTTTAAAGACAAAACTTCTAATCAGCCCGGGCCCAAAAATTTCATTTAAAATTTTCCTAAAGACAACATTTTTCTAAAAATTACATTTTAATGGTTTTTTATACCCTCCACCATAGGATGGGGGTATACTAATTCTGTTTGTAAATCCTCGAAATATTGGTCCGTCTGCCAGCATGCTAACTTTCGAAAGAGAAAAGCTAGCCGCTTGAAATTTTACACAAATACTTCTTATTAGTGTAGGTCGGTTGGGATTGTAAATGGGATATATCGGTCCACATTTTGATTTAGCTTCCATATAAACCGATCTGGAATATTGAGCCGCTAGAGGGTACAATTTTTATCCGATTTGGCTGAAATGTTGCATGATGTGTTTTATTATGACTTCCGACAACTGTGCTAAGTATGGTTGAAATCGGTTCATAACCTGATATAGCTGCCATATGAACCGTTCTGGGGTCTTGACTTCTTGAGCCACTAGAGGGCGCAATTATTATCCGGTTTGGCTGAAATTTTGCTTGAGGTGTTTTGTTATGACTTTCAACAGCTGTGCTAAGAATAGTTCAAATCGGTTCATAACCTGATATAGCTGCCATATAAACCGATATGGGATCTTGACTTCTTGAGTCTCTAAACGGCTTCTCCCATGACCTTTAACATACGTGTTGAATAAGGGAGCTATACAACTCCCCTATAAACCGATCTCCCTATTTTACTTTTTCAGTCCCTAAAGGGCGCAATCCTTTCTAAATTTGGCTGAAATTTTACACAATGACTTCTACTATGATCTCCAATATTCAATTCAATTATGGTTCGAAATGAACCATTACTTGATATTCCAATAGCATAGCAATTCTTTTCTTTTATCTTTTGTTTGCCTAACAAGAGATACCGTGGAAAGAGCTCGACAAATGCGATCCCTGGTGGAGGGTATATAAGATTCGGCCCGGCCGAACTTATCACGCTTTTACTTGTTTTTTTCTAAAGACTATATTTTAGTGATACATTTTCTAAAGACAAACTTCTTTTGCGCCTGATCAATGCATTTTGTGACATTTATAATTTTTTTTTATGGTTTTCTGTCCCAAATAGAAACAAAAACAAAATGAAAAATCACAAAATGAAAGTTTTCTATGTAAAAATAAAACTTGAAAGACATTTTTTCTAAATGTAAAATTTCAATGAAATATGTCTAAAGGGAAAATGTTGCTCAGGCCCGGCACCATCCAAATTATTTTTTCCAAAAGAAAGATTTCGATAAATTTCAATAACATCTTTTCAAACGAAAACATTGTTCTAATATTTTTTCTATAGACAAAATTTTAACCCATTCCGCTTGACCCTCGACTCCCTTGTCCAAATTGGATGTAATTTCATATATTCATAATTTAGAGCATTTATATTGACGTAGATATTTTTTATTTCTTTAACGACAATTTTAAAAAAAAAAATTTTGTAAACATTTTTGAAAAATAAAAATATCTTCTTTTGCTTTCAATGCTTTTAATATTTTGTAACCATTTTGCGAAGAAAGGTGGATTTAACAACATTGAGATAAAATAGCACCTGCTGACTTATCGCCATAAATTTATTTTTTTAATATAGCAACCATCAAGTGCAACAAGAAACTAAAATGGATTCCAAAAATCCCACTTATAAGAATTTTGAAAAAAAAAATTTTTGTTTTTGATTTATTTGAATGTAAAAATTTGTCGAATTTCGAAAGACAATTTCCCCCATAAAATGATAAGGGATAAGGATACCTCTATCCAAGCTCGAGCTGGAATTTTTCTAAGACAGTTCCATTCTTGGATATTTTGCTATCCTTTCGTATTTTATGGATCAATAACATATTTTTAAAGACCGAGTCGTCCAGATTTACATTTTAAAATAATTATTTCAAATGAAACCATTTCTTTTTTTTCTGGAATTTTACAATACAGTATTTAAGGCAATTGATACAGAGCTCATAGTGAGTTAGGATCAAAATCTATCAGTCAATTTGCTATTGATCATTGCATTGATTTTATTAGTTCTGTAGGCTTTGACCGTAAAGTTGGACACAGTGAAATAATTTTGAAAAAAATTTTTAATTTACATTTTGAATTTTTGATTTTCTTCAAAAAATTCTTTTTACAATGAAAGGAACTTTACACCCACCTTAAGTAAGGAAATGAGTTAAAATAATATTAATCGGCAGACTTTTATCTATGAGAACGAGTTTTATATTTCACTTACGGTTGTCGCTAGGTCATTTGACCTCATTTATTTATTTCATCTACAGAGTAAAAATTAGTTGGCAAAGAAAGAAAAAAGTTTACAACTGGTAGTTCTACCAATTTTTCTTAGATTTTCTTAGGGACTTATGAAGATATGATGCAAATTATACAGATACATACGGCAATATTTGGATGCAATTTTTACCGAACATTTTTTCCTTCAAAATCGGATTTTCGATCGATTTTTATAAAGTTCGGAGGAGAACAAGGTGGGTTAAATAGCCGGCCAGTTTGACGGTATTTAAATGTCATTTCACTTTCTTTTGTTGGGGTCAAGGTTGTGTTTGGGGGCCGTCAGGCCCGAGCCCCAAATAGGGACTTCATATTCGTGTTGCTGGGCTCATTATACGAGGTTATGCAAAAAATTCGTTTTTTCTAACATTTTACCCATTAACTGCACTTTATATCTATTTTGGTAATGTGTTCGATTTACAAATCTTCTAAACAATTTTTGAGCTCATTGTAGGATTAAATTGCACATAATGTGATATAAATTCGTACACTATATCATATAAGTTGCACGTGTATACAAATCAGTTCATTTGTACGGCACGTTAGTGTTAAAAATAAATGGAAGCAATTTTATGCTACTTTAATGAACACAACTGTCCAAACCCCCATACGTGTAGCACCACACAATATCAAAGATGATGGTGATGATGACAGCAAAGTCATGAAATATGTAAATGAATTAACAAAAAACAAGAAATGAATTATACACGTTTTTGCCTACATAAATGCATTGCATTTTGTTTTTTGTTTTTCATTAAGTTGTGCGAACTAGCGAACGATATAGGTACATATGTATATACACATGTATGTATTTGTTAACAATTAGATCCAAAGAGCACTACATTAACAGCCACGGCATGTCAAGGGAGATAAATGACACATTCTCTCACATTTCATTAAATATGAACAAATAATTAAAAATATATGCACACTAAGAAACACATGCACACACGCACGTCAATTGTTTAATTTTCAGAAACATTGCAAGTATAGGTAAGTTCCATTTCTGCAATAAGTTCAAAAAGTGTATCAAAAGAACAAAAATTACTCCCAAACATCAACAGCCAAAGAATGGTTGACTGATACCCACAGACCTTTGATGACGTTGACATTAAAATTTTATTCCAACTAAGCAACTTTCATTGTTTCTTTCAATTTGTTTGCCGTCCACGATGGCCACCACAATCGAACGGACACATGGCAAGAATTAACGATAAGATTATTAAACACTATTTTCTTTTAATATCAAATTTATTTGTTAATATAGACTCACTCTCTCAAGCACACACACACACACACACATGCTTTCAATATAATTTTTATTTAATATTTCAAATCTTTTTAATATATTTCATCATTAATTAATTAATAGGTACATATAAATATTCTTTGTCTGACATTTAACAGATTTACGCACTGTGCCCACTCTCTGTAGAGCTCTGTTTACAGAATCACTTCACTTCCATCTTACATACATATATCTAAATCAAGGTTCAATTCAGAGACTTTAGAAATGTGCTTTGTTGACTTTGTCCATCAGTAAGTAAAAAAATTCACACACAAGAAAATTATAATTTTGTGGTATGTATTTATAAAAACAAAATAAAGCAAGTCTAGTTCGGTACGCTGTTGTTGAACGCGTTGTTAAACGAAACGGTTGTAAATTGTAAAATCTTAGCTAACCTGCGACACGTTCGTCGAGCTGCAAGAGACATTTGGTACTAAACAAGCAACGAAAGCTAGTTGATTGGATCGAGATACACTTGTTCGATACGAAATGTATGTACCAGGGATGGGAGTTCTAATAAAATAAAATTCATATGCTCACTTTAAAGGTTATTCAATTGCAATCTTAAGATTGTATGGATAAAAAATTTTTACTTTATGTGTGTTGCTGATGACATGCATATGTCTTTTTGAGGAGCTGTTAGCTGTTCGATTTAAAATGTTTCTTATTGCGTTATAAAACTGCTATTACACGATCAGACATATCATTTGTAATTTCACAAATAGCAACTCTGAAAGTTGTACACGTCGTGCGATAGTTACGAAAGTTTTAATATGACAAATGGATTTTGGAATAAATATGCAAATTTTCCGATTAAATCGGGCACATCAGACACATGTCTTCAAAAAAAAAAAAAGTACAATACATGCCGATTAGAGCGCGCTCTACCCGTAGTATACGTACACCAGACAAGTCTGATGAATACAGAAAATATAATAGCAACTTAAGAAAAAGTTGACCAATAAGACCCAACGAAAATTTTTCATCCTATTTCAATGAAATTTGGCACAGCGAGTTCCGGAGCCCCTCTGAACCTTTTTGTTGAATATCGTCCAGATCGGACCATATTTGGAAATAGCTGCTATATAGACCGATCTCCCGAAATTTGATTTTGATAATTAGTGAAAATATTCCCTTTGAAGCTCGATCGAACTAAGTACCCATCTAAATGAAGAAAAATGCTGTTCACGAAAAGGAGTTTGAAATAAAATGTTATTTAAGGGAACGCAACGATCCGAAAACCCCACATACCGATATGTAGGCCTATCGCGACAATATGGGAATCAAATGAAAGGTCATGTGACACAGAGTACGAATATAATAAACACATATTCATAACCACCACATTCGTGGTGCTCCCTGTATATACACTCAAAAAATGTTGAACCTAAACACCAGTTGAAATTAACTAAATCTGAACAGTATTGAACTCCATATAGCGCTAAAGAATTATATGGTCGTTATGAGTTCACAAATTTCTTAACAGCTACGAAATGGTTTATTAATATTTCTAGTTCACTTTAAACTTCTCCGAGTAAAAAATGAACTAACGTGCACTGAAACTGAAACGTTAAAGATTGGAAAAAACACTATTTCCGAACTCTTCGAAGCGTCCAATTGGAGATTGACGGGCTCATCTTTATTACACAACACATTTAGTTCCGCATGTCTCCCACCTCCATGCTATTAATTGCTCAGCTATATTGAAGAAGATAAATTGTATATGAAAAATTGCAATTATAAATTAAATGAAATTTTTTTGCCACAGTTGGCTTGCTTTCACACATGTTTAGTAAAGTTTAAACAGGTCAAAAATAATCGTTTAAGAAAAATTACTAACTCCACCCGAGTTGTACAATTTGTTATCTATACTCATGCTTAGTAAGTTTTATTTGTACAAAGTTACTTTTCTAACTCTTTCAAATTTTTGAACTAATAGTTGATAAATATCATGTACTAACTTGTATTATGTAAATAACTCATAGTTACTATAAGCATTTTTTCTAAGTGTATTTATATTATTATTATCAAGACGTCTTCTACGTATTGAAAAAGCTATTTTCATCAAAACGCTGGGGAATGTAGCAATCTAAAAATGACCATCCCTAATCTTTCCAATGCTCCACGGAATAAGAATAACAAAAAAGTTAAAAACATTAATTTGTTCAACACAATTTGGAAAGAAGACACATTTTTTATTTATTTTAATGATATACATTTTTATTTATTTTTTATGATTACTTTTTTTTAGATAATAGAGCAAAATAAACTAATTTCATTCAGTAGGACATTCCCTCATTACTTTTGAAAAATTTTTCATAAAAGTATTATGTTATCATTGAGATTTTTGTAGTGTTTCAAATAAGTAAACGTGAAAAGCATTGGTTTTCACCTGTGAAAATCGAATCTAGTACCAGCCTTCAATCAAATATGATAACATATGTCAACCTCCAATGGGATTTCTTACTTTTAAGTATTACCCCTTCTTCTTTATAACTGCCATCTCTGGCAATTTAACAACATCAACGAGCTCGCAAAAGGTAATATCTGAAGAACCACAAAAACCAAAGTGATGATGGTATCACATATGTGACCAACGAATGCATTGCCCGATCGTACGTGTTGTGTGCCAACCCCAGACCGGTATTATTTAAAGGCGAGAGAGAAATGAGGGAAATCGAGAGAGAAATAAGAAGGGAAACCGAGAGAGTGTGTGTAAGATTATAAAATCGTATAAACAATCTGTGTAATACTCCGTATATAGGTGTGATTTGAATGAAATACACAGCTTATAAGAATCAATGGAAAGAATAATTTTATATGACTCAGGATTAACAATGAATTCAGGTAGAAAATGAAATCACTGAACTATTGCGTATTGCCAATATATATATGATTTAAAACAAATTGCGAACAAAAGCAGGATAGGCAAAAGTTGGAATCAAGCATACCTTGATATAAATAATTTTTTTAGTTTACATGGGATATTAGTATTTATACCTTTTACATGGACAAAAATAGGATATATTAAGATGTGGAAAAACTACAAATCTGCTAAGTTCGGCCGAATCTTATATACCCTCAACCATGGATCGCACTTGTCTAGTTCTTTGCATGGTTTATCTTCATAGGCAAACGTAGTAAATGGATGGATTCAATGGATTCTTTATACATTTGAGCACCCTCCAGGGGCTCAAGAAGTCAAATCGGGAAAGCTACATATATCAGGTAATAGACTTATAAAGACAATCCTTGTCGTGGATGTAGGAGATTATGGGAGAAGATATGTGCAACATTTCAGCAAAAGCGAATAAAAACGGCGCCCTCTAGGGGTCAAGAAAACAAATCCGGGGATCGGTTTATATGGGAAATGTATCTAAACAATTTCTAGCGAATTGCTTTATTCGTGTAGACGCTATCGTTATAACGCTTCGGAATATACAAATATACTTTACAGATCAGTAAACCCCTATCCTATGGCTGAGGCTATACTACTTGTTATCTGTGTCAACCTTGTTTTATTCAGAAGTTAACGTAAACATGTACTAATCAAATTGCAAATTTTGCCCATGAACATTCCACTAAGGAACAGGGGCAAACTTCTCACATATCAATGAGTTCTGCCCGATTCAAGTTTAAGCTCAATGATAAGGGAGCCGCAGTGCGACACCTCTTTGGAGAGAAGCATAGCAAGCAAGCATGGCATAGTACCTCACAAATGTTGCCAGCATTAGGAGGGGAACCCATCGCTGAAAAATTTTTCTGATGGTCTCGCCGGGATTCGAACCCAGGCGTTCAGCGTCATAGGCGGGCATGCTAAACTCTGCGCTGCGGTGGCCTCCTAAAACATATATCATATCATATGTTATAAAAATTGTTAGAATTTGTTTAGGTAATTTTTTAAAAGGTTGGTTCAAACCTTAAGCTGGGTACTCTGTTCCGATTTCGCGAATAGTTGTGAAAGACTTCAACAAAATATAATAAATTGTTTAAACATACATAAAAATTAGAAATGTTGTTTTATCAAGAACAATCTTGCATTCATTTTACACTAGAAGTAATTGTTTTATAGTGTTATATTTGAGCTCTATTTTACTATTAATGTTTTTTTTTTTTACATGGAGTTGTACAGTTTTCATGTAAAAAGACGAACAGAATACTAACCCTTATTCTGTCATTTGCTAGATATATTTATTTGATTGACCACACTGCTTTTAAAAAGGATACCCAAACGTAGATAATCCTGCAGTCAGTCGATTATTCAAAACTTCAAATTTGTAAAGGGTGATTTTTAGCTATTATTGGTTTAAACAACTTATGCAAGTTTCGTGTTTTGTTTCACTTCAATTTGGTCTATAATTTAGCTATGAATCGTCTCCAAAAAGAATGACACTTGAAAATTATTGAATTTTTTATCAAAATGCATGCTCTGTTAAGAAAGTTCATCGGGCGCTTCTACGACGAAGCGACAAATTTCATTTTTGGCTCAATGGCTACGTAAATAAGCAGAATTGTCGATTTTGGAGTGAAGATCAGCCAGAAGCATTGTAAGAGCTAGCAATGCATCCAAAGAAATTCACAGTTTGGTGCGGTTTATGGGCTGGTGACATCATTGGACAGTACTTCTTCAAAGATGATGCGAATCGTATCGTAACTATAAATGGCGAGCGCTTTCGTGAGATGATATCCAATTTTTTTTGCCCAAAATGCAAGAGCTTGACTTGGATGACATGTGGTTTCAACAAGACGGTGTCACATGCCACACAGCACTCGTAACAATGGACTTATTGAGAGGCGAGTTCTGTGAACATTTCATTTCACGTTCGGGACCGTTTAATTGTCCGCCTAGATCGTGCGATTTAACGCTTTTAGACAATTATTTGTGGGGCTATGTTAGAGCTCATGTCTATCCTGGGCTGCGTAGTCTAGCCCTCGGCTTCGACCCCGGGTCAGAGTCGAAATATTAAGCCGGAGTCGGAGAGCGGTTCGGAGTCGGAGAGCGGTTCGGAGTCGGGGCAAGCGTGCTAAACTCTAAACCAGAGTCCGACTCGGGCTCAATAGTCCTACTCGGACTTCGACTGCGGTCGACTCCATAGCCCTGGTCTATACAGACAAGCCCACTTCAATTGATGCATTGGAAGACAACATTAAAGCATTTATTCGTGAGATACTGACCGAAATTTTGGTGTGCCAACATTTTACTAAGCGGATGGCCCATTTGAGGCGATATCACAGTCAACATAAATAATCTTCAAACATTAATTTTTTGGATCGTACTATCGATTCTAATAAATATTTCATAAAGTTTTCTTAATTTTATGTGTTTTTTTCGAAAACATTCCTATAGCTCTTAAAAAATCGCCCTTTACTTTCCATACAACTTTTACGGCTCATTATTTATGAGCTAAAGTTGAATCGGACATCACCCATTCACAAAAAAGGAAACCTTGTTTCGACATTTATAGAGATGGTCGCCAAAAATCTAAGCAACCACTAATTGAGCCATCATATAAGATTTGGCCCACCTGTGAACATAGCTGACCTTTGGAAAATAGATGTAACAATTTCTAATTTCAGCATGTTTTGAAGGCAGCCTAGACAAATCTGACAGAGACACGAAATTGCATGATAGCCCTGAATTTTACAAAATAGGTATTAAAATTTAAAATCTATATACATGCATACCCGGATAACATTAAGAATTAGACTACGTTTTTTCTGCCTGTCCCTAACTTGAACTAACGTTTACCAACACTTTATTTTACGAAACAGTCAGCAGTAAACTCAAAACAAAGTTGACGTTAAGACTTACACACACATGTGTACATGCAATCACTAGCTCAGTCACGTATTTACTGTCAGTTCGTTTAAGCCATGGTTGAAAATTAAAATAAAACTGGTAGTAGCAAAACTAAAATAGGGTGAGTGAGAGCGAGAGGACAATAACAGTCAACTAAATGACATTCTGAGAACAGTTGTTCCGTTTTGCCTTATGGCAACCGCGGCGTTAACATTAAAGCCACATTTATAACCAAACAAATAAATGAGTCATTTAAAGAAAATCTCATTATTGACAAATGTACTAGTCAGTGAGCGGGGGAGAGTTTCTTAGTACGCCGTTCAAGATCTTCTCTTAAGGTTGATATCAAACAAAGAGTCTAATAATGAGAGCGTTTATATACATTAATATTTCTCTGTCTCTCTAAAACTCAGCTTAGTCAACCTATAAATAATTATGGTTTTTTGTGTGTCTGTCCTCCATACATGACAGCAGTAGCAGCAGCAATGAAGAGTGAAAAATATTCTGGATGCAAAGTATTCAAAGTAAAAATGTATTTGCTCAGCTATTGACGGATGGTGGATGGATGGATGGTACTACACATGGTGGTGGCTTCATAAAACTAAATAATTAACCAAATGATTAGTGAATGGAAAGCGACAAAAAGCAACTTGGAAAACGGCCCGTTCTGCCAACCATCATAGAAAACAAAGTGCAGCATGAAATACAGAGGAAAAGCTCTTGCAGCATAATTAATAATTGAGTTAAACAAAATAACAACAACAGCAAAAAATTATAGTTCGGTCGCAATCACAACAGAAGGTAATTGTGAAATGTGTGTTTGAATGTTTGTGAAAAAAACCACAAAAAAAGAATTGAAATTTTAAAATCGCCATTCCATTTGCAGAGTTAAATAGTCAAGCGATGGCGCAACAACATTATTGTGTCGTCTCTTCCATAAGACCACCTGGCCACCGCCCTAAATTCGGAATTGAAGTCTTACTATTGGCATTTTTAACGTTGGATTTTCTCCGGCCACTGTTTATTACCGCTCAAGAAGCCCCTGGCGATACACCTTATTACTATTTGGGCTGTTATACAGCTCGTGTGGATTTGACGCAAGAGCAACTGTTTAGCAAAGGCCCACAGGTATGTGTGGAGTTCTGTGAGGTGAAGGATTATAGCTTTGCTGCACTATCTTCGGATAAATGCTATTGCACCCACACCATTGTTGCCGAAGACAAACAGGATGACCAATTGTGCTCCACCCGTTGCCTGGCAAGTAAATCCGAATATTGTGGTGGTGTTGGGGTCCACAGCTACTACTCGACGGAAGTAGCCAGAAGTGCAGCGGCCAAAGAATTGAAGGTGGTAAATGCCAGCCAAAATAGTTTAACCATCTCTTGGTTGGGTCACAACATCATGAAGCACTTCATTGCTGGTGTAGAATCGATGCCCATGATAAGAGTCACTAATTACATGATTAAAACGGAACGCTTACACACCTACTCAACACAACCGTTTTACCAACCACCCGAGTTTATAGTGCAAGGCAATGAGACAAAATTTGAAATTACAGATTTACATCCAGCAACAGAGTACAAAATAACCGTTCAGTCATTGTGTGAAAGCAATACTCAGGGTGCCTCAAAATGCGGCTTAGCCTCCGTGGAGGGCACTACAGTGGTGGGGGATCCTAGTCCTCCACCACCGGCACCAAAGGTTTTGGCCTCCTCCGATAAGACTATAACCATACAAATACGACCCATACGAAACAATAATGGTCCAGTGACTAAAGTTTTGATCATAGTGGAACGTGTTGATGATTCCATAACCCAACCATTTGATAGTGAATTGTTGGGTAGTTGGCGTCAAGCTGAAGAAAGTGGTTTACCATACTACATTGCAGCTGAATTGGATTACGATCGTCCGGGTGATAATAAGACAAGAAAATTCGTAGTGGGCGATGGTAAGCGATATGGCCGTTATACAAATCCTCCGTTGGACAATAAAAATTCGGATTTACACATCAGTTTGGGTGTGGTGAGTGAAATATTTAAAAAAAAGTAGTTTTTAAATATTATTATTTTTTAAAATAAAAATAGAAAGAGCACAGTTTTTATGACAAAAAGCCAAAAGGTACATAACATCCATCGAAACGGTGAAAAGATTGACCATATTCATAGTATACATTTCAGAATTCTATTATACGAATTCTACAATATATATCTTCTAAATGCTGGCGACATTTGTGAGGTACTATGCCATGTAAAAACTTCTCCTAAAAAGAGGTGTCGCACTGCGGCACGCCGTTCGGACTCGGCTATAAAAAGGAGGTCCCTTGTCGTTAAGCATAAATTTGAATCGGACAGCACTCATTTATATGTGAGAAGTGTGCCCCTGTTCCTTAATGGAATGTTCATGGGCAAAATTTGCAATATATCTTCTTGGCACAAGATGTCGCATGTTGATGTAAACGGCTAGGGAAATGTAAGATTTACCCCAAATGAGCCTACCTCTACCCTGAACTATATGTATCAAAAAATGAATGAAAGGAAAAATTAATACCAACCAGGGGTACGATGCAGTTGATCTTTGTTCGCTGTTCACGGATAGAGCCAGTCATAAATATATCAAATAAATTTTTCTCAAAGTATAATCGCGTTAATAGAATATATCAAATAAATTTTTCTCAAAGTATAATCGCGTTAATAGATTAGGAACATACCGCACTGTTCGTTCGTCTGCCCAAAGTCTATAATTTGTTAATAAAATAGAAACCTTCTACAGACGTTTTTAATTTACAAAGTCCCATGTTTTGAATTGAAAGAGTTGGGAACCGATCCCGGTGAATGTTAAATTGTTCACTTTACTCAGTAATAGAGGGTTAATTTCTCTCATATCAGTGATTGTTGTTCTTTCTCATATCAGTGATTGTTGTCCGATTCAAGCTTAAGTTAAATAATAAGAGCTAAAATAGCTGCTCTTTTAGCAAGTTTATCGATCACTATTACATAACATCATGAAAAGTACGGACACCATGACAATGCCAAAATTTTGTTTCAAATTTACCCATGGAAACTCCGTTAAGGAACATCGGAGATACGCCTCCCATATCAATTAGTGATGTATGATTTTTAGCTCAATGATAAAGCACTTCCATTTTATAGCGACACCGAAGGTGTGACCGCAGTCCAACTCCACTTATCTGATAAGTTTGACAAGTCTGATGACCTCATAGAACATCGCCGAAAAATTCTTACTGTTCTCACCAAAATATGAAACCAGGCGTTCAGCTCCATATGCGGCTAGATATACTAAGGTCTATGCCACAGTGGCCCCCGTCAACATTTTGTTGCTAGTGCAGCATGAAAGGTGACTGAACCACTACTTTACCAATTTTTTGACGTTGTGAATGTCATGTCTAGCAAATTTTTAGCATTTTATACCGGTCACAGAATACATTACCTTTAGCCTCAAGTGAAATGTAGTAAGAAAATATTTACGCTTAGCAAAGCAACAGTAAGCACCTTTTCCTTTGACATGACAGCCGTTTATACGTACCGAAATGACACGATGGGAAGGGGTTGCCTCTTCAGTGTATAACATACTGCTACAAAAACAACATTTCCCGTATTTCTCAGGATTTCTTAAAAACCCTACTTTGAGATAGGGGCGTTAACCTCTTACGTTGCCATTTAATTTCAATTTTTAAGAAGTGTCAAGAATATTTTTTTATTAAATTGTTGAATATCGTTACCCCCCATATATTCGCGATAATATGGTTTTATACTCACAATCTTTTTAAATACCAAAACTAAAATTTAGCATTTTCTCTCTTTTTTTTTAGGTCAGCACTTTGAATAACATCACCAAAACCCTTTACACGCGCAGTACACATGAGCAGCATGTCAGCTCTATGGATAATTTCACCTATTCCACTTTTGAATCGGGCTCCAATTCTGTGGTAGCCCTTATTGTGACCTGTTCAATTTTTGGAGTGTGTTTCATACTTTCTGTGATCACCTATTTCTATTTGCGTTACAAAACGTGTCAAATGCAGGCGGGCAGAGGAGGCAATTCGCATGAAATGACCATGCAACAACCCATCATAGATAGAGAAAATAATGGATTTGTCATGGAGGATGAACCGCCTCATAATGTGGAAAGTTTTAAGGAACAATTAAATAGTTTGGTAGATCGCTTGGAAACCTCCAAGAGAATACCACGCAATAATTTGCGTTTAAATGTCAACGATGTTATTGCCATGGGCAATTATGGAGATGTAATAACAGGAAAACTTATGCAGAACAGCCTGCCTGAATCTACTGCAGAATGCCAACTTCATGTACTATCCCTGGATGAATTGACCAGTACAGATCAGGGCAAGTTGTTGCAAGAATTTCGCAACTTGATAAAACTGCAGCAACATCCCAATATATTGGATTTCTTTGGTGTTTCGGCCAGCACCGATTGGTTTTATTTTGTATTCGAACATCAAACGGTTACTTTGAAACGTCGGCTCATAGAGAGCAGACGGGCCCCTAGTTCGGCACCCGTGCAACGTATTACTTCATTATCCGAGCAAATGGTATTGCAATGGATTTATGAAATAGCCAGCGCCCTGGAGTATTTGGCAAAGTCAAAAGTGGTGCACAAGCATTTGAGCTCACATTGCATTTATGTTACGGCCGAAATGAAATTGAAAGTTTCCGTTTTTGGGCCCACACCATATATACAAAACCAAAAGAAGGTGGATCTGACACGATGGCTGGCTCCCGAAGCATTGCGTTATCAACATTATTCTTCGAAATCGGATGTATGGTCATTTGCAGTAGTGGCTTGGGAATGTTGTTCCTTAGGCGCCACTCCATATTCTCAAATCAACAATTCCAATAAAGTATTGGATGCCTTAAAAAGTGGTTCACGTCCCGCCCAGCCTTCGTTTGTGTTTCAGGATTTATATCAAATGCTCTTGAATTGTTGGACTCTGGAGCCCAGTGAGCGCACTAGTTTCGAGGATATCACCTTTAATGTAAGGCAAATGATGACCTCTCCACGCCATTCCCTATGCTTCGATGTACAGCCCAGCAAACCGGGTGCCAATGAGGCAGTACTTGATGCTTTGCCATTTTATATGCCAGCTTTGGAGATGGAAAACTAAAGGAATGACATGAAATATGAGGAAAAAACCAATGGAATGTAGTTAGCGATATAGGACATTATCACGATAAGCTTTACTATATTTTATTTAGTTATTACAAAAAAACACAAAATTGTGTGTTTTAAATACAGTGCCTTAGTCCTAACAAAAAAAGAATGACCATTGTAATTTATGTAAATAAAACTAGAAAGTAGTTAAGAATTTTAGTTCTTAAAAATTGTTGCAAATTTTCAGATGAAGCAATTGTATGCTGCAACCCACTAGTCTTATTGACCAAACTGAATGTTTGTATCTTAACTGAGAGATAATCTTCAAACATCTTTTCTCACCTTCTTCTTCAATTATATCGTTAATGTAAATTATCTTATTTGGAGTCTGTTTTCCTTTCTTATGCTCATCGAGATAAACTAATTAGTTTTTGTATGCGGTAAATGTAATGTCTGAGAATGTCTATCTTTATCAACCCAATTCTGAAAACTCCCCAGGAAAAAATTTCTACCTCGAATAAAATCCTCCTATTCTGATTGAATGGGGAGAGGGAATTTGGAAACTGTCACGATTTAGCTGTGTTGCGATAACAACTTTCTGTCTTCATCCAATCAGGGCTGCAGAGTCGAGCAATTTTGACTCGACTCCGACTCCAGGCTAATTGCTCGACTGCGACTCGGGCTCTGGAGACAGCTACGGGCACTTAAAAAGTGCTATATTTATATGGAGGCCACCGTAGCGTAGAGGTTAGCATGTCCGCCTATGACGCTGAACGCCTGGGTTCGAATCCTGGCGAGACCATCAGAAAAATTTGTCAACTGTGGTTTTTCCCTCCTAATGCTGGCAACATTTGTGAGGTACTATGCCATGTAAAACTTCTCTCGAAAGAGGTGTCGCACTGCAGCACGCCGTTCGGACTCGCCTATAAAAAGAAGGCCCCTTATCATTGAGCTTAAAACTGGAATCGGACTGCACTCATTGATATGTGAGAAGTTTGCCCCTGTTCCTTAGAGGAATGTTCATGGGAAAATTTGCATTTGCATATTTTATACCCACCACTAAAAAATGGGGTGATACCCAACCTAAGGGTATCAAATAAAAGGTATTAACGATTAGATTGCGAATATGCAAAAAAAATTGAACCCGTGAAGGATCTAAGGGATCTTGAGGATTTTGGACCCCTTTAACCCCAACCCATATGGGTTAATTGTTATTCAAAATTTAAGATGAAGAGGAGGAAGAGGATGATGATGAGTATGAAGACATTACATCGTGGGTATAAAGGTAGCACACATTAAATTTACTCCTAAGCGCATTAATGTGTGATTGCCACATCCACGCAGCAATATTTAATCAACTCTGATACTTCCCGTATTGTAATATGGTTCCGAGGCATGAGTACTTGTGAAAGCAGACGAGGCTGTGCTTGGTGTGTTTCAATGCAGTTTTTTCTACAGACAAAACTTTAATCAATTTTTTTCTGAAAACAGAATTTAGAAGAAATTTAATTTAAAAACAATGAGTTTGTGTCTAATGACATAATTTCAATGAAATTTTTTCCAAAGACAAACTTTTAATGATTTTTTTCTAAGACAATATTTAAATGATTTTAAGGGAGCTTTGTCATGTGGCGGCTACGGACACTGTGTTATCCTTGATACAATATCCGATGTTCCAGGCAGTGTGGATTACACCCTACCTGAGCCGCTTTTCGATAAAAATTACTGTACCACTATTCCTGATAGAACCGATTGGAACTACTATATCCCTGGCAACAGAAGTTACATAGACTTCTATACGGATTGTTCCAAACTAAAAGACCAGGTGAGCTTTGGGGTATACTCTAATGATCTAGAATTGGTCATATCGAAAAGGTTATCCGACCACTGCAGTGTGTGTATCAAGTAGAGATCCTTGCAATTAAGGAAGTGGTGGAATGGCTAAGATATTGGGTTGCCCAAAAAGTAATTGCGGATTTTTTAAAAGAAAATAAATGCATTATTAACAAAACTTAGAATGAACTTTAATCAAATATACTTTTTTTACACTTTTTTTCTAAAGCAAGCTAAAAGTAACAGCTGATAACTGACAGAAGAAAGAATGCAATTACAGAGTCACAAGCTGTGAAAAAATTTGTCAACGCCGACTATATGAAAAATCCGCAATTACTTTTTGGGCAACCCAATATAATGTCATAACGACGAATGGCATAAATATCTTCTCAGGCAGCCAGACAACCATTAAATTCCTGGAGAATGTATTTCTGAAAACAAAAACCGCCCTCGACTGTTGCAGATCTCTCAACGAGATGGCTGAACAGATCAAAATTCACCTGTTCTGGGTGCCGGGCCCAGGGAATTCAAAAGCAGCAGCAGAGCTTGCGAGACTAGGAACTACCTTACACATTCCAGGGATACTGGAATCAGTGCCTCTAGCGTCATGTAACCTAAGTTTTTAGGACCAGGCCCAAAGGGCAACAAATGATAGATGGCCACAAAGAGTGGGCTGTAAGCATTCCAAAACTATGTGGCCTAATCTAGACTTGAAGAGGTCTACTGCTTGCTGTCATTGGCTAGAACAGACATCTCAGTCATTGTGGCCGTCATGACAAAAAGACATGCTGAAGGTTGCCAGCAACGACTTTTGCAGAAGCTGTGAGGACATCGAAGAAGTAGAGACTATAGAACACCTTCTGTGTGTTTGTCCCGCACTAGCAGTTAGAAGGAGTTCCACTTTAGGTTCTCATTTCTTTGAGAACCTGTCTGATTTAGCGGATGTGAACATTCGTTATTGGGATTTTTAAAGCGAGCTGGATGGTTCAACGGTAGGAACTAGAAGGTATCTTCTCTCTTTTGTTCCTGTGGTATCACAGTGGACGAAAACGTCTAAGTGAGTCTGATGGCAGACTGCTACTTAAACCTAACCTATATTTAAATGAAAATTGATCGACTCCGACTCCGCAGCCCTGCATCCAACAATCGTTGGCTAAAATGAGATGCTTCCAGAGTGGTTTGGTAAACAGGTAAGGTAACAGGAAGTAGAAGAAAAAACTCACAGGAAATTGTTATCCAGAATGAGAAAAAAAGGAAATAGGAAAAAAAAACTCCCAGGGAATTGTTATTCAGAATAGGGTTGTGTACCATTTTCGAACACTGTTTAAATTCGACTATAGAGTGACTGTAGATTATGAATGGATGTTGCTTTTTTAATACGATTACGTCGATATGCTGTTGATTTCGAAGAAATAAGAGGTTCGTAAGGCAATAGATAATTTGAGGCAATTGTCTGAGTTAAATGCTTTTCGACTATTGCAGATGGAAGAAAAATGAAGTTAGATATTATAACACTATGTAGCTGAATGAAAACAATGTTCAGCGAATTTGACTCGTTTAATTATTTTTTAATTACTACAGATACTATGTTCGCTGTCATTCAACAATGTCTCCGACAACATTGTACAGCAAGCCTTATTAATTACCAGAGCCGTAACATGGGGACTTAACAATAAACGTTGAAAACCTAGAATATGCGGACGTACAACATCCACCTTTGTGGATACGCAAGATAAAATAAGTGTCGTACAGCATGAAGTAGCAAAATAAACCGCGAAAACTAAAGTAATGAGTAACCCAAGATATAACTCTGATTTACATGACACTATCAGCCTCCCGAAAACGTTTCATGGTTTTGTTATCTTGGTATCATACTAACATCTATGAGGGCTGCTATGTTGCAAACCAACATTTTCTGGCATTGTCGTAGTCAGAATTTTTTAAAGTACGATCATCATTTGTGTTGTTTACAGTGACTTGAAAAAATTAATTTGTCAAAAAAATTGAATCAACTTGCGAACGTTTTCGGGCGATTTTTCACAACTTTCAACGTGGATAATCAGGAAAAGAATGCTTTGATGAACTAACATCTTTGTATTGCAGTGAAGATATTTATTTTACTTTAATTGGCAATGACGGAACATTTGTTGCACTAGTCGAGCGTTCCAAGCGCCTCGATATTCTGCACTCATTCTAAAATCTCTGACACCAAGTTTCGAGGTGTCTTCCACCACTTGATCTTTCCATCGGGCTTTTGGTCTTCCCGGTTTGGCTGTACCACCGTGTTTGCCTTCAAAAGACTTCTTTGCTGTGGCTTCTTCATCCATTCTGACAACATGACCTAGCCAACGCAGCCGCTGGAGCTTCTTCACACATTCTGACAACAAGACCTAGCCAACGCAGTCGTTGTATTTTGATGCGTGTAACTATGCCATCGTCGTGTATACAGCTCGTGGTTCATACGTCGCCTATATTCTCCATTAACGCAAACTGGTCCATATATTTTACGAAGAATCTTTCTCTCAAATACTCCAAGCACTGTTTCATCTGTTTTCACAAGTACCCATGCCTCAGAACCTTATAACAACACGGGTAGTATCAGTGTCTTGTATAGTGTAATTTTCGTCTGTCGCGAGGTGGCCTTGTTTCTAAACTGCTTACTTAATCCAAAGTAGCATCTGTTTGCCAGTATTACTCTTCGCTTTATCTCAAAACTGGTGTCATTCGTTTCGGTTACGGCGGTGCCGAGGTAGATAAAGTTACTGACTAACTCAAAGTTGTTGTTCGCAACTTTCTCCATTTTCTTTATGTGCTCTGTTGTACAAGGCGTTTTGGGAGTTGAAACCATCCATTTCGTATTATCTCCATTTACTGCCAGACCCACTTTCACTGACTCTCTTTCGATTTTTCAAAGGCCGCAGTTACTACTTCCGGTGACTGACCTAAATATGATGTCGATGTCATCGGCATAGGCGAGTAGCATGTGTTCTCTTGTGATTAGTGTGTCATATCTATTCTCATATGCATCTCGTACAGTCTTGTCCAGCAGGATATTAAAGAGATCACACGATAGGTTGTCCCCTTGTCTGTAACCTAGTTTGGTATTAAATGGTTCCGAGAGATTCTTTCCTATTCTTAGAGAAACGCGTATCAGAAAGTGTCATCCTTCCACAAAGCACCCCAACAGGACATATAAGCTAATCGGGACCATATAGGGCTTAAATGAGAGTGGAATACGATTCAGATACCCTATACAAATTTTAAGTGAAGGAGAATCGGAAAGCACTCATTGCGAATTTTGACCTGTTCCTTAATGGAATGTCCATGGGCAAATCCATGGACAATTTTTGTAGACTTTATTCCCCCCTGGGGTCGGTCCCCCCAGTCTCTTGGACCCTAAATCAAATTATAACAAAATTCTCTATAGCATAGAAATGTTGACAAAAGTATTGATGTATACAAAATGTTAACAAATTCTTCTACGAAAATAAAACTTTGACAAAATTATTTATAAAAATAAAATGTATATAAATTGCTCAATATTAAGTATAGGTTATTTGAATATTGGAAATAAATTTATTAAAAATTAAGCAATGGACTTTGTTTACAATAATTTAATCTCCATAGAACTTGAAGAACGCCATCCATGGTAAGCGGCATATAAAGTACTCTTCTTCCAATAATTATCGTGTACACAGGTAGCAAAAAAACCCACCGATAAAGAATATCATTTTATAAGCAATAAGACGTAAAAGATAGAAAACACACTCATTCACCGTCATTGTGGTTGTTGGTGTTGGTGTTAAGGGTCTATTGACATTTATATAAACAATTTGGCAAAAATCACATTTTTGTTTGCAACATTTGAAATTGAAACAGAAAACATTTTTGTTTGAATTATTTCAAAACTGCTTGTTATGATTTACGTAATGCTGTCTCATGCCGTGGTACGTCTACATCACAACAGATGTAATAAAGTATATAGGATTTTTAGTCGTCTTTTGTGTTTAACACAGAACATTTTCTCAAAATTATTAACAAATTAATTATTTTTTATGCAAACGTTATTTCTGTATGTAATATAGGATCGGGCCAAACATTTCGCAAAAACTCAAAACTCTCATACACATATACATGGCATGTAGAAATAGCAACAACACACAAACACTCTCAGTCACTATGTGTGTGTGTATGTTTGTATGTTCATCAACAAAAACCAAAATGAATAATAATTTAACAACACAATGCATTATAGTTTATAAATAACAATTCGCAAAATAAGTTTTTTATTCAAGTAATATCAAATTTTTAGTATTGTTTTTTTTTCATTCCTTTTTCTTCCAGCACTGAAAATTTAAATTTACAAACACCTTTTCAATTCCCACCTTAACTTCAAACAAAGGTTGGCTGATGACAGCTTCTTAATTTCGATATTCCTTAACAGCGTTTCGAAGATGTTCGTTAGTTCGTAGTTCGAAAAAGTTGAATTCCGGCTTGATTCGTTTCGAGTTTTCAAAAACCAAAACAAAAACTGCTTTTATTTTATCTATGAAGAGGGGGGAGCTATAAGGTCACTACAAGTAGAACGATTTTAACGATGACTATTAAACTTAACGCGCAGGCCAAATTCGTTTCGGTACAAAATACGGGCAAGCAAAAAACAAAAACAAAATTATATTAAAAATTCAGAGTGGAACCGAGAAAAGCACAAAGAAAGCGGAACACAACACCAAAATGTTTATAACACCACCTCGACACATTGAAAACTAAGTGAATTTTAGCAAAAATATTTCGAAAAATTTCGAATAATGGCCGCAGCAAAAACACACATTCGCCAATGTGTGTTGAACCGCCAACAAAACAGCAGGGGCACAGTGGAAAGAGTTGGGAAAAAATGTAAAGACTAAACAATTAAAAAAAAAAGTTACAAAAAATAGTTTTTTACCTAACTTAGTATGAAAATAAAATTTCTATAGAAATATAATTTTGAAAAATTTCTATAGAAATAAAATGTTGACCAAATTTTCTATAGAAATAAAATGTTGACCAAATTTTCAATAGAAATAAAATTTTGGATTTGTTGAGGATATATTGAGTTGCCCAAAAAGTAGTTGCGGATTTTGTAATTGCATTCTTTCTTCTGTCAGTTATCAGCTGTTACTTTTAGCTTGCTTTAGAAAAAAAGTGTAAACAAAGTATATTTGATTAAAGTTCATTCTAAGTTTTATTAAAAATGCATTTACTTTCTTTTAAAAAATCCGCAATTACATTTTGGGAAACCCAATATTTGACTTTCTTATATATTTTTTCGGTTTTTTAGTTTAGGAAAACCACAATTATTTTTGATGGTTTTTTAAATTTTTTTCCAATATTTCTGTTGACTCCGTCTAACCATTAAAGAGGATTTAATTGATGATTTACACCCAAAACTTCACTTTTTTGTGTAACTTAACAATTAAATCCTCGTAAACGGTTAGACGGAGTCAATCGATATATTGGAAATAAATTGAATAAAATCATCAAAAATTATTGTTTTTCAAGTTTTTTTCCTGTTAGGGCGAGATCATTAAATTTTACAATTTTTGTTTGTTTCTCTTTCGAGACGAGCTCAATGATCGGAGATGCAAATGGAAAAGGAAAGCCAAAGATAGCAATACACACCAACCACTATGGGACGAGTTTCGCTTTTTTGTTTTTTCCTTTAAAAAACCGAAACTATCTGAAAAGTCATATAGAATTAAAAACATTTTCTAAGGAAACAAAATTAAAAAAAAAAATTTTTATAGAAATAAATTGCGTTAGTCAAGCTATAATGACCACGAGAGGACGAGAGTTTTTATGAATTGAAGAAAAAAATCGCCAAATATCAAGTAATCAGGTAAGGTTCTCACAACATTGACAGACGCGCTCTGGGCTGGTAAGACCTTCGCCAGTGCCTAATGTATCATATTCGTCCGTCTAACCGGGCCAGTTTCATGGCATGTTAACTGTCCTATTTAAATAAAATGTTAACACAACTTTCTATAGAAATAAAATTCTGACACAATATTCAACATTTGTTTTATAGAAGTAAAAATTTCCATAAAATATAAATAAAAACAATTTAAGAGATCAAATTTCAAAAAAAAAAAAAAAATTAAAAATAAAATTAAACAAGTTCAAAGGTGTTCGGCTGGGTCGAACTTTTGATACCCACCACCTCGGGTATATATTTAAACCACATTTCGTCAAAACTCTGTGAAAAATTCATACCTTATTCATCAAAGCAGCTATATCGAAATATGTTCCGATTTGGACCCAATACTAATAAATACAAGTCATTGTTCAATTGTGTATAACAAAATATTGGTCTTTTTAGTAGATATATCTAAAAATAAACCGATCTGAACCATATACGACACGGATGTCGAAAAGCCTAACTTTAGTCACTGGGTCGAATTTCAGTGAAATCGGATTATAAATGCTCCTTTTATGGGGCCAAGACTTTCAATCGGGTTATCGGTCTATATGGCAGCTATATCCAAATCTGGACCGATTTGGACCAAGTTTCAGAAAAATGTCGAAGAGCCTAACACAACTTACTGTCACAAATTTTGGCGAAATCGGACAATAAATGCGGCTTTTATGGCCCCAAAACCTTAAATCTAGAGATCGATCTATATGGCAACTATATCGAAATCTCGACCAATTTGGACCAAGTTTCAGAAATATGTCGAAGAGACTTACACAACTCATTGTCCCAAATTTCGGTGACATCGGACAATAAATGCGCCTTTAATGGGCCCAGAACGTTAAAGAGAGATCGGTCTATATGACAGCTGTATCCAAATCTTAACTGATCTTGGCCAAATTGAAGAAAGATGTCGAAGGGCCTAGTAGAACTCACTGTCCAAATATCAGCAAAATCGGATTATACAATAAATGTGGCTTTTATGGGCCTAAGACCCTAAATCGGCGGATCGGTCTATATGGCAGCTACATCCAAATCTGGACCGATCTTGGCCAAATTGAAGAAAGATGTCGAAGGGCCTATTAGAACTCACTGTCCCAAATTTCAGCAAAATCGGATAATAAACGTGGCTTTTATGGGCCTAAGACCCTAAATCGGCGGATCGATCTAAATGGGGGCTATATCAAGATATAATCCGATATAGTCCATCTTCAAACTTAAACTGCTTATGGACAAAAAAGGAATCTGTGTCAGCTCAATATCTCTATTTTTAAAGACTGTAGCGTGATTTCAATGGACATGGCTAAATCGTCTTAGATCTTTACGCTGATCAAGAGTAAAGTATATATAGGGTCGGAAATCGATATTTCGATGTGTTGCGACCTTGACTCGCCCACGACTTTCACTCGAACTGCTTCGACCCGAAAGACTACCTTTGCGTTCCCCCTACTGCGCTATGGCCCTGCAACCAAACGATGCGAATCGAGCCTTACTCAGAAAAGGTATTAATCTCCTACTTACACTCCAGGACTTTTCGTGACCTGCCTGTCCTGGTTGTTATTGTCCTGATGGCCAGTTTACAGTCCAGACAGATCTCAGTACCTGTGGATCCATCTGTCTAGCATGAACTTCCAGATGGAAATACCGGGTTCCAAGACTGTGCCGCTGGCACCAGTGCCTCGCACTCGAACTCAAATGTCCTCTCAGGTGTCTGATCGGAAACCTCTTCTTATACAGCGATGGTATTACCTACTCCTATCCTTTCTCCCATCGCCTAAAGTCTCATAGCAGCTGCCTTACACTTAATCTCTATGTCTATGGGTCGTAGATATAGAATAGACTCCGTTATCATCATCGTTCCGCCTATGCCAAGACAACTTGTTCTTGGAACCTGTTGTATTATCCTAACGTTGTACTTTTCCTCCATTGCAGTCCACCAAACTATTGAGGCGTAAGTAAGTATAGGTCTGATCACACTCCTGTAGAGTGAGAGGACTTTCCCCGGTTTCAGGCCCGATTTCGAGCCTAGGGCCCGTCTACATAGGGCCCAACATCTGCGATACCAATTAATTAGAATTAAATTTTGAAAATTTTTTTATAGAATTGTATTTTTACAAAATTTGTCTATAGAAAAGATTTGAAACAATTTTATTTTAAACAAGTAAACGCGTGTTCGGCTAGGCTGAATCTCATACACCCTCCACCATGAATCAAATTTGTGGAATTCTTTTCCCGGTTTTTCTGTTGTGCTGTTTCATACCCCCGCAGCTGTTTCAGGCTATAAACCGTTTCAGACCATATTTGACACGTATGTTGAAGGTCATGGAAGAAACCGTCGTAGAAAATTTCCGCCAAATCGGATAATAATTATGCCCATCTAGAGGCTCAAGAAGTCGAGATCCCAGATCGGTTTATATGACAGCTATATCAGGTTATGGACTGTTTTGCACCATACTTAGTACAGTTGTGGGAAGTCCTAACAAAACACTTTATGCCAAATTTCAGCCAAATCGGATAGGAATTACGCCCTCGTGCGGCTCCAGAAGTAAAATAGGAAGATCGGTTTATATGGGAGCTGTATCAGGCTATAGACCGATTCGGACCGCATTTGACACGTACGTCGGAGGTGATGGGAGAAGCCGTTGTTCAAAATTTCAGACAAATTGTATAATAATTACGCCTGTTTCAGGCAATAGACCGTTTCAGACCATATTTGACACGTATGTTGAAGGTTATGGGAGAAACCGTCGTAGAAAATTTCCGCCAAATCGGATAATAATTGTGCCCATCTAGAGGCTCAAGAAGTCAAGATCCCAGATCGGTTTTTATGACAGCTATATCACGTTATGAACCGATTTTAACCATACTTAGCACAGTTGTTGGAATTCATAACAAAACACTTCATGCAACTCACTGAAGAAGTCAAGAGCCCAGATCGGTTTATATGACAGCTATATCAGGTTGTGGAACAATTTCCACCCTACTTAGCACAGTTGTTGGAAGTCATGCCAAAACAACACGTGCAAATCGGTCAAATCGGACGAGAATTGCGCTCTCTAGAGGCTCAAGAAGTCAAGATCCAAGATCGGTTTATATGGTAGCTATATCAAAACATGGACCGATATGGCCCATTTAAAATACCAACCGACCTACTAATACCGATAATAAGAATTATTTGTGCAAAATTTCAAACGGCTAGCTTTACTCCTTCGAAGGTTAGCGTGCTTTCGACAGACAGACGGACGGACATGGCTAGATCGACTTACAATGACATGACGATCAAGAATATATAATATATGACGAAATTAGTATACCCCTTCCTATGGTGGAGGGTATAATAATTAATTTCAAATTCCAGCTTCTTCAAAAGTTTCCAAGATTATCAAATTTGGAAATTAAAAAAAAAATTTTTGACCTAATTTCATATGAAAATCGAATCGAACACATGTTTTTTTTTATTCCACTGTGCCTCAGCCAGCCAGGCAACAGAGGCAGCAAATTTAAAAAAAAAAACCCTGAACTACAGAAACGAGAGTTTTCTAGCTGGCTAACAAGATAGCTGTCTGTATAATCTGTAAAAGAGAAACAATATTTGTTTCATATAAGAATTTTTGAAAATTTATTCCTGCAAAAAGAAAAAAAAAATATAAAACATTGGTCATTTGTTATCCCATTTTCGATATGCAAACTAAATCTCATTCATCTTCGCATTTGGGAGAGTGGAGAGTGAGAAAGAGAGGAAGAAACTCGTGAACGCGACGTTTGAATTGGCTATACTCAATACAACAAACATAGTTAATTAATAATTGGTGTTTAAAGGTCATTGATAAAACACACAGCAGAGTAAATAAATAATAAATACATATGAATGTTTGTACATACACTCATGTGTACATATGTATGTATGTCATTTGGTTTGTAGTAGATATTAATGGTGACGTTTTGCAGAAAAGCGAAACAAAATGCAAAATGAGCCACATACCGACAACAATATCTACTATTTGATTTGATTTAGTTTGATTTCATTTCTTTAATGTTCTTCGGAATGTGCTCCCCAAAAGTCTCGTGGTGTAGTTCTCTCCATTGACTTGGTGATTAATTTTTCATTTCAATATGAACATTTCGATGTGTGTGTTTATTTATTTTTGTAAGAAATTTGGCAATGAATTGTTTTTGTTTTTTTTTTTATCGCTCAACCAGATTGCCTACTTCTGGCCAAAGTAAAGAGCTACGTAATAAGATCATATCAATAATTGGACTCTGGGTGATCTCAACAACGAGTCCGTCAGGCATTCCCACATTGGTGTGGGTAATTTAATTAGTCACTTTGTTTGGTGGTAGTATCTGCGTACCATTATGATTACAGTTTCATTCAAAAAAGGCAGAACTAATCGTCTTAATGAAGTGGGAAGTAAAAATGTTTGTAAACATAGACATTTTTTTATATATCAACATTTTTGCTGTAAAAATTTTATTTTCACAGAATCATTGTGTAAAAATTTTAATTTTATAGAAAATTTTGCAAATGCGAATTTATCCATGAACACTCCATCAAGCAACAGGGACAAACTTCACACATATCAATGAGTGTTAACCGATTCAAGTTTAAGCTTAATGATAAGGGGCCTCCTTTTTATAGCCGAGACCGAACGCTGTGCCGCAGTTAGACATGGCAAAGTACCTCACAAATGTTGCCAGTAAAAAGAGGGAAAAACCACCGTTGAATATTTGTATACCCACCACCATAGGATGAGGGTATACTAATCTAGTCATTCCGTCTGTAACACCTCGAAATATTGATCTAGGACTCCAAGAAATTCTGATTCGAACTAGCCATGTCCCTCCGTCCGTCTGTCGAAATCACGATAGCGGTCGAATGCGTAGAGCTAGCCGCTTGAAATTTTGCACAGATATTTAATATTGATATAGGTCGTTGGGGTTTGCAAATGGGCAGTATCGGTTCAGATTTAGATATAACTCCCATATAAACCGATCTCCCGAATTGACTTCTTGAGCCTTTACAAGCCGCAATTTTTGTCCGATTTGGCTGAAATTTTGCACATAATGTTCTGTTATGACGACGATAGCATAGTTACACGCATCAAAATACAACGGTTGCGTTGGCTAGGTCATGTTGTCAGAATGGATGAAGAAGCTACAGCAAATAAGTCTTTTGAAGCCAAACACGGTGGTACACGCAAACCGGGAAGACCAAAAGCTCGATGGAAAGATCAAGTTGTGGGAGACACCTCGAAACTTGGTGTCAGAGAGAATGAGCGCTGGAGATCAAGGCGGTTGGAACGCTATTCTACGCTCGGCTAGTGGAACAAATGTTCTGTCATTGCCAATTAAAGTATGTAAGTGTTCTGTTATAACTTTCAACTAATGTGCCAGGTACGGTCCAAATCGGCCAAGAACCTGATGTAGCTCCCATATAAAGCGATCTCCAGATTTGACATCTTGAGCCCCTACAAGCCGCAATTTTCTTCCGATATGGCTGAAATTTTGCATTTAGTATTCTGTTATGACTTCCAACAACTTTGCATAGTACGGCCCAAATCGGTCTTTAACCTAATATAGCTGCCATATAAACCGATCTCCCGATTTGACTTCTTGAGCCTTTAAAATCTCCAAGAACTGCGGCAAATACGGTCTAAATCAGTCTATAACCTGATATAGCTCCCATATAAACCGATCTCCCGATTTGCCTTCTTAGGTCCTTACAAGACGCAATATTTGTCCGATTTAGCTGAAATTGAGCATGTAGTGTTTTGTTATGACTTCCAATGACTGTGTCAAGTACGGTCCAAATCGGTCTTTAATCTGATATAGCTCCCATATAAACCGAACTCCCGATTTGCCTTCTAAGGTCCATACATGCCGCAATAATTGTCCGATTTGGCTTAAAATTTTGCATGTGGTGTTCTGTTACAACTTCCAAAAGCTGTGCCAAATACATTCCAAATTGTTCTATAACCTGACATGGCTCCCATATAAACCGGTCTTCGGATCATCCGTATTCGGTTTCTATAAGCTTTACTGGTTTGACAGAACAAAATAATGCCCTTCAACTAGATTTATTTTGTATAAATTTTTATCAGAATCCATGGTGGTGGGTTCCCTAGATTCGGCTCGGCCGAACTTAGCACGCTTTTACTTGTTTTTTTTTTTTATAATCCCTTATGGACCAGGGTTGTAGGTAAAGTCCCATTATTTGACTTATTGAGACACTAGAAACCTCAATTACTTAGATAAGCACACAGAAAAAAGTATAAATTAAAAAATTTTGTACATTTTTTAATTGAAATTTTTTCAATTACTTCTTCAAAAACGGCGAAAAAATTAATTGGATCAATTAATTGTGTGATTGAAACCGATTTTTATTATTTTTTGTGTAGAAATAATTTGAATAGGACGATATTTAAAATATAATATTCACTCCAATTGCATCTTATCAAAAATAAGACAAAATAAAAATTAATAAATACATATGATATATTGCATCTATATTTAAAATTATGAATGTATCAACAAAACGAGGGTCATAGGTCAGGGATTGCAACACTCGAACAGCAGAGCTAAGCAAAATTGAGAAGACATTAGGTAAACAAAATGAGACGAGCATTTGGGGGAAAACGTAAACATTGCGAGAATAAAATGAAAAATGCAAAACAACTTATTAACAACAACGGAAATTCAACACACAACCAAGTGTGAAACGCCAATGACCAACAATAGGTTTGTTTTTTTAAACACACCAATAATAAAATGCATGAGGTATACATTTAATGCTTTTTTATCCCATATTGAACCGATGGTGTTTATAGATTATATGATTGCCATATAATTGGTGGCATTACCTCCATCACTTCATGGTCTCCATTAAAATCGACAATCGGAATATACAACTTTTTATTAATCCAAATATACGACTGTGACTTCAAATCCTACACCAAACCTAGAACGGTTGTAAAAGGCAGAACTAAAAATTGCGGCATTATACCTATTAAAATGCTTCTAGTTTAAGGCGAGAGATTACACAAAAAAAACATTTCTAATGTTTCTATTTTGTCTATTGCCCCATTACGGTGTCACCAAATTGTAATTTGCGAACAACACCACCCCCGGGGAAAATTACAAAACCTCCCAGGATTCACTAACTATATAAATTTCGTAAGGTTCTAGGGTGTCATCGTTATGCCCATAACTTTATTCCAATATTCACCTGGGCAAAAATGACGAGGCATTCGAAAATAAAGGAAAAATACTGATGCATACACCACACACAAAATAAAAGTCCAACCTCAGCCACATATTCATACACACACACATAAAACGAGTCTTACTTTAAAGTGCACACTTAAAATATTCCACAAAAACTTACTTGTGCCGATGTCTATCGTTGCAATAAATTAAAATAGGATTCCAAATGGCGAAATTATAAAAAACAACTAAACTTGGGTATTAGCGAAAATATGAAATATTTTCGCGAATTTACACACACGATACGTATTTTTTATTTTTTTGTTGTATTTTGTTTTCTAAAACGTCGATTTTCGACTATTCAAAGCCGATTTTAGACGATTCAAAGTCGATTTTCATGCACGGTCATTGTTATCATAAGCTGAGTACTCTGCATGGCGAAACAATTAGAGGTGGAATAAATTGTACATCAACCACAAATGGTCCAATCCGACATATTGTCATCAAGCTGATCAACGTTTTGCCAACACATACTAAGAAATTTGTGTGCGTGTGTGAGCAGAGAATATGCGAGAAAGAGGATGACAACAAAGAGAATGCAAACAAAAATCTGTCATCTTAATACCGTCAAACCTGGCCGGCTGTTAACAGCTGTCCGTGAAACCAACTTATTAAATCCGCCTTGAGTGTTCTGTTAAGCTTTTCAAGCAGAATGTTGTCAAACTCCTTATAAAAGAAACGTTGGTTGAAAGTATACGGAAAAGTAGTACTCTGTTTATAATGAGGAAAAGGGCAAAAACCTATTATAGTGGCAACACTTGAAACTATTGCCGGCATCATTTTTGTTTATTTCATTGGTTTCAATGCTTCGTTTTTCTATATTTATTTGAGAAAAAATATATAAAATAGAGAAAACAATAAGTGAAGGTAAAGAAACGTGTTTTGGTATAAAAAAATTGATTGCTGCCAAATTCCACTCGCGGAAAAATTAAAAATTTCAGCGGATATTCCGAAAGCAGAATAGAATTCCAACCCATAGACAATAGATTCCTATAGATGTTCCTTTCCCCTCCCAAAATAATGACTTCTAGGTGCAACGACAAAGCGGATTTTATAAGGCTGTCTCACGCCTTCTTTCTCGCATATACTCTGCTCATTTACGCACACGTATATACACACACAAATTTCTTTGTGTGTGTTGGCAAAACGTTGATCAGCTTAATGGCAAGATGGCGGATTGCACTATATGATTTGTGGTTGTTGTACAAATTAGACCACCTTTAATTGTTTCGCCATGATTTTCACCAAACTAAACCATTGACCAACCATCATGATGTGCCATGTAAACTGGACATGAAAATTGTTAAACATCGAATAATCGTTTCAATTCAGCCATCGAATTTTGCATTTAATTATGGGTCGTTTGCACTAACTGATTAATTTGTCACAAATCACGATAATAATGGTGTTTCCCATTGTGCAACCGGCTGTCCAAGGCGGATTTAACAAGGTGGTCTCACGCGAACTGCTGGCCAGGTTTGATGGCATTCAGATGACAGATTTTTGTTTGCATTCCTTTTTTTGTTATCTTCTTTCCCGCATATTCTCTGCCCATGTACGCACATGTATACACACACTCAAACAAATTTCTTTGTTTGTGATGGCAAAACGCCGATAAGCTGATTGCACCATATGATTTGTGGTTGTTGTACAAATGAGGAGACCACCTTTAATTGTTTCGCCATGCCGGCTGGCATGGATTTGAAAGCTATGTATGTATTTCATCATGGCTCAACGGTAAATGTTTGTCACATTTGTCAAGAACGTAAGACCCATATCAAGGCGGATTTAATAAGGTGGTCTCACGCGAGCAGCTGTTAACAGCCCGCCACGTTTGACAATATTAAGATGTCAGATTTTTGTTTCGATTCTCTTTGTTGTTATCTTCTTTCTCGCATATTCCTTGCTCACGTATGCACACATATACACACAAGCACAAAAATTTATTTACCTGTGTTGACAAAACGTCGATCAGCTTGATGGTGAGATGGCGAATTGCACCGTATGATTTGTGGTTGTTGTAAAAATGAGACCACCTTAAATTATTTCGCCATGGACCCACATGCAGAACTCGTTAACTTGTCTACAATCTGATTTACAAAGACGAAGTTTTTACCAAAACACACACAAATAAATTTGTGCGCTTGTGTGTAAGTGTATAGAAAGAGTGCGTACGTGTGCAGAAAATCTGCGAGAATTATATAGTTCAAATGGCGAAGCAATTAAAGCTGGTCTCATCTGTCATCTTAATACCGTCAAACCTTAATTTAATGGAGAAAGTAGTGAATTATTCAAACAATAGTAAATTGGTGAATGCGTAGACCGTCTGCTTTGAAAACGGAAGGTTCTTGGTTCAAAAAAATTTGTCTTCTTTAAAGAAACTGAGCATTTAGAACGTGGTGGTGGGGAAAAGCGCGAACATGTTTGTGAGTTTAAGTAATTATTTTTTAGCAACGTTCAACTAAGATAATATGTCATTATTTTTTGACAACTTGTATGCTTAGGCATAAGTACCTATTTTTAAACTATTGGTAAGAAGTTATTAGTTTTTGAATGAACTTGCCTTTCTGCTTATTTGCTCAAGAGAATTTTTGCTGGGCACTCATATTTTATCCAGGACATCTGACTTGTACTGGATAGACAACCTTTAGTGATTGAGCCACGGTATTTTCTTTAGTATTTCATTATGGAAGTGTATAGCAAATGGGTTCAATAACTATTTTGTAAATGTACAAAATATGGGAAAACTCATGGTACAACTAAGAGGTGGTGTCATTAGCACAATAACAAAAATATACCCTCAACGAAACTACCTTGAGTGGCAAACGCTGTAAATTGAAATATCAAAGTGGTTTTAGAAATAAACTTTGTTTAACAACTTATCTTTTACAAATGTGTTTTTTATTTGTATTTGCATCATTATAACACTGCTTTGTTGCTAATGTGTGGAATAGACCATCTTTTTAAGATTTAGAAAAAAAATCTGTGTTATCCAGCCTTTGACATTTAGATTTACTTCAAAATTGAAGGCGGATATGAAAAGGTGTTCTCACGCTAACAGCCTTTAACAGCTGGCCAGGTTTGACGGTATTAAGATTAAAGATTTTTGTTTGTATTCTCTTTTTTGTTATCCCTCTCACATATTCTCTGCTCATGTACTTACACGTTTACACCCACGCACACAAATTTTTTTGCTTGTGTTGGCAAAAGTTCGATCAGCTTGAGGACAAGATGGCAGATTGCACCATATGCTTTGTGGTTGTTGTACAAATGAAACCACCTTTAATTATTTCGGCATGTGCAAAATCAAAACAAATATGAAAAATTGTACTCAGCTGTTCGCATGACTTGACCTTATAAGTGCATACTGGGGAAAACTGCAGTTTATAGGACGCACCCCGATTTTTTTCATTTGTTGTGACCAGGGACCAAACCTCACCTTTTTAATTGTCTAAACAGACCCACTCGACTCAGACCCAGATATTCTGGACGCACCCCATCGTAGTCGCAGAGTTCCTGGATCTGGATACTCAACAGAATGAAGCAGACGAAAGAGAACACAACAAACTGCTACAACAAAAAATCAAATCCCATGGCAGCCGGTTGTATGTACCGGATTGACCCGATGAATTCCTTCATCGGCAAGGGCAGCCGCCTCAGTGTACCACACACTGCTACTACAACAACAACAAAAATTTAAAGGTAGTCGAACAAATGTTTTATGGATGAGTTTTTTTTTTCAAAACAGACAGTCATAACGGTACTGTTGGTTCTAAAAGAGTTTCCGATTCAATTAAAAAATGGCGGAAAGAACTTACTGCTTTCCTTTCAAAAATCAGCTGTTTTGAATGAATTGGTGAATGAATAGAGTGAAAAAAAGTTAGTGGTCTTAAAAATTTTTAAATATAAAATGTGATTAAAAATTTTATCTTTTTTAATTAAACAATAACGACCTACATAGTTTAATTAAAAAATATAACATTTTTAATCACATTTTATATTTAAAATTTTTTAGGATTCGATTAATAAAATGATTGAATCAATCAATTTTTTTAATTGAAAATTTCAAAAATTTCAATCATGATCGTAACTGAAATGGAAGTTCAGATTCAATTAAAAATTATTGAATCAATTAACATCAATCAACCAGTCGAGCCGCTAAAGTTGGGTAGCTCGGCCATCATTGAGGAATTCTAGCTGTCAGGATGTAGGGCTTAGCCACTCGTTAGAGCTATATCTCATCACTCTTCAATAGACTGATCTCTGCGTCTTAGGCATTTGTAAAGCTACATACTTGGCAGTATTGTAGATCCCATTCTACAAGTTCATAGATTGCTCCACTGTGATCACAATGGGAATTTTTGCAATATTTTCCGGTTATAACATGAAAGTTTCCGGACCATAAACTAGCAGTCATTTACAATTAAATAATTAAAAAGACTTCGTTTTCTTGCAACAATTTGTTTTTATTTACATATATTAAACAATATCTCGTTTTGTTCTAAATATATCATCATCATCATAATCCTATTATACACTTTTTCTTTATAAATTAATATATTAGTAATAAAAAAAATCATTCTATCAATCAATCACAATAATATAATAGACAGTATTTTCCCTTAGGTTGTTTATTTGTTTTTTTTTTCGAAATAGGTAGGTTAATAATAGGAGAACAATTTGTAATATCATCAGTATCCTCTTCATAGGTAGAGAAGATTTGTAATAGTTTGTTGTAAGTACAAACATATACCTCGAATCATATGATGAACAAATTGCAGTTGCATATTTTTAAATTCCTCGAATTTCAATAGAGAAATATATATTATTATAAATTCATGACTAAAAACATGAAAGCATTTACAAACTGTTTGATTTTTATTTTTTTATTACTTACAATTGTTATTTGCTGCTGTTAGGTATATTTATAAAAAAAGAACGATCTAATTTCAAATATTATTGTCTCACTTTGTGCGTAGTAGCTGAACGGAACAGAAAAATAAGGTGAATATAGGCGCATAAGAGAATGATGAATCTCAAAAAACAAAAAAAAACAAAATTCCAAAAATAAAACAATGAATGTTGTTAGTTACTCTTTGTTTAGTTTTTGACGTCCTAATATCAGATATCAATTAGACAATATTTACAATATTGAATTGTTCTTTCACTCACTACCTACTTGTTGGTGTAAACTAAAATTATAAATTTAAAACATAGATTTTTTTCTAGGGTTTAATTTCGACACATGTTAAAGCCTTGCCAGGCGATTAGGGGTAACTAAATCTAGGGATTTTTAAAATCGAAACAAAAGCTTAAATTTGTGTGTGTGTGTGTGTGTTTGGGGAGGAAGTCTCAGCTCAAACACTTGTATGGTGTGGGGCCAAGCAATTAACTAAAACTAAAGTAAATAACTTCTTTGGGAGTTTTCCCCATCTTTGTTCTTAGAAACAAAAAGAAAAGACTTAAAAAATCAACAACAAATCATAGGATTACTTTAATATAACATAACGCTGGTAGTAGCAGTATTAGTGGGTAGGTTCAAGAAACACTATGGCGGATGTTTTGATGGCTGACTTTTTTTCTTATTCATTTTGTGCACCGACTCTGCCCCGTTTTAAATGAAATAAATCACGCAACAGTTCCTTGATCAAATCGTATGTAGAGAAACTAATGCCCACGGCTATGGGACCTTTTATCCAGTTCATGCTTAAGCCTTTGTAAAAGCCATTTTTGATACCCTCCTCCCTGCAAATGAGAAAGAGGTTAAATAATTCCTTCAACAACCATTATGACACAGTACTACTGTGAGTTAGGACAGACATACTTATAAATAGTTTTTAATGTCACATATATATTGGGATATTTATTTTGCCCATCTTTGGTAACGCCCATTGTTTGCATACGCCTTCTGACTATGTCCAATGGATAACTGGATGTTTGGCCCACAGCACCAGCTGCAGCGCCAAAGGCCAGCGAGACAAGAGTATTTGGTTTACTGCTACCAGAAACTTCTGAAATAAAGAGAAGAAAATTTGTAAGTTTTTTTTGAAAGTGTTTCTACTTAAAAAGAGGGTGCGGAAGAAGAGAACTGTCCATTCCACTATGGTCCATTCCACTATGGACATACACCTACGCCTAAGAGATTGGCTTATTGTGTGCTTTAAACACTTCAAAAGGTAACCCCGAAAAATCCATGTCAGACATTTCTTATTGTTCATAAAATCCCTAATTGTTCTCTACTTAATGATATTGGAAATGCTCCCACGTCTTATCTTCTCCATGTCTGGCGTGCTGCTGCACCTCCTCGTAATCCTAATGGGGACATCCTCATTCACCGTGCAAAACGTGGAGCTATCAATCTACTCTGCCAAAGCAGTGCCAGTGCATTAAAGTCCCCTAGAACCATAAGATTATGGCCAGATAGTAACCCACTCATATAGGGGTTGTAAGCTTGGTCATCAATCGGGACACAGCTACCAACCAGCTGTATGTACACGTTGTATAGCTCTATCTCGGCAGTACCAGACCTGACTGCTCTCCCCATGCACTCCATGTAGAGGTCACTAGCGCCAGGTGCAGGTGATATGGGTATATATTGCATGGTATGATGTATCACGAAGGCTAATCCCCCACCTCCCTTCCTTGAGCAATCCTTACGTAGCACATTGTGTCCGCGAAAACTGTGCAAGCTGCAGATGTTGCTCAGCTTTGTCTCCTGGATCGCTGCGACCAATATATATTTGCGACTCATGAAATCCACAATCTCATCGATCTTGCCACGGAGTCCGTTGCAGTTTAGTGCAAAAACGATACATTTACCGGCACTGGCCTGGCAATATTTGGGCTGGGATGCTGCCGTTGCGTATATTGCCGTACAGGAGAGGGCGGGGGGTTACATAGTCCGACGCTTGTGACCCACTGCTAGCTATGTTCGCACAACACCTTGCGACATATCCAGTATGACTATACTCCTGTAGTGAAGTTAGGCAAGAGCAAGATCGGAAATGTACCCACTCCATGCACCGGTTACACCTCACCGACACCCATAGATGATGGAGGCGATTCTGGCAAACCGAACAGAAGCAGGGTCCGGGAGAACGACCGCCTCCCATTGCACCTGAAGAAATTGACCTCCCCCGGCAAACCAAAGTAGTTCTGGCTCAATTACGTTCCGGCAGATGCAGCCGCCTCAACTGCCGATTGTAAGCAGGGATCGCACGATAGACGTCACCTGTTTAACTGCCCGACCTGGACCCACTCGACTCAGACCCAGATCCCTGTGGACGCACCCCATCTTAGTCGCAGAGTTCCTGGGTCTTGACAATCAACAGAATGAAGCAGACGAAAGATAGAACACCATAAACAACATCATCTTCTCCACATGCCCAACATACGCTATCACTTGGCGCACTTCTGTATAAGTGAGAAAGCTATACTGATCTCCTTCTTATCTCCTTTCGGTATTAGCCATATTTTCGCATGGTCTGGAAATCCCCGTAGGCTTTCGTCGTGCTACCGACCGTTTCACTGTTCCACAGTGCACTTATTCCCGCCCCGAACATTCACCAAGATTACTGATGACAGTCTTTTGGCCTTAACGACCAAATCGTCTGACCTTTCATTCCCTCTTAGTGCGCTATGGCGGGTACCCAACGAAGCGCATCGTGCCATCCTCAGAGAAGGCGTTAGTCTCCTTTTTACACCCTAAGATTTTCCGTCCCTTGTCTCCAACTTTCGAATCTTTTGTCCCCAAAAATCCTCAATTACAAGTTAATCCCCCAAAAAACCCCCAAACAATTCTGAATGGATTTCTATAAAAGGACAAAAAAAAATACGTCCTAATACATTTTACCATGTTAAGAAAGAGCTGTCGACCCGGCATACAGCATCGTAGGTGAACATGCCTCCAATACGAACGTTAAATGCCTCAGATTAGGCCTAAATTATCGGCGCAGAAATCGGGTGATGTTATCTACCCAATCAGTGCTAATAATTTTAGGCAAATTTGCTTCTTTCATTGGTTTTAAAGATTTTTAGCCATGTATTCAATTTACACTTTGGCAAGCTATTCCAAAAGATTATCGTATAAACTATAGTTGTATTATTTTGTTAACTAAATACTTACCCGCATATTCACGCTTCAGTGTTTCATAGGTGAAAAATGATGTGCCAGCATATGGAATAACACCTAAAACCGTCGCCCAATAACCTCTATATAAGGTACGAGGTCCTTCCTCAACCCATATTTTAACGAAAACTTGACGTAATGTCCTAAAACAAACATAAATATCAAGGGAACAATCAACATATGCAGCAACAGTAAGCAATTAACAGAATAAAAATGGAGGTTACATCAACATACCTATAGCCTGTATATTTGTCTGTAACAGCCATACGTGCTCTCGCCAAATCTAAAGGATAGGTCAAGGACTGTGATGTTATGCCCGCTAGAGAACCAGCAATAAACCGTCTACCCTTGGTACTGGACAAAAAATAGGCAACAAATATGCATTAAATTCTTGTTTGTGGTTCGAGGACTAAAATTGCAAATTTTGTTGCTCATTTTTTTTTTTTGTCTTGTTTGGAAAACCTACTCTGTACCGTCTTTGTCGACATGCAGGATTTTACGCCATTGTTCGTGGGCGGTGAATTGGATGGCAGCATAAGGCACAATGCGAGCCATAGTAGCAGAATTGCCCCGCCACAATGCCAAAACACCCTCTTTGGCATAGGTTTGTTGGAGGAATTGCATGGCCCCATTGAAGGTATAACGCACGGATTTGCTAAAAAAAAAACAGTACAAAACTGATAAAAGAAAAGAAAACGAAAATATGCCAAAGTTTAGTACTTACTTTATTTGAAAATTTATTTTCGTCCTATCCAGCGGAGCTATGACTGTTTTTGCCAAAGCACCCGCTGCTGCTCCCGCTGTTAAACTTGTCACGACGGCATCAAAATTTGTTGTAGCTGAAGTAAACACAAAGAAAAAACTAATTAAATCCTGGGTTCTTGATGGGCTTCTTACGTTTATGTTTTATTTTTGCCTACCCTTAACATCTGTTGTCGTAATACCACTTTCCCGTTTTGATTCTGTGTGCGTGGCTGTTGCTATAGGACTTTCATTCAATTTGGTGTTGGCGGCATTAAGATTGACATTGGTGGTAACGGTTACGGCGGCGGCTGCTGTAGTTAGTTGGCCACTGGTAGTCTTAATGGGCATCGCAATATTTGGCTTCTCCAAAAGATGGCTCATTGGAGGACTGTAATGACAATAGGAAGAGGAAATAATTAATAATACGTAGAATTCATTTGTATTCGAGATAATGGTTGTGTTTTTACATTAAGTAATTTAGTTTTACCCATCACTGTGTGATGCACAGTGAGAAAGCAAAAAAAAAATTTAATAAAAGTATTTGACTCATTTATTAACGGAAGAATTTATTTGTACGAAATTTGGTATGAAAATAGCCGAGATGGCGCTCATGAAAGCATATGAGCAATCACCCATGATATAATTAAGAAGGTTAAGTCACTTGGCGCAAATTCCAACTGACAAATTTCTAGACACTTCCTAATTAACATTCTAATTATACCCTCCACCATAGGATAGGGGTATACTAATTTCGTCATTCTGTTTGTAACACCTCGAAATATGCGTCTAAGACCCCATAAAGTATATATATTCTTGATCGTCATGTCATTTTAAGTCGATCTAGCCATGTCCGTCCGTCCGTCTGTCTGTCTGTCGAAAGCACGCTAACTTTCGAAGGAGTAAAGCTAGCCGATTGAAATTTTGCACAAATACTTTTTATTAGTGCAGGTCGGTTGGTATTGTAAATGGGCCAAATCGGTCGTTGTTTTGATATAGCTGTCAAATAAACCGATCTTGGGTCTTGAATTCTTGAACCTCTAGAGGGCGCAATTCTCGTCCGATAGTATTGAAATTTTGCACGTAGTGTTTTGGTAGCACTTCCAACAACTACGCTAAGTATGGTTTAAATCGGCCCATGTTTTGATATAGTTGTCCGATTTCACTGAAATTTTGCACGTAGTATTTTGGTAGCACTTCCAACAGCTACGCTAATTATGGTTTAAATCGGTCCATGTTTTGATATAGCTGCCATATAAACCGATCTTGGGTCTTGACTTCTTGAACCTCTGGAGGGCGCAATTCTCGTACGATATAACTGAAATTTTGCACGTTGTGTTTTGGTATCACTTTCAACTGTGCTAAGTATGATTCCAATCAGCTCATAATCTGGTATAGCTGTTATATAAACCGATCTTGGGACTTGACTTCTTGAGCCAATAGAGCGGTCAATTTTCATCCGATTTGGCTGAAATGAGGCGTTTTGTTATGACTTCCAATAACTGTACCAAGTATGGCGTAAATCGGTATAGAACCTGATATAGCTGCCATATAAACCGATCTGGGATCTTGACTTTTTGAACCTCTAGAGGGCGCAATTCTCATCCGATTTGGCTGAAATTTTGTACAACGACTCATAATCTTCTCTCATGACCTTCAATATACGTGTATAATATGGTCCGACCTATCTTCCGATTTTGCTTCTTGAGCCCCTACAAGGCGCAATTCTTATCCGAATGAACTGAAATATTACACAATGACATCTACAATGTTCAGCATTCATTTATGGTCCGAATCGGACTATAACTTGATATAACTCCAATAGCATAACAGTTCTTATTCAATATTCTATGTTTGTCTAAAAACAGATACCGCGCATAGAACTCGAAAAATGCGATCAATGGGGGAGGGTATATAAGATTCGGCCCGGCCGAACTTAGCACGCTCTAACTTGTTTTTATTTGCATTATCTGTGTAGCAGCCGCAAGATCAAAAGATTTATGTTAATAGACGCGTAAATTATAAATAAAAAAATAATAAAATGTGAGAAAAGGGACAAAATGTGAACAATTTTTAAAACCCAAACAAAGCATGTGACGTTTTAGTGGGATTTGGATACAACTCTGGAATTGGAAAATTCCACCAGCTGGACAAGTGACCTTACAATAAAACAGTTAGAAAATCATGTAACAAATGCCTGAATGGCAAATGCGAACAGCGCGCAGCTGAGAAAAGTCCCAACAAATCACTGCTGGAAAAAGTATTTCTGATGTTCCTCCAATATTCGATAGCCGGCACTCAACGTAAAATGCGGAATGCCGGCTTATGCGCTGCGGTGGCCCCTATTGCTTACTATAAAATTTCCAAATAACATTATCTTAGCATTGCGCATATAAAGGGTGATTTTTTTGAGGTTAGGATTTTCATGCATTAGTATTTGACAGATCACGTGGGATTTCAGACATGGTGTCAAAGAGAAAGATGCTCAGTATGCTTTGACATTTCATCATGAATAGACTTACTAACGAGCAACGCTTGCAAATCATTGAATTTTATTACCAAAATCAGTGTTCGGTTCGAAATGTGTTCATTCACCGTAACGTTGCGTCCAACAGCATCTTTGAAAAAATACGGTCCAATGATTCTACCAGCGTACAAACCACAAACGGCTTCTGGTTGCTCTTCACTCCAAATGCGGCAATTTTGCTTATTTACGTAGCCATTCAACCAGAAATGAGCCTCATCGCTGAACAAAATTTGTCAAAATTTGAACACATTTCGAACCGAACACTGATTTTGGTAATAAAATTCAATGATTTGCAAGCGTTGCTCGTTAGTAAGTCTATTCATGATGAAATGTCAAAGCATACTGAGCATCTTTCTCTTTGACACCATGTCTGAAATCCCACGTGATCTGTCAAATACTAATGCATGAAAATCCTAACCTCAAAAAAATCACCCTTTACAATGTGACCGGCCGCATTCCCATGGCAGGGGCTGCCGCCTAAGTGTACAACAACAAATATGTGGCCAGGGTAATTCATGAACTAGACTATGAAAAAAATCATTTAACTGAATTGACACATATACCGTTATTGCAATTGACTTCAACACATATTTTTTCCATTTTATTCACATAGATAGGTTGCCTTCTGTCAAATGAACACATGCAAAAGAGAGAGGGAGGGAAAGGGAATTGACATCCTTTCTCTCTCTTTTTACACGCAGCTTTAACTCTTATTTTTATAAGGACAGTCACTCAATTCTTTCGCTAAAGCCTAGTACTGACTTCGACATTTCACACGAACAACTGTCAAAAAGCACTATAAAAAAATGGTGACGAAGATAATGCGAACACATTCCGTACAAGTGGTACTGAGTTCTATGAGAAAAATAGTAGCGACATGTCGCTGCATCAGAATAAATTTCGCACAATTTTAATTGCAAATGTAATTAATTGCTCTCGAAATGTGCCGAATCAACTCTCCTTCCATACTGTTGTCTCTGTTGTGTGCTGTTGTTGGATTTGTGTTCCGACAAAGAAATGAGTCCGTCGGATTTCGCAATAATTTAACGGGAATTTTCGCTGTGAATGAAGTCAGTACTAGGCATAGGCTAAGGTCTCAAAGATTTTATGTCTTTCAAATAAGCTGCATTTATAAAGCGAAAATTTCGATGAGTTGGGGAACAAATCCAGCAAGAAAATAAATGTTTTTGTGTACTCAAAAATTTGTGCAAATTGTTACTAAAAGTCGTTCGCGTACTTTATTTGCCAGCAAAAAAGAGCGGGAGAGTGCGAGAGAGCAAGTTACATTTTCAGAGAATGGTAATTGAAAGCTTGTGAATTTTTACTGGAGGTTTTTTTCCAGCAAAATTTTGCAGCATCGAAAAGCTGTTTTTTGAATCCAAATAAATAGCTAAAGAGAGTAAAGGCTATTCTTACTCTCCTAGAAATTTTTACTGGAAATGAACATTGATTCTGATTTAGCTAGTTTTCAACCAAAAAAAATTAATTGTTTTTTAGAGTTTTCGTATCCCCCCAATCGCTTTTTCCCCTCTCTTAGAAGACTTTTTAAGAATGAAACGAAAGAAAACCTCAGATTGTTGTTCGTAGTTCATTTATTGTCTGTGGTATTAACCGATAAAGACGGTAAACTTAACACGGCATAGGATGAACACCACACATGCTAAAACATTGAGTTCCTTTCTATGCAACGTTAATCGTATCATGAGAAGCTCAGCTGAGAGCTAAAGGGTGCGTCTAGGAATGCTCCACACAGAGTACCTCTAACTGCAGTCGCAGACAATCAATGGCTTTAAATAACCAGTTATCACGTTCTCTAGGCGTTCGGTCCGGAACGCCTATAAGAGCTAGACGAGGATCGCTATCTCCACATGCGCATATGTTGCAACTACAATAGAATGTTTTTTGTTAGAGAAGCTGTGGGAAATAGATCTAAAACGGAGTCATCCCTAACGCAAGTGTTCCACGCTATAAGAGGAAAAGGGGTGCCATTTCATTTTACGCCCAACCTTCTTTTCCTAACCCTATCCATTCGCGCTGGGTAAACATTAGCCCTTTTGTACAATTTGGTACTTTTTCGTGCCAAACGAACGAATTTCGCCAAACGCTATGACCATTACCCAACCCCAACATTCGTGCCAAGTTTCATGATTCTAGCTTTAGCCGTTTGGACTGGGCGATGATATATTATACAAATATATATGGATACGAGCGCGGTTCGGTTTTAGTTTTTCAAAAATATTTTAAAACCCTCCATCAAAGGATGGGGGTATACTAATTTCGTCATTCTGTTTGTAACACCTCGAAATAAGCACGCTAACTTTTAAAGAAGTAAAGCTAGCCGCATGAAATTTTGCACAAATACTTCTTATTAGTGTAGGTCGGTTGGGATTGTATTGGGTTGCCCAAAAAGTAATTGCGGATTTTTTAAAAGAAAGTAAATGCATTTTTAATAAAGCTTAGAATGAACTTTAATCAAATACACTTCTTTACACTTTTTTTCTAAAGCAAGCTAAAAGTAACAGCTGATAACTGACAGAAGAAAGAATGCAATTACAGAGTCACAAGCTGTGAAAAAATTTGTCAACGCCGACTATATGAAAAATCCGCAATTACTTTTTGGGCAACTCAATAAATGGGCCAAATCGGTCCATGTTTTGATATAGCTGCCATATAAGCCGGTCTAGGATCTTGACTTCTTGAGATTCTATTCCTCAAGGTCTTCAAAATAGTGGTTTACAACTGTAATTGCATCTTCATTTGAGGTAAAAAGCTTGCCAGCACGGAATTTTTTAGATTTGGGAACAGGTAAAAGTCACTGGGAGCTAAATCAGGAGAATAAGGTGGATGGTCAAGCAACTCGTGCTTTAAATCGTTGATTTTAGTCATTGTTAAAACATTCTTGTGCGCTGGTGCGTTGTCTTGAAGAAAAAATTAATTGTTCGTGCTGTAAGCCAGGAAGTTTTTTTCGAATTTGTACATTTAATTGATCCAAAAGGTTGCAATAGTAATCAGAATTTATTGTTTTACCCTTATGCAGATAGACTATCAATAAAATACCGTTGAAGTCCCAAAAAACCGTTCTTTGGGGCACTTTCTCTAGCTTCAGCCCATTGTTGGGTTTATTCTTTTGTCTCTGGAGTATAGTGGTGAATCCATGTCTCATCAACAGTTATGAAACAAAGCTTAAAATCCATTTAATTTCGCTTAAAACGATCCAAACAAGCTTGATAAATGCTCATTCTTATGCGTTTTTGGTCGACTGTTAACAAATGCGGCACCCATCTTGCACAAAGGTTTTTCATCTGTAGTTCTTCATGCAATATTAAATGGATTCGACCATGATATTAGCTATTTCACGCTGTTTTATTCGTCGATCATTTAATACCATATCATGCACTTTGGCTGCAATTTCTGCCAAAGTGCAGAAATGAACCACTACGTGGTTCATCTTCAATCACGTTTAAATTCAGCAACCTAATTTTTACTGTTGCATATGAAAGAGCACTATCAACTACCACATTCACCATATCATTATGAATTTCTTGTCCCGACACCACCCATTTCTAATTTTTCCATTGTAAAAAAATTACGGATGCGTCTTTTGTGAACACCTGTTTCTATATGAAGGAGTTGCCAGATCGAAACAAAATTGGATATGTGTTCATAGCAGAGATGGAAGTTTTCAAAACACTTAACTTTTTTCTGTTTATACCGCGCTTTTTGTGCTAGGCTAAGAAGTTTCCGAACCGCCCTCGTATATATTTTAGCGTAGCGTTAAAATAACATGCCGAAGGCTACTAGTAGTCTTCCATACAATTATAAAATATGTCAAAAACTGCGGATGAGGATTTTAGGAGATATTTGTTAAGAAAAAATGATGCTCAGTTTAAAAATAAGAATTTTCGTAAGGGATGATAATAGGAGTGAATTCAAATGAGATTCAGCCTACCAGCGAAATTCAAAGTAAAAGTTTGTGTCCATTCAAAATAGCGACTAAAATCCTTATTTGTGGTTTTCCTTTTTTTTGCCCCAATATAATTACCAAAATCTTTCGATCAAGGAAAAAAAAGATAGTTTTAAGTTTTTTTTTGATTGTATATTAATTACCGTTTGAGTGTGTATTTTTATGGATGTTCATTTATTCCACATTATTTACTTTAGAAATTATCACCCATTATAGTTCTAGAGCAATTTTAAGATCTATGTTAAGATCTTATTTTTTTACTTCATTTATTTTGTGATAAATTAATTAGGATCAATTTAGCTTAGAACTTATTAAACAGGTGTTAATTATCAAAATTTGCATTATGTCATTATTTTAAATCTTTTTACTAAAAATATAAGAAGATGAATAGGCATTCATTCTTGTTTTTGTTTCATATAAATACCTTCTTCAATTTATTTATTATTTTTTTTCAATTCAATACATTCGAGCTTTACGCACGTGAAAATTTGTATTTATAACATTTTGATTGAGCAGTCCCGCTAAATATTCTGCAACATAAATTTCAAAAATATTTCCACATTTGATAGAAAAGGCGCGTTTGTTCCTCCGGCTCACACATTGGCCTTGGGCCAACATGTTTTTCGTTGTTAGGGGGTGTGTATGACGTTGAAAATTTTATAAAAATAAAATGTTTGTGATGTTTTCTATATGTGTTTTTCACATTTTTGAAAAAACATGTGAAGTTTATACAATATATATTATATATACATATATACATATGTTTTGTATTACAAGAAAAACAACCGGCCCTCCTTTGAGAGGACTGATAGTAAAACTTATTTATTTTTCTTGAAGTTCAAGAACAAAGATTATTAACATCAACACTTGTTTTCCATTCCATATAGTTTGAGTGTCTGGCAGTTTGGCTGTGATTCGCTTATAAAAACATTTTCCTTTTGTTTTATTTGCATATTTCCCCTGCCATGATTATTGTGTCTAGTCATCATTTTTACTATAAACGTTATGTATAGCGAGTTCAATGCAATTGATTGCAATTATTTAAATGTATAATTATTTTTTCTTCATCCTCTACCATAGGTTGGGGAATAGAGTGAATTGTTGTTTCGCTTTGAATCAATTTGGATTATACAAACCGAACACGACTATCTTATCGGTTGTGTCTTTAAACTTTGCCAGAGATTTCGCTACAAATCTTTCATATATGCTTAGGCAAGGTTCGCATCATTCCTATAAATGAAGTCTCCCTCTTGGTCCTTAGTAGCGTATCTATAGAAATAATTTGCAGTTTTAAAATCTATCCATAACCCATATAAATAAATCTTTCAAAGTTTTAAAACTTAGTATATTCTGTTTTAACTTACAATATGTAGACATAATTTATAATATCAATCGGTTAATAATCTTATTTAGCTACCATTTAAACCGATCTGTAGTTTAAACAACACCAGCCAACCACTTCAGAAATGCTGGTGTTTCTCATTAAAATTTCTTAAGAAAGTCAATCCTCTTGTGTCTTGTCATCTGCTACATCTTGTAAATTCTATTTTGTTAACTTCTTCTTTTCCGTCCGATTGGTAATTAGCCAAAATAGTGTCCGTGGGAAAAAACAGTCTTGTCACGCTCTGAAGGAGTTCCTTCCGATTTCTATTTTACCTATTTGTTCAAAGATTGTCGAGCATGTTATTAAAAGTCAAATGTCTTGCTATTTGGAAAGTAATAGCTCTATTTGTGTTGCCCAGAGGGGATTTAGGCCGTTCAAACATGGGTGGTTCACGATTTTGCGTGCTATTGTCTTTAGATTTGGAAAGGGCTTTGGACAGGGCGGATTATAGCCTTCTTCTTAGTAAATTAAAGTTTTCGACCAGTGCATGTACATTGTAACGCCCGTATCTTACAGGTAGGAGCCAGTTAATTTGTGTTGATGGTAAATGTAGTAGTCTTCTTTCTGTAAGAAGCAGTGTTCCTCTGTATTAGGTCCGCTTCTTTTTGTGTTATTTGTCAATAATGGGTCTTCACGTCTGTATTGTTGGTGCACTCCATTTGCATATGCTGATGACATCCATTTGCTTTTAACGGTGATTGAATGTTCTTCAGACGAAAGTTAATTTTGCGTGGAGTCGTTACGTGTGAGGATGGCGGAGAATATGTTCACTGTTAAAGCCTCTAAAACTAAAGCTCTTTTTATCTTCGGGCTGGCATAATAATGTTAGTGTTAAATATAATAATGTAGATATAGAATTTGTGCAAAGCGTTGATTGTCTGGGTATTCAGCTGGATGACAGACTTCGGTTTGATCGGCACGTTAGTTCCGTAGTTAACTTTTCTTTAAGAAGCCTGTATACCACGAGTTTATATTTACCCGCTCTTTGTGAGGGAGCGTTTGGCGCAAGCATTAGTTTTTCGGGCCATTTTATATTATCTGGAGGTGTACTCTGGTGCTTCGCAATGGAGCATGCATCGTCTTCAGGTCGCTTTTAATATTTTGATTCGTTTTGTTTACGGTATAGGTTGACGTGTTGATATAACGCCCTATATGTGTTGTTTTCTCGGTTGTGATTTCCCCTCCCGTCCCGATTTTTTAACTTATGTTAGAAAAGTACGTCTTATGCATAGTGTGATTGTTTATAGGCCTGATGGATTCGCATTGCATTGCATGAAATAAATAAATAAATGTTGGATACCATGGACTGTTATGTTTTCAACATTCATGCTTAGTATCGTCCAACAAGATATCCTAAACTAAATTAAAAAAAAATCATTTAAACCAATCTTCTGGTTTGACTACTGAAAAACCTGGAGAATCCCAATTTTCTTTATGTTTAGGAGAGAAACTTAACAACACCATTTTAAATACACTTATAAAGAAACGTATTATATATAGTGCAAATGGGCTATTAACTGATAAAGACATCCCTTATAAAAATATATTCCGATTTCATATGTTAAATCATCAAAGGTTTTAGCTTATAGAAAGTCTTGTCCGCAGATCTATGGCGAAGGGTGTATAAGATTCGACTAGGTTGAACATAACGCCTTTGTACTTGGGCCTTTTTTAAATGTCCACATTCTTTGCAAATGCTTTCAATTGTAGAGAAAGCACAGCAAACTAAAATCTTGGGAACAAAGTTCAAGGCTAATCTATTTATTCAGGGTAATAGTCTCCAGTTCTCCTATAACAATGCATAAAACAATGTTTAAAATTCTATTACTAAAAATATTATTGAGCTTAATATATTGTAAAACATTATAACATTGATTTCTCACTGAAAAATGTTTATCCTAACTTCAAAAATTTGTGAAATTAAATTTCAAATTTCCCACTATTCCAATATTTTAATAAAATAGATCCTGAAATTGTGTGTCTTATTATTTTAATAAAGGACAGCATATCTGTAGTTGGTAGTTACATTGTACCATAGTTAAAGAAACAGAAAATCTCAATATTTATACTTCTCTAAATATTGGGTTGCCCAAAAAGTAATTGCGGATTTTTCATATAGTCGGCGTTGACAAATTTTTTTTACTAAAAATATAAGAAGATGAATAGGCATTCATTCTTGTTTTTGTTTCATATAAATACCTTCTTCAATTTATTTATTATTTTTTTTCAATTCAATACATTCGAGCTTTACGCACGTGAAAATTTGTATTTATAACATTTTGATTGAGCAGTCCCGCTAAATATTCTGCAACATAAATTTCAAAAATATTTCCACATTTGATAGAAAAGGCGCGTTTGTTCCTCCGGCTCACACATTGGCCTTGGGCCAACATGTTTTTCGTTGTTAGGGGGTGTGTATGACGTTGAAAATTTTATAAAAATAAAATGTTTGTGATGTTTTCTATATGTGTTTTTCACATTTTTGAAAAAACATGTGAAGTTTATACAATATATATTATATATACATATATACATATGTTTTGTATTACAAGAAAAACAACCGGCCCTCCTTTGAGAGGACTGATAGTAAAACTTATTTATTTTTCTTGAAGTTCAAGAACAAAGATTATTAACATCAACACTTGTTTTCCATTCCATATAGTTTGAGTGTCTGGCAGTTTGGCTGTGATTCGCTTATAAAAACATTTTCCTTTTGTTTTATTTGCATATTTCCCCTGCCATGATTATTGTGTCTAGTCATCATTTTTACTATAAACGTTATGTATAGCGAGTTCAATGCAATTGATTGCAATTATTTAAATGTATAATTATTTTTTCTTCATCCTCTACCATAGGTTGGGGAATAGAGTGAATTGTTGTTTCGCTTTGAATCAATTTGGATTATACAAACCGAACACGACTATCTTATCGGTTGTGTCTTTAAACTTTGCCAGAGATTTCGCTACAAATCTTTCATATATGCTTAGGCAAGGTTCGCATCATTCCTATAAATGAAGTCTCCCTCTTGGTCCTTAGTAGCGTATCTATAGAAATAATTTGCAGTTTTAAAATCTATCCATAACCCATATAAATAAATCTTTCAAAGTTTTAAAACTTAGTATATTCTGTTTTAACTTACAATATGTAGACATAATTTATAATATCAATCGGTTAATAATCTTATTTAGCTACCATTTAAACCGATCTGTAGTTTAAACAACACCAGCCAACCACTTCAGAAATGCTGGTGTTTCTCATTAAAATTTCTTAAGAAAGTCAATCCTCTTGTGTCTTGTCATCTGCTACATCTTGTAAATTCTATTTTGTTAACTTCTTCTTTTCCGTCCGATTGGTAATTAGCCAAAATAGTGTCCGTGGGAAAAAACAGTCTTGTCACGCTCTGAAGGAGTTCCTTCCGATTTCTATTTTACCTATTTGTTCAAAGATTGTCGAGCATGTTATTAAAAGTCAAATGTCTTGCTATTTGGAAAGTAATAGCTCTATTTGTGTTGCCCAGAGGGGATTTAGGCCGTTCAAACATGGGTGGTTCACGATTTTGCGTGCTATTGTCTTTAGATTTGGAAAGGGCTTTGGACAGGGCGGATTATAGCCTTCTTCTTAGTAAATTAAAGTTTTCGACCAGTGCATGTACATTGTAACGCCCGTATCTTACAGGTAGGAGCCAGTTAATTTGTGTTGATGGTAAATGTAGTAGTCTTCTTTCTGTAAGAAGCAGTGTTCCTCTGTATTAGGTCCGCTTCTTTTTGTGTTATTTGTCAATAATGGGTCTTCACGTCTGTATTGTTGGTGCACTCCATTTGCATATGCTGATGACATCCATTTGCTTTTAACGGTGATTGAATGTTCTTCAGACGAAAGTTAATTTTGCGTGGAGTCGTTACGTGTGAGGATGGCGGAGAATATGTTCACTGTTAAAGCCTCTAAAACTAAAGCTCTTTTTATCTTCGGGCTGGCATAATAATGTTAGTGTTAAATATAATAATGTAGATATAGAATTTGTGCAAAGCGTTGATTGTCTGGGTATTCAGCTGGATGACAGACTTCGGTTTGATCGGCACGTTAGTTCCGTAGTTAACTTTTCTTTAAGAAGCCTGTATACCACGAGTTTATATTTACCCGCTCTTTGTGAGGGAGCGTTTGGCGCAAGCATTAGTTTTTCGGGCCATTTTATATTATCTGGAGGTGTACTCTGGTGCTTCGCAATGGAGCATGCATCGTCTTCAGGTCGCTTTTAATATTTTGATTCGTTTTGTTTACGGTATAGGTTGACGTGTTGATATAACGCCCTATATGTGTTGTTTTCTCGGTTGTGATTTCCCCTCCCGTCCCGATTTTTTAACTTATGTTAGAAAAGTACGTCTTATGCATAGTGTGATTGTTTATAGGCCTGATGGATTCGCATTGCATTGCATGAAATAAATAAATAAATGTTGGATACCATGGACTGTTATGTTTTCAACATTCATGCTTAGTATCGTCCAACAAGATATCCTAAACTAAATTAAAAAAAAATCATTTAAACCAATCTTCTGGTTTGACTACTGAAAAACCTGGAGAATCCCAATTTTCTTTATGTTTAGGAGAGAAACTTAACAACACCATTTTAAATACACTTATAAAGAAACGTATTATATATAGTGCAAATGGGCTATTAACTGATAAAGACATCCCTTATAAAAATATATTCCGATTTCATATGTTAAATCATCAAAGGTTTTAGCTTATAGAAAGTCTTGTCCGCAGATCTATGGCGAAGGGTGTATAAGATTCGACTAGGTTGAACATAACGCCTTTGTACTTGGGCCTTTTTTAAATGTCCACATTCTTTGCAAATGCTTTCAATTGTAGAGAAAGCACAGCAAACTAAAATCTTGGGAACAAAGTTCAAGGCTAATCTATTTATTCAGGGTAATAGTCTCCAGTTCTCCTATAACAATGCATAAAACAATGTTTAAAATTCTATTACTAAAAATATTATTGAGCTTAATATATTGTAAAACATTATAACATTGATTTCTCACTGAAAAATGTTTATCCTAACTTCAAAAATTTGTGAAATTAAATTTCAAATTTCCCACTATTCCAATATTTTAATAAAATAGATCCTGAAATTGTGTGTCTTATTATTTTAATAAAGGACAGCATATCTGTAGTTGGTAGTTACATTGTACCATAGTTAAAGAAACAGAAAATCTCAATATTTATACTTCTCTAAATATTGGGTTGCCCAAAAAGTAATTGCGGATTTTTCATATAGTCGGCGTTGACAAATTTTTTCACAGCTTGTGACTCTGTAATTGCATTCTTTCTTCTGTCAGTTATCAGCTGTTACTTTTAGATTGCTTTAGAAAAAAAAGTGGAAAAAAGTATATTTGATTAAAGTTCATTTTAAGTTTTATTAAAAATGCATTTACTTTCTTTTAAAAAATCCGCAATTACTTTTTGGGCAACCCAATATTTATATTTTAATAGTGTTGGGCTTTACCGAGAGGGAATCGGGAAGAAAGCTGAATGCGGAATGATGCTTTATACCGAAGTAAGAGGAGTCGAAGGATAAAATCCTTAAAATATGTTTGTTTGACTGTGTAATGAAGGAAATTGTCAAATAAATCTAGAGTTTTTCTCTAAGCAGATTGTCGCCTTGGTTGTCTTCTTTGCACTGATAGGATTTTCGCCTTGTTTATCAAGTGTGAGTCTTTTTTGTTAGTTTTCCTCGCCATGCAGAACTTTTACTCTCTCAATGGGATGGTGGTTGATTTCTGCACAATGGGATGTTAGTGCGGTTTTTGTCGTTTCTCTTTTAGAGAGAAGTTTTAGATCGGATTTATGACCTGACATTCGTGTCTTCAGCACATTTTCATTTGTCCGATGTATTGGATTCCACATTTCGTAAATTATAATATATTGTATATAAGGTTTGACTTTTCCATTGTGTCTATTTTTATACCCTCCACCAATATCCTCGACGCGGTTGGTTTCTGGTACGAATTAATCCGCAATCTGTTTCTATCTTTGGTTATGGTCTTAAATAGGTACGCCAGTTTGTCTTCTGTTAATTAATAATTTAAATTCGTCAAAATATTGTCTATTGCACATATTTAAATAAACCCAAAAAAGTCGTCAACATATTATTTTTTTTTTATTCTTAAGTCTATAGATACATATATCCTTACAGACTAATATAAATATACAGATATACAAACAACATTAATATTTAAGTAGGATTGAAGTATAGTATAATTTTTCTTTTTAATGAGTATCTATCTTCGGTAAGATCAAAAAGATGATAATATATATTAAAATCTAAACAAATACGACGAAGAGGATCATAATTGCAAAATCGCTTTGATGATATTGAATATTAAGCAGTTGAAAATTTCTCGTTCGTCTTGAAGGAACGTTAATATTAAGCCGGCTTAACAAAAATTCGGACTTCAATATCCCGTGTAAAATATTTCACATGAAAGTGATGTTCAACATTTTACTGGGGCTAATGAGAGTAGGTAGCTTTATTAAATTTAATCTAAACGTATAGGAAGTAAATTTGATAATTCCAACCACGATTAGGAAGGTAAAATAGTAGAAATTGTTTCTGTACAGACTCAATTTTATTTCTGTGAATAGTGCAAAGCGGATCCCAAATAACTGATCCATATTCAAGTTTACTTCGGACAAGAGAAATACATACAGCGGTCAAAAAAAGTATTCATCATTAGCAAAATTGATAATAAATTCACTTATTTTGGGTAATTGAAGAAAATTTAAAGTAAACAAATAATGCAGTTTTATGCAATAGTTTATTTTTCGTAATATGTTTTAAAATAAATTCAAAAAATAAATTTAATTAGCGCAAAAAATGCAATTTTATATAATAACACCAAAAACAGAACAAAAAAAGTATTCATCATTGATGTGCTATCATCAAAGTCAAATTCAAATATTATTTGGGAATCCCCCTTTTCTGTTTTATTTAGTAAAGAAGGCTTTGCCCTTGACAGCAAATATTTAATTTCATTGAAAATATAGTTTTTGTCAAAATGGGTCGTAAGCAAAACGAGGTTTCTGATGAGGTAAAAGTTTTGATAATAAAACACCACAGGAATGGTTTAACTCAAAAAACTATCAGTGAAATATTAAATAGACCACGATCTACTATACAATCCATCATCAGAAAGTGGACAGAAACGAAAACTGTTGACAATAAACCAAGATCTGTCGACCAAAAGCACTTTCAGTTGGAGATGTGCGTTGGCTAGTGCGGCAAGTTCAGAAAACTCCGAAGACAAATGCGACCATTCTTCGTAAAAACACTATGGAATATTTAGGGAAGGAAGTTACTACATAAACAATTCGAAATACACTCAAAAGGCATAGTTACAGAGGAAGAACTGCACGTAAGAAGCCCTTTATAAATAAAATAAACCGAGTGAAAAGGCTAAACTTCGCAAAAATGTATGTAAAACAGCCCGAATCATTTTGGAAAACAGTCATTTTTGCAGACGAGAGCAAGTTTAATCTTTTTGGGTGCGATGGAAAGGTCATAGTGTACAGAAAACCAAATACAGAGCTTGAAGAACGAAACACAGTTGCTACTGTAAAACATGGTGGAGGTGGTTTAATGGTTTGGGGGTGTATGGCGGCTTCAGGAGCGGGAAATCTTGAAATTATTAATGGAGTAATGGATCATAAGTATTACATTGACATTTTAAAGAGGAATTTAAAAGATAGTGCTGTAAAACATGGGCTTGGTAATAACTTTCAATATTATCAAGATAATGACCCCAAACATTCTGCTTTAAATACCAAGATGTGGATGCTGTATAACTGCCCCAAAGTCATTAAAACTCCTCCTCAAAGTCCCGACTTGAACCCAATTGAACATCTTTGGGAACATCTCGAACGCAAATTGAGAACGCGCAATTTTTCGAGCAAGAGTCAAATGCAACAGGTGATAATGGAGGAATGGACTAATATAGACCAAAATATAACCGCTAAATTAGTCCAATCGATGTCAAACCGTTTAAAAGAAGTTATAAGACGCGGTGGTCGAATAACAAAGTATTAATTTTTTTAAATTATGTTATTTATTTTTTTGTTTTTTTGCAATGATGAATACTTTTTTTGTTTAATTTTTTGTGTTCAGCTGTAAAATGGCCCTTTTTGTTCCAATAAATACTATTTTTTTCTTTAAAAACAATGAAATTGTGTACATATATATCACACAAGCACTACTGCATCATTAGTTTAATATGTTTTTATTCCAATTGTCTTTTGTAGACTTATTAAAAAAAAAACATTGAATGATGAATACTTTTTTTGACCGCTGTAAGTTCTTAATAACTGAAGGAGCATCAAATTCTTTATTCCATCTTTTCATAAATCAAAGAGAACTAAAAGATTTCTTCACCATCATAGAAATATGTTGTCTAAAATTCAATTTACGATCTAAGAGGATATCAAGATCTAGAAAAGTTTTTTCTATGACAATTTCATGACCGTTAAGATGATAACTTTTTGGCAAGTGTTGCGTTCTATAAAAATACATTATTTTACATTTCGTGATATTTAGTTCCATTAAAATTATATTACACCACAAACAAAAGTCATCAAGATCGAGTTGTAACAAATCCTGCTCAGAAGGAACACAGAGCGATTGAAAAATTTTGACGTCATCAGCATACATTAAGATTGGAGAGTTTTTAATAACACAAGGTAAATCATTTATATACAGATTAAGAAGAATTGGACCCAGATGACTGCCCTGTGTGCCTTAGGTCTAATATCACAGTTTTTTTTTATTGATTTTCCCAAGAGCTCTTCCATTACAATTTAAAATATGGATTTTCCTGGATGCAGAACTTGCCAATTTTCATGAAAAGGGTAGAGCTAACAAAAGTAATGCTACTAGAATTCTAGGGAAAAAGGAAATTACATCGAAGGACATCACCATCTCGTAATTTTCTATCACAGCATTCTTAATCCTATTTCTAAATTGTATAGAGTTTTTGATACTGAATTTGGAATTTTCAGTCAATTTTGTCAGAATCTTTGTTATATATTTACAAAGGTGACTAGAGGACGAGTTGATTGAAGAACAAATGGGTCTTAGCGGGTAATTTGGCGCTGAAGACGGATTATAACCGAGACCATCAGAAAAATTGTCAGCGATAGTTTTCACCTCCTAATGCTGGCAACATACATATGTGAGGTACTATACCATGTAAAACTTCCTCCAAAGTGGTGTCGCACTGCGGCACGCCGTACGGACTCGGCTATAAAAAGGAGGCCACTTATCATTGAGCTTAAACTTGAATCGGACTGCACTCATTGATATGTGAGAAGTTTGTACCTGTTCTTTAGTGCATTGTTCATGTGCAAAATTTGCATTTGCATGTTTATAATAATTTTAATGCTTTATTCAGCTAGATTTGAAATTTGGAGAAAAGTTCAAAAATTACGGACTAAATGATTAAAAATTTCTATATAATGTCCGTACTGGCATGCTACTGATAATGCCCCATATATCTCGCAATGTCTCTATATATTCCCTAATGACTTCTGACTTGGAATTAAGTACATATTATATTTTTATTATTATATTGACTTTCTAATAGAAAAAGATTAATGCCATTAACAAATTTTGTTTTGACATCACTGGCGATCTGGCACTAATGTACAAACAATTTTATAAAATTTTTTTATTATAAAAACTAATTCTCTTATTATCTGTTTGTTTGTTCGATTGCTAAGCTTTTTAGGCCAACAACAAGGTAATTTAAATAAAAGTAAATATATTTTAAACAATTGTTTATACATCATTTTAACATTTTATGACGGAAATTCAATTTAAACAAATGAATAAAATATACATCAGTATTGAAGAAACAAAAGTGTTTATGCAATTTGCACCGTTTGGTTATCCTTCTTTATTATTATGGCAACAAACAAAATTTAATAAATATATGCCTAATTAGCATTAAGAATAATTTAGTAAATACCAAGAGATATAGCCACAATTGATCTTCGTTATTTAACTGTTAGCACTTTTTAAATATTATACAATAAATACTAGTTTCTTATTTTTGTAAATGTGTAGTGTGAAAAAATTTGTATCAAGTTAAGTGTAAATAATTAAGTAGCTAATTTATATTCTGAATCTGCATTCATAGTGTGCAAGTTTAAACGTATACAAAAATTAAAAGCTTTATAGGTTAGGTACCCACCATTTACCTTTGGGATGGAAAATTTTCATACGAATATTCATTCCATTGAGGAACAAGGGGTAAACTTCTCACATATCAATGAGGTTTAGCCTAAAGAAATAACATCGGGTAATTATTAACTATACTAGGGCTGCGTTAGTAAACTTCACCCACTAAATTTCATCTAAATCCGATTAAAGTTCAAGTGCATAGAGAATCAAGTAATTAAATCCTCTGATCAGTTTATTTAGGGGCTATATCTTCTTATTGAACTGTTTGGACATTTGGTGTGGATAAGGCAAAAATGTACTTCACATATCAAATGTTGACTTCTAGGGGCTCCAGAAGTCAAGGACCACTTTATAAAGGAGCTATAACCGCATAATAGTAAGGTGAATACTCATAAGAAGAGAAATCAATGAAAAACAAGTAAGAGCGTGCTAAGATCGGCCGGGCCGAATCTTATATACCCTCCACCATGGATCGCATTTATCGAAATCTATGCGCGGTATCTCTTTTTAGGCAAACAAATAATACTGAATAAGAACTGTTACGCTTTGGAGTTATGTTAAGTTTTAGTCCGATTCGGACCATAAATGAATGCTGAACATTCTAGAAATCAATGATTAAGAATTGCGCCTTGTAGGGGCTCAAGAAGCAAAATCGGGAGATAGGTTTCTATGCAGAGCTGTCTCAAGCTATTCATCGATTCAGACCATATTAGATACGTATGTTGAAGGTCATGAGAGAAACCTTTGTACAAAAATTTCTACCAAATCGGATGAGAATTACGCACTCTAGAGGCTCAAGAAGTCAAGATATCAGATCGGTTTATATGGCAGCTACATCAGGTTATATACCGATTTGCGCCATACATAGCACAGTTATTTAAATTTATAAAAAAAACAACTCATGCAAAATTTCAGCGAAATCGGACGAAAATTGCGCGCTCTATTAGCTCAAGAAATCAAGATCCAAGATCGGTTTATATGGCACCTATACCAGATTATGAACCGATTTGAGTCATACTTGTTGGAAGTGATACCAAAACACCACGTGCAAAATTTCAGTCAAATCGGAGGAGAATTGCGCCCTCTAGAGGCTCAAGAAGTCAAGATCCAAGATGGGTTTATGTGGCAGCTATATCAGGTTATGGACTGATTTGAACCATACTTAGCACATTTGTTGGAAGTGATACTAAAACACCACGTGCAAAATTTCAGTCAAATCGGATAAGAGTTGCGCCATCTAGAGGCTCAAGGAGTCAAGACCCAAGATCGGTTTATATGGCAGCTATATCAAAACATGGACCGATTTTGCCGATTTACGATCCAAACCCACCTAAGTAAACTTCACGTACCACATTTCATCTAAATCGGATGCAAATTTAAGCGTATAAGAACTCAAGAACTTAAATCACGTATATCTTCCTATTGAATGGATTCGGTGTGGGCATTGTAAGGCAGAAACGTACTTCACATACCAAAAGTTGAACTCTGGTGGTTCCAGAAATCAAGTCGAAAGACCATTTTATAAGGGAGCTATATACACATAATAGTAAGGAGAATACCCTTGAAAAACTTGTACTTTTAAAGCAAATAATTATTTTATTTATATCAGCAACCCACTGTATTTGAACTACTTCGAAATAGCATCAACGCTTTCATGCAATTTAAACTCCACCATTTATAGGTGATCGTAGATGCTTTACAAAAAATAATATTTTTTTTCTCGCAGCACACACAACAAACGTGAAGCTTTCGTGCCTTTAAATGCAGTTGTAAGAATTGTAAATTTTTAAATTAAATTAACATATGTTAATATTAGTATATGGCGTTTCGCAATGGTAAGAGAAACCTGTAAACAATTTAATGTCAACGTTATTTATTATTTTGTTTTTGTTATTGTTTTGTATATTAAATTGAATTAAGTGCAATTGTGGGCAATAAATCATAAGTCGTCATACGTGTTTTATTCTATTGTAATAAATAGTTACGTTTTATATATATTGCAAAAATTTTCACAAGACATTTCTTTGTGAATTGTGTAACATGAAATGACTGGCCAAACTATTAAAAAGTCAAGTATCAAAAATTGTAAAACAAAAACCGAAAAAGTTGAAATATTTGGTTGCCTAAAAAGTAATTGCGGATTTTTTAAAAGAAAGTAAATGCATTTTTAATAAAACTTAGAATGAAATTTAATCAAATATATAATTGCCATTTTGTTCGATAACCATCTTTTGCCATCTTCCTGGCAAATTTAATATTCCACGCTCATAGAACTTCTGGCCTTTATCTGCAAAAAACTGAACCAAGTGCGATTTTATAGCCTCATCATTGCCGAAAGTTTTACCATATAAGGAGTTCTGCAAAGATCTGATGGTGCAGGGTCAGGGCTATATGGTGGATGCATCAAAAGTTCCCAGCCAAGCTCACTCAGTTTTTGGCGAGTGACCAAAGATGTGTGCGGTCTAGCGTTGTCCTGATGGAATATGACACCTTTACGATTGACCAATTCTGGTCGCTTCTCCTTGATGGCTGTATTCAATTTGTCCAATTGTTGACAGTAAACATCCGAATTAATCGTTTGGTTCCTTGGAAGCAGCTCAAAATATACCACACCCTTCCAATCCCACCAAACAGACAGCATAACCTTCTTTTGGTGGATATCAGCCTTTGAAGTGGTTTGAGCTGGTTCACCATGCTTGGACCATGATCGTTTTCGACTAACGTTGTTGTAAACAATCCATTTTTCATCTCCAGTTATGATTCGTTTTAAAAACGGATCGAATTCATTGCGTTTAAGGTGCATATCACAAGCGTTGATTCGGTTTGTTAAATGAATTTCTTTCAATACATGTGGCACCCATATTAAAATTGACGCCAAACAAACAAATGTAAACAAAATTTCGCGCACTTTTTTCTAAAGCAAGCTAAAAGTAACAGCTGATAACTGACAGAAGAAAGAATGCAATTACAGTCACAAGCCGTTGAAAAAATTTGTCAACGCCGACTATATTACCGACAATTACTTTTTGGACAACCCAATACATACCAAACTTCTGCCAAACGCCCAAAAATTAAAGCTTCTACGAACCGAACAAGGATAATCGATTAACCGTTTGTTCGGCCGGTCTGAATTTTATATAACCTCCAATATGGATCGGATTTATATACCAGGTTATAGACTGATTTAGATCTCACTTGGCCAGAAGTTAGAGGTCATAACAGAACATCATATGCAAGATTTCAGCCAAATCCGACAACAATTCCGGCTTGCAAGGGCTCAAGAAGTCAAATCGGGAGACCAGTTTATATATGGGAGCTATATTAGGTTATAGATCGAATTGAACCGTACTTGGCACAGTTGTTGAAAGTTATAACGGAACATTACATGCAAATTTTTAGGCAAATCGGACATAAATTGCGGCTTCCAGGGACTTAAGAAGTCAAATCGGAAGATCGGTTTATATGGGAGCTATATCTAAATCTGAACCGATATGGCCCATTTGAAATCTTCTGTGACCTACATCAATATAAGGTATCCGTGCAAAATTTCAAGCAGCTAGCTTTATGCATTCGATCCCTATCGTGATTTCGACAGATGGATGGACGGACAAGGCTAGATCGACTCAGAACGTCGAGACAATCACGAATTTATATACTATATGAGGTCTTAGACGAATATTTCGTGGTGCTGCAAACGGAATGACTCAATTAGTATAACCCCATCCTATGGGTGGTGGGTTTAAAAATTAGAAAATCGATTTATATAGAAGCAATATCAAAGTACAGACTAAAAAAAACAAAATTTATTTATTCAAAATTTTAATCCTATCGGATGAAAATTGCATCCTCTATAGATACATTCCTGATAGTATCGATAAAAAAAAATCTATCGATATTCAGACATAAAATAAAATTTAGATATAATCTATAGTGCCATCGATATTTTGCCAGCTCTATTTTAACGTCTTTGGCGGTTTTTGAGGGTTGTATATTTTACCATATTTTTCAGAGTTTTTTAATCTTGCCGATATTCTAAATTTTTGCGGTGATTCCTTCTTTTTAGTGTTTTTTGGTTTCGCGATTTCGTTCTAAAGCCTTCTGATTACGTTTTCTGGAAAGAAATTTTGTTGTAAAATGATTTAAATTATACTTGGAGCGGTGGAATTCTTTATCGCTCGAATCGAACAGATCGTCAACTTACTTAATTAAAACCCTTGGTTTTCCCTCCAGTTCTTCTATACACTGTCTAAGGAATTCTTCCATCACTACATCCGCAACGATGGGGTAGGCTGGTGATTCCATTTGTTCGGCCGGTCTGAATTTTATATAACCTTCAATATGGATCGCATTTGCCAAGTTCTTTGCCCGGTATCTCTTAATAGGCAAACAAGGGATAATGGATAAGTATTGCTGTGCTATTTGAGCTATATCAGGATATTGACCGATTCGGACTGTACTTGGTTTAGATGTTGGAGACCATAGTAAAAGTCATTAGGCACAATTTCAGCCAAATGAGATAAAAATTGCCCTCTAAAGATGCTCAGGATGTAAAATCGAGGAATCGGTTTTTATGAGAGGTATATTGGATTATGTACCGTTTCGGACCATATTTAGCACGTGCGCTAAATTCAGATATTAACTGCGCCCTTTTGGGGGCTTAGAACTGCAATCGAAAGATCGGTTTAAATGGTTTATATGGATAAGGCTAAAGAAGCACAATCTCTAAAGGCTAAAGAAGTACAATCGGGAGATCAGTTTATATGGGAGCTATACCAGGTTTTGGAGCTATTCGGACCATACTTGCCACATCTGTTTGGAGTCATAGAAATCTCAGTACAAAATTTCAGCCAAATTTTACAAGAGTTGCGCTTTCTAGAGGATCAAGAAGTATAATTGGCAGATCGCCTTCTAAGGCAGCCGACATACACTAATAACAATTATTTATTAGTGTATATCATTAAGCTTAAAATTTTAAGCTTAATGATAAGGGGCCTCCTTTTTTATGCCAAGTCCGAACGGCGTGCCGCATAGTGATACCACTTGGTAGAGAAGTTCTTACATGGCAGGATACCTCACAAAAGTAGTCAACATTAGCAGGGAAATAACCACCGCTGAAAAATTTTCTGATGTTCACACTGAAATTTCAAAAAACAGGCGTTCGGCGTCAAAGGCGGGCCTGCGAACCTCTGCGCCACGGTAACCTCCATGGTTTAATAGACTTAGAATGAAAGTGCGATCAAGAATCTATGTACATTGTTGGGTCTCAGAACATTATTTCGATTATTTACAAACGAAATGACGATATTAGTAAACCACAGGACACCGTGGCGTAGAGGTTAGCATGTCCGCCTATGACACCAAATGCCTGCGTTTAAATCCCGGCGTGAACCTCAGAAAATTTTTTCAGCGGTGTTTATCCCCTTACTAATGCTGGCTACATTAGTGAGGTAAATTCCATGGCAGCCAGTTGTACGTACCGGATTGACTCGATTAAGTCCTTCATCGGCAAAAACAACATTAATGAGGTATCCTGTTATGTAAAAACTTCTCTATCAAATGGTGTCGATATGCGTCACTCCCTTCGGACTCGGCATAACAAGGAGGCCTCTTATCATTGAGTTTAAACTTTAATCGGATTGCACTCAGTGATATGAAAGAAATATTCCCTGTTCCTTAGTGGAATGTTCATAGGAAATTTAGTGGTTAGTAGTAGTGTACCCACAACCGGTGGAGGGTATAAAATTTATATACATTTTTTAAAAAATTAAAAAAATTATCGAATCACTAGTAGATTAGGTCGCTTTAGGCAAAATTGTTTTTTAAACATTTTTACCAAGAAATTAGTTAAACAAGTAATAAACATAGCACGGGATTCGTTTAATAACTTCGAACTTTGGCCGAAGTTTATCAGAACTGAGAGGGAATAACGTTCTGAATAAATAAAATTATTTGTTTCTCTTTCGAAACGAGCACAATGATCGGAGATGCAAATGGAAAAGGAAATCCAAAGATAGCAACACACACCAATCACTATGGGACGCGTTTCGTCTTTGGTTAGAAGACTTTTCATCCATATTAGGTGTGATGGCTTCAAGAGCCGTGCGTTGGTATGTTGTATTTGAATCGTATTAATAGCGAAAACGCATCTATGACACAATTACCACACTCGACAACCCTGACTATTAGCTGTACTTTTCCCAATGCATTTATTTTTGTGTAATGACAGACATTCTTTCTGTGACAAATTACACTTCTTCCGTACTACACATGATTTTGTGAATCTGTTGGAAGTTATATTGATGGCTTTGAACGCTAAGACAACGGCTATGGCTCTGGCTGTTTTACAATTTTTGTTTGTTTCTCTTTCGAGATTGTTAAGAAAAATTAAATTTAACCTTTTCTCCTAAACAGACCTCGTATATTTAATAAGTAAAGAAATGGTTTTGTTTGAATTTTATTTTTTTTATATCAGTCATTGTTGTTAGCCAATAAAAGCTGAATGCGCCTTATAAAAACTTGATAAGTGAAATTTTGATTGATGAATAAACAAACTTGATAAATTTGCTATAAAAGGAAATGCTAATAAAAAAATTAAACCTTAATAAGAATAAAAAAATTTAGATATGTATTTTCGCAGTATGCTTAATAAAAGATAAATGAGGCTATCTTCCAAAATGTTCTAAAAACAAACTAAAATTAAGTTAGATTAGTTTTTGACTTTGTTATCTATGTTTGGCATCATACACTACAGCAAAAAAAAAAAAAAAAAAAACAACAATAAACATAGGTACTTGTTTAAAAAGAGATTTCAAATTTTTCGGCCGTTTTTATATTTTTTGCAACTACATTTATAACCCTGGTCATAAAAAACAAACGCAAACATTGCTTATACTGGGTTGCCCAAAAAGTAATTGCGGATTTTTTAAAAGAAAATAAATGCATTTTTAATAAAACTTAAAATGAACTTTAATCAAATATACTTTTTTTACACTTTTTTTCTAAAGCAAGCTAAAAGTAACAGCTGATAACTGACTGGCAGAACTGACAGAAGAAAGGATGAAATTACAGAGTCACAAGCTGTGAAAAAATTTGTCAACGCCGACTATATGAAAAATCCGCAATTACTTTTTGGGCAACCCAATAGTAGTTTTTCAAAAAAAGTTTTCTTCTATGTATATGTTTTGAAAACAAAAATCATGATCATGGACATCAAATTTAAAAAATACACCGACAAAAAATTTTATTGTATAAAAAACGGAACTTGCATTTCTCCCATGTAATGTTTCAATATATAATTGATTTTATTTTTATTTTTATCTTCTGATTATGTCCTTTGTAGGAATTTAGTTTTTACTCTCGCTTTTTTTCTTAACTCCCAATTAGAAATTCGTCATAATAAAAAAATTAGGCTACTGTTGTTCGGCACATTTAATAGACTATATTTTTAGCAGAAGGTGTCGTTAATGGCGTAGGATTTTAATTTGACCAGTAGTACTTAGTTTATCTTATCTCTGGTTTGTCTGATGATAATATTTATTGTTTTATTTTATGATGTCAGCGATTAAGGCAAAGAATCGAGTAGTCGAATCATTGGAATAGTGTAGCCCTATGAGACAGACAGATAATGGCAAATATTGATTTCACAGATGTTGTTGTTGTTGTAGCAGTGTGTTATACACTGAGACTGCAGCCCTTGCCGATGAAGGACTACATCTGGTCAATCCGGGACGTACAACCGGCTGCCATGGGATTCAACTGTGCTTGTGTTAATACTTATCCTTAACCCAAATCTTCTTGAAAATTTCTGCTGAATATTTTTGGACGATTTATTATATGAACGTATGTTGGGTTAGGTTTAAGTGGCAGTCTGCCATCAGACTCACTTAGACGTTTTCGTCCTTTGTGATACCACAGGAACAGAAGAAGGAAGATGCCTTCTAGTTCCTACCATTGAACCATCCAGATCGCTTTAAAAAAGCCCAATAACTTGCGAATGTTGTTTATTTTACTTTAATTGGCTATGACAGAATATTTGTTCCACTAGCCGAACGTAGAATAGCTTTCCAAGCATCTCGATCTTCTGCACTCATTCTAAAATCTCTCACACCAAGTTTTGAGGTATCTCCTATCACTTGATATTTCTATCGGGCTTTTGGTCTTCCCGGTTTGCGTATATCACCGTGTTTGCCTTCAAAAGACTTCTTTGCTGGAGCTTCTTCATCCATTCTGACAACATGACCTAGCCAACGCAACCGTTGTATTTTGATGCGTGTAACTATACGATCGTCGTCATACAGCTCGTGGTTCATACTTCGCCTATATTCTCCATTAACGCAAACTGGCCATATATTTTACAAAGAATTTTTCTCTCAAATACTCCAAGCACTGCCTCATCTGCTTTCACAAGTACTCATGCTTCAGAACCATATAACAACACGGTTAATATGAGTGTCTTGTATTGTGCAATCTTCATCTGTCGAGAGGTGGCCTTGTTTCTAAACTGCTTACTTAGTCCAAAATAGCATCGGTTTGCCAGTATTATTCTTCGCTTAATCTCAAAACTGCTGTCATTCGTTTCGGTAACGGCGGTGCCGAGGTAGATAAAGTTACTGACTGTCTCAAAGTTGTGGTTCCCAACTTGCTCCATTTTCTTTATCTGTTCGGTTGTGCAAGGCTTTTTGGGAGTTGCAACAATCCATTTCGACTTATCTCCACTTACCCATTTTCACGGACTCTCTTTCGATTCTTTCAAAGGCTACAGTTACTACTTCCGGTGACCGGCCTATGATATCGATGTCGTCGGCATAGGCGAGTAGCATGTGTTCTCTTGTAATTAGTGCACCATATCTATTTACAACTGCATCTCCTTCTCCGGTCTTTTCCAGGATTTGGCGCAGTGTGTATATCTGGTCCAGGATGGATCTTCCATATCTAAAGCCGCATTGATAGGGTCCAATTATCTCATTGACTTTAGGTCTAAAACTTTACGCAGTACGCTTGCGAATGTTCAAATCCGCTAAATCAGACAGGTTCTTAAAAAAATGAGAACCTAAAGTGGAACTCCCTCTAACTGCTAGTGCGGGACACACACACAGAAGGTGTTCTATAGTCTGTTCTTCTTCGATGTCCTCATAGCTTCTGCAAAAGTCGTTGCTGGCAACCTTCAGTTGCAGCATGTTTCCGATTAGACAGTGCCCTGTCATGACGGACACAATGACTGAGACATCTGTTCTAGCCAATGACTGCAAAGCAGTAGACATTTTCAAGTCTATATTAGGCCACATAGTTTTGGAATGCTCACAGCCCCCTCTGGGGGGGCTGAAAACTCAAGATGTTAAATCGGGAGATCGGTTTATATGGGAGCTATATCAGCTTATAGACCGATTTGGACCATACTTTGGTAAATGTTTAATTTCAGACGAATTGGGTAATAATTACGACGACTGGAGGTTCAAAAAGTTAATTCGGGAGATCGGTTTATATGGTAGCAATATCAGGTTATGGAACGATTTTGACCATACACCATTTTTTTCTATTAAACACTCAAATATACCTCTGTGCAAAATTTCATCTTAACAGTTTGCGCTTTTTTTTTTTGGTCTTAAAATTTTATTTAGAATTCATTGCAGGATATTGTCCGACTATAGACCATTTTATTCAATGCTTTCTATTCAAAGAAAAGCACAACAAAGAACTTTCGAAAGTAAGGCAAAATATGTGATGTTGCTCAAAAGCATTTGACCGGCTTTCTGATTCGATATTTCTGATTCGCCAGAATCATCATCAGCCAAAATTTCTCAAAGTGATTACGGTGCTTTCCATACCACCCGACTAAAGTAGGTTTCAAAGCACACATCTGAATTTGAACAAGGCTTTTTAAGACGACTTGATTCACAAGCGCAATAAAAAAAAAACAAGAAAATTCGTACTCCCGGCACGGGATAGATGTGAGCACCACACAGGCCGGAATATTGAGGTCCGATCTGTGTGGTGTTCATTGCTATCACGAGAAGCTTAGGTAAGATACCGGGCGCGTCCACAGGTTGTGGATAGTGGATTTCTCCATACGGAGAAGCTGCAACGGCAATCGCGGACAATCATCGCGGAGAGCCTCAGTGAGAGGTCGGGGTCACCGGCTCTTGCACAAAATTAAATTTAAAATTTTTGACAAGTCATCATAAGCTTTTACAAGAAAATGTCAATAGTTGCATTTTTTCAGAAAAAATCTTGGAACACACGCTGACTGGAACCTTTTGAGACATTTTCAAACTGATATTTTTTACCTATCTGTGGACTTTCATCTTCTGTATGTGTACACCGTATGAATGAAATCTTGACATTTCCGATAACAATAATTTGCAATACTTGCTGAGCTAAAACTGTCGCTGATAACTGCTAACATTTGTAAATAGAATTATCTACAGTTTATTTTTTAACATATATACAAATAAAAAAATATGCATGCAATTAGCAAACACATTTCTTTCTTTGTAGTGTAAATGAAAAACAAGGCACTTTTATTAATAACAGGAAAAGAAACTAATTAAAATGAAATCATTTATCCGAAACCTATTTAAAAGGTAAAGAGATTCAAAGAAAATCCGTATTACCACAATTGAATATTATTGACATGGCTTATTATCTGTTAATTTGGTTTTCATAGATACTATGAGTTAGTTTACGTGCAAAAATCACGAAGTTATGTTGGGTATGGATATAATCAACGATTTACCTCCTTGATTAGATCTATAAACACAATTAAAAAGCAAATATCCAGAAAATATAAAATGTTTAAAACATCAAAAATCTTTAATTCTATGAATGCAGTGAATATAGAGTCACTCCTTAGCACGTTCAACAACCCTTCGCTAAGTGTTATATTGTTATACCATAATATAACAAATATTTTTTTATGTAGCCCTGAAGGCCAAAAAGAGAACGAGCGTTGAGCTTTGGTTTTGAGCATCGCATTGCAAAAATGCAACTCTGCACACAAATGCCACAAAAGCAATGCGAAAAACCTGAAAATTTTTCAACTTTGACGCTTGAAACCGAGCTTCATTCGGTTTTTTGGTGATCAAAGTTGAAATATGTTAAACTTTTGATAATTGCTTTTTTAACATTTGTTTGTAGAGTTGCATTTTTCAAAGCGACGATCCTCAACGCGCTTATTCTGTTTAGGCCTTACATACTGTTATATTGACATATAATATTGGGTTGCCCAAAAAGTAATTGCGGATTTTACATATAGTCGGCGTTGACAAAATTTTTCACAGCTTGTGACTCTGTAATTGCATTATTTCTTCTGTCAGTTATCAGCTGCTACTTTAAGCTTGTTATAGAAAAAAGTGTAAAAAAAGTATATTTGATTAAAGTTCATTCTAAGTTTTATTAAAAATGCATTTACTTTCTTTTAAAAAATCCGCAATTACTTTTTGGGCAACCCAATGCCATGGGTAATGATTACTTCCTAAACGTTTTATAATGTTTTTACCAACTTAGATTTCCGTATTTCAGCAAATATACTCACTACTTCATATTTTATGATAAGTTATAAGAGTCTTCAAGTATACAAAACAATTTTTAATTATCCCTCAATATTTCGAATGTCGATGCTTCTTTTGCCCATCACCTACTTTGTATATAATCTTTGATCGCTTAATGACTTAAGCATTTATTTATAACTTATTAAGTTTTTTTTTAAGCAAATAAGGAAAGGTAAACATTAGCAATGTTAGTCTAATTAATTATATTATTTGTTAGCGAACAATTGTCCAGGGTGTCTTTTTAAGGAGTAAATAAATTTTTAAGACATGCTGGCAAGGAAACTAATTGAGTGCCTAGTGGTTTTGACGAAAACCTTTCCAGGAGGTCAAACGTGTTTTAATTATTGTATTAGTGAAAAAAAAACGATTTCTGAGATATAGTAAAACATAGAGCCGGTGTACGCACGGGCTGTGACTCTCCACTCGAAATATCTGATTGCCAACGATTGCAATTACAGTTACGCACACGAAGCATTCAAATATCAATAATCTCGGTAGCTCCCAGCTGAGCTTCTCGTTATGAGAAGCCTTGACGACTTCTCAGCTTGTGGTGTATTCAATTGTGTAAAATTGCTTTACAAATTAGTGTTGCTCTGCCGTTGCATCAAGTCAAGACGCTTGGCTTCGTTGGAATCTTTACCCTGATGCTGAAGAACCTGGATGTACTGGGAGTCGAGTACATAACAAAGTTCCTCATTTTGTCTCTTGAAACCATTATGGTTCTCAATGCCAGGATCCCGCTCCTTAAGCCAGAAACGGATTCGAGTAAGGAAGAAACGTTGATACAAACAAATAAAGATTCTTTGGACGTTTAACGTACAAATCTTCTGGGTCTTGTTGGAGAATTTCCATGTGCTAAGCATTAGTTTGAATTTATTTATCGATGTCACCAAAAAAACTTTGGCGTCCAACGAAATCTAATCAAGGTCACAGTATTCAAAGCCCGTATCAATTTCTGAAGATTGTAGTCAAAAGTCCCTGACACAACTTCTAACCCGCATAAAATCTGTGGCATTAAAACGGCATGAGCAAGCGGTAAAATACCGTAAACCCGAGAATGGAAAATGTCTATATGGATACTAAAATTCAAGTTCTTATCAATAGTAACGCCCAAGCATTTAAGCCTATCAACAAAACTCACCAACGAGTTCTGAACAACGCTACCAAAGCCAGATTGCCCCGTAACCCAAATAGAATAGCCGTATTTTTCGAAGGATTTAATGAAAGTGAGTTAAGACTAGACCACAAAAAGATACGATTAAGATAAGTATTCATCTTGAATTTTAAAAGATTGCCATAAACACGATCCGCACCATCATCTGCAAAAAGAAAGGTGATACACAGGCTAGGTCCTAGGAAATCGAAAAAAGTCATTAATATAAAGTATAAAAAGGAGAGTCCCAAATCCGAGCGCTGAGGCACACCAGAAGGTAGGGAAATAATCCCAGATATAACCAGTTTAAATCAACAAATTGAGTCCTACCAAGCATGTACGACATTACAAGCAGAATTTGAAAACCTGAAATTATTTCTCAGCCTGTCTATCATAGCCCTGAAACAAATAGAATTAGAAGCCTTCGTCAAGTAAAGATATAGAAAGGCATTCACTTTACCATTATTACACTAATTCTAATGGATTCAGTTAGGTGAAGTAGCATAGAAGTTGTACTTTGACCTGAGCGAAACGCATATTGAGAGTTAAATATTTTACGCATGGTACCTACTCATTTGTAAATTTTATGCCGACAGCTGTACTCTACGGGAACGTTTCCTGTGGAAATGTTTTGTGGATCCTTAAGTAAAAATACAAACGTATTAAAAAATACTTTCATATTGTCTGTTAGCTACGAGTGTCTTACAGTCACGTATACAGACGCCATCAATTAAGGCAGAAACCAGACGGACAAACGAACGTATTCATATCCACATCCATTTGCTGTAGTCAATATGCATACATACAAACATATGTATTTCGTCAAGTAGATACAAATACACATATGAGTATCCATACAATTTTTCGCGGTTTTAGATAGCGTTCAAAGTCCAATATGCCAAAAAAAAATTAGACAAACAACCATGATGCTTTGCCTCACATTTTACATTGCGGTCTATACCAGGTAGGGCCATCTATGAAAATTCAACAAAAAATTTAAAAAGTTTCCACTGCTCTTTAAACTATTTCATAGTTGACTTTCTAGAAGAGTCATTTCCGAGGGGATGATAAGTTCTAAGTAGAAAGCATCGATCGAACTGGCACCATTGTCACCTGCGAAGAAACCTAACAACTTATGTAAATATTGTTTTGATTCTATTTTTAATAATCGCCTTCATTATTCTAGTTCATGACTTAACGCGTGCATGTATGTTCATATGTAAATACAAACACCCAGCATCAACAGTTTAATTCAAGAGTGTGACATCTGAAAATTTACAAATTCCAACATTAACTACAAATCTTTAAATAAATTTAACTTTCTTGCAGAACTAATCTCTTCCTCCCATGTTTAGATTAAAATTTTTGAATAAAGGCTATAAAATTCAAGAGTTTTTTATTTTATTCGTGTTCTTTGTCAAAATTGTCCTTTGTCAATTTAAGACTAGCAAGTTGTGACAGTCTTTCCCGAAATGAGGGAGATACGTGTATTAATTGTTTTGTTTTGCTAAGCCGCAAAACTCATGTTCACACCACAATATCCCACCACCTCCCCACACCCCAAATACACTTTATGATGGCGTTTTATGGGGGTATTATCATTTATTTCACGTTGTTGTTTATACAGAATAGTTGTTGCTTAGTTCAAGTTTAGCATGTGTTTCTCTCTCTCTCTCTCTCTCTACCGCTTTGGTTGCAGTGTTGCCATTTTTACAGAATTTGCATGTAATTCTACCATATACCTAAATTAAAAAGGTTTAAAAAACGGAAATTTAATCGAAATATTTAATAATACAACAAAGCTTTATGTGTTTACATATTGTCTAAAATGCAAACAAAAGTTTTTACTGTAATAATTAAATATATTTTATTAAATATGTATATTAAATAGAAGGGCTGCATGGCGCTGAGTTTAGCATGTCCGCCAATTGCACTGGTTCGATTCATGGCTGGATACTGGTTCGATTCATGGCTGGAGCATAAGAAGTTTTTACCGATGGTTTCGGTCTCTTTTCGAATGCTGGTGACATTTGAAGGGTCGTTAGCATTGTATATCTTCTCTACAAAGAGGTGTCGTCCAGCGACATTCCGTTCGGATTCGGCTAGATAAAAGACAGATACAATTTGTAGAAGCGGTTTTTTTTTGAAGAGTGACCAAAGCTGATTGTTTCCGATGCTTTCGCCAGAATTCAAGCCTAAGCGTATCCTATGAGTTTTTTCAGACTTTTTTACTATTTTTTTATATGTAGTTTATCTGTGAAAACTGTTAATTTTATGTACCTCCCATCATTCATGTAATCTATTGAAAAATTCCTTGTAATATCTTATTGTTTGGCAACACTGCTGCCCATGCAAATGTTATTGTACATATGTACTTGTTTAAAAAATGTGATACTCAAAACTTGTTTACAAATAGTTTGCCGGTACTTGTTATGGGTTTTTTAGAAAATATCCCCGCTACACTTTCTGGTATACCACTCATATCACTTTTAGATGATTGTTCTGTTTTTCTTCGGCGATTGAGAGGAGCTTAAAACTTGATTGCGTTATTTTTTTCGCTTTCCGCTGTTATATTTATTTGTTTGTTTTGTGTAGTCAACTACGCCGTCATGAAATTCTTCATTATTACCCAACATGTTGTTGTACTTGGATAACTTTGTACATTCTATTTTTAGTGCCAATTCAATGCAATAATTTATAATTGTATTAGATGCTCGTTCACTGATTGTTATGCTGCATATGATAGGGTAATAAGAAATTATGATTTTCATAACGGGTGGGCAATTTCAAATTGTAGGAATTTTTTAATTGGGAATTTAATTTGTTTTGCATATAACTGATCATAAGGAAAACAGAAAAAAAAATTGATTTTGTTTTACAGAAACATAATTATATTACCTCAAACACGCTCCATGTCTCAAATGACTTAATATTTTGTCCACTTAAAGAACAGCCTTTGATTACTAGTAAATCACCATATATTGGGTTGCCCAAAAAGTAATTGCGGATTTTTTAAAAGAAAGTAAATGCATTTTTAATAAAACTTGGAATGAACTTTAATAAAATATACTTTTTTTACACTTTTTTTCTAAAGCCAGCTAAAAGTCACACCTTATAACTGACAGAAGAAAGAATGCAATTACAGAGTCACAAGCTGTGAAAAAATTTGTCAACGCCGACTATATGAAAAATCCGCAATTATTTTTGGGCAACCCAATACATACAGCCAAAGTAAAGGGACAACAACAAAGAATTATATCTTTCATCTGTACATTGTTGTAGTTGCTGTGTTTTATTTTAGTACTATCACAGGTGTTTAATAAATTTAAGTAGATAAGCCGTGCGTACTCAAAAATTTACGTATCGAACAGCTGTTTTATGAAATTCAGCTTTTTAATTCAAATGAAAAACAAAAGAGAGTAAATGTCGTTCTTACTCTTCTGCAAATTTTTACTGGCAAACTTTTACTGGAAAAGTACGCGAACATACCTATTGTCTCTTTTAAGAGGCACCAAGTACAAAAAAATAGAAAAAACAAAGAAAATTAAGACAATAGAGAATTTCAAGAGAACTGTGTATGAACAACGAATATGATTTAACTTGTTTTCAATCGTTTGTGAAATTACTTTGCTTTTGAACTTTAAATAAGTTTTACAAAACACTGTAAGCTTCTTCTTGTTAATTTACATTAATTCTACAGTTGTTCGGCCTTAATGATTAGTTTTTTTAGATAATATATTTTGAAGCAAACGAACTTGCGGATTTCATTCAATAGGACATTCCCTCATTACTTATGAAACATTTTTCACAAAAGTATTATTTTATCATTGAGATTTTTTTAGTATTTCAAAAAGATAACTGTGAAAAACATGTGTTTTCACCGGTGAAAAAAGGAACATAGTACCAGCCATTATTCACAAAAATTAATGTAGATTTGAAATAGGTTTAATTGACACATTTCCCTTATAGAACTGTCAAATAACCCTATTTCAAATCTACATTAAGTTTTGTGAATAAGGCTGTTTATGAAAACCCAAATCCCTTTTTTCCTCTCTTAAGTGACTCTTAAGAATGAAACAAAAGAAAACGTCAGGTTTGTGAGTAATATAAAGTGCAAATCACGATTAATCGGTTCTTTTTATCTGGTATTGCATGATATCGATAACTTACCAGTGCAACTTTGCACTGATATTCTGTCCAGAATATCTGGCATGCACTCAACAAATAGTTGCCGGATGTAACTGTATTCCTATTTTTTAAATTGATGTGTTAGATTTATGTTACTTTAGGCAGAATATGTATGTTGATCAAACTCAAGTGTTTTTCTAGCTGTCAAAGGATGAAAGGGATTAAAAGGGGCTTCCGCAAATTGCTTCAACTCCTTGAATCAGCATCAACTCCTTGTCTGATTATATTGGAAAGATTCTGAAAAACTATTCACTGCCAAGGCAATTATTGGCAGTGAATAGTTTTGCTGAGGATTTAATATACGAAAACTTCTCCTGACTTTCTCATTCAGGACATACAACTCCAAAAAGCCTGGAGCTTTTCTTTACAAAATTGACTCTCCTTCTATAAAGCGGTTAACCGTTTGGTTTTTTTTGAAGCAGTGTGTTCCACACTGAGGCCGCAGCCATTGTTAATGAAGGACTTCATCGGATCAATCCGGTACGTACAACCTGCTGCCATGGGATTGCAATAATCTGCTTGGTAATAATCCAGTGTTGGCCGCAGAGGAAAGAAAAGTGCAGTTGGAGAACCTGCAGATCCGTACAAATCAGCCTTCAGTGGCCAACATAAACCAACTTGATTAGGAAAAAGTTTCTCCTGAGATGCCATCGAAAGGATGACCCAAATTTCTTATTCTCCGATGTGAAAGCCCGACCAGAATGGTTTTGCCAATGCGACTATACGACACCATCCAAATATAGTCATTGGTTTAAGATCTCAATCCTTTGCATAGATTGAGAGAATTCTGCCTAGGATACAACGGAGTTAGTTTATCACAACCGAGATCCGGATGTAGTAGTAGACTAAGCTCTTAACGATTGGGATTGGAAGACATAGTCCATTATCTTGGCATGGGCTGGTTATTTTTACCGGTACAAATATCAGTTCGAGATGGAATACAATTTTCATACACGGGCTGAGGCTACATGATCGTCTGGGGAGCTACGGGACATTGTGCAGAGAAGAGCGATGGTTTAATTGAAGCCCGCGGGGTATCGATGCCTGTGAAAAATCAAGGTGACCCTATAAAGTGCAGATTTGCGTTTTTCCCTAATCGTGTTCTACTCGAAATGAGTTTTTAAACACTAAACAAACAAATACCTACAACTTTTCTTTATATTTTCGCTTTTCAATCTATAATCGTGTTCTACACGATATGAGTTTCTGAATACTAAAACTTTTTTATATTTTTGCAATTTATCTTTGAAATGAAGTGAAACAAATGCAGATTAACTCATTATCTCAAACACATTGCAGCCATTGTTATTGTTTTGATTTTTGTTGTTTTGCTTATTTGTTATCTAATAGAATTATCTTTTTTGTTTCTCTCTTTATTTTAAATCATAGACTCACACACCCACATAGCCCCAAAAAGGTTTTTTCGCTTCTTGTTCTTGTTATTCTTCTTATTCTTGTTTCCAAAACACTTTAGGGCGGGGGGACCGAACACCAGAAAACAAAAAAAAAAAACAACGCCAGCCATGATGATAGGCAGGCATATTCGTACACAAGCTCACACATAAACACACAGATAATACACAAATGATTTGCCCCCAAAAAAAACGATGAATAAAGATAACTTGCTAGACGTTTGTTGGCTTTTCTAGAGGTTTACTATTCTTAAGATAATTTAATTATATAAGTAAATAGACCGATGATGCGCAAAAATTCAAAGAACATACCCTATTTAGCAGATTTACCAACGAAACTGTGGACTTTGTGCCACTTCACTGTTGGGATCTTAATTAGCCACCAAGTACAACAGAGATGTAGTGATGTCACTTTAATCCAATCCTTAATCCGTTTTCACACTGAACATCAACAACAATTTTGCACTATTGCAATTCAAAATTAGTAAAACACTTTTAATTTTTGGCCTGATTGAACTCATGAATTATCACGTTGACACTCTCTTTACAGAATTTAGATCTCCACTCAACGTTCGGTACCCTATTCCAACTTTTTCGCTTTTTTGCACAAAGACCAAATCTAACAATATTCTGGTATAAGGGTCCACTTTGTTAATGCACGTATTCTCGAACTTTTTTCACTATCAAAATTCCATCAACTAACTTTATTAGCTTAATAAAGAATGAACGTACACGCCGTTTACGAAATCCGGAGAAATTTTATTTTTTTGCGGTACACAACTTGACGGTTATATTCGCAGTATCGAAATGCGAAATTATAAAAAATCGCGTAATAATATGTTTTTCTTGTTGAATGCTAAGCAACTTTATACAAAGTAAAGTCACAAGCCCAGCTGATGAAATCTTCCAGAGTTGTATCCCAATCCGGCTAGAATGTCAAATAGTTCTTTATGCTGCTATCACACTTTATGTGTTTGTCTTATGACATGCAAATTTGCTTATGAACATTAAACCATTTTTACACTAGAGCCCAATTTTACTTTTGAGATAATCTCTAAAACCCGTTTACACTACGATTCAAGTGATTTGTATTTGCCAAAAGGGATGTATTTGATTGTGATCTGGATTTTTATTGCGTTCACCATACATATTGTCAGATGAAGGGAAAAAAAGTTGCACAAAATTTGAATTTCGAAGGATCTGGATTAATTAAATCCAGATCATAAAAATTTTAATGTAAACTTGCTTTTACTTAGAATAAACGCCGTCGCCAAACTTTTAAAGACTCTATCACACTACATGTTCTTTCTTGTTTTATGACATGCCACCTTTTATGTGTCATTGGTATTTCATTATATGTGTCAAAATTGCCAATTTCCATACGATTCATCATTTTTGCTATCACACTAGAATGTTATTTTTGTATGACATAACCTAAAAATATGAACAAAAACTGATTTTTTATGACGACAAATTATTCAAGTTGTGAAAACAATTTAATTTGGGATTGCTTTCAAGACATATTGACCAAGGTAGTGCACAGCAAACAGCTGAGTACAATTTTTTCTCGCGAAGTGCACTATCTGTCAACGAGTTTTGGTTGTATGTGCGCATTATAGTTAAGAACTATAACACACACAAACAACGAAAAATGGCGCGAACTAGAGACATACTAAAAATCAGGGTTGCACTAATCACTGATTTTGGCAGATAGAGCGCTCAATTTGTTGTTATTAGCCAACTGCTCCTACCTGTTAAATTTGGTTGCTTTCACTCAACATACAACAAGAACAGCAAATTTCTTTATGTTTTTGTCAGAAGAAATAGAATACCGCTCTAATCGAAAAAACATCATATGTTATTTTGAAATGTGATTATGATATGTTAGTTTCATTCGTATCACACTACGTGTCCAAATGCAAATTTGGACATCTCAAGCACATATAGTGTGATAGCAGCTTTAATTTTTTAAGTTTTTTCACATTTTGTTTATTTGTCTGTACTCTCTCACCGGTATTCACAAAACATAAAATAGTTTTATAGTATGTTTAATTGACACTTTGACAAGCTAATCGACGTTTTGCCAACGCAGGTGAAGAAATTTCTGTGCTTGTGTGTATACGTATACATATATGAGCAGAGAATATGCGAGAAAGAATACAACAACAAAGAGAATCGAAACAAAAATGAAATGAAATGAAATAAAAAATCTGACATCATAATATATTCAAACCTGGCTGGCTGTTAACAGCTGCTCGCGAGGGACCATCTTATTAAATCCGCCTTGGAATGGTATATGGGTTTATGTTTTTTATTTATAATTTAATTTTATACAAATTTGATTACACTGCACTATACAGATAAAAAAGGCTCGAATTTTTTTTAATAAAAATTTAACTTTACTTTAATTGGCTATGACAGAATAAAAAATTTAATAGAAAATGAAAGTTTTCAATTAAAAAATTAATTGAAACAATCATATGTTTAATTGAATTTGATTATTATTTCAATTACGATCGTGATTGAAATTTAAGAAATCTATCTACAGCGGTCAAAAAAGTATTCATCATTAGCAAAATTGATAATAAATTCACTTATTTTGGGTAATTGAAGAAAATTTAAAGTAAACAAATAATGCAGTTTTATGCAATAGTTTATTTTTCGTAATATGTTTTAAAATAAATTCAAAAAATAAATTTAATTAGCGCAAAAAATGCAATTTTATATAATAACACCAAAAACAGAACAAAAAAAGTATTCATCATTGATGTGCTATCATCAAAGTCAAATTCAAATATTATTTGGGAATCCCCCTTTTCTGTTTTATTTAGTAAAGGAGGCTTTGCCCTTGACAGCAAATATTTAATTTCATTGAAAATATAGTTTTTGTCAAAATGGGTCGTAAGCAAAACGAGGTTTCTGATGAGGTAAAAGTTTTGATAATAAAACACCACAGGAATGGTTTAACTCAAAAAACTATCAGTGAAATATTAAATAGACCACGATCTACTATACAATCCATCATCAGAAAGTGGACGAAAACTGTTGACAATAAACCAAGATCTGGTCGACCAAAAGCACTTTCAGTTGGAGATGTGCGTTGGCTAGTGCGGCAAGTTCAGAAAACTCCGAAGACAAATGCGACCATTCTTCGTAAAAACACTATGGAATATTTAGGGAAGGAAGTTACTACACAAACAATTCGAAATACACTCAAAAGGCATAGTTACAGAGGAAGAACTGCACGTAAGAAGCCCTTTATAAATAAAATAAACCGAGTGAAAAGGCTAAACTTCGCAAAAATGTATGTAAAACAGCCCGAATCATTTTGGAAAACAGTCATTTTTGCAGACGAGAGCAAGTTTAATCTTTTTGGGTGCGATGGAAAGGTCATAGTGTACAGAAAACCAAATACAGAGCTTGAAGAACGAAACACAGTTGCTACTGTAAAACATGGTGGAGGTGGTTTAATGGTTTGGGGGTGTATGGCGGCTTCAGGAGCGGGAAATCTTGAAATTATTAATGGAGTAATGGATCATAAGTATTACATTGACATTTTAAAGAGGAATTTAAAAGATAGTGCTGTTAAACTTGGGCTTGGTAACAACTTTCAATATTATCAAGATAGTGACCCCAAACATTCTGCTTTAAATACCAAGATGTGGATGCTGTATAACTGCCCCAAAGTCATTAAAACTCCTCCTCAAAGTCCCGACTTGAACCCAATTGAACATCTTTGGGAACATCTCGAACGCAAATTGAGAACGCGCAATTTTTCGAGCAAGAGTCAAATGCAACAGGTGATAATGGAGGAATGGACTAATATAGACCAAAATTGTTGCGTGAGGGCTGCTGACCACATGGATCGTGAACCATCAATTGGTTATCACGCCAAAATGCACCACCTATTGTTTACAAATTTTCGTGCAGCTAGTTTTTTTTTTTTGGGCCAGCAGAATTTACGGCGAGGACACATTTGTAAGGCCAGGGACCGTGTTAAATAGTCCTCTGACGGCAATGGACAGTGCACACAGCGATTCCTTCCTATTTTATGTGGCAAGGGTTTGTTTTATTGTCTTCTTGCCGGCTTGATGTGCTAATGCGTTTGGGTTTTGTCAGAAATGAAGAATGAATGGGGCTGCGCTGCTATGTAGATGTACAAGTGCCAGATGTCATGTTGGTTCCGGCGTTGTTACACTACGATGAACTAATTGGTACAGGGTTGGTACGTGTGCCATCCCTGAAAGCTGGTGGACGTAGAGGAATGGCAAAAAAATGAGAAATTTAAAAAAATGAGAAATTGAAAAAAATAAAATAACAACTTTCAGTTGAGAAAAAGAGAAAGTAGTTTTGGAAACTAACCCACACATTGAAAGTAGATGTGAAATGTGGGAGAACCGAGATTATAAAAAGGAGAATAGTAGCCAAAATCGTCCATATTGGTTTTAGAAAAAAGTCCCGGCGGTAACGAATTTATGCAGATTTTCGCGGCTATTTAACGCTCTAGTGGTGCCCTATAGATGATTGTTTATGGGAAATATATAATTGGAGGCAGAAATAAATAAGCAAACGACAAATTTATAAGTGAGTTTAAATGGATCAATGATGTATATAAGAGGACGATGAATGTATAAGGAGTTAATGTGTGTAAATTTCAATAGGTGCCGTGGTGATTGCGGAAGGAATTTTTCTGCTTGAAATTGAACAAGCCCTAGGAGGAAAGCCAAAGCGACTAGCTCACATCGGTAAGCGTGTGCATAATTTATTCTGTCCGTTCGTCCATACGGCGTTCCGCCGGGTTACGTTTTGGGTAACCACCAAATTGGTACCAAGAAAAGTACATGTTGTGGAACACCCTGTCCAAGTTGGGACACATAGCTGCTGAACAATTGCAGCATCGACTTCAACCTAAGTTGGGTGATATACGTGTGGGACGCATTGAGTGCTGGTATATTAATTGTTTTGTTCGGGAACAGATGGTGTCCCGGTGGAGACGATATACGTTCCACGAGATTTACAGCCCATAAAGTCCACACTGCGAGAGGATCCAAGACTGGCATACAGTCAGAAATAAAGCCCGCTGTTAGGCGCGTGCGTAAAAGAGGCAATTCGCCTCGATTCAATTTATTTTCCAACCCCTATTTATTTTGGTTATGATATTAATGTAATCATAGTAGTAGATAACCTAGTTTCATTTATTTTTTTTTATTTTATTTACTTGCTATTTTTTTTTATGATCTTCAATTTTATGTACAATTTTATTGACCATTTATAAATTTATTCTTATTTGATTTTGATGCTTTAAGGATTTAATAATTGATTAATTTTTTTGTTTGTGACTTGTGAGGGACTGTACAAAACAGTGAGAGGGTTTTATTATTGCAACAGCCTGAATACTGAGGCAAATAGGAAAACGTCTACTTAACTGAGCTCATTTAGGTAGGGAAAGAAAGATCCTGATATAGTAATCCGGTCCACATTGGACACAGAACCCCATCCAAAGGTTTGTGTAGAACCCGCAAGATTAATCTGTTTTTTTTTTGCGTTTGTTGTGATTTTTTTTTAAAGAAAGAGCATAATTAAATAATGCAAAGACGGGAATTTAGTGTTTGTATTTTTATTTATCTGATTCAATTAGATTCTTTTTTTTTATAATTAAATAAAGGGATATATATTATGTACTGTATTAACAGATTTGAGATGGAGTAAGTTTTTTTTTCGTTTGGGAGGGGAAACGGTTGAAAGAGAGAAGTAAGTGGTAGAGGGAGGTAGTGGGGTCCATACCAAATGAGGCAAGGAGCATATGGACCATGGAAGGGTGGGCAGAGTGTGGGTCTGGAACACCAAAGGACTCAAATCCCAAAGAGTATCCCCGTGTGTTTTGTAAGTGTTTGTGTTGTTAAATTTTATGTGAATTCCTTAAAAAAAAAAAATGATGTTAGACCATAGGCTAGTTTTGGGTAGGTTGAGGATCTCCCTGAGGCCGAAGAGCTGCCGGAAGGCCCAAGTTAGCGCATGTATGTGGTCCTAACAGAAATGGCGCCCAATCTAAAATCGATGCTTTCTAGTCACTAGTACTAGGAGTAAGGAGAATAAGTGCAATGTCATCTACGTACTTGGTAATAGCCAAATTTTTAGATTCAATAGCCCAAATCGATCTAGTCAAATACTAATTATGTCTGGTTGGTATTGCATCCAGCCCTACATGGGAGAGGCTGTTTAAAGTGCAATATTAGATTAAGATATATTAGTTTAGGATTAGATTTAGAATATAAAAATGGGTCAAATGCAATATCTAGTTGTATATTTGTAACTATGAGTGTTTGTTATCGACCTGTGTCCCGTTTTGTTCGTATATGTTAGATTCGTTAGAAAAAGGAATACCACATACGTAGGATTTATGGCAGGCGAAGAATGATAGCCGTTACGGTAGGATGGATGCCGTGAGTCAGAGTGTCAGAAGGCCTTATTGCCATGAGGACTTTAGTTTCGAAAGGAGAGAAGTTAATTGCCATGGTACAATGGTCCTATTTTAGGTATTCCATATAGATGTGCAATGTTTTACAAGATATTCTTTGGGATTTTTTTTTACACTTCATGAATCGATACGATATGAATACACTCCTAACACATACACCTCTCTGAGAATACAACCGTGAACCTCCTAATAGTTTGAATAGATTTGAATTTTACTGAATTTACGATTGATTTAGGTGCGCTAATAGCTAGTATATTTTTTTTTATACAGTGAGAGGAAAAGGAAATAACGATACATTTATAACCCTATTGAAAGTAAACCTTTGCCAGGAAAGGGAATTAATAATAATAATACATTTTTGTGGTATATACTGTCTTAAGTTTGAGAGATAACGGCTGGCAGAATTGAAATACCCGATTTACATTATTCTAATAAATCTGGGGGCGCGAATACGGATATCGTCGTGAATCAGAGCCTAGAGTAGGAAACCTTCTGGGTGATGAATACGAGGTCTCGCTCGGAAAGTAAAAGAGACCGGCCAACGACATTCAACGAGGAGTCTGAACGGTATAATCGTGAAACTAAGAAGAAGAAGATGAACAGTTTGAATAGTAATGTGGCTAGTAAGGATGGTCAGATTAGGGACTTATCTGCTACTATTAATCGACAACCTGCCCAGGGGGATGTGGCTAGTCCGGCATTCGTGGCACAAACCGCAACCGACAGTGGTGGCGAACGCTATTCGACTCCCGGCAACGGCAGGAGTCACACGGCCGACAGGGCTCTGGAAGACAGAATAAAAAATCTGATTAGTAACGAGGTAAATGATATAAGAAAGACATTAGATACCTTGGTTAGAACCGTGCAGGGTATGGCCCTCGGAGGTAACAACGCCGCGAACGGAACAGGTAGCCAGGGTAGCCGCAGCATGAGTACAAACGCGTCCCAGCCTGGATCCTCGGGCTCTAGTTCACAAAGGGACAGGCCACCCTCAACGAGCACGAACTACTCACAGCCACCTTTGAATGATGATCGATTGCGCATAAGAGTCGATAAATTCGGCATAAATTTTGATGGTAACACAATGAGACTCACCGTTGAGGAATTTATATTCCGCTTGGAGTGCCTACAGTCGCAATACGGAGTCCCGTGGGAGGAGATCTTAAGGGACTTTAGATTATTAGTATCTGGACCCGTATTGGAGTGGTTCTGGCAATCACAGAAACTAAGGAATTTCACCCAGTGGATTCAATTGAAGGATGCTCTCCTGTGCCAATATCGCTCTACCAAATCGGCGTTCGAAGCCATGAGAGACTTGGTGGACAGAAAACAGTCGTCAAATGAACCGGTTGATGCGTATTTCCAGGCCATGGGACAGCTGAGATCTCGCTTGTTACACCCTATAACTGACCAAGACATGATTAGCATCATAAAGGTAAATGTCAAGGAAAATATTAAGATGGTGGTTTATCCGATGTCCATCGCCACCGTAGAGATGCTGCGTGTTGAGTGCAAAGAGGCCGAGAGGAATTTTCCAAGGGGAGATCCAAGGCCTGTGGCTCCTCACACGCGTCCTACGAGACATGTCAATGAAGTGGCCCTTGACGAATATGAATTTGACGAACACGAGACGCACCGGGAAGCCCCCGAATGTATTTCGGCTATTCGAACGAACATTCAGCCAAATAGGACCATCGTTTGCTGGAATTGTCGTGCAGAGGGCCACATGTTTATGGATTGCCCATCCTCCGAAAGGGGATTGTTTTGCTACCGATGCGGCAGACCAAATACTATTACCCCGAGATGCCAAAACTGCCAATCGGGAAACAGCAAGAGGGGCGTGGCGAACCCGGGGGAGACACGTCCGTCAGAAAACCCCGCCAAGTAGAAGTATTTCGGCGAAATCCAGAATCTGAAAAGAAGGAAGAAGAAAACAAGATTAGAACAGACTGTAAATGCCATGATTCATATGCCAGTCGCAGGCACTATATAACAATGGAAGAGAGACAAAGAAATTATGATAATGTTAAGGCCAGGATATTTGGTCAAGATGAAAATGCAGGCAATATATCAAGGCGTATCTTTAAAATTCGGCAAAAGACCGCAGATAGACGCAAGCTTAAGCGTATGATAGTTGAGACATTAAATCGTGCAGAAATAAAGGGCAATGACCCTAGGGCATATGTATGCCGAAATCCGTTTAAAGGATAAATTAATAAGAGGTTTGTTAGATACTGGCGCCTCAGTAAGCCTTCTTGGCAGAGGATGCAGAGAATTGATTGAAGAGCTATCGTTTGATATAAAGCCGATTTACAACAATGTCACCACAGCCAGCGGACATAGCTACGGAGTGATTGGGAAGATCGAGTGTCCCGTTGAATATGAAAATAATAAAGAAAACATGACCTTATATTTATGCCCAGATTTGGAGCAAAACCTCTACTTAGGTATTGACTTCTGGCGCAAATTTAATCTAGCCCCAGGTATATTGGGCGTAGAAGAGATTAATATGGAAAAAGTCATCGAAGATTTCGGGAGTTCAGGCGCGCACCATCGGCTAAAACCTCATGTCCTGACGGAAGAACAACAGCCCAGATTGAACGAGGCCATTAAAGAATTTGACTCATTCGAGGAAAAAGGGCTTGGGTGTACCAAGCTGGAAAAGCATACTATCAAACTCATAGAGGGAGCCGAGCCAGTGAAAGACAGGCACTACCCCATGTCGCCCGCAGTGCAACAAATCACATATGAAGAGATTGACAACATGCTTAAATTGAATGTTATAGAAGAAAGCGAGAGCCCGTGGAGTAACCGGACCACAGTGGTGAGGAAACCCGGAAAGAACCGATTCTGCCTCGATGCCAGAAAGCTAAACAAGTTAACGGAGAAGGATGCCTATCCTCTCCAAAATATAGATGGAATATTAAGTCGGATTGATGAGACGTACTACATAAGTAGCGTCGATTTAAAGTATGCTTTCTGGCAGGTGGAAATGGACGAGGAGAGCAAAAAGTACACCGCTTTTACGGTACCGGGACGACCCTTGTACCAGTTTCGCGTCATGCCTTTTGGGCTATGCAACGCTGCACAACGTCTATGTCGCTTAATGGACAAGGTCGTCCCCGCCAGGCTCAAAGAAAACGTGTTCGTCTATCTGGATGACTTGCTGGTGATCTCTAGCGATTTCGACCAACACATGCGGCTTTTAAAAGAAGTGGCTAAATGTCTAAGAGATGCCAACCTCACTATCGGACTGAGGAAATCACAATTTTGTTTTAGAGAGCTCAAATATCTCGGGTTTATTATTGGCGATGGTATGTTGAAAACCGATCCCGAGAAGGTCGAAGCCATCAAGAAAATAGCAGTACCTAGAAACCCAAGGGAGGTGCGAAGTTTCCTGGGCACGGCGGGGTGGTACCGCCGATTTATAAGAGATTTCGCCGCCATATCTGCACCGCTGACGGATACCCTCCGCAAATCAAAGAAATTCACAATGACCAGAGAGGCCATTGAGGCATTTGAAACATTAAAGAAGGCTCTGACAACGGCACCTGTTTTGCGTCACGCGGATTTCCGCAGACCATTCTTCATTCAGTGCGATGCATCCGAGTACGGCATTGGCGCTGTGCTCTTTCAGCTCAATGACCAAGGAGACGAGCACCCGATAGCCTTTTTCTCACAGAAGCTGAACTCAAGCCAGCGAAATTACAGTGTAACTGAGAAAGAATGTTTAGCGGCTGTTATGGCAGTAAAAAAGTTTCGCCCATACGTGGAACTTATGGATTTTACTGTCATAACAGACCATGCTAGTTTACAATGGCTGATGAGTTTGAAGGATTTAAGTGGTCGTCTCGCTCGTTGGTCATTGCAGCTGCAGGCCTATCGGTTCGCCATAGAGCACAGGAAGGGGAAGGATAACGTCGTTGCCGATACCTTGTCAAGACTTCCCACCGTAGATGCATTGGATTTGCAGCAGATGTTTGGCTTTGACACGAATGATTTCAAAAGTCCAGAGTACCAGGAGCTCCGAAAGACTATCGAGACCAATCATGACAGACTTCCTGATTTAAAGGTGCATGAAGGCATGGTCTTCAAACGCATGAGACAGGAAGGTAAGGAAGAATTAGGTGAATATGAGTGGAGATTATGGGTACCAGAGCCCTTGACCCACATTTTAATTCAGAAGGAACATGATTCACCTATGGCGGCTCATGGTGGTGTGACGAAGACGCTGAGTCGACTGAGACAGCAGTTTTATTGGCCCACTATGACGTCACAAGTCCGTCAATATGTTTCAAACTGCGTTATATGCAAAGAGACCAAAAATGTCAACTATACCACACGTCCGACAATTGGCAATGAGGTGAAAACTGATCGGCCATTCCAGAAAATTTATGTGGATTTTTTGGGGAAATATCCCCGGTCGAAAAGTGGGAACACATATATTTTTATTGTCATGGACCACTTCACCAAATTCGTTTTCCTCAAGTCAATGAAAGAAGCTACGGCCAGCAATGTAGTACGATTTTTAGTGGAAGAAGTTTTCAGGAAGTTCGGAGTACCAGAAACTGTCCATAGTGACAATGGTGCACAGTTCTGTTCCAAACAATTTAAAGACATTATGACTGCTTATCAGATTAACCATATGAGAACCGCTCCATATTCCCCACAGTCGAACGCCTCAGAACGGGTTAATCAATCCGTCCTGGCGGCAATAAGGGCATACATGGAAGAGGACCATAGGGATTGGGACCTCTATCTATCTGAAATCGAATGCGCCCTTCGAACCTCAGTACACGCAGCCACAGGTGTAACCCCATTTTTTGCCCTGTTTGGCTATCATATGTACACCAAAGGAGCCGATTATAAACTAGCAAGAAAGTTGCAGTCACTTACAGAGCATGAGATATCCAACCTAGACAAAAGAGATCGCCTGGAGCTCATTCGGCAGAAGATCAAACAGAATATGCATCAGGCCTATGAGGCGAGCGCAAAGATATATAACCGAAAGGCAAGAGTCGTGAGATTTGTGCCAGGCCAGGAAGTTTTCCGGCGAAATTATATGCTCAGCGACTTCCAAAAGAATTTCAATGCGAAATTTGCGCGAAAGTTCACGAAATGTCGAGTGGTCAAGCCGATAGGCAATAATATGTATGAACTGGAAGATCTCCAAGGTCGCCCAGTGGGTGTGGCTCACGCAAAGGACCTCAAAATGTGATATATTAATTGTGATAAGTTGCCTGTGGCCAGAATACGACTGTGATACTAGGGACTAAGTGCAATATAGGTTAGATATTTATTTTTCGTGAATGTCATCTATATGTGTGTTCCTAGGTTAAACCCTATTGGGGTGAACTTACCTTCAATCGACTCGAAGACGAATCACCACAGTCAAAACCCTACTGGCTAACCGGATAACAGAATGGGCAACTGCATCTGATTAAAAGCCTGAAATTTCAAAGAAAGTAACAATGCTCTAGGTACACTGAAACGTTGTGAGAGATACTTCCCTGATGATACTATGCCCGGCTTGTGAGACACCAGGGTGTGGGAGTTCCCCACGTTTGTCTCTGGCGACGACAGGGAGATCCAGCACGATGCAGATGGCACTAAGGGTTGAATGATACCTTCAGCACATACAGGAGATGACGGACCTATGATGGACCACACCCGCACACCGTCCAGTCCTCTCGGGATTCGTCTCGGCCGGAGTTTTGTTGCGTGAGGGCTGCTGACCACATGGATCGTGAACCATCAATTGGTTATCACGCCAAAATGCACCACCTATTGTTTACAAATTTTCGTGCAGCTAGTTTTTTTTTTTTGGGCCAGCAGAATTTACGGCGAGGACACATTTGTAAGGCCAGGGACCGTGTTAAATAGTCCTCTGACGGCAATGGACAGTGCACACAGCGATTCCTTCCTATTTTATGTGGCAAGGGTTTGTTTTATTGTCTTCTTGCCGGCTTGATGTGCTAATGCGTTTGGGTTTTGTCAGAAATGAAGAATGAATGGGGCTGCGCTGCTATGTAGATGTACAAGTGCCAGATGTCATGTTGGTTCCGGCGTTGTTACACTACGATGAACTAATTGGTACAGGGTTGGTACGTGTGCCATCCCTGAAAGCTGGTGGACGTAGAGGAATGGCAAAAAAATGAGAAATTTAAAAAAATGAGAAATTGAAAAAAATAAAATAACAACTTTCAGTTGAGAAAAAGAGAAAGTAGTTTTGGAAACTAACCCACACATTGAAAGTAGATGTGAAATGTGGGAGAACCGAGATTATAAAAAGGAGAATAGTAGCCAAAATCGTCCATATTGGTTTTAGAAAAAAGTCCCGGCGGTAACGAATTTATGCAGATTTTCGCGGCTATTTAACGCTCTAGTGGTGCCCTATAGATGATTGTTTATGGGAAATATATAATTGGAGGCAGAAATAAATAAGCAAACGGCAAATTTATAAGTGAGTTTAAATGGATCAATGATGTATATAAGAGGACGATGAATGTATAAGGAGTTAATGTGTGTAAATTTCAATAGGTGCCGTGGTGATTGCGGAAGGAATTTTTCTGCTTGAAATTGAACAAGCCCTAGGAGGAAAGCCAAAGCGACTAGCTCACATCGGTAAGCGTGTGCATAATTTATTCTGTCCGTTCGTCCATACGGCGTTCCGCCGGGTTACGTTTTGGGTAACCACCAAATTGGTACCAAGAAAAGTACATGTTGTGGAACACCCTGTCCAAGTTGGGACACATAGCTGCTGAACAATTGCAGCATCGACTTCAACCTAAGTTGGGTGATATACGTGTGGGACGCATTGAGTGCTGGTATATTAATTGTTTTGTTCGGGAACAGATGGTGTCCCGGTGGAGACGATATACGTTCCACGAGATTTACAGCCCATAAAGTCCACACTGCGAGAGGATCCAAGACTGGCATACAGTCAGAAATAAAGCCCGCTGTTAGGCGCGTGCGTAAAAGAGGCAATTCGCCTCGATTCAATTTATTTTCCAACCCCTATTTATTTTGGTTATGATATTAATGTAGTCATAGTAGTAGATAACCTAGTTTCATTTATTTTTTTTTATTTTATTTACTTGCTATTTTTTTTATGATCTTCAATTTTATGTACAATTTTATTGACCATTTATAAATTTATTCTTATTTGATTTTGATGCTTTAAGGATTTAATAATTGATTAATTTTTTTGTTTGTGACTTGTGAGGGACTGTACAAAACAGTGAGAGGGTTTTATTATTGCAACAGACTGAATACTGAGGCAAATAGGAAAACGTCTACTTAACTGAGCTCATTTAGGTAGGGAAAGAAAGATCCTGATATAGTAATCCGGTCCACATTGGACACAGAACCCCATCCAAAGGTTTGTGTAGAACCCGCAAGATTAATCTGTTTTTTTTTTTGCGTTTGTTGTGATTTTTTTTTAAAGAAAGAGCATAATTAAATAATGCAAAGACGGGAATTTAGTGTTTGTATTTTTATTTATCTGATTCAATTAGATTCTTTTTTTTTATAATTAAATAAAGGGATATATATTATGTACTGTATTAACAGATTTGAGATGGAGTAAGTTTTTTTTCGTTTGGGAGGGGAAACGGTTGAAAGAGAGAAGTAAGTGGTAGAGGGAGGTAGTGGGGTCCATACCAAATGAGGCAAGGAGCATATGGACCATGGAAGGGTGGGCAGAGTGTGGGTCTGGAACACCATAGGACTCAAATCCCAAAGAGTATCCCCGTGTGTTTTGTAAGTGTTTGTGTTGTTAAATTTTATGTGAATTCCTTAAAAAAAAAAAATGATGTTAGACCATAGGCTAGTTTTGGGTGGGTTGAGGATCTCCCTGAGGCCGAAGAGCTGCCGGAAGGCCCAAGTTAGCGCATGTATGTGGTCCTAACAAAATATAACCGCTAAATTAGTCCAATCGATGTCAAACCGTTTAAAAGAAGTTATAAGACGCGGTGGTCGAATAACAAAGTATTAATTTTTTTAAATTATGTTATTTATTTTTTTGTTTTTTTGCAATGATGAATACTTTTTTTGTTTAATTTTTTGTGTTCAGCTGAAAAATGGCCCTTTTTGTTCCAATAAATACTATTTTTTTCTTTAAAAACAATGAAATTGTGTACATATATATCACACAAGCACTACTGCATCATTAGTTTAATATGTTTTTATTCCAATTGTCTTTTGTAGACTTATTAAAAAAAAAACATTGAATGATGAATACTTTTTTTGACCGCTGTATGTTTCGATTTAAAATTTAATTTCATACAAATTTGATTACATTGCACTACACAGAAGAAAAAATCTGGAAAATTTTTTTAATTAAAAATTTAATTTAAAATAAAAAGGTTTTCAATTAAAAAAATAATTGAATCAATCACTTTTAAATTGAATTTGGATTTTATTTCAATTACGATCGTGGTTGAAATTTAAAATACTAATTGATTTAATCTATTTTAATAGAATCCGGATATTTTCAATTACGATCGTGATTGAAAATTTTGTCAATTTAAATAACAAAATTAAGTCATTGAATTATTTTTTTTATTGAATCTGAACTAAATCTTTGACGTTTTCAATTAAAAAATGAATTGATCTCACCCGAACTGCTGTTAACTTTTTGTCACTCGATTCATTCAGGAATTCATTGAAAACAGCCGATTTTATAAAGGGAAAACAGCTGTTTGCATTGAATTGGCGAAGGAACCGAGTTTCAAAAAGAACAATTGTTGGTGGTATAAGCAGTAAGTTCTTTTAATTATTATTTAAATCAATCGGAGACTTATATATACTCAACAGCACTGTTATAACTATCCGTTTTTGAAAAAGTCTAGCCGCTCGAAATTTTGATAAATACTTTCTATATATAGAAGATTCGTGTTCCAGAAGTTTTTCATATGTGAACCAGTGATACAACGCGACTTTAGAAAAAATTTTAATATAGCATTTGCATATTTTTAATTAAATTTGTAATAGATCCAATTAAAAAATTGGATATTTAGGAAATTTTTATAATTTTTTTTGGATCAATTGAAAAATTAATTGAACAATTCAAATATTTTGTAATTAGATCAATTAAAAATTAAATGGAAATTTAATTAGAAATTTCAATAATATTTTTTAATTTACATTTTTTCAATAACCTTTTCAAAAACTATGATTGATATTATCATTTTTGTGATTGAAGCAGATAAAATTAAAAAATGAATTGGATTAATTAATTTCGTGATTGAAACCGATTTTTATTTTTTTCTATGTTTATGAATTTCTTATAGTTGCCAGAATCTCAAAAGCCGCTGACATTTATTTTTAAGTCCTCTTATAATTCTGGCAACTCGCAAGAGAGATAGCAAAAGAAAGTTCACATGAATGTGTGAGTATGTGAGTCGGTATTCTCAACTCATCATCACGTTTTCTTTAATAAAAACAGCGGCAGTACGACGTACTTAATAATTTTATAAATAGGGAACGAAACAACTTACTGCAAACTATACCGCCGCAAGTACTTAATAGAATATTAAAACTGAGTAAAAGGTCTTAGTGTCAATTGGCTTAAGGCACTCGAAAAAGTCGTCTAAGGCAAAGAAGAAAATGTGTGCTTCGTTGGACAATTTAACAAAAACAAAAGACAACGAGGAGTATGCCGACGAAAACATCAACGACGCAAATGGAAACAGTACATTTGAAATGGACAGTGTGACTAACATAATAGCACGCGCCATAACCTCCAGCGAGGAAGTACTACGTAATTTTGGAGCAAATTTCAAAATTTTGGAATGTAATCCGCAAGTATCTGAATTGCTAACAATTATTAGGGATAAGTGAGTATGCAAAACAAGGTCAAGGGCACTGAGTAACTTATTAATGCTGTGCATGTGCACTTTCTTATAGGAATACATCGCGTAGCGATTTCAAATTTTATGCAGATCGTCTGATACGTCTAGTCATCGAAGAATCTCTAAATCAATTACCCTACACAGATTGCAGTGTTGAGACACCTACTGGTGCCATCTATGACGGCCTAAAATATCGTTCGGGAAATTGTGGTGTCTCCATTATACGTTCTGGCGAGGCCATGGAACAGGGTTTGCGTGATTGTTGTCGTTCCATACGTATTGGCAAGATTTTGGTCGAATCAGATTCAGATACACATGCAGCGCGGGTTGTATATGCCCGCTTTCCCGATGATATAGCACGCAGACAGATATTGCTGATGTATCCAATAATGTCCACGGGTAATACGGTATTGCAGGTAGTTGTTATTCAATGCAAAAAATACAGTTTTCCCTATATGTTTTTATTTGGAATTTTAGGCTGTTAATGTTCTTAAGGAGCATGGCGTTCCTGAAAGTAGTATTATTCTCTCAAATCTCTTCTGCACACCCATTGCTGCCAAATGTGTTGTTTCGGCTTTTCCCCGCTTAAAAATACTCACTTCAGAACTGCATCCAGTGGCACCAAATCACTTTGGTCAAAAATATTTCGGCACGGACTAATCATCATGACTCTCAATTATAGATATTCTGCTGGTATACAGTTCGCCCGGATCAAATGATGCTGTCAAAACTCTAAATTATTGCAAACAAATTAGATTTAAGTTAAAATCGTTTAATTTTTATCCCCTCTAACATTATGACTGCTCGTTTTGGCTTTTTTTAAAAAGCAATACCTAATATTTTTATTGTATTGTTTTATTTGTAAAGTAGCCATTTATTTATATAGATATATTTGTATATTGTCCTCTTATGGATTTAAACACACAACTTTTTTGACAAACCTTGTTAATTTACAACAACCCAACAAACAATAAGTGCATACATATACACATACTATATACAAACAACTAAAGAAAAATAAATTAGATGTAGATGAATCATGAAAACAAACTAGGCCAGCACTGTCACTGCAATTTGCATGTGGGAAGTAGTGGGAAACAACTTGGAATTGCATTATAGTTTAAGTAGGCGTGTTAACAAGTTCATTTACCATCAATCAAACATAAATATCAAGCAAACTAATGCAAAGACTCCAGCGATCGGGTCTCACAACACCGTGGTACTTACATATTCCCAAAGTTTTTTCAATCCAGTTTTGGTTAAAGTCTGGTATCATATCAACACCTATGATCAGGGAGCCAGAAAGGGAAATCGGACTCCGTGTGCTTATGGTAGACATCCAAAGCTGTTCTCCCCTTTAGCCTTGAGGCGCCTGTGTAGCATGAACTGCTAGAAGGCAACAACAGAGTTTCATCAATTCAAGATCGCACCACTGGTACCAGTGTGTCGCACTCGACCTCAAGTGCAGTGGCTGGCGCTGCATATTCACCATTGACCGAACAATTGCATTTGTATTTAACCAAAAAAAAATTTTTGCACCCCAAGTGTTGGCGAAAAGAGACTAGAGGCTTTGTTTTTGGTATGGGATAGGAACTGGATTCTATCTGGAGGAGATATCACTACACCTTGGATAACTCCCTATGTCACTAAGGAGCTTATATTTCTAATCCCGAACAAACGTTTCAGGCTCTCCTGGAGGGGCGTTTTGGCGATGTCCTTCAAAAGCTTGGCATGGCTGATCATACTGAAAGGCTTTGACAGGTATGGCAGAGTTTGAATTGTTTGTGACCTCGGCTAATATGTGAGATTATGGCGTTCACAGCAGTCTCCGTGCTATGCAAAGTCATTCGAATTCTTTCCTGGCTCAGTTGTGAGATCACTCTGCCCATTTTCCAGATATCGTAAACTGTATGAATGGCAGAAGTAGATTAAGGTCTTTGGCCCAGCACTCGATGCCCCTTACATACAAATTCTTCAGCATAAGTGTCGAAAATTGGTCTGCGCTCAGAGCAGGCAATTTGCCGCTAAAAATTACGTTTTTAACATTGTCCATCAAAAATTGTGATGGTTGGTAATTGGCTCTCATTGCCGCATAGTCATCCTTTGGTGCTTGGCATGGATTGCTACCTCCACATGCAAATACGTGGGTACAACATCAACTGTGACTGTTATACTTATATTTCACTAAAGACTTACAACATGTAAAAATTAGTGCCCATATTCACAAAACTTAAAGTAGGGTTGAAGTAGTCTTATTTGACAGATTTGTAATTTTTTTTTTAAATCTTCGCCAGTGCCGCTTTTTTTTACAGAAAAATGACAAATTTAAAACAAAACCGACAAATTTAAAAAAAGTATTTTCTTCTACAAAAAAAAAAAAAATATTGAAAAAATTTTCGGCAATGGCACTTGTTTTTACAAAAAAATTTATTTTTTGAACAAAATCACTTTTTTACAAAAAATTTAAAAATGTAATAGTAATAGGTCCTTTTTTCATATTTCAATTTCACACTTCAATAGTAGTAGGTACCTCTTTCACTATAACTATTGTCATCTCCAGCGTCCAACTTCACTTGCGTTTCAACCTTCCAGACGACAACATGCCTTTATTACACCTCGTGATATACTCATATTAATTTTTTGGAAATATGAATTTTTTTTTGCAAACTACCCCGTAAAGTAAAATTTTACCCAAATTTTTTCAAGATATTTCCATTTCTGTATTAAATTGCCTGTTTTTACTTTACATAGTATCTGATCGCTCCAAATACTGATATTGATTCTCAAATTTGTATTTCATGGTTTTATCTTCGGGCAACGCAACATTCATTTTTCATTCATCATTCCTTTTTTTACAATTTTTGTTGGTTTCTCTTTCGAGACGAAATAAATGATAGGAGATTTTCTTTGCAAATGGAAAGCGTTTCGTCTTTGGTTAGAAGAATTTTCAAACATGTGTTTTCGTGTAATGACAGATTTTTTGTCAATTACACTACTTCCATGGTGCACATAATTCTGTGCATCTGTTCGAAGTTATATTGATGGCTTGGAACGCTAGACAACGACCACGGCTCTCACTGTTGCTCCGTGTGCCCAGGTTTGAATACCGGTCCGGCTTTGCCGATTTTTTTTTATTTGACATCCTTAATGATGTTGATGGGACCTATCTACTTTATGATTTCGCAAGTGACTTAACCTTCTACTAGTGAATCCTGGTTCACTGGATGGCCATGACTTATTGAAAAAAGTTTTGTTTGTGTTGGCAAAAATTCGATCAACTTTATGACAAGGATTATGGTTGCGGCCATGTCTGAATTATTAAAAGTTTATCTCTTTTATACAGCATCATAAGAACCATATGGAAATAACCTTTTAATAATTCAGACATGGTCTCGACCATAATCCTTTTCCGACGCAAATTTTACTATCTCATCAATTCTTCTGCCTAGACAATTGCATAGGCTTTTGATGTTTTTTCATGAAATGACATCTAACGACTCTTTATATTCATAGTCGCATTATTTACAAATGCCCAAAATCGACTGTTGGGCACTCTGTGCTCAGTTATATTTAGGAGCTGGGAAACTCTATTGACTCGAACAGCTTTTGTCTCTTTTCATTGCACAAGCACATATCAACATCTGTCAATTAAAAAGAGAAAAAAGAATATGGTAACACAACACAACAATCGACTCGACGTGTTTGAGTTGGCTACGAGAAAAAATAAGAAAACGCTGCAAAATGCGATAAAATTAAATAAAATAGCTGTGGAAATGAAAATTTTATGATGTGCTTGTAAAGAATTTCCATAAAGAAATTAAACTGAAGAACAAAGAGTGAAACAGTGAGGGAAAATAAACTCGCATGAGCGTCGTCTTTCGATTCGGTGTGTGTGTTTTGTTGGTGTTGTGGGTATAAGTATAAAGTGGTATAGAACAATACGACGCCAGCCAGCCAGCCAGACAACAGCATCCCCAACGAACCAACAACAATAGCGAGGGAACCAACGAGAGTGGGGCTCGTTTGTAGTATTGACTTTTTTTATTGTGTTTGCAGTGTTAGTTTTTGTGCAAAATTACGTGGGAAATGGCCAATATAAGCCAATTGTCGGATTTGAGGAGCTATTCCCGCCACTGGTTGGGCGAATTTATTGAACAGTATCAGACGGAAGAGTGCTTGTGGCAGCCCAAGCATCCCGACTACAGCAACAACAATGTCCGCAACAAAGCCTATGACAAATTGGTGGAAAAACTGAAGGAGGTGGAACCGAATCCGGATCGCAATATGGTGGTGCGTAAGATAAACTCATTGCGTTCGGCCTTTCGTCGAGAGTATCGCAAAATGCACTCCAAACAGAACTATGAGACCCGCTTGTGGTATTACGACAAACTTTCGTTCATTGCAGACCAGGGCCTCAAACGTGCCATTACAGGTTTGGGTGGCAGCAGTAGTGGTTCGGATGTCAAGCCACCCAAACGTTCGCTTACATTGGCTTTCGAAGATGATGATTCCCTGGAATTTGAGGATGAACAACAACTCGAAGCAAGTAGTGCTCATTCGGCTTCGCAAACGGATTTGCAGCAGGAACAACAAAATTTGGCAACAACCATAACAGCAGCTGTGGCCAACGGTGAAGTGGTGCCTGTGTCCATAGTCAAGAGTGAAGATCACAAAATACACCATCACCACCAACAGCAGCAGCAACAGCAGCACGTCCAGCAGCATGAGCCGCCACCGTTGCACCACCATCACCACCAACAACACCATCAAATTCATACTCAAACCCAACCGCAACATACAACGGCTGTTAAAGTGCTCGAAATCACATCTCTCGATTCGAATTCACAACGTGAAATTCAACAGGCCGTCAATTCGCTGGAGCAACAACACCATATGCAACAACAACTTCAACATCAACAACAACAGCAGGCAAATGGAGCTGCTGCTGCGGCACAACTAACACAGATCCATCAGCAAGTGCCCACCATACAAATTGCGCGCGAACACCTGCAACCGCTCTTTGGCTCTGCCACCGCCTATACCACAACAACGTCCGCCGGCAATGGTACACGAAACGAAGATGAGTTTGATGCCATTGGCATAAATGTGGCAAGCAAACTACGTGTCATGAATACCCACCAACGTATCATTGCCGAAAAGCTCATCAGTGATGTCCTCTTCAATGGGCAATTGGATAATTTGAGCGTTAACTCGCATCTGTCCCAGTAGGAGATGAAGCCCATGTTGCAGCAGCTAGATCAAGATCCTCAACAGCAACATTCAATCGTAACGGCAACTGCATCTTTGTCCCTGCTGGAATGGTTTAGTCATTATTGTCTTACTTCGGGTGTTTAATAAAACAAAATCATTCACACTCACATATCGTCGATTTGTTACATGCTCGTACAGATAGATACAAGTACAATGGATATTATGTTTTGTTACGTTGGAATACATTGGGGCATGATATTTGTTGAGAGGTATGTAACTGCTAAAATACTTTAAACAATGTTAACTTTCAAACAAAAATTGGTCCATTGAATTTCAAAAAAAAAAACAACAAAAGTTGGTTGTTATAACAGTGTGTTGTACAGTGAGGCGGCAGCCCTTGCCGATGAAACCCTCCATCGTTATATGTTTCTGGGATTATCTCCCTGGTGGTGTTACTGAAACTAATTAACATTCCAATCTATATCGCCAAAAATATAATTATTTTCCATTTAATTGGACATTTTGAGTAACGCCCGATTTATTGTCACAGATTTCTTCTATGCGTATATGATAATCCAATTTTTAAAGACCAAAGTTCTATTTAACCAACCAGCTTCACAGGTCTATCTTGTGCCCTCAGTCAGAATCCAAGAAGCTTTAACTTTTGGGCGGTCAGTCAATGCACCTATTTATCTATATGACCGTTAATTTTGCTTCGAGGTAGGGGCCTCAACATTATCAGTCGTAAGAATTTCACAGATTTCGTATTTGTGTGACTGCAGATTTTCCTAATGGACATTCCTTTTGAGGCAATCTTCTTTCACATCAATTAGTGCTGTTCAATTCAAGTTTAACCTCAGTGATAGAGTGGAGCCATCGTAGGGCGGTGCAGGGTTAGAATCCTGGCGAGAACAAAAAATTTTCAACGGCGGGTATCCCCAGTTGTTGTTGTAGCCACATTTTATTTATTTGAATTTCAGTAATTATTGGCATAAAATACGTATTACACAGCAAGAAAAACCTAAGTAGGTAATAACTTTAATAAAAAATATAGATTCTAGACAAGAGTTGAATAAAAGATTCAATATAATTTTAAGTTAATAAGTGCCTTCATGTGGAGGTAGCGATCCTTGTCCAGCTCATAGGACCAATCTTCGCGGGAACGTTGTGGCCATTGGTTATTTCAAGGCTGAGACTCTACTCGATATCGCTGATTTTCTGGGACTGCAATTGCAGCTGTTCTGTATACGAAGCAATCCACTATACGCAGCCTGTAAGCGCCCCCAGTACCTCCCAGCTGAGCTTCTCGTAATGACGATGAACACCTCACAAATCGGAGCTGAAAGTTCCGATCCGTGTGGCTCTAATAATCATCCCGTGCTGGGATGTTATGCCATGTTAAAACTTCTCCCCCAATATGTATCGCGCGCCGTTCGGACTATGCTCTATAAACAGAGGTCCCTTATCATTTGTTGTTGTTGTATCCACATTGCACGTGGCGATCCTCGTCAAATTCCTAAAGATGAGTAATTTCGTTCCGGTCCTTAGGACCGATCGCAATGGGAAAGTGGTGGCGATTACTTATGTAAAGCCGCCAAAATAACCCGCCTTGTCATATCGAGCATCATAGGCTGTCCGGCCTCTCACATAGACTCTTCACTTGATACCGCTGTTTGTCCGCAACTGCAGCTGCAGCTATTTCGTATATGAAGCATCCCAAACCAATGGGTATAGCGGAACAGATTTTTCCACCAAAATCAGCACCGTCCGTTATATTCATTGGTTAAGGGGACAGCTTGGTAAATATGAAAGTGAAATCATAATTGATCTGAAAAATAATAAGAGAGAAGAGAAAAGATAAAGATAAACTAAAATGGCGGCGTAGAGACAGAAAGAATTCTGAACGACTAAAGGGCCGCTCCGTCAACCATCTTACCCTCTTATAGAAGTCCAGAGTGACTCAGGGGTCGAAAAACTGTAGAGAACTCAGGGAAGAGAAGGGGTGTTCCGTGAACACTGTTTACCTACGCCTTCTTCCCGTCATCGCTGGGCATTGGCACAGCAGAAGTTCCAACTTCTTCTCATGCCCATATCAGCGACCCGTCATTGCAGTGCCAGTTAGGACTACCACCAACAAACCAAGGTCACTCTTCTCCAGCTCGAGAACAATCGACGTGGTCATTTCGGAGAACCTCGGCTTCAAAGGCCTGGCAACCCTGCAGCTCATGTCGAGTCAAAACATTCGTTATAGTAGGAAACCAACATCCCAAACAGCTAACACCATTAGCGTCGCACTCGCAGAGTAGCTCCACGACCCAAACCTGGCCAGCTTATCACCCTCTTCGTTTCTCGCCACCCCTTGATGGCTCGGAACTCAGCACAATCTGACAGCGGCCCCCAAACGTTCGAGACCCTCCTTGCATCGCCCGACCTCACGTGACCCGTAGGCATAGCCTTCAGATTGTCTACACAAATAGCGACTCTCGCCAAGCTACTATAGGTGAGGAATCTAGTTCCGGTCCATAGGGTCGATCGCCGCAAGAACGTGACGGCCATTGGTTACTTAAAGGCGTCTAGAACTCGCCTTGTCATATCGAGCACCATAGGCACTTAGCATTTAAGCAAGAGTAGGTGCCACTCGGCCTCTCATTGAGACTCTCCACTCGATATCGCTTGATTGTCTGCGACTGTAGGTGCAGTCACTTCCTTTACAATGCATTCCACGATCCGCAGTGTGTGGACTTGCCGGTAGCTGTAAGCTGAGCTTCCCGTCGTCCGCATATGATACGATCTCTATGCCGTCTGGAGGGGGTGGAATGGAGGATAGGTAGAGGTTGAACAGTGCCGGAGATATCACCCCACCTTGGAGAACTCCCTGTTTCACTCTACGGTGCTTCGACTTCTTATCCCTAAATTGCACAAATGGCTGGCGACCACACAGATAATTCGTGACCAGCGTTTCAAGCCCATCGCCAAAAGTGACTGAGGTTCGAGAGTGACTTAACAGTAGACCACAGATTGCCTACAACGGTGCCTAAGATACATTGCTACAAGTGTTCCAGCCACATATTGCGCTTATATTCGTTAACTACCATCTCTATTTTTAGATTCAGCTCGCTGATTCTGGGGTTAGTGGGGTCCACTGCCTTCGCCGGGAAATTGGGCCGCACTTGGGGTATTCGGCCGGCTGGTATAAAGCGAGCGGCTGCTGCGTTAATGATGTCTCGGAATTTCTTCTCGGCCACTAGTACATCCCAGGGGGGTGGCAGTTCACTGAAGCGGCGATTGGTATATTCTCTGAAGCCAGCCCAATCGGCCGCCATGGGATAGAAGGGGGTGGTAATTCACTGAAGTGGCAACTATTGTGCTCTCTAAAGCCATTCCAATTGACTTTTTTTGGTTGGTGATCGTTCGGCATCCAGAAATTCGGATAGTCGGTCAGGGGAAAAGAATTAGGGCAGGTAGTCGAGTCCCAATGAAATAACGGGTTACCAGAAAATGTCAAGTTTTAATGACCAATCCATACTCTGTTCCCAAAAAATATAAGTTGAATTCCATTTGTTCCGATTGAAAGTTTCTAGAGGACGGCGCCACCCCTTCATGGATATTGTTGTGCTATTAAGAAATCCATCTTGGTATTTAGTCCTAGGAAATTCTATGCAAAGTTTTGGGAGCAATGCCTCAAGGACTTTAGCTACCAGCGGGAGATAAGAAATTGGCTGTAGGTTTCTCTCTTGCTCGAGTCCTTTGCTGGCTTAAGTCTGTTATACAGTTTTGAGTGCTGTGTTACATTGAATTTTTTAATATTAATTTTTAATACTATGATATCAAAAGGTCGGCTTTGCCCGAGTTTAGTATGTACACAAAGCCCATAAAGTCTGCGTTCAACTGAAAAATTTTTTGATTGGTTAAAGAACACAAAATAAAATTATAAACCAAATCAATTCTTTTACATATATTTTTTCTTCATATTCCTAACATTAAAAAAGAAAAACAAAATTCTAAGTTTGGTTAAGCACTTTCACTCTAGAGCGATTTGAATATGATAACAATTAAATAAAAGCACCACAAAGTCCGCGCTCAGTAATTAAAAATAAACAAAATAGTTATTTAAACACAAAATAAAAACATATTAACACATTCCTAATATTTAGTAGGATAGCCACGTTGTTTTAAGACTGCATTTAGTCTATTTGGCATGGAGTTTACCAACTTCTCTGTTTCCTCAGATGTTATTTTGGCCCATTCTGCCTGCATGACACTTCGTAACATCTCCTTGCGGGTTATAACGTGCTGACGAATTTTTTTTCTCCAATAGATCCCAAAGATGCTCAATGAGGTTGAGATCTAGTGATTGGGGTGGTGTTTTAAGCTTCTTTGGATTGTTATATAGAAGCCAAAGTCTAACAATCTCCGATGTATGCTTTGGATCGTTATCTTATTGGAACCAAAATGTCGTTGCTAACCCTAGTTTAGCAGCACTTGGTTTCAATTTTTTTTTCAAAATATTGAGATAACCCCATTTCCACCATTTTGGACTCAATAAATTCTAATTGACTCACTCCACTAGCAGCCATACCCCCCACACGATAACTCCACCACCACCGTGCTTCACCGTTCCAACTAAATTTTGTTTTTCCAGCTCAGTCCCGGACTTGCGCCACACTATTTGCCCACCTTTAATGCCAAAAATACAGAATTTGCTCTCGTCGGAGAAAATAATTTGTTTCCAGAATTCAGGAGGCTTATTGATGAAAGTATTAGCGAATGCAATCCGCTTTTTTCTATTCATGACTGAAATATACGGCTTTCTTCGAGCAACTCTTCCATGAAATCCAGCTCTATGTAATATTTTTCTGGCAGTTTCGGCACAGATGCCTTTTAAAAAAAAACATTGTTTTTCAACAATTTTGGTTGATGTTATACGAGGGTTGTTAATCACTTTGCGCTCTTCTCTAACGGATAATTTTTTTGGACGCCCAGGCCGAGGCTTTGAAGTTATAATGCCGGTTTATTTGTAATTATTAATTACGCGCTGGACAGAAGAAAACGTTCTTCCAACTGTTCCACCAATATTTCTAAAGCTTTGTCCTTCTTTCCACAATTTAATAATTATTTTTCTTTCAGATATGCATATTTCTTTCCCTTTAGTTTCCATGTTTCCAAATTTATTAATTAAAAAAAAAACACGTGTACCTATCACTTGTTATGATAATGAACTGAAACTGATTAAAAATAAGAAGAAGCATCATAAAAAGTAACGGTACTATCGAAGTGAACGCAGGCTTTTTGGTTGTCATAATTTCTTCTTATGAGACAAAATTACCGTTAGAACAAAAAAGCAAACTTGTATTTTTGTTTTTGTTTTCTAATTTAAGAAATATAAAGAAACAACATATACAACAAAACTTAAATTTATTTATTTTTTTTTAATGTTGTTTTTTAATCATTAAAAAAGAAATTGTCACATGAACGCAGACTTTATGAACTATGTGTATATACTTGTCATATTAAAGATGGATGTTGTTATGACTTTTTTTTAACACATTAATTACAATACATATTTTTTATTATATTTTCAGGTGTTTCCCGACCCCTAACAACCGTTTATGTATTCCCGCAACTGCATCTTTATCTGTGTCAACAAATCTCCAACGAAACTAGTTTTAATTACTCATTTACATAGGTATATTGAAATAAAATCTGCATACATATGGATGCACGTATGGAGGCAATATGTTATTTTATATCTACAAAATATAAATGTCATTGTGTACAACGTATTATTTGTAAACCTAATACGTTCACAAGATAGACATTTTTAACTGATGATTTTAATACATTTTATTTTATTTTTTTTTGTACATACAAACATACAATATCTCATTTTAGTAATAAGCTGAGAGGTAGTTTTACATACTTAAATGTAAAAAATAAGAGTTTAGTAGCTTTTATGTTTATCATATGTCTCACACACATAAATATATAGTATGTATGTATAACCAACCTAATATACTGAAGGGAAACCAATTTAAACTTATATGTACTGACTTATATTTTAATACTTCAGAGCAGAGAATAGAGAAGAATAATAAGTAGTTGTACTCTCTCTTCATGCATAAATATATCAACTAAATTATGTAACAATACGTTCAGTTAACGGTTTAGATTTCAATTTGTTTCCATAATGTTCAGTTTATAAAGTTATGCAATATTCAAAATATCCCTATGCTCATAGTTTTTATCTAGGTTAATAATATCCGTTTGCAAAATCATTGCAGGATTGCAAATCAATACGCTATTTTACTAAGGATAAATAATATATGTATATGTAAATACTTTGCACATTACAATTTTAATAGGGTGTACGTTTTTTATTTTAAAAAAATTAACATTTGAAATGTCTACAAATGTCAGTAAATAAATATTATACATTTGTATTAAATTAATCGGTACAATTAAAATAAAATAAATCAAAATATAATTTATGAAAAAAAATCGTTTTCATCGAGTCCTTGAGTCTCGAGATAAAACAATCTGATCTAAGCACACATACTGAACCATAAAATTTACATCAATATGTTCATAAAATAATGCAGGGGGCGGGGCAGATAAAGGTACTGGTGCAGCAAAGCAACCCCCAGCAGTGGGGCCAATTCCCAAAAGTGTTTGACGTTCTAAGGTAATTTTTTCCGCTTCGCTCCCCTTTATTTCCGCTTCGCTCCCAACTATAAAAAAATGGTAGCGAAGATAATGCGAACACATTCCGAACAAGGCATGACATAATTACCATGTAGTGTACCGTTAACAGCTGAATGCAATTTTTTCTCGCTTAGTGCACTATCAGTCAACCAGTTTTGGTTGTGTGTGTGTATTATAGTTAAGAACCATACACACACGCAACGAAAAATGGTGTGAACTAGTAACATACATAAAATCAGAGTTGCACATATCACTGATTTTGACAGATAGTGCACTCAATATTTAGTTGTTGGGCAACTGCCACAACCTGTAAAACAATATATCTTGGGTTTAAACTCTAAGATGGAGATTATTGGCGTCTTAAAGCCAAAACAGAATGAGCGCGTTGAGTTTTGTTTTTGTGCGTAGCGTTGCAAAAATGCAACTTTGCACACAAAACTCACAAAGCATCGCGGACAAGATACAAAATTTCATTCTGTGCTGCCAAACGTAAGTAGTGTTTTTAGACCACAAATTTTAAAAATTGGATACCTTTTGCGAGTTGATTTTTTGACATTTGTAGGCAGCGTTGCATTTTTCAATGCGACGCTCCTCAACGTGCTTATTCTGTTTAGGCCTTTATGAATAGCTCGTGCACTTCGATATCCTCTATTGATACATGAGACGTATGACGACGTAAGCATTTCAACTAGGTCATGCTTATCAGAATGAATGAATATGCGCCAGATCAAGTGGAGAAAAACGTCTCGAAACTGGAAACCGGAAATTAGAGAACAAACGCAGAAAACCGGGCACATGGAAATCTTTTCCTTGTTCCGACTCACTTAGAAATTTTAAGAACCCAGAGGGGAGCGATTACAATTTTCAAATCACTCCGCTCCGATTAAATAATAATAAACTTTTAAACGCATTGTTATGCCCTTCAGCATAGTATAAAAAAATAAAATAACTTAACGCTTACTCTTTGATTACCAGGTAGTGTACCGTAAACAGCTGAGTACAATTTTTTCTCGCGAAGTACACTATCTGTCAACCAGTTCTGGTTGTGTGTGTGTATTATAGTTAAGAACCATACCACACACACAAACAACGAAAAATGGCGCGAACTAGTAACATACAAAAATTCAGAGTTGCACTAATCACTGATTTTGACAGATAGTATACTCAATATTTTGTTGTTGAGCAACTGCCACTACCTGTAAATGAATGTATCTTGGATTGATCTATAAACTTTACGAAACATATATTTTTTTCGAACACGCCGAGTTCTACCTTCCCTCCATCTATTTTGGAAATTACCCATACTTTGGATATGATTCCAAACAACACAGGAAGAAGAGATGATAGGCAAATCCCATGGCAGCCGGTTGCACATACCGGATTGACCGGTTAAATACCTTCATCGGCAAGGGCTGCCATCCCAGAGTACAAAACATTGCTACAACAATAACAACAGGAGATGATAGGACTTCTGTTCCTTTTGATGATGTAGCAATGACTGATCCGAGGAGATGCGCGAGGTTGTTAAACCGTTAGAGAAAGTTATTCGTGATAAAGTTCAAGCGTTATAGTGTAGTTTTTGTAGCCACATTCGAATGGATAGAAGGCGATCCTCGTAAAGTTCTTTTTCCAAAGGACCGATCGTCGTTGAAACAGATTAGCCATTGGTTATTTAAAGTCGCCAATAACTCGCCTTGTAATATCGAGCATCATAGGCAATCCGTATTTATGCAAGTGCCAGTGCCGCCCGGCCTCTCACTGAGGCTCTCCGCTCTCCTTGAAAGTATGATTGGATAATATTTGGCTGGAAATCACTACCGGCTATTGTTGGCGACCACAAACATGAACAAAGTGTTTGTGTATCGTTATAATCTCGGTACGGGATAGCCGTGAGCACCTGCTGTCACGAGAAGCTTAGCTGCGAGCTACCGGTTGCGTCAATTGGTTTCGGATAGTGGAACGCTACATAAGGACTGGCTGCAATGGCTGTCGCGGACAATATTCCTTAAAATTATGCAATACATGTTGAAACAAGTTTTAAGATCCCAAAATTTTTAGAATGCCAAAATAATTGTTTACTTAACCAAGCGCATATACGAGAATAACATTATTACCAAAGATTTGAGGACTCGGTTCTAGTTTCTTGCCCTTTCGCAGACTATAGTAGAGTCGGCCGACATTGAGTGCCAGTTTCTGCGAGGCTTACTCCAATCGTTTCATCGAATATGGCGTCAAAGTACAATAAATGCGACCTATCATCGGAAAATCATTTTGAAAGCTGCTTAGGTGCCATGGGCACGCAAACATTTTGGTCGTAGGCTATGGATGTACCAAAAAGACTCCGCTCCGTCATACAAAGCGCCTTTAACCAAGCATCGTTAATAAATCATCTTCCGCACTTCATTTCGTACACACAGATGCCAATCCCATGGGCTTTTCTATTTCGATCATTTTGGACAGCAATGTAAGGATTAAAAATGTGCCAATGCCCAAAATACCGGGAGATTACTTTTGTACAGTTTGAAAATTTAATTTTTGACGACATGGACAAGGCAAATGGTGGCTATATATACATCTTTTATGACTTTGGGATGGCTCCCATAGATGTATGACCTTTATTGTGACCTCAGATTGTACTATTAAAAAGTTTTTCTTACAAAAATGTCGTCGTAGCTATCTACGATAATGGCTTTTGTAAGCTTCGATAGTTCCTTCCTTTTCGTAACTTAAAAAATTTATTTACAATAAATACATTGCAATAGACACATACGAGTACAATAGCATTATTACTAAGAACTTTTTGTATTCGCTTTAGAGGGATCCTCAGATCCAGTAACTTTTCTCCATACAAATTTGGCAAACTGAAATGAAAATTAAAAATTACAATATTAGTGACAATTTCCCTGTATTAAATATCAATAACAAAAATAATAAATAGTTTGGAAAGTATTGCTGCAGTATAGTGACATGCGAAACATTTTAGGAGAGTATTGTGAAATGCAGTCGTATGAACCTTCAGGAGGTGAGTTATATAAAAATGTGGTAGCAAATATATATATATATCTTGGATTTGCACCAAATAAGTTCCAAAACGAACCCTTCTGATAGAAAACTTAAAATTATAATCTCCTATTCATACAGCGGGTTATTCATTAATCGATTGCCTTATTGCATGTTTAATTACTTACCGTTACCACCGGCAGGTCAATTTGTTCATGTTCCTGTACCAATGCTCGGTTATTTTGCATAACGTTCCATCCGTAATGAAAAGCTATTATTGTGGGCACCATAACAATTGATACCAAGTTGCGTTTAACAAAACTCTGAGGGGGTTGTGGCGGCTTGTTCATTTTGATGTTATTTTTATTATAATCCTTTGCAAGTAAATACAATTTTTAATAAAAACGAATCTAAATAAATGCTGTAGATATGATTACGACAAACCATATGATTTTTGTTTTCACTGTTTTGTTGTTGTTTGTTTACAGTGAAAGCTGCCTAAAATGCCTATTCCAGGGTTCACAAAAAAAGGCCATAAAACTTATATAAAACGACCGTATACTGACATCGGCTTTTCGCCCGAACAACTGGCAAAACGCATTATAAAAAATGGTGGCGAGAAAATGCGAACACATATCATAGAAGTGGTACTGAGTTATATGAGCAAAATAGAAGCGACATGTCGCTGCGCCAATACAAATTTCGCTTCAATTAATTGCCAATGTAATTAAATACTCACGAAATGGGCACCAATCAACTCTGTCAAAAATGTTGTCTTTGTTGTGTGTTGTTGCTTGATTTTTGTTTGTGTTCTGGCAAAGAATAAAGTCTGTCGGATTTCGCAATAATTTAATAGGCATTTTCGCTGGGAATGAAGTCAGTACTTGGCTATAAAGTCAGCCTGCTTCGGCGAACTAAAGTAGTTCTGGCTGAATCAGAAGGTAGTGAGTTCAAATGCGTGGAATTTACAGCCCCTGCAATTTTCTCCAATCTGAGCGAACTTGCAGATGTCTCTCTGGGATGTCTCCTCAGATACGTTCATGACATAACTACCAGGTAGTTTACCGTAATCAGCTGGGTAAAATTTTTTCTCGCGATTTTTTCTATCTCCAAGAGTTTTGGTTGTGTGTGTGTGTGTATTATAGGTAAGAACTATACACACAAACAACGTAAAATGGCTCGAACAAGTAACATACTCAATATCAGAGTTGCACTAATCAATGATTTTGACAGATAGTAAACTCAATATTTTGTTGTTGGGTAACTGCCACTACCTATAAATGAATATATCTTGGATACGTGGATAAGACAGCACTGTTTCAACGGGGGACGCGAGTACACACTCAGTCATGTATATGTCGACGCGGCGAACCCTATCTCTAGGTCTGACCCAGGATTCACTGAATAAGGTTAAGCCAAGCGATCAGCCGATATACTTTTTTTTTAATATTTGGCAGTACTTGGCATTGAGGATGTCAACTTGTTCTCTTTTTACATTCATTCTTTGTTTACGTTTTCTCCTATATGATGACATTTTCAATCGTCAGATTTGACATCCTTAATGATGTTTATGGGGCCTATCCACTTTGTGTTTTGCATGTGACCTAACCTTCTATTAGTGAATCCTGGTCTGACCTGGGGACTCAAACTTTTTCTTTACTTTTCGACTATACAGAAAAAATGTTGGCCGAAAATTTTTTAAAATTTTTCCTTACTCGTAGGATTTTGGCAATAAAAACGAATTAAAGAAACCAAAACTTTAAATTTAATTTCCCACTTACTAACCAGGATTCACTAATAGAAGGTTAAGTCACTTACAAAAACATAAAGTGGATAGGCCCCATGAACATCAGTAAGATTGTCAAAATCTGCCTATTGTGAATGTTAACAAATGTCAGTAAACCTATTTTTCTCTTACAAAATTCAACATACTGCACATCTACGCATTATTTTTCTTTTTATTTCACATATTTTCAAATACGGCTTGAAATGTTTCAATTTTGTGTATTTTATTAATTCAATTTGATTTTGAATATGAATAAACGCACATTGCAAGCAGTTAAGAAAAATGTAAACAATGAAAAGTTTGACAAGCTTAAAGCTTTGTACCGATTTCACTCACAGTGAAAATGCCTATTAAATTATTGCGAAATCCGTCAGGCTCTTTTCTTTGTCAGAACACAAACAAAAGTCCAACAACAACATACAACAAAGGCAACAGTGTTGAGGCAGAGTTAATTCGGCCCATTTCGTGAGCATTTAATTACATTTGTAATTAAAATTGTGCGAAATTTATCCTGATGCAGCGACATGTTGGTGCTATTTTGCTCATAGAACTCCATGGCGAAACAATTAAAGGTGGTCTCATTTGTACAACAACCACAAATCATATAGTGCAATCCTCCATCTTGTCATCGAACTGATCTACGTTTTGCCAACACACACAAAGAAATTTGTGTGCGGTGTATATACGTGTGCGTAAATGAGCATATAATAAGCGAGAAAGAAGTTAACAACAAAGAGAATGCAAACAAAAATATGGCATCTTAATACCGTCAAAGCTGGCTGGCTGTTAACAGCTGTTTGCGTGAGACCACCTTTTTGAATCCGCCTTGATTGAACTCAGTACCACTTGTACGGAATGTGTTCGCTTTATCTTCGTTACCATTTTTTATAGTGCGTTTTGGCAGCTTTTCGTGTGAAAAGTCGAAGTCAATACTAGGTTTTACGCAGAAAATCCAACCATCTTTACAAATAAAACACATTTCAATATACAATTTATTATTTCCTTACATCACATCATTTTTAAAGATTTGCTTTAGTGCCTTAAATTCTTTATGAACATAAGTTTGTCTGAAAAGAAATAAAAGACAATCAATTTATGGTATGGACATTAATATCCGCTAATCTATGGTATCAAGTTTGTCCTTGTTGGAAATAGATTTTTTTGTCGGACAATATGATGTATCTACTTTGCTTCAAACTTACCTGTTATTCGTAACGGCATTGATAAAAGTAACAGTTAGTTTGCTACAGTAATCTGGCTTGAAGCACGACAAATGTACGATGTACGCCAAGGCCAAGGGGTACATTATCCGTCCATAAGGAAGACGGAATAAAAGTCGAAGATATTTATTATTGGTATTATAGTTTTCGATTTTTATAATGCTCCAAATCGTGCGCAGGGTCTGGATAAGGGCATAACTGAATAAATTTGACTGAGGATAGAAACCATAACAGCATCCCGCTAAAAAGGCGGCCATAAAATGATTCAGGATATTTCCATTGGGAGAGTATCGGTTGAGAAAGCAGTGAGCAAACTATACAAGACAGAATGTTATTAGTGTTTCGAGGTTATTTGCAGGATACACCAAGGTAGCGTTACAAGTCGAAAACAAAAAGTTAAGAAACCCCATGAACATTATCATGATCAAAATATGTGAAACGGTAAACAAACGTAAGAAAAAAGTATCGTAAATGTAAATAGGCAATTATTTTATGCGTTCTTCTACGTTTAACGTACACTTACACTTAAATGTTAGATAGATTTTCGCTACCTTGTATCCTGTATTATTTAAAAGTTACTTTTTTTACATACCCTATAGATACCTATATAGGTTGTTAGTAGAGCCGTTGAACGTATACGGAAATTATAAATTTTTCCCCATAATTTATTTTGGGTTTTTGCTTCATCGACTTTGCTGAGTAGTGCCTTCACAATGTCCAGTGCCAGGCCCACAATTAGATATTTGCGCATGCCATGCAATAAATACTTTTGACAGCTTTCATTAGAATGCAATTGACATTTGTTGTGTTCCTGATTTTCAATTTCGTTTAGTTTGGGATTTGGAGTCAAAGGCCAGAATCCCTTCAGGTTGTACAAATATTTGCCTTGAAGAATTAGAGCACTACATAGCATAAACAGGTAGGTTTGCAGTAGTTTAGAATCGGCTATAAGGCGACTTAGTACGAAGCGTCGAGTTATCAAAAACATTTCAATATTCTGTAAAATATGCAAATACAAATTACAAAGGAATAGTTTTTAAAACATAATATACAATTTTGAATATTGAGAACACATTTTCCTAATCAGTGGGTCACTAATAGAAGGTTAGGTCTCATGCGAAAACATAAAGTAGATAGGCCCCATGAACATTAAGCATGTCAAATCTGCCGATTGAAAATGTCATCATATAGGAGAAAACGTAAACAAAGAAAGAATGTATGAAGAGAACAAGTGGACATCCTCAATGCCAAGTACTGCCAAAAATTAAAAAAAAAATTGTATGTCGGCTGATGGTTTGGCTTAATCTTATTATATAATCAATACAAAACTAAAAGTGAAAAGGGCCCCATGAACATAATAATTATCAAAATGGCATCAAGTCACATATAAGAAAAAACGTAAACAAACAATGGGCATATACAAAGGTTAAGTGGATTTTCATGGCGAATTCAAATATATGCAAGTCGGTCTAATGCCCGCTGATACCTCTTCTTAGTGCTTATTGCACATACTACAAGAATTGAAAAATAAAATAGGAGGGAAGTGTTATCTTTGTCACCACACAACTAAAACTCAGACAAAGATATATTCATTTACAGGTAGGGGCAGTTGCCCAACAACAAAATATTGAGTGCACCAGCTGTCAAAATCAATGATTAGTGTAACTTCAATTTTGAATATGTTACTAGTTCTCGCCATTTTTTGTTGTTTGTGTTTGTTATAGTTCTTAACTATAATACACCCACACTACAAAAACTCGTTGATAAGTGCACTTCGCGAGAAAAAATTGTACTCAGCTGTTTACGGTACACTACCTGTTAATTATGGTATGTTTTTATACTTACTACCCTTGGTAGAATAAAAAAGGTAAAGTCACTAGCCTAAAAACAACGAAATCAATCATACACTAGGCTGTCAAATTTCTGTATACTGTCGAATTGACATTCTAGTTTTTATTTGCATGTGTAGCAGCAATAATAAAAGGTGAAAAAGAAAACAAAATGTGAGAAACCTCATGGCGCAATTAATTGGTAGCGTCATAAGCACAACAACACCATTTTGCCCACAATAAAACTACCTTGATTGGCAAGTGACAGAACCTCAAATGTCAAAGTGGTTTTAGAACTTTGTTATGCTTGCATTTTCATCATAAAACTGTTTTGTTGCTTAATGGCTGGTAGTGTGTTCGTTTTTCACCGTTGAAAACATTACTTTGAAACATTACGAAAATAAAAATGATAAAATAACTATTTTAAAATCTATTATCTAGAAAAGGTAAACGGCGAAAAATATCGTGAAAGGCGAATATAGTACTAGCCTTATTGCTGGTACTTTGTTCGTTTTTCACCGCTGAAAACCCATTTGTTCGCGATTACTTTTTTGAATTTCCACTGCCAACACTTTCAAAGTTTGTGTAAACCGCCCATACAACTTTCGTTGCCTATGAATTTGGAATCAGAATCGGAAACTTGTGCAAAGACTCCGACCAAATGCGTAACGAACTCGGCAAAAAATGTTCACTGGGATGCTACGTGAAAGGTTGATATACGTTGTTTGTGTGTTTTTGTTCTTAGCTATAATGCATACACACACAATCAAAACTCGTTGCACATCGCGAAAAAAAGTTGTACTCAGCTGTTTGCTGTATGCTACCTGGTCATTATGTCATGGCTTATACCAATCTAGTCATTCCGTTTGTAATACCTCAAAATATTAATCTGCGATGCAATAAAAAGTCGATCTTACCATGTCTGTCCGTATGTGGAAATCAGCATAGCACTCGAACTCGTAAAGCTTTCCGCTCGAAATTTTGCAAAGATACTTCTTATTGCCGTTTGTTTCTCTTTCGAGACGAGCTCAATGATCCGAGATTTTCTTTGCAAATGGAAAAGGAAAGCCAGAGACATCAATACACACCAGCCACTAAGGGACACGTTTTGTCTTTGGTTAGAAGACTTTTCAACCATACTAGGTGTGATGGCTTCAAGGGCCCTGGTGCGTGTCAGGTGCGTGCGTGCATTTGTTGAGTAACTTACACAATACGAACCAACCTATTTTAATTTTTTCTGAAATGCAAGCGTAAGTGCTGCACGAGGTATATAACTCCACCTATACCACATTTACCACGCTCGACAGCCCTGTCTATTAGCTGTACTTTTTCCTAATGCTTGTGTTTCTGTGTAATAACAGACTTTTTTGTGTGACAATCACATTACTTCCGTGGTCGCGATGATAAAGGTCTTATGGGATAGGAAATGGACCACATCGGTTCAGATGATGGTTATAGCTCCCATATAAAGGGATCCTTCGAGCTCCATTTTTTACGTTACGCTTCTAACATTTTTGTCCAATTTATTTTTCAAGTTTTTTGCCTGTTAGGGCGAAGATAATTAAATTTCACAATTCTTGTTTGTTTCTCTTTCGAGACGAGCTCAATGATCGGAGATGCAAATGGAAAAAGTAAGCCAAAGAAAGCAATACACCCCAACCACTATGGGACGCGTTTCGTCTTTGGCTAGAAGACTTTTCAACCACATAAGGTGTGATGGCTTCAACGGCCGTGCGTGCGGATTTTTGTCTAATTTTGATGAAATTGTATATAAGACGTATGTTTATACGAGGGTTGCTATATAATTTTTTGGCATAGGCAACACAAATTTTTGCTTTGCTTGAATTTACACATTTTAATTTATAATTTACATGTTTATTATCATAAATCTTTTGATCTTGTAGCCACATGATAATGCCAATAAAATCCAGAATGTCAATTAGGAAGTGTTCAGAAATTTGGCAGCCTAGTGGGAATTTACGCCACCATTCCCATTTCCATTCCATTTTCACAACTGTCAACATGGATTACCACGACAAGAGTGCATTGAGGAGCCTAAATCTTAGTATGGTGATGAAGCACCATCCCATAGAGGTCTTAAAAAAGTGCTTTAATGAATTCAGTGGTGGCCGACTCTCGCTCAAAGTCCAACTCTGTGAAGGCCGTCCAGGAGCTGCCTATGTGCCATGGCGGAACAATTAGAGGCCATCTTGTCATCGAGCTGATCGTCGTTTTGCCAACACACACAAAGAAATTTGTGTGTATATGTGTGCGTACATGAGCAGAGAATATGCGAGAAAGAAGATAACAACAAAGTGAATGCAAACAAAAATCTGACATCTTAATATCGTCACACCTAGCCGACTGTTAACAACTGTTCGCGTGCGACCACCTCCGTTAAATCCGGCCAGAGATTATCACTTGTCTTATGTTCGTCAAGTACGAATAGAGCGCGCTCTAATCGGTACGGACATACATATGTATTGTACTTTTTTTTATAGACATGTGTCTACAGTATGTTCGATGAAATAAAAGCTCGATTTGACAAGAAAAAAAATTGCATTGTTATTCCAACATGCAATTTGTTATATTAAATTTGTCGTACGTATTACTTGATGAGTAGAACTTTCAGCTTTGCTATTTAAATGTTACATATGACAAGACTTATTGTGTAATAGCCGCTTTACAATGCAAGAATGTCATGTCATAAACACTGGTGCCCTCAAGAATATTATTTCCTACCAAATTTAAGAAAAATCGTACCAAAACCTACCAAATGTTCTACAAGCCAAAAATACGGTATGGTTTTATACCCACTACGGAAGAGTTGGTCATTTTGCGATTCCAACTTTCATACATCAAATTATACATTTTAAACCCTACAAAGTATGCATAGATGGTCGTTATATTCATAGACGATCTAGACATGTCCGTCCATCTCTTTGTTGAAATCAGTCCACAGCCTAGAGTTCAAAGATGGCCTTTATATTGATACAGCTCTCTTTATACCGATCTCCCGATAAGAAATCTTCAGTTCATAAAAGTTTAAGGTATTTTTTCCGATTTCAATAAACAACCCAAGGCGTATTTAAAAGGCGATCTCATTTGTATAACAATCACAAATCATATGGTCTAATCCGAGATTTTGTCATCAAGCTTATTTACTAAACCGACATTGTCCTCAGCACAACCGAAGAAACTTGCGCTCGTGTGTGTGTACCTATGCCCGAAAGAAAGAGAATGTGCAACAAGTAAAAGCGTGCTAAGTTCGGCCGGGCCGAATCTTATATACCCTCCACCATGGATCGCATTTGTCGAGTTCTTTTCCCGGCATCTCTTCTTAGGCAAAAAAGGATATAAGAAAAGATTTGCTCTGCTATTAGAGCGATTTCAAGATATGGTCCGGTTTGGACCACAATTAAATTATATGTTGGAGACCTGTGTAAAATGTCAGCCAATTCGAATAAGAATTGCGCCCTTTGTGAGCTCAAGAAGTAAAATAGAGAGATCGATTTATATGGGAGCTGTATCGGGCTATATACCGATTCAGACCATAATAAACACGTATGTTAATGGTCATGAGAGAATCCGTCGTACAAAATTTCAGGCAAATCGGATAATAATTGCGCCCTCTAGAGGCTCAAGAAGTCAAGACCCAAGATCGGTTTATATGACAGCTATATCAGGTTATGGACCGATTTGAACCATACTTGGCACAGTTGTTGGATATCGTAACAAAACACGTCGTGCAAAATTTCATTCCAATCGGATAAGAATTGCGCACTCTAGAGGCTCAAGAAGTCAAGACCCAAAATCGGTTTATATGGCAGCTGTATCAGGTTATGGACCGATTTGAACCATACTTGACACAGTTGTTGGATGTCATAACAAAACACGTCATGCAAAATTTCATTCCAATCGGATAAGAATTGCGCACTCTAGAGGCTCAAGAAGTCAAGACCCAAGATCGGTTTATATGGCAGCTATATCAGGTTATGAACCGATTTGAACCATACTTGGCACAGTTGTTGGATATCGTAACAAAACACGTCGTGCAAAATTTCATTCCAATTGGATAAGAATTGCGCACTCTAGAGGCTCAAGAAGTCAAGACCCAAGATCGGTTTATATGGCAGCTGTATCAGGTTATGGGCCGATTTGAACCATACTTGGCACAGTTGTTGGATGTCATAACAAAACACGTCGTGCAAAATTTCATCCCAATCGGATAAGAATTGCGCACTCTAGAGGCTCAAGAAGTCAAGACCCAAGATCGGTTTATATGGCAGCTGTATCAGGTTATGGACCGATTTGAACCATACTTGGCACAGTTGTTGGATGTCATAACAAAACACGTCGTGCAAAATTTCATCCCAATCGGATAAGAATTGCGCACTCTAGAGGCTCAAGAAGTCAAGACCCAAGATCGGTTTGTATGGCAGCTATATCAAAACATGGACCGATATGGCCCATTTACAATACCAACCGACCTACACTAATAAGAAGTATTTGTGCAAAATTTCAAGCGGCTAGCTTTACTCCTTCGGAAGTTAGCGTGCTTTCGACAGACAGACGGACGGACGGACGGACGGACGGACGGACGGACGGACGGACGGACAGACGGACGGACATGGCTAGATCGACATAAAATTTCACAACGATCAAGAATATATATACTTTATGGGGTCTCAGACGAATATTTCGAGTAGTTACAAACAGAATGACGAAATTAGTATACCCCCCATCTTATGGTGGAGGGTATAAAAAATGGAGTGGTTTGCTGTGAATGTAAACAAAGAACTGTCATCTTAATAAGGTTAAACTGGCTGGCTGTTTTTGGCAGTTTACGTGAGACCACACTTTTAAATCAGCCTTGTTACCAACTGTACCGAGTTTGGAAAATCGAAATGCGCTTTCTACCTTTATTATCCCCGTTACAATGATTTGCATGGATCCCTCAACATCTGGACTAGATCTGATCATATTTGTATGCAGTTGCCATATAGCCCCTTTTTCGGATTGAAGGCATTTAACGCACAAAAACTGCAGTTCTTACTCGAACCAGTTACAGTTGATATCCTGAAATTTAAAATAGTAATAGTATTTTACCCCTCGATATCCAGTTCACTCTTAATGAAGACATAGAAACGACAAGAGTAAAAAATAATTTGGAGTTATCTGCGGCATTTTTATACCCTCCACCATAGGACAGGGGTATACTAATTTCGTCATTATGTTTGTAACTTCTCGAATATTTGTCTAAGGTCCCATAAAGTATATATATTCTTGATCGTCATGACATTTTAAGCCGAACTAGCCATGACCGGCAGTCTGTCTCTCGAAAGCACGCTAACTTTCGAAGGAGCAAAGCTAGCCGCTTAAAATTTGGCACAAATACTTCCTATTAATGTAGGTCGGTTGGGATTGTAAATGGGCCAAATTGGTCCATCTTTTGATATAGTTGTCATATAAACCGATCTTGGATCATGACTTCTTGAGCCACTAAAGGGCACAATTCTTATCAGATTTGGATAAGAGGTATTTTATTATGACTTCCAACAACTGTGCTTAGTATGGTTGAAATCGGTCCATAACCGGATATAGCTGTCATATAAACCAATCTGGGCTCTGACTCTTGAGTTCTAGAGGGCGCAATTCTTATCCGATCTGGCTGAAATTTCGCATGACGTGTTTTGTTATGACTTTTAATAACTGTGCTAAATATGGTTCTATTCGATGCATAACCTGATATAGCTGTCATATAAACCAAACTGGGATCTTGCCTTTTTGAGCCTCCAGAGGGCGTAATTATTATCCGATTTGGCTGAAATTTTGTACAACAGCTTCTCGCATGACCTTCTCTCATACGTGTTACAATAAATATTGTCCGAATCAGTTAACCCGATACATCTCCCATACAAACCAATCTCTCTATTTTACTTCTTGAGTCCCTTAAGGTTGCAAATCTTACTCGAATTGGCTAAAATTTTTACAAAATTACTTCTACAATGGTCTCTAACATTTAAATCAGTTATGATCCGAATCGGACCATAACTTGATATTGCTCCAATATTATAGCAATTCTTTTCTTTTATCCTTTGTTTGCCTAAAAAGAGATATCGGGAAAAGAACTCGACAAATGCGTTCTATGGTGGAGGGTATATAAGATTCGGCCCGGCCGAACTTAGCACGATTTTACTTGTTTTAATAGTTAACTTTATGTTGGAAAAACCTACCAAATACTGAGGCCAGCCTATCAACCTACCAAAGGAATAACAAGTAAAAGCGTGCTAAGTTCGGCCCGGCCGAATCTTATATACCCTCCACCGTGGATCGCATTTGTCGAGCTCTTGCCACGGTATCTCTTCTTAGGCAAAAAAGGATATAAGAAAAGATTTGCTCTGGTGTTAGAACGATATCAAGATATGGTCCGGTTTAGGCCACAATTAAATTATATGTTGGAGACCTGTGTAAAATGTCAGCCAATTCGAAAAAAATTGCGCCCTTTGGGGGCTTAAGAAGTAAAATACAAAGATCGATTTATATGGGAGCTGTATCAGGCTATAAACCGATTCAGACCATAATAAACACGTATGTTGATGTTCATGAGAGGATCTGTCGTACAAAATTTCAGGCAAATCGGATAATAATTGCGACCTCTAGAGGCTCAAGAAGTCAATATCCCAGATCGGTTTATATGGCAGCTATATCAGGTTATGAACCGATTTATACCTTATTGGGCGCAGTTGTTGGATATCATAATAAAATACTTCGTGCAAAATTTCATTCCAATCGGATAAGAATTGCGCACTCTATGGCTCAAGAAGTCAAGACCCAACATCGGTTTATATGGCAGCTATATCAAAACATGGACCGATATGGCCCATTTACAATACCAACCGACCTACACTAATAAGAAGGATTTGTGCAAAATTTCAAGCGGCTAGCCTTACTCCTTCGGAAATTAGCGTGCTTTCGACTGACAGACGGACGGACGGATAGACGGACGGACAGACGGACGGACATGGCTAGATCGACATAAAATGTCGCGACGATCAAGAATATATATACTTTATGGGGTCTCAGACGAATATTTCGAGTAGTTACAAACAGAATGACGAAATTAGTATACCCCCCATCCTATGGTGAAGGGTATAAAAATCTACCAATCTTGGTTGGAACCTACCAAAAACGACAACACTGGTAACAAACCGTAAGATAGAGGTATCCTTGGGCATTTCCTCCACCAGCACACATTCCATATTGCATGAATTCATTGCCGTAAAAAAGGTTTGTTCCGTTAGATTCTGCACAATTTGACAAATTGTGCTCAAAAAAGGCTCGTGTCGATAAGAGGGAAGAAATTTTTAAAAAATACGATAGCGGTGCTTTAAAAAAAGTTTATAAGACGTCACAGATGTTGAATCGTGGATCTATGCGCATGACTGATTGGGTCTTGCAAGTCGAGCCAAATTCAACAAAAGTCGTTCGTGGAAGAAGAACTTCGAAGCAAATGGTCGCCTGTTTCTTCGGCAAAACAGGCCATGTGGTGACAGCTTGACAGCAACGTAGGAGGTCAATTCTGAGTGGAACATCACAATTTGATTACCTGAAGTTTTGGGAGAAACCATGCGGGCTCACACAAATCGGCCTAAATCAATGTCTTTTCACCGGTCAAAACGTCGAATTTATGGGTTGAAAAGGTGTTTCCATAGGAAAATTTTAATTAAGCCTGGCTGAATAAGTTTTTCGATAGAAAAACGTGAACCCAGTCTCGCTGAATTACGTACCGCGCTTCATACTTACACTTTGAAAAACGCAGGTCTCAAAAACTTCCGTCGCATGTTGTGCACCAGTAAAATGTACCAAGCTACCAGCAATAAGCGTTGGTATAAAAACAAATGTGTATGGGCCAAACTGACCTCTCAAATTTCTAAAATAAAATAAATATTCCTAAAAGCCATCATCAAGAGTCATAATTTCAAACATACTCACTTGAATAGGCATACCAAACAGCTGATGGTGTATCCCAACATGGAGCCTAGAAAAGAACTTTCTACATAGTATTCCAAGGCAAAACGAAGCTTCTCTTTATCTAATTTAGTCGCTTTTGTAAGAAGAGGTAGCTATATTTGAGATTATTTTCAATTTATATTTCTTTGAATTTATTTTAAATTTTTTACCAGACATATAGGCGCAAAATATTTGAGGTTTGATGCTAAAATCAATGGAAGAATTTTTACACAATTTTCCAGACAGCTTCCCCTATGTAATGAAATATCTGCACAAGACTTTGTTTTGATGTGCTCTTCGAAAAATTTACTAAATGTCACCATTATGCAATTTAAAGGGAATAATTTCTGTATTGCCGCTTGTTTAAATGTTCTTTAATGACTGATTGATTGTCATGTTATTGTGTAGAATGAGGTGAGCTCATTGGAAAATGGTATTTGGAATTACTGGAATTAGACTTCGCCATTGACCTGTTTAAAAGTAAAGTACAAATTGTACTCCGTTCTTGATACAAAAAAAACCTCTTGATTATTTTCCCCTTATTTACTTAATACATACATTTTGTGTTCATCGATACATACATTAAATGTGGACAAACCTCGAAGCGCAGGAATTTTAATTAACAATTATACATATTTTTTACAAAAATGTGTTGGGATTGTATTCGTAGTGTAATGTATATTTGAATTTATTATTTGAAAAATCCATTTGGTTACTTTTCGAATTGCAAACTGTCACAAAATTATAAAGGTCTGGTTATGCACTCGTAAATGTACCGTTAATGTAGAATAAATGTATCGGTTAAACGTAGCATTTGACATTACAAACAAAACTATTTTTTTAACAAAAACGACTAGAGTCTACGTCGGAAACTTCAGGCATACCTAAAGGGCAAGTCGGAAGAGACGGCCCTACACGAAGTGGTTCGAGAAGGAGTACGCGATGACGGCTTCTGAATATTAAGAGGGTATTTAACAACGAGGAGATTGGTCGACAGTCACCTCGCTGAATCGCAGGTGGTCAAACTGAGACTCTTCCTGTGGACGGATTGCCTGCTATGTGACAGGGCTAACAACGCTGACTTTGGAGTTAGTGTGGCCAGAAGGCGGTTTATAGGGGAAAGGGATGTATTTGGGATTCACTTTCTCGGGAGGGAGGAATGGGGAGCGAATCCTGTGTTTGAAAAGAATGATACTTCGGACTTTACACATTTTTTTTTCACGTAACAAACACGCAGGGGATATCCCCTATATATGCAGTGCATTGCGTTGGCATTTGGGAAATTGGGAGTAGTGTTTATTGATATTAGTCTTAAATTTCTGAACGTCAATGTCGGTGGGAAAGACATTAGCCGGAAGTCGATTCCACATACGAATGGTTCGGGCGAAAAATAAATTATCTCGGTAATGAATGGTTCGGTCGACTGGCCAATCAATTACAAACGGGTGTGAGTTACTGGCAAGTCTTGTATTCCTGGTGAACATCCTAACGTCAGGAATAAGATGACGAATATCCCTGGAACACACGTCATGAAAATAATGGTAGAGCAATACAACGCTACCCACATTCGGACGATGTTCAAGAGAAGCAATAGAGTTGGATACCCTACTGTCCCCAATCAACAACATCGCTCTCCGTTGAACCAGGTCAAGTAGCTCCAAGGATGATTTTGGAGCTCCTGCCCATATATGAGAATCATATTCTATCCTCGGCTTGATATAGGTAGCAAGATATTGAGAAGATCAAAAGAGGTGAAATATTTCTTGCACCGCTTAAGAAAGCCTAAACACTTGAATGCTTCTTTCGACACTTCGAATACGTGTTTTGACCATCGGACATCACATAGTATCTTCATGCCCAGAACATCAAGAGTATCGGACTGTTCAATATCTATACCGTCGATAGATATCGACGATTGAAGTGGATCAGTGAATCGCTTGTGAGACAAGAAACGGCACTGCGTCTTCTGTGCGTTAAAGTCTATTCTGTTCATTCTACCCCACTCGGAAATGGCCAACAAATCCTGGGAGGGCGTCTTATCCATAATGCGCTTCCTGTCCATAATTTCTTGAGGACTTGGCCTATGGTCGAATGAATATGAATGACACAGGCTACTGTCATCGGCAAATGAGTAGACAGGATTCGAAGTCTGACCCAATAGATCGTCAATGAAAATAAGAAAAAGGGAAGGGGGAAAAACAGAGCCATACTCATCTGATGAGAACCCATCTACAATAACTCGTATGGTGCGATCTCTGAGAAAGCTCGATATAAATCGAACGAAGTTATTACCGACTCCAAAAGCGACAAGCTTTGATAAAAGTGCACCGTGCCAGACCCTATAAAATGTATTGGAGATATTCAGAGCCACGACTTTACTCTCACCAAACTGGTGGATAGAACGACTCCATCGTTTCGACAAAAATACCATTAGGTCTCCCGTAGAGCGTTTTCTGCGGAACCCATACTGTCTGTCGCTAAGAAGGCCATTGGAATCTAAGTATCTGACAAGATGATGGTTAACCATACTCTCCATAACCTTGGAGAGCGCGAAGCATATCGCAACTGGCCGGTTATTCACAGGGTTGTTCACCCCACCATTTTGGGGATGGGCTGACCGTTCGCAAACTTCCCAGGCGCTGGGAACACTCCCGCACGGTAGGCAAGGTTGAAAAGGTTGCGTAGCGGACGAACAAGTGTTGATATACCATCCGGGCCAGGAGATTTATTAACGTCGAGATCCGCAAGGGCCCTTTTAACTGCACGTGTTCGAAAGAATATATGAGGCATCGAACTAGGTACACTATCAATCACGGGGAGTGGTTTATTGCTAAACGGCAAGCGAAAGCAGAATAGAATACCAAGCCTTAGTTGATGTTTTATGATACTCACACAAACACAGTTTGGTCTTTTCAACATTGTTAGTATGCTCATCAGTTACCTATAGAATTGAGATTGTAGGAGTGCGACATACGGATCAATCACGGTTGACACATTTACGGATTCTTCAGCATTTTGCCGTTATTAAGCTTCAAACATAGATTTTTCAAAAACTAAGGTTGCAGATATATTAATTGCGCTACTGAATCGAAATATACATTTCCGAGGTTACACTTCTTCGGTGGAGCTTTTCATTCATTCTGACAAGATGACCTAGCCAACACTACCGTTGTATTTTGTAGCGTTTAGCTATGCTAACGTCGTCATACAACTTATATAGTTCGTCCATCAATACAAACTGGTCCATAAATTTGACGAAGAATCTTTCTCTCAAGCACTGCGTAGTCTGCATTCACAAGCAGTATTGCCGTTTTAAGTAGGAAATTCAGCGGTTCATACAACTCATTGTAACGGCGAAAATAGGTAGTAAAAACGTATTTTAGGGTTCAAACACTTAAATCAGTAGATCGCTAAATTGGGGCAAAAATACGACTTTACGAACTCAAGAATTCTTATCCGAAGATATATATATATATATAAAGGGTGCTGTATCGAGATATAGGCCATCTTTGAAATTAAGCCTGTAGAGTGATTTCAACAAACATCAAGACGGACAGAAATGTCTCGATCCTATATGGATAACGATGATATAGTACTTTGTAGCGTTGAAGAATAGAATGGCAAAATGACCGTCCTTCGGTATAACACACCGCATTTTTGGCTTCCAGACATTTGGTAGGTTTTGGTTGGGTTGCGTAGGATTTTTCTTAAATTTTGGTAGGAAATAATTTTCTTGAGTGGCAACACTGTCCACAAATACCCATGCCTCGGAGCCATATAACAACACGGATAGTATCAGTGTCTTGTATACCGTAATTTTCGTCTGTCGAGAGGTGGCCTTGTTTCTTAACTACTTGCTTAATCCAAAGTAGCATCTGTTTGCCAATATTATTCTTCGCTTTATTTCAAATCATTCGTTTTGCTTTCGGTGGTGCCGAGGCATATTAAGTTGCTGACTATCTCAAAGTTGTGGTTCCCAATTTTCCCCATTTTCTTTATTTGCTCGCGAGTTAATACCATTTAGTTTGTCTTATTTCTATTCATGCCCTACCCACTTTAATTCTTTCTCTTTCGATTCTTTCAAAGGCTGGAGTTACCTCTTCCAGTGACCGACCCATGATTTCGATGTGGTCGGCATAGGCTAGTAGCATATGTTTTCTTATCTACTTTTCGTAGAATTTTCTCCAGCAGGATATTAAAGTGATCACACGATAAGCCGTCTCGTTGTCTGAAACCTCGTTTGGTATTGAATAGTTCAGAGAGATTCTTTTCTATTCCTACTGAGAAACGTGTTTCAGCGGCAAAACTATATTTTACGGGGTAGTTCGCAAAAGATTTTTTGGTCCCTAGGGGATCCGTGGACCCCCTAGGGACCAAAAACCCTCTCTTGAGGGGAAGTAGTCCAACCTAGGTAATATGGACATCAAATGAAAGGTATTGATTTGTAGAGTGCAAAAATGCAAGCAGATGTACAAAATTTTTGACCCGGGAAGGACCTATGGGGTCTTGTAAAATTTATGAAATTGTTATTGCAATCGTTTTCGTTACCCATGGATTATAGTAAAATTTGTTATTATTATAGTGAGTACCCTTCCATCTCACGGAACTGGCTATTTTGTGATGAGTTGCCACTTCTCACTGGTTTGGAGATACCAATTTTGGAAAATTTATTCCGAAACATTACTTTGGGGATCAATATTTTCCAAATTTAAGGCCTCAAAATCATTGGAAACCGGACCTGTATTGAATTCTTCTTCTTCATCTACTTCTGGAGGAGGGTGTAAGGGATCACATAACTTCCCGACTATTCGACAAAATTCTATAAAAGGATCCTGGGCATTGCACTTTTTCATAAACTTGAATTTTACCAAATAACCACCCATATATTCCTTCCTCCAGCGGGGTTAGATTTTTTGGCGTGAGCCCAAGATCCCTCTATGGAATTTGTGTAGGCTCCAGTCTCTGGGTCTTTGAAGGTTAACGAGTGATTAACCGTTAAATGTTTGTATCCATTTGTGTCCAAAGAAAGGTATGACTTCCAGCAATCATTAATAATAGTGGTTCCTGGAAGGATACATTTCTTGATGATTGGGATGAGAGTGTCTGCAACCCTTTTATCGACGGGGACCATAAAACCTTTTCCGGTTTTTCTATCGAAACCTCCAAAAACCCAAATACCCTCTACACGCTTCCCCATGTGGTATTTTCGTTTGCCGATTTCGACATTACAACCGGGACCACCAAGGGGTACATTAAACATGACCAAGTCATCTAAGCAGACTTCTCTGCAAAAGCTGGACCAATTCACGAGGGTATGGTCAGCGGAAATATCCATAAATTTGCCAATGGTAGAAGTGATTATGCTATGTACCCAATATTTTATGAATTGGCCAATTTGGGAGAAACTCATATGGGATTTATCAAAAAATCTTTGCTTCCTAATGTAGTTTTCATTGTCCTACTGAAGGGACATAGGTTTTGGGTGGTTATTTGGGCAAAACATACCTTCTTTTTTGGGAACTAATGCCAAATTCATTTATTTGTCTATCAAGACATCGTTCATCTCCCAAATGCATCATTCATCTCCCAAATGCATCGTTCATCTCCCAAAGTTGCAATATATTGTATATTCCAATATTCATTTGTCATATTAAATTTTTCGAACGTATCGTATGATGTGTACAACACACACAAAGTTGCTATTTTTAGAATTAAGTACGTTCATTTTGTTCTTTTTAGTGTGAAAAATTTCCGAAAATCATTCTTTCGGTGGTTTGATAAGGTTACCATATTTGATTTTTTTGGCTTTCTTTGGCTAAAATGTTGCTTTAATAATTTTGTAGTATTTTTTTTTATTTTCACTCTTATAAGTTAAAAAAGCACAACTTTCCAAAAGCCTTTGTCAGCATCTTCCATTTTTATTCAAATATTGTGTTTCTAATTGCAGACCAAAAGCACAACACATTCTTGCACAAACCTTTTTATTTCGTACAGATTGATGAGTTGGTTGTTGTGAAAGAAATATTTATTTTTCTTTTGAGTATATTTGTTTACAATATATTTAAAAAGTACTTTCTTATTTATTTATTTATCCACAAACACTTCATTTTCTCTAGGTAATTACATGTGAGCAACAACACTAACTCTAACAAACACTCAGTTACAATTAGAAGTTTGGCGATCGCGTTTATTTTGCGTAAGAAAATGACTTGTTGCACAGCGACTGTGGTTGTGCTCTCAATGGACATCCCGAAATATAAATTTTCCCTAGATGAAAAAACAAGTTATGACGAAACGAACACATTTCGGCAAATTTTTCCGTTTGTTTTTTATATGGAGTTTCAACGCGAAAACCGAATATATTGGGTTGCCCAAAAAGAAATTGCGGATTTTTCATATAGTCGGCGTTGGCAAATTTGTTCACAGCTTGTGACTCTGTAATTGCATTCTTTCTTCTGTCAGTTCTCAGCTGTTACTTTTAGCTTGCTTTAGAAAAAAGTTTTATTAAAAATGCATTTACTTTCTTTTAAAAAATCCGCAATTACTTTTTGGGCAACCCAATAGTACCGGCCTTTAGATATGACATGTCTGATCGTTTAAAGGCAGCTTAATAGGCACATTTTGAAATCCTCAATGTTCATGGGGCCTTTACACTTTTTAGCGGCAAGTAAGGTAACGTAACCTTCTCGTTTTAAGTGCTCTCTGTATAATGGCTTTTAGATAATCAATCGACTTTTTAGAAATATACCCTTTAAAAAATTTATTTTCCATTTTTTTTTATCTTATAAATAACAAAACCTATATCATATAGTTTATGTACATTTGCCTTACTTAAATAATATCACTTGAATTAGAGTCGATTTTGTCCATAATTTAGGTATATGAGATGATCCTTTTACTTTGCCGCCAGCTTTTGTCTTAACAAATCCATTTGCCTTCTGATAGTAACAGGACTGAAAGTAAATAGAAATTATAGTAGTTATATCTAATAAAACATATAAGTTATATAAAATGACATAGAAACAAGTTATTGACTAAATGTTAGAAAAAAAAAATTGAACTTTTAAATTTGAACATTAACATGTACACAGGCTGAAAGCTTGGTTAGGCAAAATTTTAAATATCCTGCAACAAGGTAGTATACAATAATTGAAATCCACATGCAAAATTTTTAGTGGCTCCAGAAGTAAAATCCGGAGATTGGTATATTGGGAGCTTTAGCTTGCCATGATTTGGCTCATTTGCAATACCAACCGACCTCTAAGCCCATTACGTTGAGGTGTTACAAACAGAATGACTTATAATATGAACATGGATTATATCAAACATAAAATAAATACATAAAAACATAAAATAAATCATCGGAAGGATAATTTAGTTTCGGAACATCCTTATCCTTTGTGAATTGTGTTAACGGAACATGCGACAGTATTTTTATTCACCAACATTTGATTTAATAATTGTTCATACTTTAATAGCTTAACCAGAATTATAAATTTCGATTTTTATAGGTAGCTTCTACTTTTTGTTTGACTAATTCTATTTGTCTTCTTCCTGTAAGTGGACTAAAATGACATGGAAATGTTATTAAAATTGTATAGCAAAAGGTACACATCAAAATATTGTTCATAAAATTAAAAATAATAATAAACAAAATATGACGAAATCAAACTACTATATAAAATTACAAATAAACTCTTTTTAAATTAGTTGAAATTTGTTTATATCAGCTGGATCGAACTTTGTATAGTAAGTGGGTCATTTCTGAACGGATAGAGATTTGGAATGGGTATATTGATATATGTACAGGGTAGTCTGCGCGAAGAAGTTACGCAATTCACTCTGGTATAACTGTCAAACTATTAAAAACAGTCGCAGCACAAAGTTTTTTCACGGAAGCCTTACGAGAAAAACACGACAAAATATAGAGGAAAAAAAACTGAAAGTTACTATACGCCTTTTGCTTCTACAGCAGAATGTTCGCTAGGAAGTGGGAATGGCCAAACAATTAAAGGTGATCACGTTTGTACAACAACCAAAAATCATATGGTCCAATCTGCCATCTTGTCTTTAAGCTGATCTACGTTTTGCCAACACACACAAAGTAATTTATGTGCGTGGGTGTATACGTGTACGTACATGAGCAGAGAATATGCGAGAAAGAATAGAGAATGCAAATAAAAATCGTCATCTAAATACCGTCAAAACGGGCCGGCTGTTAACAGCTGTTCGCGTTAGATCACCTTTTTAAATCCGTCGTGGGATGTGGGGAGCTAACCATAAGCGTAGAAAGGACTCCCGAGGGAGGGGGTGGGGCTAAGCACCCCCCAGAGAATTTGACATAGCTTATGGAGTTCACCCAAAGACGATTTATTGGATGTACACGAACATTGTGAGACCAGTGCTGATATGGTATGTTTTTGACTAGGGCGTTTGAGTTGCTTTTTCTAGGGAGTTTGAGTTGTTTCAAACACTGGCCTGCGTTGGAATCACGTTCTGCAATGGGAACTGTGCCATCAATGTTCTTACGCTCTGCCTGCCTGCCGGCATGTTCATGGGAGGATATGGGAGGTTAGGTTTTCATTCCTCCCGATACAATGACGAAGATTTCAAATTACTTGGTACCGAGACCGATTAGAAATGGTATCTTAATGATTCGACTCCCTGATTGAGGAGGATGCTGTATTTATTAATGGCTCGGGATGGGTAAGTGATCTACCCCCATGCACTCGGTATCGGAATGTTTTAAGATTGTCAAACTAATAAACGACCTTTCAGGCAGAGGTCTATGCCATTATTATAGCCGTAGGTTAAATCCTGGGAAGGGATGTACCGCATTTAAACTCAGGATGGAGGCTCTCAAGGCATTAGATTGGAGGATAGTAAGGTCGAAGTGCATGGTGGGATATTTAGAATCCTTTGAAATAGCTCTGATTTGACTCCCCAGGCAAGTTAACATTTCGGTAAATATGAAGGTGAATGAAAAGGTGAGCAAGGACCCGTCCCAAACAAACGAAACAGACGCCGGTCTTGCAAACATATTACTTGTCGAGCTATGTCGAGTTCTCGAGCCATCGAATGAAGTAGGGCGAAGGAGTTGTACAATAGATTTTTGATATTAGGCCGTTGGAAACCTTTTCATGATTCAAAACAACCTGTCTTGATAAGCCGATCAAACATATGCTTTTGTCCGGTTCTCCGGACATGGACGAGCTTGATTGTATTGAATGTATTTCTGAGAGGTCTCCCCAAATATGTAGACATGATAGGATGGTTCTGACTGGGGACGCTATGAGATCCAACAAGGGGTCACACTGGTTGGCAAACACCCAGTACACATTTTGTAACCCACATCTCCTTTTCGGCGAGTGTACATTAGGGTGGATTCTAAGACAAATTCTAAGACCATATAGATGTGAATAAATAAACAATTAAAAAAATAATTGAAAGTTTCAAAAAAATTCTTATTTTTTTTTGAAAAATTTCAATCGTTTTTTAATTGAATATGCAATTTTTTTAATTGAAAATGTTTTCAATCACTTTTTCCAAAACGGAGACTGATATTTTGATCTCACAGAAAAATATATCGAAAAAAAGTTCAATTAAAAATTTTGTTGAAAATAAATCGTTTCCAATAAAAAAAATTAATCGATTTAACCTATTTTTTAATTGAATATTAATTTTTTTAAATTATATTGAAAATTTCGTAATTTTCAAAAAATTAATTGATTCAATAACTTTTTAATTTTTTATTAATAAAAAAAATTTCAATAGAAGATGTGCCTGAAAATTAAATCTTCATCATTAGAAAATTAATTGTTTCAATTATTATTTAAAATGAACCGATAATTTTTTGAATAACAAATTGATATTACACCCTATATACCTTCTTTTATGATTGCTGCGTTTAATATTAAAACTATATAGCGCAAATCACGATTAAGCGGTTATTATTATCTGCTTGTAATCAATAACAATTCATGGCAACTTTGCACTGAAATTTTATCCAGAACATTTGACTGCAAATATCTGCAATATAGCCTTTAATAGATTTTACTGAACCAGCTGTTACATGGTGATTTGATTGAAAATTTCAACAATTTTTTTTTATTGGATAAATAACAAAATTGATTGAAAATTTCAAAAAACTAAATTATTATTATCTTATTTAAATTTAAATCGTTTTTTTTAATTGAATATGCAATTTTTTTAATTGAAAATGTTTTCAATTACTTTTTCAAAAAAGGTGATTGGTATTTTGATGTTCATGATTTAAGCAGTTTCAGTTAAATAAATCATTGGATTAATTAATTTCGTAGTTGAAATTTTATTATTTTAATTTTTTTCTGTCTAAGATTAAATGTAGCTTCCGGTTTTTACTGACAAACTCAAAATTTTATTTATATTGGACAAAAAACGAAATTTTGCCGTTAACGTCTGGGAGCTCAATTTTGACTATGAACCCTGACCGACCCGGATGTACATAAATGCCGGTGTGTAAAAAGTGCGTTGGTTCAGGGTTACGAACTTATGGATCTACTACACTGGAAAAATGTATGTCTTAAATTTAAAGATTTGTTGAACAAAAATATGCCCGATTTTCCAAGTTTTTGAAGAAGAAGTTTTTTTGGTGAAATATTTTTCATTTAAGTCATTTTTATCTTAAATAGTAGTCCCGTAGTGAAGAGGTAAACATGTTCACCAATGATGCTGAACGCGTGGGTTCGAATTCTGGTGAGAACACAACGTTAAAACTTCTCCCCAAAGAGGTGTCGTACGGTACGCGGTACGCCGTTCGGACTCGGCTATAAAAAGGAGGTCCTTCATCGTTGAGCTTAAAACTTAAATCGGACAGCACTCCTTTTATAAAGGAGAAAAGGAAGGCCAAAATATCGTTGAAGGTTTCAATGTTGTCTTTGGGAAAAGGACGACAACTTTCTAGACTCAAAAAGTTGTTTATTCATAAATGAACGAAAATATGTACTTACTATTTGTTGGTAATGGCATTTGTAATGGCCGAACCTAATATACTTGAATATTCTGGCTTTAAGCAATCTATGTGCACCAAATGGGCCACGCCAAAGGGGAACAAAATTCGACCAATGGGGGCATGCAGGAGTCTGCGAAGGAAAGTATTTTTGGTATTTGCATTTTCGATTTGTATGATGCTCCAGAGGGTACGTATGGCATGTACCACAGCAAAGGCGAATAATTGCTTTTGTGGATAGAAAGTGTAGCAGACACCAGCCAAAAATGAGGATAAAAGATGATTTAGAGAATTGCAACCGGGTATATATTTATTAAGGAAACAATGGGTAAACTGCAAGAAAAAGAGAAAGTATGAAAACAAAAAACTTTAATTCTTCGCTATTTTTAATTGCTATTGGGTTGCCCAAAAAGTAATTGCGGATTTTTTTAAATAAAGTAAATGCATTTTTAATAAAACTTAGAATGAACTTTAATCAAATATACTTTTTTTCTAAAGCAAGCTAAAAGTAACAGCTGAAAACTGACAGAATAAAGAATGCAATTACAGAGTCACAAGCTGTGAAAAAATTTGTCAACGCCGACTATATGAAAAATCCGCAATTACTTTTTGGGCAACCCAATACTTTATCTATTGACTCACCCGGTATACGCCAACGTTGACTGTGAACAAGGCCAGCGAGCGAATTTGAAAGTTCTTTATCAAATCCAATCGCTTTGATTGACTCGATTGTTTAGCACTCACTGTGCTTATCACTGACTTGAGTATGTCTAACGTTAGTCCCAATAAAAAATATTTCTTCACTCCTTGATAAAGGTATTGTTGGCAGCCCATATTTGGATGCATCTGACATTTGCAATTCTCTTGATTTTCAATTTCCTTTGGTTGTGGGTTAGATTCTAAAATCCAAAATTCCTTAGTATTGTATAGCAGTTTTCCTTGCAGTATGATTGCACTGCTGATCATAAAGATGTAGGTTTGCAATATTTTTGAATCAAATATTAGGCGACTTATCAGGAATTTTTTCATTAGCAAAAATGTTTCAATGTTCTAAAAAAAGAAAACCATAACAAGAAAAGATTTGATTAGAAATTATATGATTTAAAAATATTAAATAAGTCATAAAATTTGGCCGGGTCACACTTTTGTTTGCCAATAAACTTGGCTCTTTTAACGGCAAAAATAGAATGAATGTTTTAAAATAAAATAAAATAAAATAAAATAAAATAAAATAAAGTAAAATAAAATAAATTAAATTAAATTAAATTAAATTAAATTAAATTAAATTAAATTAAATTAAATTAAATTAAATTAAATTAAATTAAATTAAATTAAATTAAATTAAATTAAATTAAATTAAATTAAATTAAATTAAATTAAATTAAATTAAATTAAATTAAATTAAATTAAATTAAATCAAATTAAATTAAATTAAATTAAATTAAATTAAATTAAATTAAATTAAATTAAATTAAATTAAATTAAATTAAATTAAATTAAATTAAATTAAATTAAATTAAATTAAATTAAATTAAATTAAATTAAATTAAATTAAATTAAATTAAATTAAATTAAATTAAATTAAATTAAATTAAATTAAATTAAATTAAATTAAATTAAATTAAATTAAATTAAATTAAATTAAATTAAATTAAATTAAATTAAATTAAATTAAATTAAATTAAATTAAATTAAATTAAATTAAATTAAATTAAATTAAATTAAATTAAATTAAATTAAATTAAATTAAATTAAATTAAATTAAATTAAATTAAATTAAATTAAATTAAATTAAATTAAATTAAATTAAATTAAATTAAATTAAATTAAATTAAATTAAATTAAATTAAATTAAATTAAATTAAATTAAATTAAATTAAATTAAATTAAATTAAATTAAATTAAATTAAATTAAATTAAATTAAATTAAATTAAATTAAATTAAATTAAATTAAATTAAATTAAATTAAATTAAATTAAATTAAATTAAATTAAATTAAATTAAATTAAATTAAATTAAATTAAATTAAATTAAATTAAATTAAATTAAATTAAATTAAATTAAATTAAATTAAATTAAATTAAATTAAATTAAATTAAATTAAATTAAATTAAATTAAATTAAATTAAATTAAATTAAATTAAATTAAATTAAATTAAATTAAATTAAATTAAATTAAATTAAATTAAATTAAATTAAATTAAATTAAATTAAATTAAATTAAATTAAATTAAATTAAATTAAATTAAATTAAATTAAATTAAATTAAATTAAATTAAATTAAATTAAATTAAATTAAATTAAATTAAATTAAATTAAATTAAATTAAATTAAATTAAATTAAATTAAATTAAATTAAATTAAATTAAATTAAATTAAATTAAATTAAATTAAATTAAATTAAATTAAATTAAATTAAATTAAATTAAATTAAATTAAATTAAATTAAATTAAATTAAATTAAATTAAATTAAATTAAATTAAATTAAATTAAATTAAATTAAATTAAATTAAATTAAATTAAATTAAATTAAATTAAATTAAATTAAATTAAATTAAATTAAATTAAATTAAATTAAATTAAATTAAATTAAATTAAATTAAATTAAATTAAATTAAATTAAATTAAATTAAATTAAATTAAATTAAATTAAATTAAATTAAATTAAATTAAATTAAATTAAATTAAATTAAATTAAATTAAATTAAATTAAATTAAATTAAATTAAATTAAATTAAATTAAATTAAATTAAATTAAATTAAATTAAATTAAATTAAATTAAATTAAATTAAATTAAATTAAATTAAATTAAATTAAATTAAATTAAATTAAATTAAATTAAATTAAATTAAATTAAATTAAATTAAATTAAATTAAATTAAATTAAATTAAATTAAATTAAATTAAATTAAATTAAATTAAATTAAATTAAATTAAATTAAATTAAATTAAATTAAATTAAATTAAATTAAATTAAATTAAATTAAATTAAATTAAATTAAATTAAATTAATTTAAATTAAATTAAATTAAATTAAATTAAATTAAATTAAATTAAATTAAATTAAATTAAATTAAATTAAATTAAATTAAATTAAATTAAATTAAATTAATTTAAATTAAATTAAATTAAATTAAATTAAATTAAATTAAATTAAATTAAATTAAATTAAATTAAATTAAATTAAATTAAATTAAATTAAATTAAATTAAATTAAATTAAATTAAATTAAATTAAATTAAATTAAATTAAATTAAATTAAATTAAATTAAATTAAATTAAATTAAATTAAATTAAATTAAATTAAATTAAATTAAATTAAATTAAATTAAATTAAATTAAATTAAATTAAATTAAATTAAATTAAATTAAATTAAATTAAATTAAATTAAATTAAATTAAATTAAATTAAATTAAATTAAATTAAATTAAATTAAATTAAATTAAATTAAATTAAATTAAATTAAATTAAATTAAATTAAATTAAATTAAATTAAATTAAATTAAATTAAATTAAATTAAATTAAATTAAATTAAATTAAATTAAATTAAATTAAATTAAATTAAATTAAATTAAATTAAATTAAATTAAATTAAATTAAATTAAATTAAATTAAATTAAATTAAATTAAATTAAATTAAATTAAATTAAATTAAATTAAATTAAATTAAATTAAATTAAATTAAATTAAATTAAATTAAATTAAATTAAATTAAATTAAATTAAATTAAATTAAATTAAATTAAATTAAATTAAATTAAATTAAATTAAATTAAATTAAATTAAATTAAATTAAATTAAATTAAATTAAATTAAATTAAATTAAATTAAATAAAGTAAAATTAAATTAAATAATATTAAATAAAATGAAATAATATAAATTTTAAATAAAATAATATTCAAAAGCGTGCTTACCATAGGATAATTTCGTTATCGGTTTGTAACACTTCGAAATATGCGTCTAAGACCCCACAAAGTGTATATATTCTTGATAGTCATGACATTTTAAGTCGACCTAGCCATGTCCGCCCGTCTGCCCCTCCGTCCGTCTGTCTGTTGAAAGCACGCTAACTTTCGCAGCAGTAAAGCTAGGCGCTTGAAATTTCGCACAAATAGTTTTTATTAGTGTAGGTCGGTTGGGATTGTAAATGGGCCAAATCGGTCCATGTTTTGATATAGCTCCCATATAAACCGATCTTGGGTCTTGACTTCTTCAGCCTCTAGAGGGCGCAATTCTCGTTCGATTCAATTGAAATTTTGCACGTGATGTTTTGGTATCACTTCTAATAACTATTGTCAAAATCGGTGCATAACCTGTTATAGCTGCCATATAAACCGATCATGGGTCTTGACTTCCTCAGATTTTAGAGGGCGTAATTCTTATGCGATGTCATGACTCTCAACAACTGTGCTAAGTATGGTTCAAATCGGTTCATAACCTGGTATAGCTGCCATATAAACCGATCTTGGATCCTGACTTCTTGAGCCGCTAGACGGCGCAACTCTCGTCCTATTGGTCTGAAATTTTGCATGAAGTGTTTTGGTATCACTTCTAATAACTATGCTAAGTATGGTTTAAATCGGTTCTTAACCTGATATAGCTGCCACATAAACCGATTTGGGATCTTGACTTCTTCAGCTTTTGGAGAGCGTAATTCTTATACGATTTGGCTGTAATTTTGCACATGATGTTTTGGTATCACTTCCAACAACGGTGCTAAGGTTCAAATCAGTTCGTAACCTGGTATAGCTACCATATAAGCCTCTAGAGGGCGCAATTCGTATCAGATTTGCCAGAAACTTTGTACAAACTCTCATGACCTTCAAATATGTGCCCAATATGGTCCGAATCGATCATATAAACCGATCTCCCCTTTTTGCTTCTTGAGCCCTACTAGGCGTAATTCTTATCTGAATGGACTGAAATATCACACAATGACTTCTACAATGTTCAGCATTCAATTCATTTATGGTCCGAATCGGACTATAATTTGATATAGCTCCAATAGCATAACAGTTTTATTTATTATTCTTTGTTTGCCTAAAAAAAGATGCCGCGCAAAGAACTCGACAAATGCTACCCATTATGGAAGGTATATAAGATTCGGTCCGGCCGAACTTAGCACGCTCTTACTTGTTTTGTTTAGGATTGTGAAGAGTTCAAATCGAACCATGAACTGAACTCATATGATCACATTGGTCTGCATTGAAAATGTATCTGTGCTAAATTTTATGTCTTTATTGTTCTATGGGTTAAGGTTCGTACCGCTCGCAAGAGTATTCTGTACCATCATTGAGTCAATACGGGACACACACATAAAATTACCTTACTTTCGACGGTCACAAGGATGTATGTATATAGTACATTGGTCTAAAGTAGATATTTCGATGAGTCACAAACATAATGACGAAGTAGGTCTTTCTCCTAACCTATGGTGGAGTGTATACCAACTTCTCCATTACATTTGAAATTAATCGAAATTTTTATTTGAAACCATGTCTGTACGTCATCATGTCGAAAGCATGTACAATTTCTGTAGTTCTGTTCTGTATAAACTTAAAAACCTCTATCGGTCGTGCGCAAGCTATCTTTCCAACAAGTAAAACCACTAATAGCCACTTGAAATTATGGACGAACAATTCTTATTGATAAGATCGGTTGGGATTGTAAAGAATCATCATAAACAAGAAGTATCGGTGCAATTTCTAAAGTGGATTTCTTTATTTGTTATACCGCTAAATCGGCTTCGACAGACTGATAGCCATGGCTAGATCGAATTAGTTATCGTTACCTAGGATCACTCATCAATATTTCGAGTAATTACCAGCGAGATAAGTATGTCCCATCGTATGGTTATTAAAACAGAAACGTAATAAATCATTTTGTGAAACATTGTTCTAATCATATTGACACAATTATTTTAATTTACAATTCGATTTGTTTTGAATTTTTTTTTTCAACGCTTCCGTATGAACGAACCATGTCATGAAAGTTCTTTGAACTAGGGTCTGTTTAGCAACTTGCTGTTTAACAATTTAAACAAATTTTGCATTTACATTCTTACAACGTTGTTAAATTATGCACTTTGCAGATATATGTATGTTTATTAGAGTGTCCGAAAAAACAAAAAGCATTTTATTGAAACCTATACAACGTACACCAAGTTCAATTATTTGGTTGTAGTGATTGTTGCTTGAAAACTGTAAGGGCAATTATAACCAAATCTGACGCGATTTGGGTGAAAATAAGCAGGGACTTTAGATGGGTATAAAACAATCCATACCAAATTACGTGCAAATCGGTTGAAAATTTTAGTGACTAGGTCCTTATAAGTGTGAATCAGGCGAACTATTTATATGGGAGCTATATCTAAATCTGAACCTATTTGGCCAAAATTCATGGCGCTTGTCCTAAAAAAGTGATATGCATGTGGAAAGTTTTTTGATGATAGCGTATTAAATGCAATCTCCGCCTTGATTACAAAAAAGCGACAGGGGGCCAAACGGTACACAAAAGATACGCGGATAGACGGACATGGGTTACTCCCATCAGAAAGAAGTTATAAGTCAAAGCGTACACGCTATCACTGTCACTGTATTGGCACAGGGTTCATTTGATGTTTCAACTAGAAATTCTATATAAATATGTACTTTGCTTACGTATTTCCCGCTAGAACCTAATATCCCCAACCAGTTTCTTTAGACAGTACTACATTCAAATTTCGAAATCATGTCGGCACGAGTTATATGTCCATATTTGCAAAATCAGCTAATCATTATATGCATTTATAATCAACCCATTATTTCCATTTACATATATGCATAACCTCCTTCCTTTTATTTGTGTGGAACCTTATTTTATAAACACTAGCTGGTAATTGCAAGAACACGCAATAGCCACCAATTAGCTGCCATTTTCCGCTCTCCAAACAAGTTTCATTCAATTGCATTTGAATCTCTTATACAGAGAGATTATACTCACTTAAACTTGCCCATAACATAACTACAACAAAGTTTCGCTGTACACTTCTACATCACAGATGCTCATACTCCGACATCACAGATACTCATGGACCGATAGTACAATCTACTCTTCGAGTGATCACCATCACTTCAGTTGGACTGCCGTAAGCGACAGCTTCCGTGACAGCCAAGATATATTCATTTACAGATGGTGGTAGTTGTCCAAAAAAAAAAAATATTGAGTGCACTATCTGTCAAAATCAGTTATACGTGTAACTCGCGCCATTTTTCATTGTTTGTGAGTGCAATGGAGAGTGCGATCCATGGTGGAGGGTATATAAGATTCGGCCCGGCCAAACTTAGCATGCTCTTACATGTTATTAGTGTAGGTCGGTTGGGATTGTAAATGGGGCAAATCGGTCCATGTTTTGATGTACCTGCCATAAAAACCGAGGCTCTAGAGCCTCAAGAAGTCAAAACCCAACCAAAACTCGTTGACAGATAGTGCACTTGGAGAGAAAGAATTGTACTCAGCTGTTTACGGTACACGACCTGGTAATTATGTCATGGGCCATACAAAAGCATCCTAAGCCGACTCAAGTAGAGGTGTACAGGAAATCTACTGGTACTTCAAGGTGAATTAATTAATGAAGATGGTCTCAAGGGAACAGCAGAAAACAGCCGGCCAGTTGGACGGTATTAAGATGTCAGTTCTGTGTTTATATTCATTATATTTTGGCACGTTCACTTTGTTTGCTTTTCTCTTTCTATCATTTTACCTGCACAAGTACACACACGAGCGCAAGCTTCTTAGGTTGTATTGAGAACATGTAGTTTTTGAAATAACATCTTGATGACGGATGGCGGATTGCACCATATGATTTGTGATTGTTGTACAAATGAGACCACCTTTAATTGTTTTGCTATGCTGGTACTCGAGGCCATAGTACCCAGACACTCGTAGGCTGAGGGATGCTACTGGACATAGATCTCAGACATCATAGTTGTAGTATTCAGGGAATCTACTGGAATGATATAGTCATAGACCCTTGGCATTTGAAATCTACTAACTGATCCTCACTTTACCATGAGATAAACTTCCTTTTTTCCCCTTTTTTATTCTGGACCCCACGTTCATTGGTAGATTCGCTGCTGTCGTGTTTTGAGTTTCTAACTAATTAAATAAAATTGTTAAACATGTTATGAAACTACTTTTGCTTTGAACCTTGGGACGGTCTAATGTACAGGTGTAGTTATATGGTGGTTCTAATGCACCAACGAACAGTCCATGGGTTGACTTAGATCTACTACTTACACATTGGAAAATGCTAGTCTCAAAGAATTCGATAACACGAGCTGAAGCTAGAAAATGCACTGAGGCTGAACCGATAAATGAGGGTATAAACACAAAATGGTATATACCAAAACGACCCTTTCTGAAATTCAATAAAGTTGAAAAAAAGGAACAGTCTTAGTTTGATGAACATGATTGATATCATATCATGACTTACCTCATCAAACATATAAGGCAATTGATAATGTAGCCAATTGTAACGCCCATGGTGGAACAATGGAAATAATATTCCAGACGCTGTCGTATCTTCTTTTTGTTAAGGTTACGCCAATCTATGACTATGGGTAACTAGGGGAGGTCAAAGGTTGAGAGATCAATGTAAAGGCATTTCCTCGGCGAGCAAACTTACCAAGCACAATGGGGCAAAGTATTTGAAATTCGATGTCACATATTTGGGCATATCTCTCAGGAAATGCTCCAGGCAAGGTTCGCTGTGTATTCCTAGGGCTTGACATGACATATGCTTGGCATGTTCTTCAAAAAATTTACTCATTCCCACCATTTTCAGAGTATTGAGTCTGCGTTAGGCTGGGAGAAGTTTAAAATATAATAGTTCTTAGTTGTTCTAAGGTTCATTCAAAACTAAACCGTAACTTTAAATGTTTGAATACGACTAATCCAAAAGCTTTCATCAATTTTCCCATGCTCTTAAGTATAAGCTTTTTCTAATATTACCAAAGAGAGTGAAGAAGAAGAAGAAATGCTGCTACAATGCAGCAGAGTTTTGGGTCGGCTTCGGTTTGCGTTTTGAATTGTGTTTTGCGTTCAATATAAACACCAGCTGATTGCGTCTGTTTTCTGCACAAAACTTGTTGGAGAAAACCATAGACGTATTAAGTATGACCTACTAACAAGCGATTGTTTGTGTTTTCAGAGATTCAAGAGTCAATTTCTTAATTGCAGAAATGAAGACAACAAAAAAGAACTTTGTTGCCGTTTCAGTGATCATTTAATAACCCCAAACACTTTTTGCAGGGGTTGTACGGTGGAAAAAAAAACACAAATCTAGAGGGAAACAAGTAAAAACGGAAAATAAAATAAAACCAGTAAGAAAAGGCAAAAGTGGGGCAGAACGGACTATATAATATTCTATACCACCGAGTCTAGGTACTTTTAATACATAGAACCTTTGCCTAATTCTAGTCAGACTTTAATTTTTAATACTTATTATACCCTACACCACTACTGTGGTACAGGGTATTATAACTTAGTGAATTATTGGGTTGCCCAAAAAGTAATTGCGGATTTTTCGGCGTTGACAAATTTTTTCACAGCTTGTGACTCTGTAATTGTATTCTTTCTTCTGTCAGTTATCAGCTGTTACTTTTAGCTTGCTTTAGAAAAAAAGTGTAAAAAAAGTATATTTGATAAAGTTCATTCTAAGTTTTATTAAAAATGCATTTACTTTATTTTAAAAAATCCGCAATTACTTTTTGGGCAACCCAATAGTTTGTAACATCCAAAAGGAAGAGAGATAGAGCCATTGATCGATCCGATCGATTCAGAATCACTTTCTGATTCGATTTAGCTATGTCCGTCTGTTCGTCTGTCCATGTTAATTTGTGTACAAACTACAGGTCGCAATCATCGATCGTCTTCAAATTTGGTGCTTTCGGCTTAGAGACGAAGCCTATTGAAATTGGAAAAAATCGGTTCAGATTTGGATATAGCTCCCATATATATGTTCGTCCGATTTTCAGTAATACTGCAATAAAATGGTCATTTGTTACCTGATTATCTCGAAATTTGACAGGACGGATTTTCTTATGACTCGCAATATTACAGGTGAACTTTATAGAAATCGGTTCAGATTTGGATATAGCTCCCATATATATGTTCGTCTGATTTGCAGTAATAATGCAATAAAATGGCCATTTGTTACCCGATTCTCTCGAAGTTTGACAGAAAGGATTTTCTTATGACTCTCGACATTACTGGAAATCGGTTCAGATTTAGAATAGCTCTCATAAATATATATATCCTAGAGCCACTGCAAGTGCATTTATTGATCAATCTTCCCAAAATTTTGTACAACGCTTTCCTCGACGACTGCTCCAAATCAGTTCAGATTTGGACATAGCTCTCATATATTCTCGTCCGATTTGTAGTTAATATGCAATCGATTCTCTCGAAATTGACAGGAAGCATTTTGTCTTGCTTCTCGACATTAAAGATGATTTTTATTGAAATCGGTTCAGATTTAGATATAGCTGTCATATATGTATGTATATCGCCCGATTTTCATGCCACTGCAAGAGCATTTTTTCACCAATTTTGCCAATATTTTGCACAACGCTTTTCTCGACAAGACCACATTATCAAATTTTAGGTTATTTGCAAAAATGTTGTCATTTGTGAACCGTAGTTATTACAGTTTAAACATATTTGATTGAAATGTAATACGGTTTGTTTAATAACCCATTTGAAAACATCTGGCGAGGTTCATCATAATTGGTTCAGAATTAGACATAGCTCCCACTTTGTACCGATAGGGTAGGTGTAGGTTATTATAATGTCGGCACCGCCCGACTTTTGCCTTTCCTTACTGGTTGAAATTTCGAATAAAACCTTGCAAGATTTTCTTACAATAGAACCTAAATAAAACACCTCACGCTAAATTTTGTAAAGATCGGAAGAAAACTCTGGCTTCTGCAGACTTAAAAGCCATGTAGGATGAAAGATACATATATATGGGAGCTATATTTAAATCTGATTTTGTTAAATTTTTGCACATGTATTAAGACGTCAAATAAAACATCTCACGCTAAGTGTTGTAAAGATTGTGCAAAATTTGTGGCTTCTACAGCAAAAAGGGCCATATTGAATGAAATATATATGTATAGCAGCTATATTTAAATCTGAACCGATTTTGATGAAATTTTACACACGTATTGGGATGTCGACTAAAATATCTTTCGCAGAGATTTCCAACAATTGGTCAAATATTTACCTTTGACGACGAATGGGACATATATGTTGTAGAAGGATCAAGATTTTTACCATTTTGACGACACCTTACTTAATAAATAGCAAGATATACTCATTTACAGGTAGCGGCAGTTGCCCAACAACAAAATATTGAGTGCACTATCTGTCAAAATCAATGATTGGTACAACTCTGATTTTGAGTCGCGCCATTTTCTTAACTAAAATATACACACACAACCAATACTCGTTGACAGATAGTGCACTTCGCGTGAAAAAATTGTACTCAGCTATTTACGGTACACTACCTGTTAATTATATATGTCATGAATAAATAGGACTATTCTAAGAACGAATGTGCAAAAAATTACAACTTTATCGAGCTGTTAATTCTTCATCCTCAAAGGATTTGGTCTAATTATCTTAGAGAGATGTTGTATTTGTAGGGTAGAGGGTGTACATTATACCTCAACAACACAATTAAAATTTTCATTGATTTGTGTTCACGTTAAACGAAGTTCGTTTCAGATGTAAAAAGTGTTGCATTTGTTTTTCACGACACTGTATTTATATTCGCACAGAACATTTCAAACCGCATTGACATGTTTAAGTTTTCTTCACTCAAATTTATTGATATTAAAAAGAAATCAAATATTATTTATAAATAATTTCTTCCAGAGCACTTGGGTTTCCGTTTCGTTTAAACTACACAAATCAGTTGTCACACTGCTAAAAAATATTTAAATAAATTTTACATCAATCTTTAATACAAAAGCTAAAAGTACTCATAAACAAACCAACAAAAATCAACCAAAGCATCAAAAAGAAAAATAAACAAATAAATAGAGAGAAACAATATCAAAGCCATGGATCTCTCTAATTCTCTCTACGAAATAATAGAAGCAACAACACCAACAAAAATGTTTGCGGCATCAAATCACCTAGCTGCAGCTCCACTGAAAACGAGAGAGTTGTTATAAGAATCTCTGCTAAACAATGCGCCAACTCGCATTATAAACATAATAGAAACAAGTAAAAGCGTACTAAGTTCGGCCGGGCCGAATCTTATTTTCCCTCCACCATAGATCGCATATGTGGAGTTCTTTTCCCAATATCTCTTTCTAGGCAAACAAAAGGAGAAAAGAATTGCTATAATATTGGAGCTATATAATATTGAAGTCATTGTGTAAAATTTCAGCCAATTCGAGTAAGAATTGCGCCTTTAAGGGTCTCAAGAAGTAAAATAGAGAGATCGGTTTATATGGGAGGTATATCGGGTTAAAGACCAATTCGGACAATAATTAATAACTATGTTTAAGGTCATGAGAAAAGCCGTTGTACAAATTCAGCCAAATCGGATAATAATTACGCCCTATGGAGGATCAAGAATTCAAGATCCCAGATTAGTTTATATGGCAGCTATATCAGGTTATGGATCGATTTGAACCATATTTGGGACAGTTAATAAAAGTCATAACAAAACACCTCACGCAAAATTTCATCCAAATCGGATGAGAATTGCGCCCACTAGTGGCTCAAGAAGTCAAGATTCAAGATCGTTTAATTTGGCAGCTATATCAGGTTATAGACCGATTTAAATCATACTTAGCACAGTTGTTGGAAGTCATAACAAAACAGGGAAATCGGATAATAATTGCGCCTTCTAGCGGCTCAAGAAATCAAGATCCAAGATCAGTTTATATGGCAGCTATATCAAAACTTGGACCGATTTGGCCCATTTACAATCCCAACCGACCTACACTAGCAAAAAGTATTTGTGTAAAATTTCTAGCGGCTGGCTTTACTCCTTCGAAAGTTAGGGTGCATTTGGACAGACTGACGGGCGGACGGACAGACGAACGGACATGGGTAGATCGACTTAAAATGTCACGACGATCAAGAATATATATACTTTATGGGGTCTTAGACGCATATTTCGAGATGTTACAAACAGAATGACGAAATTAGTATACCCCATCCTATGGTGGAGGGTATAAAAAGTCTTGAGAAACAGCAAGACGAAATTTAACAGCTAATGTACCAAAGTGAAATTCGATTTTAGAGTGAAATAGAGAAGTGAATGAATGATGTGAGAAATGATCTCATAGTTCATGTTCAAAAAAGAGCTTAGTGAAATTACTATGAATACTATGAGTTTAAAAGAGTAAATCTAAAAAATTCAAACATCTGATTTTAAATTGCCTGCAATTGATGAAAAAAAATGTGAATTTAAAAATATTTCAACGCGAAAATGCCGCTGTTGCATGCGACATTCGTATAACTGACATACATACCTTCATATGATGATGAAAACTTAACATATGTACATGCTTAATTACTTTTGTAATTGCATCACTGTATCAAATATAAGACTGAACTCAATTGATCGAATTAAAAACAATAGAAATAAAAAACAAGTAAGAGCGTGCAAAGTTCGGCCGGGCCGAATCTTATATACCCTCCACCATGGATCGCATTTGTCGAGTTCTATGCGCTGTATATCTTTTTAGGCAAACAAATAATATTGAATACGAACTGTTATGCTATTGGAGCTATATCAAGTTATAGTCCGATTCGGACCATAAATGAATGCTGAACATGGTAGAAGTCATTGTGTAATATTTCAGTTCATTCGGTTAAGAATTGCGCCTTGAAGGGGCTCAAGAAGCAAAATCGGGGAATAGGTTTATATGGGAGCTGTATCAAGCTATTGATCGATTCAGACCATATTAGACACGTATGTCGGCAAATTTTTACTCTACTCCCAAATGCCTTTCCTTTGAGCCCCATATTACTGTATTGGTAAATATTTCGGGTTCAGGGGGTATTTCGGGGTTGGTCACTTGGCCATCAAAGTAAATATAAGATTCGTGCTCTACTTTCAGAAACATTTCGTAAGAATCCCATAATGGCACGATCGGTAAGTTGTGTTTGAAGGTGGGGTGGACCCCAGGGTCTTTTTCCCGAAAATGAATATAAATTTCACGAAAATCAATAAATATCCACCCCAAATAGCTTTTATATAATAGGGAGGTATTTTGGGGTTGGGCGGCTCCCAAAACACATGGCTCTATATTGCCGTGATTGGTCTATATATCCATTTGGCGGGTTTTGGGCTGTCCCCGCGGCACCCGTCCCCAACAATAGAAACCATGTATTTTTTTGGTGATTGTTCGAGTGCAAAAAATTTCGAACTAATCGCATGACCAATCTCCGAGATCTGGTATTTTTGAAATTAGGGTAATAAGAAGTGCTTTGCTTTCGGTTCGGATTTGGATATAGCTGCCATATAGATCGATTTCTTGATTTAAGGTTTTGGGCCCATAAAATCCTCAATTATTGTCCGATGTCGCCAAAATTTGGGACTGTGAGTTAAGTTAAGCCCCTTGACATACTTCTGCAATATCGCACAGATCGATCCAGATTTAGATATAGCTGCGATATAGACCGATATCTAGGTTTTAGGTTTTTGGCCATAAGGGACGCATTTATTGTCCGATGTCGCTAAAATTTGAGACAGTGAGTTTAGTTAGGCTCTTCGATGTCCTTCTTCAATTTTACCCGGATCGGTCCAGATTCTTCTTGATTTAAGGTTTTGGGCCCATAAAAGAGGCATTTATTTTCCGATTTCGCCGAAATTTGAGACAGTGATTTGTGTTAGGCTCTTCGACATTTTTATGCAACTTGGCTCAAATCGGTTCAGATTTGGATATTGCTGCCATGTGCACTGATATCTCGATTTAAAGTCTTTGCCCCACAAAAAGCGAATTTATAAGCCGATTTCACTTAAATTTGACACAGTGTCTTATGTTAGGCTTTTCGACATCCGTGTCGTATATGGTTAAGATCGGTTTTCTTTTTAGATATAGCTACTGTACTTATTGGTATTTGGTCCAAATTAGAACATATTTTGATATAACTGATATGGGACATAAGGTATGAAATTTTCACCGAATTTTGATAAAAGGTGGTTTACATATATATCCGTGGTGGTGGGTATCCAAAGTTCGGCCGAACTTAACGCCTTTTTACTTGTTGATTCTACGGAACAAACAAACAAACCGAGTCCCATACAGTAATGATGTGTCATATGCCCATTTGGGGGGTGGGATGACCCCCTATTCTTCGATCTGATTTTATATGCCCGATTCGTAATCAACTCCCGAATACCTTTCATTTAAGCCTCATATTGATATGGAAAACCAATTTGTCTGTTTTTAGAAATTTTGGAGTTAGGGCGACTTTCTGGGTACTTGGACCCAATTTTAATGCCATATTCGTGTTCTATTCTTTAATACCTTTCATTTGATATCCATATTGTCTTCATTGGTCCACTTGTGATTTTGGGTGGTATTTTTGGCGTAACGGGAAGGTTACCCCCCTTCCGATATCAACAAATTATAAAGCATATTTCTTCTTCCTGACCATATTCGTAATCTATTTCCGAATACCCTTCATTTGAGTCCCATATTGTCATAATTGTCAAATAAACCTATTTAAAGGGATTTTGGGCCTGGGGCGGCCTCCCAGGTACTTGGATCCTACTTTTATTATGAAATTCGTACTCTACTCTTGAATACCTTTCATTTGAATCCCATATTGTCCCGATCGGTCTACTTTTATTTTTGGGTAGTACTTTTGTTGTTGTCCGCCCACCTCCCGATATCAAAAAATTATATAGCCTATGTTTCCTTGCAGACCAACCTACACAATCTGTGAAAATTTCAAGGTAATCAGTTCAGCCGTTTTTAAGTCTATACGGAACAAACCGACAAACAAACAAACACAAATTAAATTTAATATATAAGATTTGATGGTTCTTGATCTGGGACACAACAAAACAAATTACAGAGTTAGTATACCCCCACATATGGTGGATGGTACAAAAACGTAACCTTATAAATCACTTTGGGTGTTGAAATAAATGAAACTATATTACCAACAACTAGGGGAATTGATGCTTTCATTAAATGTTTGCTTCTTTGGAACTGACATTATGTTGAACTGAAAACTTTTTTTTGCGAATTTTTTTGATTAACAACCCTGTAGATTTACACATTTCGCGGGTATACAAATGTACATGTGTAGATTGATAGTGCTTATTTTAATCCATGATTTGATTTAACTCTAGTACTTACACATTGAAAAATGCTAGACTCGAACATATCAATCACACGATCTGAAGCGAGAAAATGCGTTGAGGCAGATCCAATAAAGGAGGGTATGAACACAAAATGGTATATTCCAAAACGACCCTTTCTGAAAAGCAATAATGTTAAGACAAAACGATGATTGTGTTAGAAGATCATAACATACCTCATTAAACATATAAGGGAATTGATAATGTAGCCAATGGTTATGCCCATGGTGGAACAATGGAAATAATATTCCAAACGCTGTCGTATCTTCTTTTTGTTTAGGTTACGCCAATCTATGACTATGGGTAACTAGAGGAGGTCAAAGGTTGACAGATCAATGTCAAGGCATTCCGTCGGCGAGCAAACTTACCAAGCACAATGGGGCAAAGTATTTGAAATTCGATGCCACATATTTGGGCATATCTCTCAGGAAATGCTCCAGGCAAGGTTCGCTGTGTGTGCCCAAGGTTTGACAAGACATATGTCTGACATGTTCCTCGAATAACTTACTCATTCCCACCATTTTCAGATTGTTGAGTCTGCGTTAGGCTGGAAGAAGATTAATGTTTAGTGATGGGCCTTAGCTGCTTTAAGGTTTCTCCGAAACTAAATTGAAACTTGAATCATTTGATTACGTTTTGCTTGCGATTAAGTCAAAAGCTATCATTTCTCCAAGCTCTTTCTAAGCTTTAGCTACATTTAATACACAGCGTTGAACAGAATCTTTTTTTGCTTGGGTTTGTGTTTTGTTTAGTTTTCGAAGCATTTTAAATTTGAATTATGTTTTGTGTCGGAGTCGAGAAATTTTGCCCGGAGTCGAAAAAATGATCTCGACTCCTAATCTGTACAAAAATTAAATTCTAAAAACTTTTGCAATTTATTTTTTGTTTAAATTATTTATTGACATTTCGTATATGAAAATCTTGTTTTGTTTCTAATTTCGATACATTATATCTTGAAAATGCATTAATGAATAAATTTAATAAAACAAGTTAAAGCGTACTTAGTTCGGTCGGACCGAATCTTGCATACCCCCAGCATGGATCGCATTTGTCAAGATTTTTGCGCTCTTTTTCTTTGCTCTATTGGTATTGGTATGTTGTTGAAACTATATCAAATTATGGACCCAATCGGATCTTTTTTTTTGATGTTGGAGACCATAGTAAGAGTAATTGTGCCGATTTCGGTGTCGGTTTATATGGGAGCTATATAAGGTTTTGGACCGTTTCAGGCCATACTCAGCACGTATATTGGAGGTCATAGGGAAGCCATTGTACAAAATTTCAGCAAAATGGGAAAAGAATAAATCCTTCTAGAGGTTTAAGAAGTATAATCGGGAGATCGCTTCATATGGGAGCTATATGTTGGAAGTCACAGCGGAATACCTTGTACAAGATTTTAGCCAAATTGGATAAGAATTGCGCCTTATAGAAGCTCAAGATGTCAAGATAAGATGGTTTTATATGACAGCTATATCAAAACAGGACTAAATCAAGGATCAAATGTAGTTTATAACATTAAATGTAACGGGGATGAATCAAATTTATGTCCAATGACATATGTGGGAACAACTAAACGGAATTAATCTCACAAATCTGACCATAAAATCCGGCCAAAATTTAATACCTTATGTCCCAAAGCAGTTATATCGAAATATGATCCGATTTGGGCCAAATACTAGGGTTGCCCAAAAAGTAATTGCGGATTTTTTAAAAGAAAGTAAATGCATTTTTAATAAAACTTAGAATGAACTTTAATCAAATATACTTTTTTTACACTTTTTTTTTTAGGGCAAGCTAAAAGTAACAGCTGATAACTGACAGAAGAAAGAATGCAATTACAGAGTCGCAAGCTGTGAAAAAATTTGTCAACGCCGACTATATTAAAAATCCGCAATTACTTTTTGGGCAACCCAATAATAAATACAAGTCGTTGTTCAATTGTGTCTAACAAAATATTGGTCTTTTAGGTAGCTGTATCTAAAAATAAATCGTTCTGAACCATATACAACGTGGATGTCGAAAAGCCTAACATATTGAATTATGTGTATGTGTCAAATTTCAGTTAAATCGGATTATAAATGCTCCTTTTTTGGGGCCAAGACTTTAAATCGAGATATCGGCCTATATGGCAGCTATATGCAAATCTTGATCGATCTATACCAAATTGCAGAGATATATGTAGGAGCTTAACTTTACTCTCTGCCCAAATTTCGGCAACATCGGACAATAAATGCGCCTTTTATGGGCCTAAAACATTAAATCGAGGGATAGGTCTATATGGCAGCTATATCCAAATTTGGACCGATTTGAGTGAAATTGAAGAAGGATGTCGAAGGCCTACCGCAACTCACTGTCCCAAAGTGCGGCAACATCGGACAATAAATGCGCTTTTTATGGCCCCAAAACCTAAAACCGCGAGATCGGTCTATATGGCAGCTATATCCAAATCTCGACCGATCTGTTCCATAATGCTGAAGTATGTCAAGGGGCTTAACTTAACTCACTGTCCCAAATTTCGGCGACAACGGACAATAAATGCGTCTTTTATGGGCCTACGACCTTAAATCGGAGGAGCGATCTATATGGCAGCTATATCAAAATCTGCACTGATCTGAGCCAAATTGACGAAGGATATCGAGTGGCCTAACACAACTCACTGTACCAAATTTCAGCAAAATCGGATAATAAATGTGGCTTTTATGGGCCTAAGAGCCTAAATCGGAGGTTGGGTCTATATGGCAGCTATATCCAAATATGAACCGATCTAGGCCAATTGACGAAGGTTGTCGAGGGGCCTAACATAACTCACTGTCCCGAATTTCAGCAAAATCGGATAATAAATGTGGCTTCTATTGGCCTAAGACCCTATATCGGCGGATCGGCCTATATGGGGGCTATATCAAGATAGAGTCCGATATAGCCCATCTTCTAACCTAACATGCTTATGGACAAAAAAGGATCTGTGCAAAGTTTCAGTTCAATATCTCTATTTCTGAAGACTGTAGCGTGATTTCTACAGACAGACGGACGGACGTGTCTAGATCGTCTTAGATTTTTAGGCTGATCAAGAAAAAAAATTACAAATAAAAAAATTAAATAAAACACCAACATCTGTTTTTGTAAATTGTTCGATGACCTCGAGCCAAACCAAGAAGACAAAGTTATAAAAAAAAATTAAAAAGTTTTAGTGCTTGGAGTCGACTCCGGAGTCGTCGTCGGAGCCAAGTTAAAATTGCTTCAAAACTAGTGTTTTCTAGACAAAGTGTATGTTGGAGAAAACCATATAGAAATTAATTATGACCTACTAACAAAGCGATTGTTTCTATTTTCAGAGATTCATCATACTGCAGAAATGAAGGCAGACAACGACTTTAACTCTGTTGTTGTTCCGGTGAGCTTTTCATAATCCATTACATTTTAAGCTGGGATTAGTTTTTGATGCAAATCTTGATCGATCTATACCAAATTGCAGAGACATATGTAGGAGCTTAACTTTACTCTCTGCCCAAATTTCGGCAACATCGGACAATAAATGCGCCTTTTATGGGCCTAAAACATTAAATCGAGGGATAGGTCTATATGGCAGCTATATCCAAATCTGGACCGATCTGAGTGAAATTGAAGAAGGATGTCGAAGGCCTACCGCAACTCACTGTCCCAAAGTGCGGCAACATCGGACAATAAATGCGCTTTTTATGGCCCCAAAACCTAAAACCGCGAGATCGGTCTATATGGCAGCTATATCCAAATGTCGACCGATTTGTTCCATAATGCAGAAGTATGTTAAGGGGCTTAACTTAACTCACTGTCCCAAATTTCGGCGACAACGGACAATAAATGCGTCTTTTATGGGCCTACGACCTTAAATCGGAGGGTCGGTCTATGTGGCAGCTATATCAAAATCTGCACTGATCTGAGCCAAATTGACGAAGGATATCGAGTGGCCTAACACAACTGACTGTACCAAATTTCAGCAAAATCGGATAATAAATGTGGCTTTTATGGGCCTAAGACCCTAAATCGGAGGTTGGGTCTATATGGCAGCTATATCCAAATATGAACCGATCTGGGCCAATTGACGAAGGATGTCGAAGGGCCTAACACAACTCACTGTCCCGAATTTCAGCAAAATCGGATAATAAATGTGGCTTCTATTGGCCTAAGACCCTATATCGGCGGATCGGCCTATATGGGGGCTATATCAAGATATAGTCCGATATAGCCCATCTTCTAACTTAACATGCATATGGACAAAAAAAGGATCTGTGCAAAGTTTCAGCTCAATATCTCTATTTCTGAAGACTGTAGCGTGATTTCTACAGACAGACGGACGGACGTGTCTAGATCGTCTTAGATTTTTACGCCGATCAAGAAAAAAAAATTACAAATAAAAAAATTTGTAAATTGTTCGATGATCTCGACCCAAACCAAGAAGACAAAATTATAAAAAAAAATTAAAGTTTTAGTGCTTGGAGTCGACTCCGGAGTCGTCGTCGGAGCCAAGTTAAAATTGCTTCAAAACTAGTGTTTTCTGGACAAAGTGTATGTTGGAGAAAACCATATAGAAATTAATTATGACCTACTAACAAAGCGATTGTTTCTATTTTCAGAGATTCATCATACTGCAGAAATGAAGGCAGACAACGACTTTGACTCTGTTGTTGTTCCGGTGAGCTTTTCATAATCCATTACATTTTAAGCTGGGATTAGTTTTTGAGTGTAATTACACTGTACAACAGTAAGTAATAAATGCGCCACTTTTGGGCTAAATGCCTTATACCGGGAGATCGGCCTATATACAACTCGTTGTTGCAAATTTCATCAAAATCGGGTAAAAACTGTGCCCGTTATGGTCCAAAAGCTCTAAATCGGCAAATTGGTCAATACGGCAGTTATATGTAAATATGGTCCGATTTTGCCCGGCCAAGAACTTAATTTGTGTATGGAAGAAATACACGTCTGTGTCAAACTTCACTACAATATCTCAAATTTTAAAGGCAGTAGCGATAGTGATTATAACTGACGGAGTCACAGGGTCAATATTAAAATTGCCGTTAATAAATTTGGCCTGAAAACTCAAAACCCTTTTAGGGTTTGCTCTACTGTCGTAGTACTTGCATTTCCATTTGGCATTTCGGAAACCCCCAGATCATGAATCTTTATTGTTCCACAGTGTAATCATAGTGAGAAGAATTCTAATTATTTCTTTAGCTTTTTCATACCGACCACAATAGGATGGGGGTATACTAATCTAAACATTACGTTTGTAACAACTCGAAATATTCATCTAAGACCACATTAATTATATATATTCCTGATCGTTATGGCATTTTAAATCTATCTAGCCATGTCCGTCTGCCCGTCTGTCTGTCGAAAGCACTCTAACTTTCAAAGGAATAAAGCTAGGCGCTTGAAATTTTGCACAAATACTTATTATTAGAGTAGGTCAGTTGGGATTGTAAGGGCGCCTTATTGGTCCATTTTTTGATATGGCTATTAAATAAACCGATTTTGGATCTTGAGCCACTAGAGGGCGCAATTTGTATCCGATTTGACTGAATTTTGCATGAGGTATTTTGTTCTAACTTCCACCTAATCTAACCATCACATTAATCTGTACAAATATTCTTGAACAACAAGAACAAATGAAGCTAAGCACTTCATTTGCACAGATAGGTCCCATTGATGTAGGTCGTTGGGCCATATTGGTTTAGATTTTAGACACATAAATGTTTACCCGATTTAGATAGATTTTGAACAATGTTTCTCTTACGTCTGCAAGGTCTTTAAACTGAGGTTGCTCTCATATAAACCGATCTTCTAATTTGACCTTTTTCACCTCTTGAGGGCGCAGTTCTTACCCGATTTGCCTAAAAGTATCGACGATGATTTCTGCTTAAATTTCTGCATCGTATGCATAATTGTTCTCCAGGAATCACTTATGGAAGGTTAAGTCACTTGTGAAAACATATAGTGGATAGGCCCCATAAATATCACTAAGATTATCGATTTTCACAAAATTTTGCATAAGTCTCTTTTTTGGTCTAATGACGAACGCTATTGATTTAAAAAAAATCGGATCAGATTTAGATATAGCTCCCATATATATATCTTTCATCCGATGTGGCCTTTAAAGTCTTTAGTATCCACAATTTTGGTCCGTTCCTTACAATATTGAGCATGAGACGTTTCGTTTGACGTCTTAATATGTGTGCAAAATTTTATCAAAATTGGATCTTGTCTTCTTAAGCCTCTAGAGGGCGCAATTTTTCTCCGATTTGGCTGCAATCATGTTTGAGATATTTTTTTATGACTTCCAACAACTCTGTTAAGTATGCTCAAACTCGGTTCATTCCTGCCATATAAACCGATCTCGGATCTTGACTTCTTGAGTCGGTAAAGGGCGCAATGATTATCCGATTTAGCTAAAATTTTGCAAAAATGATTTTGTTTTGGCTTGTAACAACTATGACATGACATGACATATGTTTCTAAACCGAGGTCCCGATTATACTTCTTGAGTCTCAAGAGGGCGCAATTCTTATCTAGTTTTTCTGAATTTATTTTACAACTACTTCCCCTGCGAGCTTCAACATTCGTGCCATATATGGTCTGAAAAGGTCCATAGCCTGATATAGCTCCCACACAGATAGGAAAAATATATTTCAAAATCATACGCCAAAGTTGCCATTATCATAGACGGGCGTTGTTGGAAATATTTTCAACAAGCGTGAATGATTTTGTGAACAAGCATTGTTGATTCATGCACTGACCGTTGTGGACATCATTCCTTCGAAATGTGTATGTATACCAACCTTAAGTTTAAATGACTCTTAAAACCTTGTATGTGTATAGCCTGCCGTGGTGCAATGTGGTATGGCGTTTGTAACCACTGAGATTGATGGAACACAGGTTCGATACTCATAGGCACACAAAATCTTTTTGTGATCTTTAAATAAACTGTGCACTAGAAGTTGTCAGAATGTGAACGTCTGTGGACGTTTTGCTCCATATAAATGTTATTGGTTTATAAATATTTGTTGTTAATCTAATTACATCTGTGAGTTGATTCACTTTCATGAACGAATGTGGCCACTTTGTCAACGCCGTGCTTGATTTTTTCTATAGGTGCATATAAACCGATCTCCAGATTTTGGTTCTTGAATCCCTATATGACTCAATTCTTAGCCGATTTGGTTGAACTTTTGCATAATGACTTCTACTATGGTCTCCATACGTCAAAATCAAGTATGGTCTGAAATGGTACATAACCGATATTGCTCCAATAGCATAGCAATTCTTATCTACTATCCTTTGTTGGCCTATAAAGAGCCACCGGACAAAGAACTTGACAAATGCGATCCATGGTGGAGGGTGTATAAGATTCAGCCCGGTCAAACTTAACACGTTTTTACTTTTTATACCTTCCATCATAGGATGGCGGTATACTAATTTCGTCATTCCGTTTGTAGCACCTTGAAATATTCGTCGAAGACCATTAAGTATATATATTCTTGATCGTCATGACGATTTAAGTCAATCTTGACATGTCCGTCCGTCTGTCCGTCGAAAGCACGCTAACTTTCGAAGGAGTAAAGCTAGGAGCTTGAACATTTTTACAAATATTTCTTATTAGTGTAGGTAGGTTAGGATTGTAAATGTGCCAAATCCATGTCCATGTTTTGATATAGCTGCCATATAAACCGATCATGGGATTTGACTTTTTGAGCTTCTAGAGGACGCACTTCTTATCCCGTTTGGCTGAAATTTAGCATGAAGGGTTTTTTATGACAACTATTCAACAACTGTGCTAAGTATGGTCTAAGTTAGTTCATAACCTGATATAGCTGCCATAAAAACCGATTTCCCGATTGGACTTCTTGACCTTCTTGAGGGCACAGTTCTCATCCGAATTTTGCATATATTGTTTTGGTATGACTTCCAACAACTGTGTCAGGTATGGTCTAAATCGACCCATATCCTGATATTGCCGCCATATGAATGACTTCTTGAGTTTTAGACAGCGCAATTCTTATCCAATTTGGCAATTATTACACAATTTGCCATAAATTTTGGAAGTGAAATTTTTTTATGACTTGCATGGCATGACAAGTACGGTCCATATCGGTCAATAACTTGATATAGCTCATCTATATATGTGAAAAAGTAATTCAAAGAACTTGACAAATTCGATCCATGGTGCCTGAATTCGATTATGCTCCCAAACAGATATAACCAACCAAGTTTGGTGGGTAATAACGGTGTTTAACGCCTTTCTTCTTGTCTTAATATGAGGTTAAAAAATTGTTTAAACAAACAGTTCGACAGATCTTAGTGCTATACTTTACACAGTGAAGCTATTGCATAGATTTATAATTGAAACGAGCTAACTAGTCTTTAGTTATCATGTCAGCTCCCCTCAGCATAGCTTGGTATTCGGTTTGTAGCTTATGGGTTAATACAATATGTTACATAATTGTTGTGGTCAAGCTGTTACGATTTTGCTATCTAATATACTGTCCAATCTCCGAAAATTCACTTTGCAAATATTAAAGCTATCTCTTGGCGTAAAGAAAGCTATTTTTTGTTATTTTTTTTCTCGTCATTAACCGGTTATGAATTTGCATCGATCAGTTGAAAGCATGCGATATAAAGCTCTAGAGATATTTGTGCCTTTTGGCTTGAAGTTAGAATTGCATAAAAGTAAAAGAAACACTGAAAGAAATTGATTAACAACATTTTTATAAATTGGCTTTAACATGATACTGATTTTACTTAAAGATTGTTAATGTATTGATTGTTAAAATAAATAAATGTTTTTTTATTTTTATTCATACACTATTTGCAATTTTTAACGAAGTTCGTCCAATATTTACAGAACAGATCATCCAAGTCTTCGCATTCACCGCATATCCACCCTTCTACGCACAGTGGGATAGAATAAAAAAGTTGGAAAAAATCTGGCATTTTTAAATGGATGAAGATATGGTAATGAAAAGTTGAATAGCTGGTTATGGTGTTAATCAGATTATGTTCTCCAAGAGCATATTTTTAATAACTTAAAGCCATTGGGTTGCCCAAAAAGTAATTGCGGATTTTTTAAAAGAAAGTAAATGCATTTTTAATAAAGCTTAGAATGAACTTTAATCAAATATATTTTTTTTCACTTTTTTTCTAAAACAAGCTAAAAGTAACAGCTGATAACTGACAGAAGAAAGAATGCAATTACAGAGTCACAAGCTGTGAAAAAATTTGTCAAAGCCGACTATATGAAAAATCCGCAATTACTTTTTGGGCAACCCAATATATAATTAGTGAAAAAAAAAATATTATTTAATTCACTATGTTCGTGCATACTCTCGTATGCACGAAGTGATCAGGGCATATTACCCCAGGTAGTGTGTGTGCATTATACGCTTAAAATCAGAGTTGCACTAAATACTGATTTTGACAGATAGTGCAATGTTTTGTTTTTGGACAACTGCTCCTACCAGTTTACTTTATCTTGGTAGATATAGCTTCAAGATTGTCCCTGGTAGTCTCCGTACTTTGACCTAAAGTTATTTTCTCATACGCGAAAACAAGAACCACACTTTATCCCTTAAGGCCAAAACGTTGAACTTTGTTTTTGAGCGTTGTGTTGAAAAATGGAACTCTGCAAACAAATCAAAGTAATTCAACTTTCAACTTCGAGCGTCATTCTGTGTTGCCATACGTGAAGTATTTTTTTAAGTCTCAAAGTTAAACGTTTTTTTAATTTTTCGCATTGCTTTCGTGGGATTACTTTTTGTAACGAGACGCTCAAAAACAAAGCTCAACGCGCTCATTCTGGTTTGGTGGCAACCGTTATGAGGTCGTCAGCGAAAGCAGATACCCTAACACAAGACATATTAAACCAGGTAGTGTACAACAAACAGCTGAGTACAATTTTTTCTCCTCAAGTGCTCTAGTTGTTAACAAGTTTTAATAACGTTCGGTTGTGTGTGTGCTTTGTAGTTAAGAAGCATAACACACACAAACAACTAAAAATGGCGCTAACTAGTTGCAAACCAGAAAACAGAGTTGCACTAAATATGAATTTTGACAGATAGTGCACTCAATTTTCTGTTTTTGGGCGACTGCTCCTACCTGTTAAATTAATTTTGCCCGAACTCCTGAACGCTTTAGAATTCTAACGACCACAAGAATCCACAGCTTCGGTGAAATAACTCCGCCATGTGTCGTTATTCATACACTCATTACAAAACACTTCTTGCAAAATTTCAGCCAAATCCGATAAGAATTGCGCTCTCTTGTGACTCAAGAAGTCAATATCCAAGATCGATATGATCCATTAACAATCCTAACCGACCTACACTAATAAAAAGTATTTGTGCAACATTTCAAGCGGCTAACTTTACTCCTTTGAAAGTAAGCGTGCTTTCGACAGACGGACGGTCGGACGGACATGGTTAAATCGACTTAAAATGACATGGCGATCATGAATATATATACTCTATAGGGTATCAGAGGAATATTTGGATAATTACAAACAGAATGATGAAATTAGTATACCCCCATCCTATGGTGGAGAATTGAATAAGAAAAAACAAGCAAAGAATAATGAATAAGGACGGAGGAGCTTTATCAAGTTATAGTACGACTCGGGGCTCAAGAAGCAAAATCGGGAGATCGGTTTATATGGGAGCTGTATCAAGCTATAGATCGATTCAGACCATATTGCACACGTATGTTGAAGGCCATGGGAGAAACCGTTGTACATACAAAATTTGTGCCAAATCGGATAAGAATTGCACTCTCTAGAGGCTTAAGAAGTCAAAATACTAGATCAGTTTATATGGCAGCTATATCAGGTTATGTACTGATTTGCTCCAAACTTATCACAGTTTTTGGAGGTCGTATTAAAACATCTCATGCTAAATTTTAGCCAAATCGGATGAGAATTGCGCCCTCTAGCGGCTCAATAAGTTAAGATCCAAGATCGGTTTATATGGCACCTATACCAGATTATGGACCGATTTGGACCCTACTTCGCACAAATGTTGGAAGTGAGACCAAAACACCACGTGCAAAATTACAGCCAAATCGGATAAGAATTGTGCCAGCTAAATTAGGTTATGAACCGAATTGAACCATACTAAGAACAGTTGTTGGAAGTGATATCAAAACACTACGTGCAAAATTTCAGTCAAATCGGACGAGAATTGCGCCCTCTAGAGGCTCAAGAAGTCAAAATCCAAGATCGGTTTATATGGCAGCTATATCAAAACATGGACCGATTTGGCCCATTTACAATCCCAACCGACCTACACGAACAAGAAGTATTTGTGCAAAATTTCAAGCGCCTAGCTTTACTCCTTCAAAAGTCAGCGTGCTTTCGACAGACAGACGGGAGGACATGGCTAGTTCGACTTAAAATGTAACGACGATCAAGAATATATGTACTTTATGAGGGCTTAGATGCATATATCGAGGTGTTACAAACAGAATGATGAAATTAGTATACCCCCATCCTATGGTGGAGGGTATATAAAACACATCACGATTTGACATATCGAGCCCTTCGAAGGCACAATTGTTTTCCCATGTGGTAAATTTTTTGTACACAGTGACCTCTGTTATAGCATTCACCATCCATGCAAAGTGTGGTCGAAATTAATCTAATCTAACCCAATTGTTAACCGATTTGGGTATAGCTTTTCGTTAACCGATTTAGTTGTAGCAATGTCAAAGCATATGTAAACTGATCTCTATATACGAGCAATTATGGTCCAATTTATCTTAGATTTGGTGTGATTTTCGGCCCAGCCGAGATGAATGTGACCCCCTAAGGAAATTTTTAACAAGATTTTCTTTAATAGAAACATGTGTGTTACATTATTGTATATAATTAACATAAGGTTTGGTTGAAAGACTTTTGCACGGGTTTTCTCTTTTCCTTCACTCAACTTGCATCACATTTTGCTTTAATTTGGCAATAATATTTTGAACATGGTTGGCCCTGGAAAAAAGTCAACAAAGTAGACAACAATTATAACAATTAATATTTTACACTACTTACTTATAGTTTGTAACATTATTTGTGACCGAAGCAGTCAAAGGACAGCAATATTCTGGTTTCAAACATATTAAATGACAGCTATGACCCAATGTCAAGGGAAATAGGATTTTTTCAAAAGGCACGCCGAGCAAAAAACGCATAATTTGATTTTTGCTGTTGCTATGTTCTATTTTGAGACAACTCCATAAAGTCCGAACGGCCTGGACTAAGGCATAACAGAATAAATTAGTCTGAGGCGAAATTCTATAACAGAGACCCGCAATAAAGGCTGATGCTATGTGATTGTGATTTTGGTTTTGAGGAAATTTGCGCCTTAAAAAACAATTGAGGAACTGAAAAGACATTAACAATTAAATAAAGTGAATTATTGCAGAAGATATATCATATTTACCCTATATATGCCTACATAGGCCGTCAGCAGAGCCATAGATCCAATTCGTATATTTTTTATTCTCCCCCATATTCCAGACTGATTTTTAACAATATTTTCCGTTTTGCCCGTCAACGACTTCGCCACATCTAAGGCAAGACCCACAAGAAAATATTTCTGCATACCTTCGTAGATATATCTTGTGCAACTCGTTTCTGAATGCAGCTGACATTTGTTGGAGGTATAATTTGCATCCTTTGTTTTACTTGCTTCCAAATTTGGCTCCAGCAGCCAAAACCCTTCTGTATTGTGTAGAAGCTTTCCTTGCAATATAACCGCACTGCATAACATGAATGAAAAAGTTTGTAAGTGTTTGGAATCGGCTATAAGGCGAATTATGGGATTTCGTCGCCTTAGGAGAAAGCTCTGTATGTTCTGCAATGAAAAAAGAAAATAATGGACAATACAGGGTCAGACCATAATCTCAAATGATCTTCAAGAAATTAAAATTATCACACAATAAGCTTTCGTCATATATGAATCCTTGGTTGGTATTGAAAGGATCTTTCCCATTTTAACTGGTGGCAAAAACCAAAGATTTAATGTGCGCCTGCAAAATTTTGAAAGAACCTATACATATTATGTAAAACATTCCAACGAGTTGAAAAATGCTACCCACTTAATTTTTGGCAATTTGCTTCGACCTATCAGAGCAAGATGAAAGAATTTAATAAATTAAATAGTTTCCATAAGGTTATTGTAAATGCTGATATTGATAGGTGGGATTATTAACTTATGGCTCAAGTAGGAAGATTGTGGTAAGAGCTCAATCACCACAAGGAGGGTTTTGTACCCCTTTTTGGCTCTTGGATATCTGTGGGATTTTCAGTTCATTTGAGGAGGACGGTTAAAGTTTGTTGGCTACAAAAATGACGTTGTCATCATAATTGGCTAATGGGCTTGACGTAAACTCCTTCCGGCACGGGATAGCTGTGATCACCACGTAGGCTGGAACATTGTGGTCCGATCCGTGTGGTGTTCATTGCTGCCATGAGAAGCTTAACTGCGAGCTACCGGGTTCGTCCACAGGTTGGGCATAGTGGAATGCTCCATACGAAGCAGCTGCAACGGCATTCGCGGACAATCAGCCGTATTGAGCGGAAAGTGTTAGTGAGAGATGGGGCGGCACCGGCTCTTGCACAAATACTGAGTTCCTATGATGCTCGCTATGATAAGGCGAGTTATTGCCACCTTTTAGTAACCAATGGCTCATCTACAGGAGCTTGATGAGGATCGCTATCCCCTCATGCAATGTTTATACAACAGCAACAACGAAAAGCCCCGAAAGATTAAATTGGTACTATTCAACAATACTAGGTAACTTGTTATGTTCAGGGGACCTCTCCTAGATGTGATGGAGCTGCCGTTCTCATTCTTGAAAAGGACTTTAACTTTGCGCTGGACACATGGCGGACTTACGCTTGATTCGTGGGAGTAAGTAGACGGTTGGATCTGCCCTGAAATTGCGACAGTAGGTTCAGGGTTATGGGTACACAAACACCTATTTTCTTGTCTAAATTATCTTCATGCTTCTTCATTTTAATGTCTGGCATTGTACTGACGTAAATTTTATCAGTGTTCTTCTGCGATTTTCGAATCTCTTGGGGACGACACAATGAACCTAAGTTCCCTGATTGAAGCTGATAGTGAATGTGGTTGTTAGACGCGTATCATTATGTACCCTAAAGCTCAGTATTCCGCTCAGCTTTTCAGGTGGAATGCTATCAAACACCATATAAAAAACGTCGGCTGTTTATAGTGAGGAAAATAGCAAAAAAAAATTTTAGTGGCAACGCTTGACATCATTTTCGGCATCATTTTGGTTTTATTGGTTTCAATGGTTTGTTTTTTTCTTTTCCTTTTTGTTATTTATTTATTTGCGAAAAAAATAATAATAAAACCATTAGTGCAGATAAAAACGTTTTTTGGTATGAAAATAAAAACAAAACATAACTGTCAAATTCCGCTCGCTGAACAATTAAAGATTTCCGCGATTATTCCGAAAGCAGAATAGAATAGCAACCCTAAATTTAAAAACTATAACAGTAGCAAACACAATCTGTAAACTATTTATTTTGAAGTTTATATTTTTGTACGGCGAATTCAAAAATTAATTGACGTATCAAATTTTCTCAACTGGGTTGATGCGTCCACCTGATAAATACGCCTTGGGTCCGATTTAAAGTATTATAATTCGAAAACTATTACTTAAGGGATTGTCAATTTTTATTTTGTCTTTGGATGGATGTAGAATTATAAAAAAAAAATATTAGATAGAGATTTCTTTGCGCTTTTCCAGGTAAATCACCTCGCCATATTTTAAAACGCACTTTGAACGCCTTTTCTAACCAAAGACGAAACGCGTCCCATTGTGGTTGGTGTGTGTTGCAATCTCTGGCTTTCCTTTTCCATTTGCAAAGAAAATCTCCGATCATTGAGTTCGTCTCGAAAGGGAAACAAACAAAAATTGTAAAATTTAATGATCTTCGCCCTAACAGACAAAAAAACTTGAAAATTAAAAAAACTAGGCAGAGCCCGGCAGAGATTCGAACCTGGGCACACAAAGAAATAGCGAGATCCGTTGCCGTTGTCTAGCGTTCGAAGCCATCAATACAACTTCCAACACAAAAGTAGTGTAATTGTCACAGAAAAAAAGTCTGTCATTACACAAAAACACATGCATTGGGAAAAAATACAGCTAATAGACAGGGTTGTCGAATGAGGTTAATGTGAATTGTATCATAGAAGCGTTTTCGCAATTAATACGACTCAAATACAACATACCAACGCACGGCCCTTGAAGCAATCGCACCTAATATGGTTGAAAAGTCGTCTTACCAAAGACGAAAGGTATCCCATAGTGATTGGTGTGTGTTGCAATTTCTGGCTTTCCTTTTCCATTTGCAAGGAAATCTCTTTAAATTCCTTTTTTGGGTATTTAAGTGTCATACAAAAGCGGATATGTACATTCATGAATGTGCATATCACACACATCCATACACATTTCTTGACAGTTGCATATTTTGGTGGATTTTATTGATTATTTAGCCATGAAATCGGGTTTATTTGGAATTTAAAAATAAATCTTGCAAAATCCAGAACAACTGACTTGCACTGGAAAGGAATAAAATAAAACACATCTGTTGCTGTGTTTTATTTTAGTACTATATAGTGCAAAACACGATTACTAATTTATTATTATCTGTTATTGCATGTTATCGATAACTTACCAGTACATAGAACTTTGCACTAATATTTTATTCAAAACATATGACTTGCACTGGATAGGACTAAAATATAACATGATATATATTTAACAAATTTGTCAATACTATCGATAGTTACTTAGAAAAATATCGAAACTATCGAATGGAGCGAATATCGATAGTTTTCCAGCTCTAATCAAAAATGGAATAAACGAAGTAAATGTACTACCCATCTTATGATAGAAGGCCTTACGTGCTTGTTGTTAGTAACAGAAAGAATGTGGAGCGAATGTGGGGTCGAAGACCAACATTGAAGGTGCGAGAGCTAGGATCGTGTGAAGAAGAGAATGACGGGATTAGCCGGAACGGTCAGTCGTCTTGCTATGGTGGTTTGTTTGTTGCTAGGAGCTCCAGTATAGCATGGAATATTCATGGATGAAAGGAAAATTATACTTTCCTGTTGGAACGCAGATATCAAGGCATGTGTGTAGGACTATGTCCACATTGCAATGGCATATCTCCGCTTCGTCTACATTAATGTTTTGTATAGAATGAACAGGAGATTTCCAGAAGTGGCCCACTGCTTCTGAACTGGTGGAATATGGCTGAAGGTGGTTTTTTGGATGGTTGTGATAATAGTGGCAAAACGAGATGGAATGACTGTGATAATGGCCGCTTGACATGCGAATTAATTCTTGGAACACCGCCAAGTCTTTAACTTCGAGTCAGAGGAACCTGTCCATGAATAATTTGTGCGATTGTGGGAGATCTGAGGAGTGGAGGTATATACTGACTGAATGGCCGTACAATGCATATTACAGATGAAGAAAGTTGAGTGTGAACATTATTTCTAAAGGAAACCTTTCCTTTTCATTTACCAAAAGGGGTGCAAAGACGCAAAGGAGTTAAGCCTCATTCAGAAGGTAGAAACCTACTACAAATCCTATCGACCAATGTAGGAAATGATTGCCTTTGGCCTAGAAAAGCGAGAGAGAAATACAAAGACAGGACAACCAAAGTTTGAGACGAATAATTTTAGTGTCACCTTCATTTGATGTTGCGTGCTCGGCTGTCTTTGATGAAAGAGGCCGAGTTGGGTATATTTTACAATAAGAATATGACTGATGAAAAAACAAAATATCAAAGAATAATGCCAAATGTTCATACATTATTTCAGAGATGGGAAACGTGTTTTGTAGCTACAACAAAGTTGAGCAACAGATATTTGAGCGATGGGGATTAGCGACCCGGTGGGGGATTTCGGTAGGGCTCGTGAAGTCAATAAAACTGTTGGAAGTTTGGTCATATTTTTACGGCAAGTATTTAAAAGGAGAAGGACGAGATTTAGTGGAGGCTTGAATACTTTGTAGTTATCAGTGTGGTGGTGTTGTTTCACAGGTGCGACCCAGTGATTTGATGCTGCGCATGACATGGCCTCACACGTGTCTTACCTATTTTGATTCTTTGCTGTTTTCTACTTTTGTTGTTATACCCACCTCCGAAGGATGCGGGTGTTTTCATTTTGCCACTCCGTTTGCAACACATCGAAATATCCATTTCCGATCCTATAATGTACATATATTCCTGATCGTCGTAAAAATCCAAGACGATCTAGCCATATACGTCTGACCCTTTGTCCGTCTGTTGAAATCACGCTACAGTCTTTAAAAATAGAGATATTGAGCTGAAACTTTGCACGGTTTTTTTTTGTCCAAAAGCTGGTTAATATAGACCGATCCACCGATTTAGGATCTTAGGACCATAAAAGCCACTTTATTATCCGATTTTGATGAAATTTGGGACAGTGAGTTGTGTTAGGCCCTTTGGCATCGTTCTTCAATTTGGTCCAGATTTGGATATAGCTGCCATATAGACCGATTATTGATTTAAAGTCTTGGCCACTTAAGAGGTGCATTTATAATTCGATTTCGCTGATATTTGACGCAGTGACTTATGTTAGGCTTTCCGTGTCGTATATGGTTCATATCGGTCTTAATTTGTATATACAGCGGTCAAAAAAAGTATTCATCATTCAATGTTTTTTTTTTAATAAGTCTACAAAAGACAATTGGAATAAAAACATATTAAACTAATGATGCAGTAGTGCTTGTGTGATATATATGTACACAATTTCATTGTTTTTAAAGAAAAAAATAGTATTTATTGGAACAAAAAGGCCCATTTTACAGCTGAACACAAAAAATTAAACAAAAAAAGTATTCATCATTGCAAAAAAACAAAAAAATAAATAACAAAATTATAAAAAATTAATACTTTGTTATTCGACCACCGCGTCTTATAACTTCTTTTAAACGGTTTGACATCGATTGGACTAATTTAGCGGTTATATTTTGGTCTATATTAGTCCATTCCTCCATTATCACCTGTTGCATTTGACTCTTGCTCGAAAAATTGCGCGTTCTCAATTTGCGTTCGAGATGTTCCCAAAGATGTTCAATTGGGTTCAAGTCGGGACTTTGAGGAGGAGTTTTAATGACTTTGGGGCAGTTATACAGCATCCACATCTTGGTATTTAAAGCAGAATGTTTGGGGTCATTATCTTGATAATATTGAAAGTTATTACCAAGCCCAAGTTTTACAGCACTATCTTTTAAATTCCTCTTTAAAATGTCAATGTAATACTTATGATCCATTACTCCATTAATAATTTCAAGATTTCCCGCTCCTGAAGCCGCCATACACCCCCAAACCATTAAACCACCTCCACCATGTTTTACAGTAGCAACTGTGTTTCGTTCTTCAAGCTCTGTATTTGGTTTTCTGTACACTATGACCTTTCCATCGCACCCAAAAAGATTAAACTTGCTCTCGTCTGCAAAAATGACTGTTTTCCAAAATGATTCGGGCTGTTTTACATACATTTTTGCGAAGTTTAGCCTTTTCACTCGGTTTATTTTATTTATAAAGGGCTTCTTACGTGCAGTTCTTCCTCTGTAACTATGCCTTTTGAGTGTATTTCGAATTGTTTGTGTAGTAACTTCGTTCCCTAAATATTCCATAGTGTTTTTACGAAGAATGGTCGCATTTGTCTTCGGAGTTTTCTGAACTTGCCGCACTAGCCAACGCACATCTCCAACTGAAAGTGCTTTTGGTCGACCAGATCTTGGTTTATTGTCAACAGTTTTCGTTTCTGTCCACTTTCTGATGATGGATTGTATAGTAGATCGTGGTCTATTTAATATTTCACTGATAGTTTTTTGAGTTAAACCATTCCTGTGGTGTTTTATTATCAAAACTTTTACCTCATCAGAAACCTCGTTTTGCTTACGACCCATTTTGACAAAAACTATATTTTCAATGAAATTAAATATTTGCTGTCAAGGGCAAAGCCTCCTTTACTAAATAAAACAGAAAAGGGGGATTCCCAAATAATATTTGAATTTGACTTTGATGATAGCACATCAATGATGAATACTTTTTTTGTTCTGTTTTTGGTGTTATTATATAAAATTGCATTTTTTGCGCTAATTAAATTTGTTTTTTGAATTTATTTTAAAACATATTACGAAAAATAAACTATTGCATAAAACTGCATTATTTGTTTACTTTAAATTTTCTTCAATTACCCAAAATAAGTGAATTTATTATCAATTTTGCTAATGATGAATACTTTTTTGACCGCTGTAGCTACATAAAAAGACCAATATTTTATTCTACAAAATTGAACAATGACTTGTACTCATTAGACCACTCAATGTCGGTGCCGAATTTGGTGCAAATCGGACCATATTTCGATATAGCTGCTATGAGGGCATACATCATCTATTTTTCACCGGATTATGACGAAAGTTGTCCTTGCAGTAGTTCATAATTTAGAAGGTGAACACGACCAAATACGTGGCATCGAATTGAAACTCATATGTAGGTTCCTAAGTTACGGTCACGAATCCTTAGAAATATTAGACTTTCAGTGGTGGTTTTTCCCGATGCTTGTGAGGTTTTTACCTGAGCTAATCAGCCGTGCAAACTTCTCTACTGAGGGGTTTCACTTTGTGGCAAGCCGTTCGGATTCGCCAATATACCATTGAGCTTAAATCTGTATCGGTCAGCACTCATTGAATGAGAGAAGTATATCCGCCGTTTCGTAATGGGAAGCAAATGGGCAAATTCACAGAGAAGTAGGCACGGTTCAGATAGTATTTGAACTTGGCAAAGATCTTTAAAAAGTTTTGCGGACTATTCAAATTTAATAATATAAGCTCTTTATTCCGCGATTTCTTTGTAAATAGACGCTCAGGGCGGCATGTGTTCTTTGTCGATGAATACGATTTACGTTGATGATTTTAAGTTGATGTAGGTATTTCTATTTAATTAATCGCTAAGCGGTTGTCACACTTTTGCGATTTATTCATTTCCGTGATTAAATTACATAAGCAAATAATACTCTTTTACGGTGAACGTACCAATGGCACGAATTTGTTTCACCAATTGTGCGTTTTCCATCGATTTGATAAGCACATTTAAATTTAACATCAAGAGGCACTATAAAAGTAAAATTTTCAATTCACTCATAAGGTTTGGAAACTTTCAAACACTAAACAAAAATCGTTAATGAAATCTAGTAAAGCACCTTACGAATTAATTTTCGCAGCCTATTGAGGCATGCAATCCAAATGATCAATTAGGGAAATTGGTGTACTTACACATTGAACTAAGGTTGTTGTTAAAAGTTGACGTAATCTAGCTGAGGCCAAATTCATCATGCAAGCACCGATAACAGATGGTAAAAATATGAATGTGTACAAATGGAAATGGCCCATAACGTTCCTGAAATAAAGATTAGGTTACCAGACACTGAAATCTAAATGATTTATATTATATATCTACTAACCTTAGATTGCACATCAAAAATTGTATGGTGCAACTTACAGCTGTGCATACCAAGGAACATTCCGCATAGTATTGCAAACTATGGCGAAGTTTTTGTTTATTCATATTGCGCAATTTCATCAAGATTGATATCTAAAAAAAAAGGAAGAAGGAAAAGTTTATTAAATGTACTTACGCAAGGTAAAGAGAGAACCTGGAACCCCCGCGTTCGGAGGAGGTGGATAGGGATCTGCCTCGAAGATATGGCGGATATTAAAAATGTCTTTTGAACCAACTGATATTCTCACCAGGATTCAAACGCAGGTGTTCAGCTGCCCTCAGACTCCGGCAATATCCGGTGCAAAGTCTAAACAAAAGCTTTACATTGGTAATTGAAGCGCAAAAAGTCTGTACGAAGCTGGAAAACTAGCGAACATTTTATCGGAAATGAATAGGTTAAAAATCAATAGCGGTGATTTAAGTTGACAAAATCCCACGAAATAACAATACAAGGCGACTTCAATGCGAAAGTAGGAAAAGAAAAGTGACTGGTGTAACAGGACAGTAAGGATTAGGTGAAATAAATGAAAGAGGTGACAGACTCATTAAGTTCTGCCAGGAATACAAAATGATCATAAAACCAGTAATGGAAGGCAAAAGTCGGGCGGTGCCGACTATATAATACTCTACACCTACCCTATAAGTTCAATGTGGAGCTATATCCAATTCTGAGCAAATATGTTCAAACTGTAATAACTACGGTTGAGAAATGACGACATTCGGCGAGCAAATATGTTCAAACTGTAATAATTACGGTTGACAAATGACAACATTATTGCAAATTACCCAAAATCTGACAAAAAAATATATGGGAGCTATTTCTAATTCTGAACCGATTTCGACCAAACTTCTCAGACAATGTGGTAGTCGTCTAAGAAAGAGTTGTGCTAAATTTTGGCAAGATTGGTCAAACAATGCGCTTGCAGTGGCTCATGGCGAAATACATATTCTACAACTATGTATATCTAAATCTGAGCCGACTCTATAAAATTCACCAGTAATATCGAGAGTCATAAGAAAATCCTTCTTCCAAAATTTCGAGAGAATCGGTTAAAAAATTAGTATATTCTTGCAATATTTCTCAAAATCGGACGAACATCTATATTGGAGCTATATCTAAATCTGAACCGATTTCGAGCAAACTTCTCAGATATTGTGGCAGTCGTTGAGGAAAGCGTTGTACAAAGTTTTGCTAAGATTGGTCAATAAATGCGCTTGCAGTGGCTCTAGGAGTGAAAATCGGGATATATACATATATGAGATCTATATCTAAATTTGAACCGATTTCCATGAAATTCACCAGTAATGTCCAGAGTCATAAAAAAACACTTCCTGCCAAATTTCGAGACAATCGGCTAGCAAATGACCATTTTATTGCAATATGACTGCAAATCGGACGAACATATATATGGGAGCTATATCTAAATCTGAACCGATTTCGAGCAAACTTTTCAGATACTGTGACAGTAGTTGAGGAAAGCGTTGTACGAAGTTTTGGGAAGATTAGTCAGTAAATGTGCTGGCAGTGGATCTAGGAGTGAAAATCGGGCGATATACATATATGAGAGCTATATCTAAATCTGAACCGATTTCCATGAAATTTACCAATCATGTCGAGAGTCATAAAAAAAACCCTTCCTGCCAAATATCGAAAGAATCGGTTTACAAATAACCATTTAATTGCATTATTACTGAATATCGAACGAACATATATATGGGAGCTATATCCAAATCAAACCGATTTTTTCGTCTCTAGAACGAAAAACACGCCTGTACCAAATTTTAAGACGATCGGGTGAAAACTGCGAACTGTACTTTGTACACAAATTAACATAGTCAGATGTACAGACAAACAGACGGACATAGCTAAATCGAATCAGAAAGTGATTCTGAGTCGATCGGTAAACTTATCAACGGGTCTATCTCTCTTTCTTCTAGGTGTTACAAACAAATGCACTAAGCTATAATACCCTGTACCACAGTAGTGGTGTAGGGTATAAAAACGATATTCTGCCTACCCTCAAGAAGACTCTACACTTGGAAATCGCCCCAGGATAGAAGAGAAACTCTTATGAAAAGTCACATAGACTTGACACTAATAAACAACTGATACGCAACATCTGTATTGAAAACTTTAACATGCCTAGAAGACGATGTACAGTCAGATCACAACTTTTTAATGACGAAGAAATGTGCAAGGATCGTCATTGCTGAAAAGAGAAAACGACTTGATGTCACATATCATGATGGAATAGCCCAATAAAAATCAGAGATAATATAAAATAATGCCCTGGTGTACAGCAAAAGAAACCAAACGACAGAATGCATGACCAAGGAAATATTACTATTAATGGAACACAGGCGGAAATATAGAAATATAAACTAAAAACAAATTTGTTGCCTCAAACAATTTTTTTGCCAACCGAATGTTCTGTGCACTATGCACATTGTTTACCGACTGTTTCTGTCACGACAATCATTTGTTTGCATTTCGGCAATAGATGAGATATACTCTGAACTTTACATTTGTTGTTTTGTTTGTTTGTTGCAATCGTCATTCCGTCATTATTTTTCTTTGAATGTTGGTTGTACTGACTAACTGTTTGCCATAAACTACTAACTAACTAATTAAATGGATTGGATTCAATTTCCATTTATTAGGTTTAAATTATATATACATACTGAATGATGACATGTTAGGTCAAAAACTTTGTACCCCTTAAGCACAGCCCGTAAGGTATGAGAGACCCGTCATAACTAGAGATGGGTTTCTACCGGGTAAATACCCAACGCTTGGGTATTTATTGGGTAAATACTCAATAAATACCTTTTTTAGGTATTTATTTGGGTATTTATAATTTTGCAGATATCTTGGGTATAAAAAAATTTGGAAAAAAATTTTTATGATTTCGTATTCTTTGTATATAAACCTGATCTTCTGATCTCATAAAATCTGATTTTATATAGACCAATCTCCAGACTTAAAGTCTTGGGCCAAATTTCATCGAAATAGGATGAACAAGAAAGGGCGTGCTTAGTTCGACCGGACCGAATCTTATATACCCTCCACCATGGATCGCATTTGTCGAGTTCTATGCGCTGTATCTCTTTTTAGGCAAACAAAGAATAGTCTGATTCGGACCATAAATGAATGCTGAACATTGTAGAAGTCATTGTGTAATATTTCAGTTCATTCGGATAAGAATTGCGCCTTGTAGGGGCTCAAGAAGCAAAATCGGGAAATAGGTTTATATGAGAGCTGCATCAAGCTATTGATCGATTTAGACCATATTAGATATGTATGTAGAAGATCATGAGAGAAGCCGTTGTACAAAATTTCAGCCAAATCGTATGAGAATTGCGCGCCATATTGGTTCAAGACGTCAAGATCCAAGATCGGTTTATATGGCAGCTAACCAAATTATTAACCGATTTGAATAATACTTAACACAGTTGTTGCAAGTAATACCAAAATACCACGTGCAATATTTCAGTCAAATCGGACGAGAATTGCGCCCTCTAGAAGTCAAGACCCAAGATCGGCTTATATGGACCGATTTGGCCCATTTACAATCCCAACTGACCAACACTAATAAAAAGTATTTGTGCAAAATTTCAAGCGCCTAGCTTTACTCCTTCGAAAGTTAGCTTGCTTTCGACAGACAGACGGACGGATTGGCTCATTACACTATATAGGGAGATCGATCTATATGGCAGCTATATTCAAATAGGGTCCGATCTGACCACATTTGACAGTAATGGGTAGGGGTCTACCAGAACACACTGTGCCAAATTTCATCGAATTCCGGTAATAAATGCATCTTTTATGGCCTCAATACCCAATATCGGGAGATCGGGCGGTCGGTGTATAGGTCAGCTATATCCAAATATAGTCCGATCTGAACCACACTTCACAAAAATAGGTAGGGGTCTACCAAAACTCACTGTGCCAAATTTCATCGAAATCGGATGAAAAATTACCAATTTATTTCCTCAAGACTTTAAGTCTGGAGATCGATCTATATAGCGGCTATGTATAACTAAAATCAAATTTTATGAGATTAGAAGATCAGGTTTATATACAAAGAATTCGAAATCATCAAAAATTGTTTTTAAAATGTTTTTATACCCAAGAAATATGCAAAATTATAAATACCCAGCTTTTGGGTATAAATGGAATTTGTGGACATGTTTGACAACATCCATAGTGGTCTATAACCAAAGTTCTGCGAAGCCCAATATAATGTGTGTTTTACTTGTTAAAGATAAAACATTACCATCTCTATGAACAGCTTCAGCAGTCAATTCCGAATAATACGCATTTATTTTCTTGTTTCCGTGGATCATATTGTGGTAAAACGTCATTTCCAATTTTACTTAATAATTTCATATAATAACACATTGAAATATTCGTAACCTGATACAGCTGCCTTGTAAACCGATTTCGAATGTTGACTTCTTGAGCCTCTAGAATGCCAAATTATTATTTGGTTTTGCTGAAATTTTACATGAGGTTTTTTTTTATGGCTTCCAAAGACTATGTCAAGTATGGTCTGAATCGGTTTTTTATACCCTCCACCATAGGATGGGTGTATACTAATTTCGTCATTCTGTTTGTAACACCTCAAAATATGCGTCTCAGACCCCATAAAGTATACATATTCTTGATCGTCATGACGTTTTATGTCGATCTCGCCATGTCCGTCCGTCTGTCTGTCGAAAGCACGCTAACTTTCGAAGGAGTAAAGCTAGCCGCTTGAAATATTGCACAAATACTTCTTATAGGTGTAGGTCGGTTGGAATTGTAAATGAACCATAGCGGTCCATGTTTTGATATAGCTGCCATATAAACCGATCTTGACTTCTTGAGCCACTACAATGAGCAATTCTTATCCGATTTGGCTGAAATTTTGCATGAGGTGTTTTTTTATGATTTTCAAGAACTGTGCTAAGTATGGTTGAAATCGGTCCATAACCTGATATAGCTATCATATAAACCGATCTGGGGTCTTGACTTCTTGAGCCTTTAGAGGGCGCAATACCTATCTGATTTAGTTGAAATGCACGACGTGTTTCGTCATGACTTCCAACATAACCTTGTATAGCTGCCATATAAACCGATCTTGAATCTTAACTTCTTGAGCCACTATAGAACGCAATTCTTATCCGATTTGGCTGAAATTTTGCATGAGGTGTTTTGTTATGATTTCCAATAACTGTGCTAAGTACGGGTGAAATTGATGCATAACCTGAGCTGTCATATAAACCGATCTGGGGTCTTGAATTCTTGAGACTATAGAGAGCGCAAATCCTACCCGATTTCGCTGAAATTTTGCACGACGTGTTTTGTCATGACTTCCAACAACTGTAACAAGTGTGGTTCAAATCGTTCCGTAACCTAATACAGCTGCCATATAAACCGATCTTTAATCTTGACTTCTTGAGCCTCTATAGGGCGCAATTGTTATCTGATTTGGGTGAAATTTTGTACAACGGCTCCTCCCATGACCTTCAACATACGTCGCAAATATGGTCTGTATCGGTCTATAACTGAATACAGCTCCCCTATGGAACGATCTCCCAATTTTACTTTTTGAGCCCCTAAAGGACGAAATCGTTTTTCGATTTGGTTGAAATTTTACACAACAACATTCATTCACTAATGGCTCCAATAGCATAGCAATTCTTTTTTTTATCCGTTCCTTTATTTGCCTAAAAAGAGACAGCGGGAAAGAACTCGATTAATGCGATCCATGGTGGAGGGTATATAAGATTCGGCTCAGCCGAACTTAACACGATTTTACTTGTTTAACCTGATGTAGATCCCATATAAGCCGATTTCCCGATTATATGTCTTGAGCCTCTAGAGGTCGCAGTTCTTATCCGATTTGGCTGAAATTTTGTACAACGACTTCTCCAATGACTTTAAACATACTTGCCTAATATGGTCTGAATAGGTTCATAACCTCATATAGCTCCCACATAAACCGATCTTGACTCCCTATAGTGGGCAATTCTGATCAGATTTAGCCTTTACTATGGTCTCCAACAACCAAACCAAGCATGGACCAAGTCGTTCCATAAGCTTCATAGCTTCAATAGCATAGCAGTACTTATCCATTATCCTTTTGTTCGCCTATAAGGAGATACCGGTCAAAGAACTTAACAAATGCGATTGATGGTGGATATAAGATACGGTTTGGTCGAACTTAGCATGCTTTTAGTTGTTCAATTTAGCTTTTCTTTATCACACAATTCTGGATATTTATAGGCTTATCCCTTCACAAATAACAGAATAATATCCTGGATTTTTCGGTTTGCAACAACTGTGCGCCATAGAGGAGATTTTTAATGTTATTCTTAGTTGAGAGAACTTCACCACCGTTAACATCAATTAAAACTGTTTTCCAATGGTAGACAATAATCGACAACTGTCATCAAAAGAGTAACAAATGGCTGCACAACATTTTTAGGCTCACTATAATCGATAATTACTGTTTGGCTCTATTTAAACGAATTAAAATGACTATATATAATGTCCTTCATTCAGTACAGATTCCAATAGCCCGATTTAACTTACAACACATATGGGTAGAAAATATTTGAAATTTGCCAAGGCAAAGTAAGGAGTCTCCTTTAACAAATACAATAAACAATTGCCATCGTGCAGCTTAAGGCTTTGACAGGATTGGTTTCGAACATTTTCATAAAAAAATTTACTCAATGCCACCATTTTTAGATCAACGAAATCCAAAAGCACCGACGCATCTAAGTCGCGCAAAGTTCTATAGAAAACTAAATCGTATTGTTGGATCAGAGGTTGTGGGGTTGGTCATGAATAAAACTATATTGCAATTATTTAATGTAGTGGACATTGTTGCAATAGAAACGAATTGTGAAAGTAATACGAAATTATATGTAGCCCTACTTGATTGAAAACAATGAAGAGGAAAGAAACATCAACCATTTCGTGTTTACCAATTGTGTTACAGGTAAACGAGTCGGTCAAAATGGGAGTTATATCAGGTTATACACACACTTGAAACTCACTCGACATGTATGTTGGAAACTCTATCTGCACAACCTTAAAGTAAAGTAATAATAATTGGGTACTCCACGGTTTTAAAAATTCAAAACGGGAGATTGGTTTATCGGGAAGGGGTTTACAATAATAATATAAAATAAACAGAACCAAACAATGAATACAACTATATAACGCCTTCTCACCCATTTTCTATGAATTCTGTTTGTTTTCCATGGCTGCTGAAGAAATATTTATTGTTTAGATGCAAATGCAAATGTGTCCATGAATATTCCTTTAGGAATAGGGCAAACTTCTTACATATCAATGTGTGCTGTCCGATTCAAGTTTAAGCTCAATGTTTTTATAGACGAGTCCGAGCGGCGTGCCGCAGTGCGACATCTCTTTAGGGAGAAAGTTTTACATGGCATAGTGCCTCACAAATGTCTCCAGCATTGGGAGGGGGATAACCACCGCTGAAAATGTTTTTACTGATGTTCTGGAGAGGATTCGAAATCAGCGTCATAGGCGGTCATGCTAACATCTGCGCTACGATGCCCTCACTTGGATAGCCTTTCAAAAATTAAATAGTTAGTCAACATTCCAGCCATCCGCTCTATCTTAACATGCCTCCGAAGGGTGTTATATTAAATAAAAAAATAAATTATTTAACATATTTCTTAATTAATTTATCGCCTTTTCAAATGGATAAGTGTGCATTTGTTTAACCTAAAGTTCAGGTGACGTTATGTACTGCAATATATTAACTTTGAGATAAAAAATTGTCTTTAAATTAAAGCAAACCTATAGAATTTGATTTAAAGCCAACAACAGCATTGATTTTAGTAAGAAATATTCGCAAACCTATTTTAAAATTAAAATAATTTTAAATTAAAATCTTTTCTTATTGTTTGTTTTGCGATATTGTTTAAGCAAGAGGTCAATAACGTTTTCAGTTATATATTTATATGTCCCAACCGGATTTCAGAAAAAATAAAGGATTATTTTGTTTGAGTAAAAAAACAAGTAAAATGGTGCTAAAATCGGCCGGGCAGAATCTTATATACCCTCCACCATGGATTGCATTTGTCGAGTTTTTTTCCCGCTATCTATTTTTAGATAAACAAAGGATTAAAAGAAAAAATTGCTTTGCTAATTGAATTGAATGTTGGAGACCACATTGGAAGTATATGTGTAAAATTTCGGCCAAATCGAATAAGAATTAGGCCTTTTAGGGGCTCAAGAAGTAAAATAGGGAGATCGGTTTATAGGGGAGCTGTATAAGGCTAAAGACCGATTTAGATCATATTTGACACGTATGTTGGAGGTCATGGAAGAAGCAGTTGTACAAAATTGCAGCCAAATCGGATAATAATTAGGCCCTCTTGAGGCTCAAGAAGTCAAGATTCAAGATCGGTTTATATGGCAGCTATATCAGGTTATAGACCTATTTGAAACATATTTGGCACGGTTGTTGGAAGTCACAACAAAACATGTCATGCAAAATTTCAGTTAAATCGGATAAGAACTGCGCCCCTAGAGGTTCCAGAAGTCAATATTCAATGTCGGTTTCTATGTCAGCTATATCAGGTTATAAACCGATTTGAACCATATTAAGTACACTTGTTGGAAGTCATAACGAAAAACGCCTTGCAAAAATTCTACCAAATTGGTTAGGATTTGCGCCCTCTAGAGGCCCAAGAAGTCAAGAATAGACCTATTTGAACCATACTGAGAACAGTTGTTAGAAATCATACAGAAAGACCTCATGTAAAATTTCAACCAAATCGGATTAGAATTGCACCCTCTAGTGGCTCAAGAAGTCAAAACATGGACCGGACATGGACTATATCAAAACATGGACCGATACGGCCCATTTACAATCTCAACCAACCTACACTTATAAGAAGTATTTGTGGAAAATTTCAAGCGGCTACCTTTACTCGTTCGAAAGTTAGCGTACTTCGACAGACAGACGGACGGACATGGCTAGATCGACTTGTCATGACGATCAAGAATATATACTTTATGGGGTCTTAGACGAATATTTCGAGGAGTTACAAACAGAATGATGAACTTAGTAGGGGGTATACTAATACTATACTCCTATGGTGGAGGGTATAATAAATTGAGTAATATTCCAGTATGTTGGTCACTTGTTAACCTATTCTCTCGATATTTGACATCGATATTATTGATGAATTTTATACAAATCATTTCAGATATAGCTCCCCTATAGAATATATCTCCCGATTCTCAATTCTAAAGCCACTGCAAGCAAATTTATTTATCAATCTTCCTAAAATTGTGCACAGGGCATTCCTCGACGACTATCACAATATCTACGGAGCTTGGTCTAAATCAGTTTAGATTAAGTTATAGCTCTCATATATAAATGGAAATTTTTCAGGAGCTATAGGAAAGTTTATCAAAAAAAAAAATTTTTGCATATTTACGTACCCATTGAGCCAAAAATGAGCTTGGTCGCTCAATGGAAGAAGCGCGCGATAAACTTTCTTAAAAGAGCATGCATTTCGATAATAAAATTCAATAATTTGCAAGCGTTGTTTGTTTGTAAGACGAATCATGGTTGAATTATAGACCAAACTAAAGATGTTTGACAGTGAAATAAAACTCGAAACGTGTGTGAGCTGTTTAAGCCAGTATTGCCAAAAAGATAATAGCTAAAAAATCGCCTTTTAAATGTTTATAACTTATCGTAAAGATAAACCCTAATCGGCAGATGGATGCCGGTTAGTGCCTTATCGTCCCGATAAAATTAAACTGTTGGTTGTTGTTATTCCCACTAAAGATTTATGTTCCGGTTATTTCACATGAACTTAACTTTTTCTACGAGAAAACCGGTCTTATGTTCCTTTTTAACAATGGAAAACACATGCTTTTCGAAATTACTTTTTGAAACACTATAAAAATATCAATGAATATATAATATTTTTATAAGAATTGTTTCATAAGTTATGGGACAATGTCCTACTGAATGTAATCAGTTAATTTTTTGCTTCAAAATCTATTATCTAAAAAAAGTAAAAAAAAATCGAAAAAATTTCGCGAGAATCGAACATAGAACCAACATTAAGACATTTAAATCCATTGCTACCAATTCCTCAAATTTCACATCCTTTGTAAGCAATCACTATAATAGTTGGTATACATATATGTATAGGGAATTAAAATTTGTTATGTTGGATACTAATGATACCTTAACATTCTTGATATTTAGATATAAAAAATTTATTAATAAAAAAATTAGAAGAAAACAATAATATAAGGAATCAAAATTTAGTTAACATATAACAAGATATAATACCGAAATATTTAAGGATAACTAAGCCAATTGAATATCTAATCAACTTCCTCAACAGTGGGACCTCCACGACCACCACTATTCGGTTGACCTTGTTTTTGGCCACCATCGGCTGCACCACCGGCTCCATGCATTTTAGACATAATGGGACTACAAACACGTTGGCAATCCTTCAAATGATCTTCGAATTCCTCCTTTTCGGCTAGGCTGTTATTATCCAGCCAGGACATTTCTGAAGAACATTTATCACGAACAGTAGCCTTATCCGAGTCACTTAATTTATCCGAAGGAGCATCTTCCACAGCCTGAGAATTGAAGTAATGAATTAAAATATAAACATAAATTCTGTGAGTACTTCCATATATTTCCTCCATACCTGTTTGCAACTGAATATGTATGATTCCAAATTGTTACGTGCCTGCACCCGTTGTCTTTGCTTCTCATCATCGTCCTTGTACTTTTCCGCTTCGGATAACATTCTGTCAATATCGGCCTTAGACAAACGACCCTTGTCATTGGTAATGGTGATCTTCTCCGATTTTCCGGTGCTGTTGTCCTTGGCCGAAACATTCAGAATACCATCGGCATTTAAGTCAAAGGTTACCTCGATTTTTGGAACACCTCTGGGGGCTGGAGGTATGCCAGTCAAATTAAAAGTACCCAAAAGATTGTTATCCTTGGTCATGGCTCTCTCGCCCTCATACACCTGAATGGTGACCGCATTTTGATTGTCACTATAGGTGGTGAAGGTCTGTTGTTGTTTGCAGGGAATGCGAGCATTGCGTTCAATCAATTTTGTCATAACTCCACCAGCGGTCTCTATGCCCAAGGACAAGGGAGTGACATCGACCAACAATACATCCTGAATTTGGGAACTTCCCACACCGGTGAGAATGGCAGCTTGTACGGCGGCACCATAAGCCACCGCCTCATCGGGGTTGATGGACAAATTCAATTGTTTGCCGCCAAAGAAATCTTGCAGCATTTTTTGAATTTTGGGAATGCGTGTGGAACCACCCACCAAGACCACATCATTTATGGAGGATTTATCCATTTTGGCATCGTTCAAAGCTTTTTCCACCGGCGTCAAGGTGGAACGGAACAAATCCATATTCAGTTCCTCAAAACGAGCTCGGGTTATTTTGGAATAAAAGTCAATGCCTTCATGGAGGGCATCAATTTCCAAGGAAGCCTCTGAGCTGGAGGACAATGTACGCTTTGCTCTTTCACAAGCTGTGCGTAGACGTCTCAAGGCGCGAACATTGCTTGACATATCGCGTTTATGTTTCCTCTTGAATTCCTCAACAAAGAAATTTACCAAACGATTATCGAAATCCTCACCTCCCAAATGTGTGTCACCAGCAGTGGACTTGACTTCAAAAAGTGAACCTTCGTCAATGGTCAAGATGGAGACATCGAAGGTACCGCCACCCAAATCGAAAATCAAAACATTCTTCTCTCCCTTCAAATTCTTATCCAAGCCATAGGCCAAAGCTGCAGCAGTGGGTTCATTGATGATGCGCAAAACATTGAGTCCAGCAATGGATCCAGCATCCTTGGTAGCCTGACGTTGGGAATCATTGAAGTAGGCTGGCACTGTTATCACAGCATCTGTTACTTGGCCACCCAAATAGACTTCGGCGACTTCCTTCATTTTCGACAGCACCATGGAACTAATCTCTTCAGGTGCAAAACGTTTGCGTTCTCCTTTGAATTCAACCTCGATTTTTGGTTTGCCACAATCATTGATGACCTGGAAGGGCCAATGTTTCATGTCTTCTTGGATTTTCTGATCATCGAATTTGCGACCAATCAAACGTTTGGCATCGAAAACCGTGTTCTTGGCATTCATAGCCACCTGAAAGGAGAACAGAGACATACAGATGTAGAAGAGAATGTAAATTTCAATGGAAAGCAAGTTATAAGAAGATTGAGATTTATAAACGGTAAAGGCTTTCTAGTATAATTAAAACTTGAAATCTTATGAGGATTAGGAAATAAGTTATATACTTTAATAATGTTCGGAAAATATGAACGAAAATGAATGTAAGGAGTGTTTCTTAGAAACATTTATTCTCTACTTATAACGAAAATCGTTTAAACGCCGTTTACACTGCTCCTTAAATCCGGATTTAATGGCTCGATCACCTGTTTTCCCTTTATAAAATCAGCTGAGGGTTATAGTTAAATTTGTCAAAAAGAATCGTTTCAAATTACGATTATGTTATTCTTTAATTATTTCCATTCGTATCCCATAATGTTAAAAAAATGATATGTTAAAAAAAAAAAAAAACTAGAGAAAAATACTAAGCCATTGTAAATAATTATCTTTATTTTTCGTTACACGAAATAATTTTCCGTCTTTTAGTTAACGATTTTCTTTTCGATAACGAAAACAGATGATTTTAATGATGTCGATTATCGTTTAAAGTGGCTACTGAATACCTCAATCGTTAACTTCTGTTATCGCCTTTTAACTAAACGATTTTCGTTAAATCTGCTTAGAGAATTTCACTACAGGAACATGAGATAGGCTTCCGGAATTACGTGAAGAACAACCAGAAAAAGTTGGATAAAAATTTAGTTTGCGGCTCTTGGGGGATCAAGACGTTAAATCTGTAGATCAGTTTATATGGGAGTTAATCCAAATCTAAACCGATATGGCCCAATTGCAATCAGCACTAACCTACATGAATGTGAATCTGTGAAAAATTTCAAGCGGATAACTTCATTCGGATATCATCACTCAGAATGTTGAGACAATCAAAAATATATATACTTTATAGGGTCTCAGATCAATACTTCGAGGTTTTATAAACGGAATGACTAGATTAGTATACTTCCCATCCAATGGTGGTATATAAAAAAGATGGAAAATGGACAGAGCCTTGTGCTACATCTGCGGCGCATTGGTATTTGGCGATGAGAACCCATCTACTACCACTTATATAGTGCGTAATAAATGCGCCAATTATGGGCGAAAGACCTCAAATAGGAAGATCGGTCTATATGAGGCTGTATCAAGATAAAGTCTGATATATCCTAATTTTGAACTTAACCTGACTATGGAGAAAAAATCTGCACAAAGTTTCACCTCATTATCTTCATTTTAAAGGCTTTAGCGTGATTTTAACAGACGAGCGGACGGACCCAATTAAAAAATTTGTAACTCCCAAAAAATTGTGTTTACTATTAGAGCATAGAGGCCACCGTAGCGCAGAGGTTGGCATGTCCGCCTGTGACGAATCCTGGCGAAACCATCAGAAAAAAAATTTCAGCGGTGGTTTTCTCCTCCTAATGCTGGCAACATTTGTGAGGTACTATGCCATGTAAAACTTCTCTCCAAAGAGGTGTCACACTGCGGCACGCTGTTCGGACTAGGCTATAAAAGGAGGTCCCTTATCATTGAGCCTCTGATCTGAGACCATCAGAAAAAAATTTTCAACGGTGGTTTTCCCCTCTTAATGCTGACAACATTTGTGAGGTACTATGCCATATAAAACTTCTCTTCAAAGAGGTGTCGCTCTGCGGCACGCCGTTCGGACTCGGCTATAAAAAGGAGGCCCCTTTTCAATGAGCTTAAACTTGAATCGGACTACACTCATTGATATGTGAGAAGTTTGCCCCTGTTCCTTAGTGGAATGTTCATGGGAAAAATTTGCATTTGCATTTAAATCTAGCTGCCATACAAACCGATCTGACATTTGAGATTTTGAGCCCATAGAAGTTGCATTTTCTATCCGATTTTTGACAAAATATCCGATAGAGACAAAAATCCCGGAAAAAAGTAAGTTTTGTTCACAAATTAGGATAAAATGTGGTATAAAACGTCCGGGGCGGACGGTTATATCATCGTATATATAGTCTTAGTAAACGAATCGTATATTGTTAACTAGTAACTGTTGCGAGAAGATTGCGTGTATTTTGATTTAGTTGACAATTTTGGTCGGGTGGGAAGAAATTTGGTAGGTTTTTATACACTGCACCACCACTGTTGTAAGGGTATTAAAAGTTTGTGCATTTGTTTGCAATGCTAAGAAGGGGAAGAGCTAGACCTAGGCATTGATATGTATACCGATCGACTCAGAATCACTTTCTGATTCGATTTAGCCATGTCCGTCTGTGAGTCCATGTATTCTTGTAATCAAAGTGCAGGTCGTATTTGTAGTTCAATCATCACGAAATTTTGGAAATATCCGCCCAAGGGCGGACGCTATTTACTTTGGTAAAAAACGGTTCAGATTTAGATGTAGCTCCCATATATATATATATCGCCCGATTTGCACTTAAATGACCATAGTAACTACAATTTTCAACCGATCTGCACAAAATTTGGCAAGAATTGTTTTCTTGTTGATCTTAATATATTTGCAAAATTTTATCAAAATCGGTTCAGATTTAGATATAGCTTCCATATATATGTATAGCCCTATTTGCACTTAAATGGCCGTAGTAGCTACAATTTTCCACCAATCTACACAAATTTGCACGGATTGTTTTGTTACTGATTATAACATATCTGCAAGATTTCATCAAAATCTTTTCAGATTTGGATATTGCTCCCATATATACAAATCGTCCGATTTGCACTTAAATGGCCGTAGTAACTACAATTTTCAACCGATCTGCACAAAATTTCGCACAGATTGTTATGATGCTGATCTTTACATATCTTCAAAATTTTATCAAAATCGGTTTAGACTTAGATATACCTCTTATATATATGTATTGCCCGACTTGCACTTAAATGGCCGTAGTAACTCCAATTTTCAACCGATGTGCTCCAAATTTGATATATCTGCAAGATTGCACTAAAATCGGTTCAGATTTGGATATAGCTCCCATGGATATGTTTCGCCCGATTTACATTTATAAGGCTGTAATAAACACAATTTGTAATCGATCTACACAAAATTTGGCACGGACTGTTTTGTTATTGATCTTAACATATCTGCGAGATTTCATTTGGATGTAGCACCCATACATATTAATCGCCGGATTTGCACTTATATGGCCGTAGTAACAACAATTTTCAAACGATCTGTTTGAAAGTCGGTTCAGATTTAGATATAGCACATATATATACATTCATATTTATAAATTGCACGAATTTATAATTGTAGGGTATTATGTATTCGGCTCCGTCCGACTTTTGCCTTTCCTTACTGGTTTTTAAATATTGTAGTCGGAACATTTTTTTTTGTAGTGGCAACGCTGCGTCCAAGAGTTTGAACCAACAAACGGCCACTCAAACGAAATTTTCAACTCAAGTGATTGTATGGACAGCTGTGAAGGCAAACCAGAGTAATTCTGGCTCAATAAAGATCCGGCAGATGCAGCCGCCTCAATTCCTACAGAGCATGAATTGATGCCAACGTGTAGGATGTATGTCCCGATTGTGACTAGGGACCACACAACACACGTCACCATAACTGCCCAGCCAGACCCACTCGTCTCAGACCCAGATCCCTTTGGACGCACCCCATCTTAGTCGCAGAGTACCTGGATCTGAATACTCACCGGAATCAAGCAGACGAAAGATAGAACACAACACACTGTCACAACAACAATAACAGCTGTGACCGCTGATGGCCTCAAATTGCTCTCAAATTGTCAACATAAATGCGACGTATTAGTGGGCACGCAAAAATTTATGTTGTAAGCCATGGATGTACCAACAAGACTCGCACGTGTAAACCAAGAATGGCTAAAATACCATGTTCCGGACTTCATTTTGTCCACACAGTGGTTATTTTAGAGAGCAAGGCAATGATTGCATAATTTTCCTTTCAGAAAATTTTTTTAAAAGTTTTACATATATATTGCAAAATCCCCCTTCCATTTTTTATTTAGTAAAAAACTAATTTACCTGACAAAACTTTGAAATAAATCTTCAATCCTTTAAAACATATACTTCACAAGGTCATTATATAGCCAGTGGTTGCTTATCATATTGTTTTGCCTTTACGCAACTTCAAATCAATTTCATCCGATTATATGGTTTTTACCATATATTCTATTTTTGTATAGATTTTCGAAAATTATTTTATTAGGAAATGGTTGATGACCGAATTTGAAAAGTATTTATAAACAAAAACAAAGATGAAAAATAAAATGCAAAACGAGAAATTTCCACCGGCATTCACATCATCATCACCATACAGATCATAGCCAAAAACCACCAGCGCCTCTGGCATATGTTTGCATTTCAACACATCTCACAAAATGTTCCCCGCTAAGTATGTCGACGCCAAGGCGTTGTCCTCCTCCATGCTCCCACTCATTGACACATCATCTTATTGGAAACATTCACCCATTATTAATAAATATAATGTACTAATTATATGATATGTTCAAAAAGGCGTTTATATGGAAGGAGAAATACATATGTATATAGTCTAAGTAAACGAAATATTTTTGTTTAAAGAACTTTTTATTATAATATTGTTCTAAAAAAATTGGTACATTGCGAAAATCATTAATAAATATACTCTAATGGTGGGACATTAATATTTCCATTCCATGTATTCTAAAAACAATTATCTAACAAGTATTGACAAAAAAGAATTTCTGAACTGCATTTAGACAGGCTTGGCATTTATCACATAATTCGAAACAATTTGGAAATACCTAGTTTTGCTAAAATTTTCTGCCTCGCATTCTTTCTTTTTTACTTAAAAACCAGTAAGGAAAGGCAAAAGTCGGGCGGAGCCGACTATATAATACCCTACACCAACGAGTCTACGTAATACTTTCAATATGTAGCACTTATATCCAAATCTAATTAGACTTTAATTTTGCATACCTATTGAAATATGAAATAGAACCTTCTACGATTTTCTTACGATGGTACGAAAATTCTGGCCTCTACAGCCTTAAAAGTCGAAACGCATGAAAGATATATATGGGAGTTTTATATAAATCTGATTTGATTTTGATTCAATTTTGCACACGTTAAAATGAAAAAATTAACCTTTAAGGAAAGGTAAAAGTCGGGCGGATCCGACTATATAATACTCTACACCTAGCCTACAATTATATCTGAATCTGAACCGACTTTCAAACATATCGATTGAAAATTGTTGCTACTACGGCCATATAAGTGCAAATCCGGCGATAAATATGTATGGATGCTATATCCAAATTTGAACCGATTTTAATGATCGGTTACAAATTGAGTTTATTACAGCATTATAAGTGTATATCGGGCGATACATATATATGGGATCTATATCCAAATCTGAACTGATTTTGGTGAAATCTCGCAGATATATTAAGACCAGTAGCAAAACAATCCGTGCCAAATTTTGTGCACATCGGTTGAAAATTGTAGCTACTACGGTCATTTAAGTGCAAATCGGGCGATACATACATATGGAAGCTATATCTTAATCTGAACCGATTTTAATGAAATCTTTGTTATGTTAAGATCAGTAACAAAACAATTCGTGCCAAATTTTGTGCAGATCGGTTGAAAATTTTAGCTACTATGGCCATTTAAGTGCATATCGGGCGAAACATATATATGGGAGTTATATCTAAATCTGAACCGATTTCTTGAACATATATCAAAATCACTAACAAAACAGTCCATGCCAAATTTTGTGCAGATCGGTTGAAAATTGTAGCTACTACGGCCATTTAAGTGTATATCGGCCGATACATATATATGGGAGCTATATATAAATCTAAACCGATTTTTACCAAAATCAATAGCGTTCGTCCTTGGGTCAAAAAAGTGATATGTGCAAAATTTCGTGATAATTGGGTAACAAATACGACCTGCACTTTGAATACAAGAATACATGGACTCACAGACGGACAGACGGACATGGCTAAATCGAATCAGAAAGTGATTCTTATTCGATCGGTATGCTTATCAATGGGTCTAGCTATTCTCCTTCTTAGCGTTGCAAACAAATGCATAAACTTATAACACCCTGTACCACAGTGGTGGTGTAGAGTATAAAAATTTTGTAGAGATCGGACCAAAATTGTAGCTACTACAGCCTTAAAAATCGAAACGCATATATGATAACTTTACCTTAATCTGGTTCAATTTTGCATGTAGTTTGATATCAAATAAAATATCTCCTGCGAAATTTTGTAAGGATGGGACCAAAATTGTGCCTTCTACAGCCTCAATAGGTCAAATCGGATGAAAGTTATATATGGGAGCTATATCTCAATCTGATCCTATTTAGATTAAATTTTGCACACGTATTAAGACGTCACACGAAACATCTCAAGGTAAATTTGGTAAAGATCGGACCAAAATTGTGGCTCCTGCAGCTTAAAAGGGAATATGGGATGAAAGATATATATGGGAGCTATATCTAAATTTGTAGCGATTTTAATGAAATTTTGCACATATATTGGGACGTCAAAAAAAAACACTTTGTGCCAAATTTTCAAAGGATCGGACCAAAATTGTGACTTCTACAGATTTAAAAGATGAATCGGATGAAAGATATATATGGGAGCTATATCTTAATCTGGACCGCTTTTTTTAATCAACAGCATTCGTCTTTGGACCAAAAAAGAGGTTTATGAAAATCGGACAACAAATGCGACCTGTACCTTGATTACAAGAATACATGGACAGACAGACAGACGGACATAGCTAACTCGAATCAGGAAGTGATTCTAAGCCGATCCGTATATTTATCAATGGGTCTAGCTCTTCTCTTTCTTAACGTTGCAAACCAAAGGCACAAATCTATAATACCCTGTACCACAGTGGTGGTGTAGGGTGTACAAATCCATAGCCTCATATATAATTTCTTTATCAACATACAATGCAAGTAGAGTAGATGTGTAAATGCACCACAAATCACTTCACCAATCAACAACATCTGTAAATATATGTGACCATTTCGAATGACAAAATCAATTGTTACTTTTATAGAAGTGGCTAACGAAATCTTGTTGTTTGTTCACATGACCATAGAAGTCATTTGAGGAGCATGTATTCCAAACATTAGGCAGCCGCAACGATATACTCGTATAAACTGATCAATCACAAAGCCTACTGCCTACGTTGGTAAGAGGTCAAGTAAATCTTGGTTGTACAAACTCCACGCCATCACTGTAAATTGTTAAACATCATAAAATTGTCAACAAGAATAACAATGAAAAACCATAAATCAATTGGTGGTGTGAACAATAATTTCAATGGATGGATGACCTATGCTGGAAGCCTGAAATACTTAGCAGTTAGATAGACAGACAAATGTTTTCAAACATTTGTATGGATTTACAATATTTTTTGGCTATTAACATTTGAAAATGGCAAAACAAAAATTATGAGACAATGCCGCCGATAACAAATTTGTTACAAAATTATGCCTGCAACAAATCCTGAACAACAAAATTGCCAAAATTTAATTCAAACTATTGATTATGTTGAGTTGTGAAAATGACGAATGATTTTATCACTTCTCTTTTTAGTAGATCATTATAATCATGATGGGGTAGAGAGAAGAGATGTGCGCTGGAGTGATTTTTCACTCACGCTCACGAGAAAAAAGTGTTACTTGCGCATGTTAACGCAAGACTCACGAGGCACTCACGACTCAAGAGAAAATCGCGACTCACGAGAAAATCACGTCTCGCGGGTTACTGACGCGACAAACACGACGCACAGGCACTCACAAAATATTTTTCCATGAAGCCAATAATTTTTTTCCTTGCGTCTCAAATCATACATCATACAGAATATACGAATATTAATGTATAAAAATAAATGCATAACCGCTGCTTTGTTCTTTCATTTGTATACATCTGTAGACAAATTCGTACGTTTAAGTACCAAATGATATGAGAGCATAAGAAAATTTTATTTTTTTTATTATTTATTTATTTATAATTTTATTTACCCTCCACCACAGGAAGAGGGTATACCAATTTCGTCATTATATTTGAAACTCCTCGAAATATTCCTCTGAGACCCATAAAGTATATATATATTCTTTATCGTCCTGTAATTTTAAGTCGATCTAGCCATGTCCGCCCGTCTGTGCGTCCATCCGTCTGTCCGTCCATCCGTCTTTCAGTCCTTCTCTCGAAAGCACGCTAACTTTCAAAGGAGTAAAACTAGCCGCTTGAAGTTTTATACAAATACTTCTTATTAGTGTAGGAGGGTTGGGATTGTAAATGGACTACATCGGTTCATGTTTTGATATAGCTGTCATATACACCGATCTTGGATCTTGACTTCTTGAGTTACTAGAGGGCGCAATTCTTATCCGATTTGGCTGAAATTTTGCATGAGGTGTTTTGTTATGACTTCCAACAACTAAGTGCTAAGTGTGATTGAAATCGGTGCATAACCTAATATAGCTGTCATATAAACCGATCTGCGGTCTTGACTTCTTTAGCCTCTAGAGGGCTCAATTCCTATCCGATTTGGCTGAAATTTTGCGTGAGGTGTTTTGTTATGACTTTCAACAACTTGGCTAAGTATGGCTTAAATCGGTCCATAATCTGATATCGCTGCCATATAAACCGATCTTGAATCTTGACTTCTTGAGCCACTAGAGAGCGCAATTCCTATCGGATTTGGCTGAAATTGTGCAAGGAGTGTTTTGTGATGACTTCCAACAACAGTGTAAAATATGGTTTTAATTGGTCGATAACCTGATATAGCTGATATATAAACCGATCTCGGATCTTGACTTCTTGAGCCTCTAGAGGTCGCAATTATTATCCGATTCGGCAGAAATTTGGTACAACGACTTCTCCCATGACCTTCAACATGCGTGCCAATTATGGTCTAAATCGGTCTATAGCCTGATATAGCTCCCATATAAACCAATCTCCCTATTTTACTTCTTGAGCCCCTAAGGGCGCAATTTTAATTCGAATTGGCTAAACTTTACTCAACGACTTCTACTATGGTCTCCAACATTCAGTTCAATTATGGTTCGAATCGGACGATAACTTGATATTATAGCTCCAATTCACAGCTATTTTTCCGTTTATCATATGTTTGCCTAAAAGAGATACGGGGAAAAGAACTTGACAAATGAAATCCATGGTGGAGGGTATATAAGATTTGACCCAGCCGAACATAGCACGTTTTTACTTGTTTTTCGTTATTTTTTTCACTTTAGTCGTGAGTTTCTTGTGAGCGTCTTGTGAGTGTCTCGTGAGTGAGTCGTGATTAGAGTCGTGATCATGATTTCATTCACTTGCGCATACGCTTGAAGAATTTTAATTCAATCACGGTCACGCACGATCACATGATTGGATTTGGATCTCACTCACGCGTGACAAGACAAGTCACGTGTACACCTCTAGTGGAAAGGCGTATGTATTTATATTCAGTGTCGATATGTGTATTCCGATGTATATTCCAACAAGTAAGCATCACTCCAGCATTTTGATATCACTTCCACCACTATATGATTTCAGGTGGCTGTACCTATTGGACCACAGTAGATCCAAAGCTTTAATGATTCTTCGTGGAATAGGGCGATATGGGTTTCCAGGTATTTGAAGATCTAACCTAATACCCTAGGCGTCCAATGAATTAGGGTTTAAGTCCCAACAGTAGACGCAAGAAAGTAGGGAACAAGTGTTTATCCTATACGTTGACATTTACATATGCACATTCCACGGAAGGGTTACGTTTTACGCCTACCACAGTGGTCTAGAATTTAGGTTTTTGAGGAGACTTAGAAGAAGAAGTACGTTTACAAAATAACCTAGATTGTTGAAAAACTAGATTGGAGTGAACATCTTTACCGACAGTAAAATTGCCATAAGGGCAATTACAACCAGGACGGTAAGGTCACGAGCAGTCTTGCAGTGTAAGAAATTTACGCCTTCTCTGAGGATGGCAAAATCCGCATCGTTTGGATGCCGGTCCGTTATGGCCCGGTAAGGGAAAATGAAAAGGCGGACGATTTGGCGGTGATGGTTAGAGGTTACTTTATAGTTTTTAGAGCCCATTACTGGCTTAGGGGTATGTCCATAGCGGCATGGGGCGGATTAATATCTGCACCTTTTCAACCTAACCTAACCTAACCCATTTTTTTTCTTTTCTTTGTTATTAAAAATTCTTTAAATCTTAGGTTAAAATTATTTTTGCTTTTATATTTCCATTTCATTAGTTTTTTCTTACTTTAAGTTATTCTATTATTTTTAAAATTTTCACTTAATAATTTTCAACTTAAAATTTTCTACCTAATTTGTCTTCGCATTTCTATCCTTTTGTGTTTAAGGTCACAACATTTCAACTTCAAGATATCATGTCGCAAATTTCAATGTTCTTGTCAATCATTCGCATTTGTGAATTCACTTGGGAAATGGTGTACACAAGGCATTTCATATCGAACATATCAATAATGAAACACGACACTAATGCTTAATTATTGTTAATGATATCGTATAAAAATATCAACGCCATCACCAACCAATTATGTAGATATCCCGTGGTTTTTGATGTGAGACTGATTTATTTCATCCTTTTATGGCCAATTAGATCTCCAGCTGCTATAAAGCAGCTGTAATAAAGAGCTTGAAACGAGAGATCTGGTGGGGAGGAAAATCCTACCTGATTTTTAGCAGCATCTCCTATCAAACGTTCGGTATCGTTGAAGGCTACATAACTGGGAGTAGTGCGGTTTCCTTGATCATTGGCAATAATTTCGACCTTATTATGTTGCCAGACACCCACACAGGAGTAGGTGGTGCCGAGATCAATACCAATAGCGGGAGCTTTAACCATGTTGATGTCTTAAGGTATTTTTTTCGAACTTGTAACGTTTTTTCTCTATTCCAAATAGGGAATTTTTTGTAATGCACACAACAACTGCACCGGCGGACACGCGTTAAAATATACGGATTTTTTTTTTTAATTTTTTAAACGCTTTGCAAGACGTTCAACGCTAGACTAAACGAATGTTCCTATGATTCATAGATTTTATGCGATTTTTGTGGCGCACGAAATTCGGTTACACTTGCTGCAACAATGCCCCCAAATACAGATTCGCCAATCGTTCTCAGTGTTGAGTGAGAGCGTTGATCTTTTAGGGAAAAATTGAACTCAGTCTGTGTACGTAATCTTCTGTTTTATTTATTCTGATGAGACTGAAGAAAATGTATGTGTGTATGTATTTGGTTTTCTTTTATTGTTTATGGAAGAGAATTTTTGTCAATATTTTCTTTTGATAATTTGTATTTTGTTTCTGTGACAGAACATTGGAGATGGAAGAAAATTGTTCTAGAAAAACTGGGTCCGTGTTGGGACAAAATAAAGAGTCAGAATATTGTATATATGTACATACATACATTCACAGTTTGAAGAATAGTTGAATTTTTCCAAAACAACTGCTAAGGGTTTTATTGAAGCAACAAATCTGTTGAAATGAATTTTCCTAATACCTGTAACTTAGTGTATTTGTTTGTTACACCCAGAAGGTTCCGTTGATAAGTATACCGATCGACTCAGAATCACTTTCTAAACGGATTTAGCTATGTCCGTCTGTCTGACCACAGGTTGCGGATGTGGAATGCTTACGGAGCAGTTGGACAATCAGCAGTATCGAGCGGGGAGTTTTAGTGAGAGGCCGGTTGGAACCGGTTCTTGCACAAATACTGAGTGCCTATGGTGCTTGATATGACAAGGCGAGTTATTGGCACCTTTAAATAACCAATGGCCAACCTGTACCCCCGGCGATTGGTCCTTTGGACCGGAACGAGCTTGCTCACCTACAGGAGCTTGATGAGGATCGCCACCTCCATATGGAAATGTGGCAGCCACAACAACTACCATAATACTTGTAGAGTTTGGTCGAAATCGGTTTAGATTTAGATATAGCTCTAATATATATGTTTGTCCGATTTTGCTCAATATTTGGATAAAGTGCCCATTTGTTAACCGAAATTTGGCAAGAAGGATTTTCTTATGAATCTTAATATTACTAGTGAATAAGATCTTGGGTACATATTACCGGATTTCGCTGAAATTTGGTACAGTGAGTTGTCTTTGACCCCTCGACGTCCGAACAGATCGAGCTATATTTCTACGTAGCTGCCATAGGGTTCATAAATTGGGAATTTTTTGTGGGATTTCAAAAAATGTGGTTAAAATATTTTTTTGAAATTTTCAATCATTTTTTTAATTAATCCAATTAACATTGTTTCCCGAATTATAAAAGAAAGTTATGCCATTAATATATATATTTTGATGATTAATACAATTAGAATTGTATCTAGAAGTTTAAAAACGTAGTCAAAAGACTGTTTGTGGGTAAGTTTTGTCTTCTATATATGAAAAGTAAAGGGTGATTTTCATGTATTATCTTCTTGGCAATACTGGTTTAAACAGCTCATGCACGTTTCGTGTTTTTGGACCGTACTTCTGTGAATTGTGAGCGCTATCGTGAGATGGTATCCAACTTTTTTTTTGACAAAATGCAAGAGTTTGAATTGCATGACATGTGGTTTCCACAAGACGGTGTCACATGCCACACAACACACATTAAATTATATGGACCGTACTATCGATTCAAATAAAGATTTCATGCATTTTTCTGAATTTTATGTTTCCTTTTCGAAAAACTTTCCTATAGTTCTTAATTTATCAAAATTTTGAGTGGTTAGACTTTTTTAAAAACGGACAGTCATACAAGTGCTGGTGGTTCTAAAAAAGATTCCGCTTCCATTAACAAATGATTGGAAGAACTTACTGCCCAGACCACTAAAATTTTTTATACCCACCACCATAGGATAGAGGGTAATATCAATCGAATCAATCGGAATATCAATTTCCCTACAAAGTATATAAATTTCGGATCGTCGTAAAATTCTAAGACGATTTAACGATGTCCGTGTGTCTGTCCGTCTGTTGTAATCACTCTACAGCCTTCAAAAAATGAGATATTGAGCTGAAATTTGGCAAAGATACGTCTTTTTGATGCACGCTGGTTAAGTTCTTGAACGGGCCAAATCGGACCATATTAGGATATTGCTGTTATATAGACTGATCTGCCGTTAAAGGATCTAATGCCAATAAATGTTTTATTTTTCATCCGATTTCGCTGAAATTTGAAACAGTTAGTAGATTTAGGCCTCCCGATCTACCGATAAAGGGTCTGAAGCCCATGAAAACTTTATTTATTACCCGATTTCGCTGAAATTTGAAATAGTAAGTTATTTTAAGCCTCCCGACATCCAGCCCAAATATGGTTCAGATTGGACTATATTTAGATGTAGCTGCCATATAGAGCGATCTGCCGACAAAGGTTCTGAAGCCCATAAAAGCTTTATTTATTACCCGATTTAGCTGAAATTTGAAACAGACCGAAATAGACCATATAGACCGAAATGCCGTTTAAGGATCTGGAATCCATAAAAGCTGCATTCGTTACCCAATTTCGCTGAAATTCAAATAAGTGAGTTGTTTTAAGCCACCCGTCATCTGACCAAAATATGGTAAAGATCGGACTGTATTAGGATATAGCTGTTATATAGACCGATATGCCGATTAAGGGTCTGAAGCTCATAAAACCTTTATTTATTACCGATTTCGTTGAAATTTGAAATTGTGAATTGTTCTAAGACTTCTAACATCCGACCCAAATATGAGTCATATCAGACTATATATTGGGTTGCCCAAAAAGTAATTGCGGATTTTTTAAAAGAAAGTAAATGCATTTTTAATAAAACTTAGAATGAACTTTAATCAAATATACTTTTTTTACACTTTTTTTCTAAGGTAAGCTAAAAGTAACAGCTGATAACTGACAGAAGAAAGAATGCAATTACAGAGTCACAAGCTGTGAAAAAATTTGTCAACGCCGACTATATGAAAAATCCGCAATTACTTTTTGGGCAACTCAATAGATATAGCTGCCATATAGACCGATCTTCCAATTTAGGATCTTAATCCCATAAAAAGCAGATTTATTGTCTGAAAATGTTACTTGTATATGAGTTGACGCAGTGGCTTATGTTGGGCTTTTCGACATCCATGCCCTATACGGTTCAAATCGGTTTATATTTGGATATAGCTGTCTACAAGACCAATATTTTGTTTTTGCGAAATTGAACAGAGACGTATATTTATTAGACCACTCAATGCCCGTGTCGACTTTGGGTCCATAAGTTATCCAATTTTCACCGGATTGTGACGAAAGTTGGTTTACATTTATACCCGACATGATGGGTGTCCACAGTTCGGCGCGGCTGAACTTAATTGCCTTTTTACTTGTTTCTTTTTGCCACTCGATTCGTTCGCCGATTCAATGAAAACAACTGTTTTCCCTCTATAAAATCAGCTGTTTTCAATGAAACATTGAGAAAAGAAAATAAAAAGCTTGTGCTCTAGGCCGTTATTGTTTAACTGAAACTGATAAAACTTCAATCACATTTTTTATATAAAATTTTTGTAAGATTCTATTAAAAAAAAATGATTCAATTCAATTAATTTTTTAATTGGAAATTTCAATCACGATAGTAATTGAAAGAAAATTCGAGTTCAATTAAAAAATTATTGAATCAATTAATTTTTTAATTGAAAACATTTTTATTTTCAATTAAATATTTCAATTGAAAAAATGTTCGTGATATTTTTTTCGGTGTACTTGTTTAAATCTATTTTCTTTCAATGTTTATTTTTTTGAAATTCCGTACTAATTTCTTTCTAGAAATTACTCCCGCTCTCTTTCAGCTACCATACTTGAATAATTTCACATAACTGTTCCTACATACATACAATGTTTTTCTTTACTTCTAGTGATTTATTGAATTTGAGAATGTTTCATGCAAATCTATGCAACAAAATTTAAATATGTGTTTTAAAAATAGTCCAATTATTTATGGTATTTATTTATAAGAAACAAAATAATAAAAACAGCTTCTGCCAACAAACTAATCATCACAGCGGCCAATTCGTAATGCAGTCAACGATACGTAGGCGTACATGGTAGTGACGTATTAATAGAAAAGTGATGTGACTTGGCAGTTTCTTCTAGACTTCTGGCTGGCTGGCTGGTTACGTTTAAGCATTTAACGCTTCCCCTTTTTCTTTTTCTTTTGGCCATCTGGCCAAGCAAAGCCTCGAGATTTTAGCACATCCTATAGAAATGATTGTTGTAGTTATATATAATTGTTTGTTTTCATTAATTTTTGTTATATGGGATTGAGGCGTTAATTGTAAAAATGAATAAATCGACATAAGATAACATTGAATTAAGTGATGTTATATATAATAATTTCACAATTTGAGATAGTCTCTTTCGCAATTAAGCCTTTAAATAGTTCATCGCAAACAAGTGTTATTAGCAAAACCCACCTGCACATTATGACACACATAATAGGCATTTTCCATGGCTGCATCATTAAAAATATCACATCCTAAAGATTTGCCACCACCTCCTTTCTTTTTGCCACCTTCCTTCTTTTTCTTCTCTTCGCCCTCACCGCCCGCATCATTGTTACTTGCAGTAGAATCTTTACTACCGCGCTTTTTATTTTTCCCTTTCGAAGTCATTTGAAAATATTCTGCAACTATCAGATTAGTAACATTTTAGTATTTGGATATTGCAATGTGTTGTTGGTGGCAAACAAACAATTGTTGCTTGGCAACCAATTCATGGTTACTGATTTAAAGTACGCCACTTGTATATAGGATAGCTGACACAAAGTGTAACCAATTCAAATCACCACATTTTTTGGTGTGAATATATTTTTATACCCACAACCATAGAATGAGGGATATTTTCATTTAGTCATTCCGTTTGCAACACATTGAAATATCAATTTCCCACCCTATTGGATTGTCGTAAAATTCAAAGACGGTTATACGACTGTAGTCAAAAATTATGATATTGAGCGGAAATTTTGCACAGATTCGTATTTCGTTAAAACGCAGGTTAAATTCTTGGACTTCTTATATTGAATCATATTTAGATGTACATAGCCGCCATATAGATCGATTTTCTGATTTGGGGCCTTGAGCTCATTGAAGACACACTTTTTTTAACCCATTTTGCTGAACTTTTGATTGGTGAGTTGTAATAAGGCTATCGATATCCGATCCGAATACGGTCCATATCGGACTATATTTACATATAGGTGCTATACATACCGATCTGCGGATACAAGGTCTTTAGCCTATAAATGTCGCATTTATTGTCAGATTCCACTGAAATTTGGAACAGTAAGACAGCCGATATTTGAGCGGAGTATGGATCAGATTGGACCATAATTGGATATAGCTGCCTATCTGCGGATTCAGTGACTCAAACCCATATGAAGCCACATTTATTACTCTTACTTTGGATATAGCTGCCATATGGACCGATTTGCCGATTTAGGGACTTAAGCACATAAAAGGCGCATTTATTACTGCATTTGACTGAAATTGGAAACAGTGAGTTACAGTAAAGCACCCGAACTGAGTATGGTCGAGATCGGGCCATATTTGAATATAGCTAATATATAGATTGAACTGGAGATTTTGGACCTTAAGTCCGTAAAAATAGTATTTGTTGTTTGATTCGTGATATTTGGAACAATGAGTTGAATTGGGCCTCCCGATATACAAACCAAGTACATGTACATCACACCACGTTTAGATATAAGGAGTGATTTTTGAGAAGCATAGGAAAGTTTTTCAAAAACAAAAACATAAAATTCTGGAAAAACACATGAAATCTCGATAGTACGGTCCATATGGTTCAATTTTTGAAGATTATTTTATGCAAATGTTGACTGTGACTGGTCCATCCGCTTAGTCGAATTTTGGCATACTCTTTCAAACATTTCGGCCGGTATCTCACGAATAAATGCTGCAATATTGTCTTCCAATGTGTCATTTGGGGCGGGCTTGTCTGTATATACATGAGCTTTAACATAGTCCCACAAAAAATAGTCTAAAGGCCTTAAACCATCAAGATAATAGATCTAGGCGGCCAATTGACTGATCCTGAACGTGAAATAAAATTTTCACCGAACTCGCCTCCCAATAAGTCCATTGTCACGCATGGTGTGTGGCATGTGACACCCTCTTGTTGAAACCACATGTCATGCTAGTCAAGCTCTGCATTTTGGGCAAAAAATTTTGGATATCATCTCACGATAGCGCTCACCATTCACAGTTACGTTACGATTCGCATCATCTTTGAAGAAGTACGGTCCAATGATGGCACCAGGCCATAAACCGCACCAAACTTTGACTTTTACTTAATGCATTGGTAGCTTTAGCAATGCTTCTGGCTGATCTTCACTCCAAAATCGACAATTGTGCTCTTTACGTTTCCATTGAGCCAAAAACGAGCTTCGTCAATGAATGGAAGAAGGGCGCAATGAACTCTCATAACAGAGCATGAATTATGATAATAAAATTCAATAAATTGCAAGCGTTGTTCGTATGTAAGACTATTCATGGTAAAATTATAGACCATCCTGAAGATGTTAGAAAGTGAAACAAAACACGAAACGTGCGTGAACTGTTTAAACCAGTGTTGCCAAAAAGATAATAGCCAAAAAATTAACCTTTACCTTCCATATAGACCGATCTGCGGGTTCAGGGACTTAAATCCGCAAAAGCTGCATTTATCACTCAATTTCTCTGAAATTGAGTTGGACAGGACCACTCGATAATCGCACCGAGTATGGTCCACATCAGACCCCACTTGGACATATAGACCGAACTGTCGACTAAGGCCAACTCATTATCCAATTTCGGCTCGTTTATTATAAGATTTCGCTAAAATTTGGAACAGCAAGTTGGATTAGACCACCCGATATTTGAACCGAGTACAGTCAACGTCAGAACTTTTTTTATAATTAAATGCCATATATTTATATCGATCTGCTGTGTGCTCTAAGCCAACCGATATACGAACCGATTATGGTTTATTTTACATCTTATTTGGATATAGCTGCCGCCAAGTTTGATCTGCCGTTTTAGGGTCTTTCGCTCACTAAAGTCCCTTTTCTCAGAAATTTGTAAGAAAAATACAAGAAACTCGTTTCAATTATCGAATGTTTATACCCTACACCACCACTGTGGTACAAGGTATTATAAGCTTGTGCATTTGTTGGCAACGCTAAGAAGGAGAAAGGTTAGACCCATTGTTAAGTATATCGATCGACTAAGAATCACTTCCTGATTCGATTTAGCTATGTCCGTCTCTCCATATATTCTTGTGATCAAGGTACAGGTCGCATTTATTGTCCGATTTTCATGAAATTTTGCACATGTCACTTTTTTGACCCAAGGACGAAAAAATCGGTTCGGATTTAGATATAGCTCCCATATATATCTTTCACCCGATATGGCCTTTTAAGGCTGTAGAAGCCACAATTTTCGTCCGATCGTTACAAAATTTAGTACGAAGTGTTTTATTTGAGGTCTACATAGATGTGCAAAATTTCGTCCAAATCGGTCTAGATTTAAATATAGCTCCCATATATATCCTTCATCCGATATGGAATTTAAGGCTGTAACAGTCACAATTTTTGTCCTATCTCCAAAAAATTAAGTACAAGGTGTTTTATGTGGCGTCCTAATATGTGCGCAAAATTTTATAAAAATCAGTCCAGATTTGGATATAGCTCAATTAAGCGATTTCAACTGTAGTAGAGTTATATTGAAATGGGGGTAATAAATATATACAATACATGGTAGTGGATATCCAAAGTTCGCCATGGCCGAGCAGATAGAGCAATTTTTTTCAATATTACCTCTTAGGAGGCTACAAGGCGTACTTTTGATCAATTTTTAATAAATTGTACTATGCTGCATCAAATTTTACTTCTCCATAACATTTAATTTTTCACTAATTTCATATTTACATTAATATGAGTATTTGATATGAGCTTTAAAACAATAATAAATAAATAAGAGTTGTAATTTTAAAATCTTGCAAAACATGATGGGAATATTTCAAATTCAATTATTCGTTATAAATAAGGCATTTGTTTGGTACGCAGTCAAAGTCTACATAGAGTCTCAAAAGTTCTGAAATTCATCGGGCCAAACGATGGAAGCTATCCAATCGACATACGATGAGACACGCGTATAAACACCAGGACTACCGCTGCCACAAACTTCACCATACGATATAATGCCAACTAAATAGTAACGGAAACCATTGCGATTACGGCGTCGTTTTAAATTCAGCTGGAGAGGTCCACCGGAATCACCCTGAAAGAATGATACACATATTGTACATATTACCAAGCCATACACATTTCAATCCTTCAATACCTGACAAGTATCTCGATTTTTTACAAAATCTTTGGCACATATTTGCGTCTCCGTAATGCCCTGCGGAGCAATCTCATTTGGTGGCAATTCCACATTGCATTCCTGTTGTGATACAGTGGACAGTTCCATTTCGGTTAAGATGTATGTGGGTGCCTTTGCAAAACTAGTCGAACCATAGCCCATGGTAAAGACATTGTCATAGGGTATATCGTCACGAGCCCACAAACGTATGGGTCGAACAAAACGAGTGTAGCTGTAATTGCAGGTAATTTAAATGATTTTGAATTAAAAACTTTTTAGTTATGACTTTAGAAAAAGGAAACTTACAAAATCGGTTCTTGTAATCTCAGTAAGGCAATGTCATGGTAATGCATTGATGTATTATACAGTGGGTGTACTATGACCTCAGCTATGGTACGGTTTTGTGGCATTTCAGTTTCACCAGCTTCCTCCTTTAGATTGATGATACCGAATTTAACCAAAACAGGAGCATCCCTAAAAATATATGAAAAATTAAATTGTTGCGCTTTGTTTGATTATGCCCCCAAAACGGGCATAAATGTCCAACGTCACAAAATGGGTATCGAATGAAAAGTGTTTGGAACTTGACTACGAATCTGGCATGCAAAATTAGGACAGAGTTTGGGACCGGCTCACCCACTAAATACCCTTTAATAGGACGCGTAGTTCCATCATATTATCGGGGTTAAAGGTCATATTATCAATTAAAATAAAGGTCTATGACAGTATATTTCGAATCTAATGTTGGTATAAGGACTCAAGAAACTGGAACACGTCCAACCGTTCCGCAGGACAGTAGATCGCGACAATAAAAGACTTAATAAATTGTCGTTTGGTTCTTAGCGTCGGGGGGGCGACCCTGTCCTCCCATTAAATGCAACGCCAAACTGTCATATAGGATGACCGAGAATATATTGTACTCAGACGAAAGGACGTGTCAAAGGGCAATCCCCCTCCTCCTATCCTACCCAAAAAGAAGGAATTAAGAATAATATGAAATAATATATGAAGCCTGATCAGGATAGAATAGAACCGAAATAAAAAGTCCTGATTGCCTGCTATGGCGATAAATAATAGGTATGTGGTAGTAGAAAACGATTTTGATATCCAACTTTGAGACCAAATGTTTGGGGGTCGTGCCAACCCATAAACTCCCTCTAAACCAATGGCAATTGGGGCTCAAATTAAAGAAATTTGAGAGTAGAGTACGATGCTGATATTTTTTCAGAGCTAAGTACGTCAACATTTGTGAGATTCTATGCCATGTAAAACTTCTCTCCAAAGAGGTGTCGCACTGCGGCAAGCCGTTCGGACTCGGCTATAAAAAGGAGGCCCCTAATCATTGAGCTTAAAACTTGAATCCATCTGCACTCATTGATGTGTGAGAAGTTTGCCCCTTTTCCTCAGTGAAATGTTCATCGGCAAAATTTGTTGTATATTGGTAAGTACGTGGGTGGCCGCCCTGCATACCACTCAAACTGGACATATTTCTGGACTATGGCAAAAAGGGGCTCAAATCTGTGTCTGTTTCATAGCCAAGTGTTTCAGGAACGCCTCTTCTCATCAACTCCCCCTAAACCATACATATATACGGCCTATAGCAATATGTAGCTCCAATGTTATTTTCGGGAGCGCAGAATGAATCCACTTTTGGTGCAAAGAGTTTGGCTACTCCAATCGACCACCAAATCCAAGAGAATAAAGTAGATCTAACATCCAAATTTTAATGGGCGGTAAGGGGAGGCCCTTACCCTTTTTCCAAAAACGCCAGACCTCGGAGATGGGTGAGATATCTAGGGGACCGCCCACCTTCAAAGCCACCAGCCAAATGGAATATAAACCAATAATGACAATATAGGACTTAAACGGAAGGTATTTGAGACCAGAACACGAATCTGATATATGGGGATCCGCCTCACTCTCAAAAACACCCCCATACCTGACATATTTTCTGACCATAGCAATATACGGATCCAATGAAAGGTATTTGGGAGAAGAGCGCCAATATAATATCCACATTGGTGCGAAATATCTGAATGGCCGTACCAGCACCCCCAAACAGGACTTATTTCCTGACGTGACCGTACAGAGCTCAGGAGCGGGCCCTGTCCAGATAGTTTCTTATAAATTTCATTAGATAATAAGGTTAGGTTAGAGTGACAGTCTATTTTATAAACATAGTCAATTAGGCTATTTTAGTCCATTGTGATATTACAGTAGCGACAGACCAGGCCTCCTGAGGGAATTGAACCCACGACCCCTGCATTGGTTATCCGAGCACGCTTCCTACTCTTCTAACAAGGCGAACTATTAGATAGTCAATGGCATAAAAAACGTATTAATGGAATATTTATGTCGGAATGTAATAAATTGAAGAGGTTCTTAGGCTATTATTATACATATCAGTGGATATTTATCCCTTCTGTATGTTTCAAGCAAATGTACTAAGTTATAATACCCCGTGCAGTAGTTTTGGAAGTCATATATAAGCGAAATATTTGTGGATCTATTTGATTGGGATTTGGAAAGAAAGGGGCATTACGAAATTAGAAAATATCCCTGGGCGGTGGTTATAAAAGTTAAGGTATTATTTAAATATTTTTGACTAATTTAACATTTGGATATTAAATGTGAAAAAAATTAATGGCTAAGAAGTGAATTTGTTTTACCGCCTTTAATGCACCCTGCGTTTTAGGCAATTCAAAGGACATGTGTCTCACATTAGATATAACGGTAACTGACTTACCCAATAACATAGCAACAGTGTGCGGCAGTTAAAACAAAGCTAGCACTGATCAAACTTCCACCACATTTGAATTCTACTAAATCATCGACAGCGGGAAATCCTAAAGCGCCCTGCAAAGAAAGGGGTGGAAATTTAGCATAGGAAATACGCTTTGAAGGAAGACGTGTTAAATATAGTACAAAATTAGTACTAAGTGGAAAGCACTCTAGCACATAACATGTTTAAAAATAATACCTATCTGCCGCTAAGAAAATTACGAATGATTTAATAACTTTTTGTCCAAGTAACCATAGGTCTAAAATCCAAATCGAAATTCCGGTAGAACATGGCTCCGATCAGTCCAAATTTAGGTATTGGTCCCTTACTCTGCTGGAAAAAAGACATTGCAAAATCATGCACCAATATTGTCATACACAGACGTTATTGGAAATATTGTTAACAAGCGTGGATGATTTTGTGAACTCGCGTTGTTGTTTCATGCACCGACCGTTATGAACATCAATCATCCCTACAAAATGTGTACTTATACCCACTTTAAGTTTAAATGATTCTAAAAACATTGTATGTACACAGCCGGCTGTGGTGCAATGAGTAAGGCATTTGTAAACATTCAAGGCGATGGATGGGACACAAGTTCGATACTCAGCGGCACACAACAGCTTTTTGCAATCTTTTAAATCAACTGTACACAAGACGTTGTCAAATTGAGAACGGATATGGACGTTTCATTTACAAAAATTGTTGTTGTATTTATTGTATTGTAGCTGCCACGTCCCCATTTATGGCTAGGCTACGACGAGATATACCTTAAATTGCTGAAAACATTTCAAGCGTTAGTTCAAAGTAAGAAATAATTAAACAGGTAAAAGAGTTTTAAGTTCGACGGGCCGAATCTTATGGGATTTTCACCCGAGTTGTGGAATGTGGGGACTATGTATAGCATGTGAAAGGTTTAATGAGCCCAATTGGATATTTAATGTCAAATTTTGGAATGAAAAAAAAATATTAAATTTCCATTGGGAAAATATTTTTGTATAATGGTATGTGGTATGTGTCTGTCCCTCAGAAAAACAAAATTAATAAGACAAATGAGATTTATCCCTTGAACATTATGTCATTAAGGCAAACAAGTAAAAAGGCATTAAGTTCGGCCTGGCCGAATATTGAATATCCACCACCTCGGGTATATATGTAAACCACCTTTCGTCATAATCCGGTGAAAAATGCTTAATTTATGCACCCATAGCAATCATATCGAAACAGGGTCCGATTCGGACCAAATGTGACACAGACATTGAGTGGTCTAATAAATACAAGTAACTGTTACATTTTGTAGAGCAAAATATTGGTCTTTTTGGAAGTATATAGGAAGGAAATATAGACCTATTGTATTTGAACCATATAGAACAGGGATGTCGAAAAGCCTAAATGAACCTTTTATGGAGCTAAGACTTTAAATCGAGAGATTGGTCTATATGGCAGCTATATCCAAATCTGGACCGATCTGAGCTAAATTATAAAAGGACGTCGAGGGACTTATCATAACTCACTGTCTCAAATTTCAGCGAAATCGGATAATAAATGAGCCTTTTATGGGCCCAATACCTTAAATCGAGAGATATGGCAGCTATATCCACATCTGGACTGATCTGTGCCAAAAAGAAAGAGTAGGCTTATGTTAGACTTTTGAAATTGAATAAAAAAAAAGTACCACATTGGACTTAAGATTACGAGGTGGTTTTATGAGAATCGAAAGAATTGGTTGAGTTTCGTTGCAAAAGTTTAAGAAAATAGGAATATCCTTTTTTTTTGGAAAATTTTGCATATTTAAATATTTTCATTTTTATATTGCCAACGCTGCCATTTTTAACTCGCTAAGGATATTGTCGTGATTTTTACTATTTTGTGCAAAAAGTTTGTATGAAATTTATTACCTACTACTTTTTTCAATCTGAACTAGTGTTCTGCGACCCTATCTCTTTTTATATAAGAGATTCGTGACTGATTGCTGACTGACTGATCATGGCCCAGCCCACACAGCTTAAGCTAGAATCTTGAAGTTTGATACGAATGTAGGTCTTGGGCCACGGAATAAGACGGGGTTGGGTATATTCCCACGTTTAGATACACAACAGTACCAAAATGTTCGAAATATTAAACATTTGCCCAGAGCGAACGGAGAGTGCTAGGATAATGTACACAGAAAAAAATCCAAAGAATTTTCAATTAAAAATTTAATTCGTCTCGAAAGAGAAACAAACAAGTACTGTAAAACTTAATGATATTTGCCATAACAGGCAAAAAACTTAAAAAAGGAGACTAAAATCGTTTCAATTTATTTATTCAATAATTTTTTTAATTAAATATAATTCTTTTTCAATTACAGTCGTCGTTGAAATTTTTGTCATTTTAATTTTTTTTTTTAATTTTCAATTAAAACATTATATTATTAATTAAATCTAAATGTTGTAATTATCAATAACAAAATTAATTGATTCAATCATTTTTTAATCCAAGATTTTTTAATATAAGATGTGATTGAAAATTTTACCTTTTTCATATAAAAAAATTAATTGTTTCAATCATAATTTAAATTGAACCGAAAACTGTTTGAATTACGAATTGTTCTTAGATCCAATACACCGTATTTTATGATTGCTGTTTTATTTGAGTACTATATAGCGCAAACTTGGCACTGAAATTCTATTCAGAACATCTGACTTGCACTTTCAACCGGATAGAGTGCTTTATCAGCCATGGGCTGCCCACTTAGTGTACGACCGACATTTTTTGGAAAACCCCCGCGGCGGATTTTTTCTTCTTAGGGGTGCCCGCGGTCCTTTGACCAAACTAAGCACCTCAAGTTCATGTTCCCGGAGGAAAATATCAGAGTACCATATATTATAGAAAATAATTGAAATTTAAAAAAATTGCAATAATTTTTTTAATTGGATCAATTAAAAAATTATTTGAAAATTTCCTAAATTTCAATAATTTTTTTAATTGGATCAATTAAAAAATTAATTGAAATTTTTCGAAATTTCGGTAATTTTTCCATTCAATGTGCAAATTTTTTTTAATTGAAAATATTTTCAATTACTTTTTCAAAAACGGCGATTGATATTATCATTTTCGTGATTGAAGCAGTTTCATTTAAAACATTAATTGGATCAATTGATTTCGTAATTCAAATAAATAAAAAATTTCCCATGAAAATTCAATTCCAGTGTAGTCCGATTAAAGTTTAAGTTTAATGATTAGGGTACTCCTATATTATGCCGTCTCCGAAGGACGTACTGTATAGCGACACCACTTGGTAGAGATGTTTTAACAGGGCAGGATACCTCTCAAATGTAGCTAGCATTAGTAAGGGAATAACCACCGCTGAAAATATTTAAAATATTTTTGATGTTCATTCAAAGTTCAGCACAATCGGATAACAATTTCGGCTTCAAGGGGGTGAAATTTTAATTTAGGTGCGAACCCAAGCGTTCGGCGTCATAAGTGGACATGCTTAGCTCTGTGCCATAGTGGCCTTTATACTTCAGCTCCTAGAAGCCGAAATTATTATCCAAATGAGCTGAATTTTGAATTTTACACGCATTGTTCTTTTGCGACTTCAAACAATCGTGCTAACATGGTCCGAATCGGTCCATAACATTTTATATTTCCCTTATAAACTGATTTGACATCCTGAGCCATTAGAGAACGTAATTGCCATCCGATTGGCAATTACCACCCGAGCGCGCCGGTTATGACCCTGTCAATGTACTCATCGACCTCTTATCGAACGCCAGCAACTCCCTCGTCTTTCTCCGGTCGATGACCGGCCATCTACCCCTGGTAAATATTGCCAAAATGGCTCTATACCCTGTATGGCTCCCATATAAACCAATCTCCCGATTAGCCTTCTATGGCCCATAGAAACTTTAATTTCTGCCTGATTGGTCAGAAATTTGGTATGTAGAAATTTTTGGCAGAATTCGTGGTGGTGGGTTCCCAAGTTCGGCCGGGCCGAATCTTATATACCCTCCACCATGGATCGCATTTATCGAGTTCTATGCGTGGTATCTCTTTTTAGGCAAACAAAGAATATTGAATAAGAACTTTTATGCTATGGAAGCTATATTAAGTTATAGTCCGATTCGAACCATAAATGAATGCTGATCATTTTCGAAGTCATTGTGTAATATTTCAGTTCATTCGGATAAGAATTGCGACTTGTAGGGGCTCAAGAAGCAAAATCAGAAGATAGGTTTATATGGGAGCTGTATCAAGCTGTTGATCGATTCAGACCATATTAGACACGTATGTTGAAGGTCATGGGAGAAGCCGTTGTACAAATTTTCTGTCAAATCGGATGACAATTGCACCCTCTAGAGGCTCAAGAAGTCGAGATCCCAGATCGGTTTATATGGCACCTATATCATAGACCCATTTGAACCATACTTAGAGCAGTTGTTAAAAATGATATCAAAACACCACGTGCGAAATTTCAGTCAAATCGGATGAGAATTGCGCCCTCTAGAGGCTCAAGAAGTCAAGACCCAAGATCGGCTATATCAAAACATGGACCAATTTGGCCCATTTACAATACCAACCGACCTACACTAATAAGAAGTATGTGTGCAAAATTTCAAGCGGCTTTCTTTACTCCTTCGAAAGTTTGCGTGCTTTAGACAGACAGACGGACGGACGGACATGGCTAGATCGACTTAAAATGACTTGACGATCAAGAATATATACTTTATGGGGTCTCAGACCCATATTTCGAGGTGTTACAAACAGAATTACCCCCCATCCTATGGTGGAGGGTATAACAAGTAAAAGCTTGCTAAGTTCAGCCGGGCCGGATCTACATATCCTTCACCCTGGATCGCATCAAGTTCATTGCCCTGTATATAGGCAAACAAAGGATAATGGATAGAAATTACTATGCTAATGGAGTTATATCAGGTTATGAACCGATTCGGATCATATTTGGTTTGGATGTTGGAAGCCATAGTAGAAGTCATTGTCAGAATCCATGGTGGTGAATTCCCAAGATTTTGCCTGGCAGATCTTAACACCTTTTTACTTGTTAGTATGTAGACTGACGGACGGAGGTATTAAAAAACAAGTAAAAGCTAGCCAAGTTCAGCTGGGCCGAATCTATATACCCTCTACCATGGATCGAATTTGTCAAGTTCATTGCCTGTATATAGGCAAACAAAGGATAATGAATAAGAATTACTATGATAATGGAGTTATAAAAGGTTATGAACCGATTCGGACCATATTTGGTTGGGATATTGGAGGCCATAGTAGAAGTCATTGTCCAAAATTTCAGCCACATCGGAATTGTGCTCTCTAGGGGCTCAATGATTGGGACATTACTAATGGACCATTTGAACAACAACCGTGGGCAACATTTTTAAGAAGTTATTTTTTAAAATGTAAATGGCAAAAACCAATTTATCGATTTCAATAAGAACTTTGAATATATGGTGCAAATTTGAGCGTTCTATTAGATAAAAAAAACCACGCTTAAAAAATCACCTTTTACAATATGCAATATTTCCTATCTTCCAGGGCCCTTATAAAACTCACCATATGTGGATATTCTCCTGGTGTTACTATAGAACGTCCGTCAAAATCATCATTAGTAGCTTCGATTTCTTCTTCATCATCTTCGTCATCGTCCTCGTCTTTGCCCTCATTAGCCACTTGACTATCGACTTTTACTTTTTTATCTAAGCGCTTATAAATATTGACGAAATTTTGCTGACGTTGTGGTTTTGGTTTTTTTGGTTTGGCAAATTGCACTGATTTGTTTGCGTTATACGTAGGTCTTTTAATATTTTTCTGTACTTGTCGCTGCAGATGCTTCAATTGAGCCAATCCACGTTTCATTTGTCGGTTTATTTGATTTAAGAGGAATTTTTGGGCATTAGTTTGGGCTCGTTGAGCATTATTTTGTGCTCCTCCAGGTTTTTTGGCATTATTTTGATTCATGCCATTCTTTTGAGCGTTATTTTGATTCATGCCATTCTTTTGAGCGTTATTTTGATTCATGCCATTCTTTTGAGCATTGTTTTGCGATGCTTGGCCTTTTTGATTATTATTTTGGTTCATACCATTCTTTTGAGCGTTGTTTTGTGCTCCACCACGTTTTTGAGCATTATTTTGATTCATTGCATTCTTCTGGGCGTTATTTTGATTCATCCCATTCTTTTGATTATTTTTTTGTGTCGCACCGGAATTTTGGGCCTGATTTTGACGATTGTTCTGCATCATACCGGCGTTTTGGCCATTATTTTGTTGAGCATGCGCATAGAATCCAACTGAATACGAATTCCAACTAAACGTACCAAAGGTGGTAATTATAGTTATGGCGATAAGAAAGTTCAATGAAACCCTCATAACTTCTCTTTTTCCAAAACAAGATTTAACTACACGATAACATAAAACGGTGGCGTTCACTTAGGCGAGACTTGTGTTTGGTTAGAATTTCGAACGTTGACTAACCCCGAATTAGAAGTGTTTAAATATTCTCAAATTTCAAACGAAATACTTGTTTTTAGATTTTTTTTAAATTCCGTTTTGTGAGATGTTTTTGCTTCTGGATTGGATTTTTGTTCTCATTGTCAAAAATTATGAGTTTAATTTGATTATACAGTGATGACACAGACTAAGATTAAAGTTAGGGAATAGACGTTTGGGTGATGTACCCTAATTTGTTTTCATGTGTTCAAAGTAAAAGAAAATCAATTCAAAAACGAGGATATACATACTGAAAACATTTTTGTTCTAGCTTTAAAGAGGCTAATCAACCACAACTTTTTAAGGAAAAATTAACTTTTTAAAGGTTTTTTTAAAGAACTTTTAACTTTTAAATATTGGTGAAAAAGATTTAAATTGCAAACGAAAGGAGCACATCAATGAACTCAATCTGAACTTATCTTTGAAATGTTGGATTATTTTACGATAGCACTATTTTTCCTTCAACTTTCATTTAATGATCAAGAGATACTTCTTCCGTATCACAGAGTGGAGTTCGATTGAAATTTTAGCTCAATGTTAAGGGACTTCCATTTTTTATGACGAGTCCAAATGACGCGCTGCTGAGTGGCACCACTTCCTAAAGAAGTTTTGCTTGGCTGTATACCTCACAAATGTTCGAGAATCGCAGGAGTTTGAACCCAAACGATCGGCGACATTGGCGGACATACTAACCATAGCGGCACTTTCATTATATCGATGGGTTTTCCTAATGTGGTTTCTTTGAGTTACTGATATGAATGACGGGCGAATTATAACTTATTCTTATATATAAAGGTTCCCAACTATTGTATATCATTCTGGTGAACCAAAATGCCTGCATGAAAGGCTGAATTTCTCAAGTTTTTCAAGATTAAGGCATAGATACACAATATCTGAAAGACAATTCTTCATTAACTCTATGTGTCTTTGGAAAATTTATATATTTTACCCTTCAAACCTTCTTGGTTAAACCATTGAGTGGAACAGTCGTTTTGCTATTTCAGTTTGCAAGAATATTCTGCAAGTCGCAGTAAGTAGTTTTAAGTCACTCAAGAATACAATCGCAGCAGTTTTATCCACTAAGCGGTTGATGATCCGCGGCTGTTTTCAGTGGAGCGGCAGGTCTAGAGCCAGGGAGCAGGCTTAGATTAGACTCCAAATACCTTACAGCTGCGGTGTGGTATCAGGCTGTAGCATGTTCACTGCTATTGAGACCTGGACTGGTGGAGCGGCTTCGCCAGGCTCCACTAACCGTCAAACGACTACTCCGGGCTTTTGACAAGAACACCTGGACAAGGCTGCACTTATTTTATCTCCCCATGCTCTGGTAAACTAAAACGACCTTGCAAATTGCAAATTTTGCCTATGAACATTCCATTAAGGAACAGGGGCAAACTTCTCACATATCAATGAGTGCAGTCCGATTCAAGTTTAAGCTCAAGGAAAAGGGGCCTCCTTTTTATAGCCGAGTCCGAACGGAGTGCCGCAATTTGACACCTCTTTCGAGAGAAGTTTTTACATGGCAAAGTACCTTACAAATGTTGCCAGCATTAGGAGGGGAGAACCACCACTGAAAATTTTTTCTGATGGTCTCGCCAGGATTCGAACCCAGTCGTTCAGCGTAATAGGCGGACATGCTAACCTCTGCGCTACGGTGGCCTTGAGGGCTAGAAATAATAAATGGCCCATCGTTATTAAGTTTATTGAGAGGTGAATGATTCTAGAACTCTCAACCATAAGGAGAAGATACTTCGATACACAGACAGAGCTTTTTCATCGTTGCAAACGCAATTATGATTCGAGTGCTTTAATTTATTAGAGTTATATTTAAAGTGTAAGGACCGATTTGAGGGCCACCTCGAAGTAATGCGAAAACGATGCCGAGGCGGCTAATAGATCAACGTATAAAATAAAGTTGGATCTTTCAATAGCAGTAAGATCCTACTTTATTTGGCCTTTAATTGAAAGGAAATACAAGTATTTTAAATCCTCACTACGGCCAACATACAATTGGCGATCCAACAATCATGGGAAATTTTGTTGTAACAAAAGTAAAGAATCATACCTTTTCTACTTCACAAAATAAAAAAGTAATTCAATAAAATAAATTTCGGGAACGCTAATGTGATGTTCAAAATTTACACCTTCATATTTTGAGACTTACCCATTAACATAACAACAATGTGCAGCTGTGATAACAAAGAAAACATTGATCAAACTTCCACCACATTTAAATTCAACAAGATTTCCAGCAGTCGGGTATCCAATAGCGGTCTAAAATGAAACAGAAAAGGGTTAACATTATTAAACGACCATACAAATGGATTATACTTTACAGATTGTCTTAATACATCAATATTATTAATATGACAGTTAATAATAATTTAATAACAATTAATTTTGAGTTAATTGTATATGATTTTTTTTAGATTTCTTTAAAATACCCTATCAGACACATACACAATCTGTCCGCACGGAATACAATAAAAAAATCCCAATACACACTTATCAATATAAACAAATGTCTTTTATTGTGAATGCTAACCAAGAAAGACAAGAGGAAAGAAAAAAAATACACGCAATCAAATTGGGAATCACCCCAAATTTTTGTTAAAAAAAAAAACGAAACAAATCTTGGGTTATTTGGTGACAACTAGTTTTAAATTTGAATTTTATACAAGCTTTAATCAATCCGAATCTCTAAATACCCTACTTAATAACTTATTTCGTCATTCTGTTTGCGATGCCCCGAAATATCGACAAGTAACCCTATAATGATCGATCAGCCATGTTTGTATTGGGTTGCCTAAAAAGTAATTTAGGATTTTTTAAAAGAAAGTAAATACATTTTTAATAAAACTTAGAATGAACTTTAATCAAATATATAATTGCCATTTTGTTCGATAACCTTTTGCCATCTTCCTGGCAAATTTAGTATTCCACGCTCATAGAACTTCTGGCCTTTATCTGCAAAAAACAGAACCAAGTGCGATTTTATAGCCTCATCATTGCCGAAAGTTTTACCATTTAAGGAGTTCTGCAATGATCGAAATAAATGGTAGTCTGATGGTGCAAGATCAGGGCTATATGGTGGATGCATCAAAAGTTCCCAGCCAAGCTCACTCAGTTTTTGGCGAGTGACCAAAGATGTGTGCGGTCTAGCGTTGTCCTGGTGGAATATGACACCTTTACGATTGGCCAATTCTGGTCGCTTCTCCTTGATGGCTGTATTCAATTTGTCCAATTGTTGACTGTAAACATCCGAAATCATCGTTTGGTTCCTTGGAAGCAGCTCAAAATATACCACACCCTTCCAATCCCACCAAACAGACAGCATAACCTTCTTTTGGTGGATATCAGCCTTTGAGGTGGTTTGAGCTGGTTCACCATGCTTGGACCATGATCGTTTTCGACTAACGTTGTTGTAAACCATCCATTTTTCATCTCCAGTTATGATTCGTTTTAAAAACGGATCGAATTCATTGGGTTTAAGGTGCATATCACAAGCGTTGATTCGGTTTGTTAAATGAATTTCTTTCAATACATGTGGTACCCATATTAAAATTGACGCCAAACAAACAAATGTAAACAAAATTTCGCGCACTTTTTTTCTAAAGCAAGCTAACAGGTGATAACTGACAGAAGAAAGAATGCATTTACAGAGTCACAAGCCGTTGAAAAAATTTGTCAACGCCGACTAAGAAACAAAGAACAAAGAAACTCTCCGCTTGGAATTTTGCCTATTGGTCCAATTTTGGATAAAGCACCCATATAGATAGATGCTTCGATTTACTTTTTTCCCAGAAGATTAAATTTTTATCCGATTGGATTTACATTAGGTATGTGAATTATGTTGATATGTTGAGGTATGTGAAGTGTGATGAATTGATAGAGCCCCTATATAGACCGATCGCCTGACAATCCCTCGATGTGATTTCGTGATTTTTATTTTCTTTAAAATAAATCAAATCTAAACTTTTTTATATACTAAAATTTTTTACCAGAATCCGTCGTGGTGATAAGTTGTTACTGAAAAGCTCATCGGGGACTCTTGAGCTGAAGAAAATTTTAATTTGACTTTTATTTATCTTATGTTATTACAATTTATTTTATGTTATTATATGTCATTTTATTTTAGTATTAGTTTTAGTTTCAGTTTCAGTTTCAGTTTCAGTTTCAGTTTCAGTTTCAGTTTTAGTTTTAGTTTTAGTTTTAGTTTTAGTTTTAGTTTTAGTTTTAGTTTTAGTTTTAGTTTTAGTTTTAGTTTTAGTTTTAGTTTTAGTTTTAGTTTTAGTTTTAGTTTTAGTTTTAGTTTTAGTTTTAGTTTTAGTTTTAGTTTTAGTTTTAGTTTTAGTTTTAGTTTTAGTTTTAGTTTTAGTTTTAGTTTTAGTTTTAGTTTTAGTTTTAGTTTTAGTTTTAGTTTTAGTTTTAGTTTTAGTTTTAGTTTTAGTTTTAGTTTTAGTTTTAGTTTTAGTTTTAGTTTTAGTTTTAGTTTTAGTTTTAGTTTTAGTTTTAGTTTTAGTTTTAGTTTTAGTTTTAGTTTTAGTTTTAGTTTTAGTTTTAGTTTTAGTTTTAGTTTTAGTTTTAGTTTTAGTTTTAGTTTTAGTTTTAGTTTTAGTTTTAGTTTTAGTTTTAGTTTTAGTTTTAGTTTTAGTTTTAGTTTTAGTTTTAGTTTTAGTTTTAGTTTTAGTTTTAGTTTTAGTTTTAGTTTTAGTTTTAGTTTTAGTTTTAGTTTTAGTTTTAGTTTTAGTTTTAGTTTTAGTTTTAGTTTTAGTTTTAGTTTTAGTTTTAGTTTTAGTTTTAGTTTTAGTTTTAGTTTTAGTTTTAGTTTTAGTTTTAGTTTTAGTTTTAGTTTTAGTTTTAGTTTTAGTTTTAGTTTTAGTTTTAGTTTTAGTTTTAGTTTTAGTTTTAGTTTTAGTTTTAGTTTTAGTTTTAGTTTTAGTTTTAGTTTTAGTTTTAGTTTTAGTTTTAGTTTTAGTTTTAGTTTTAGTTTTAGTTTTAGTTTTAGTTTTAGTTTTAGTTTAAGTTTTAGTTTTAGTTTTAGTTTTAGTTTTAGTTTTAGTTTTAGTTTTAGTTTTAGTTTTAGTTTTAGTTTTAGTTTTAGTTTTAGTTTTCATTCCAATTCATTTCATTTCATTTTATTTCTTTCATTTCATTTTATTTTATTTTATTTAATTTAATTTTATTTAATTTTTTTTATTTTATTTTATTTTATTTTATTTAATTTTATTTTATTTAATTTTATTTTAATTTACTTTTTTATTTTATTTTAATATGTATAGTTTTCTTTTTTACAAACTCGAGGCTTGGCTTTTCATGTGAACCAGGATTCACTGAATAAGGTTAAGCCAAGCGATCAGCCGATATACTTTTTTTTTAATATTTGGCAGTACTTGGCATTGAGGATGTCAACTTGTTCTCTTTTTACATTCATTCTTTGTTTACGTTTTCTCCTATATGATGACATTTTCAATCGTCAGATTTGACATCCTTAATGATGTTTATGGGGCCTATCCACTTTGTGTTTTTGCATGTGACCTAACCTTCTATTAGTGAATCCTGCATGTGAACCAATCCTAACAAATTTTCTCGAGTGCGAAATTTAACTCTAATAGAATTTTGCGGATATTAAAGTTCTGGAACACATTTTTTTGAAAACATAAAAACTGCGTTGAGCTAAACCGGTCATTACAAATAATTTGCGGTTATTAACAAAATGAATGCGAATCTTCTACAAAATAACAACAGGTTTAGTCAAACATATTCTGATCAATTTCTTTGTTTTCAAGCTTAGATTTCACTTTTACCACAGGCCTATAAAGAAAAGAAGCAATTATCACATCGTTATATGGTAGTAACTCACCATATGAGGATATCGACCGGGCACCACAACCGAACGTCCATCGAAGTCATCATTTATCGATTCCATGTCGTTATCCACAGTTTCTCCCATATTTGAGTTCATATCTAAACCCCGATAAATATTGTAGAAACGTTGATAGTATTGTGGAGGAGGTATTCGAGGTCTGGCATATTGAAAGGATTGTCCAAAATTATACGAGGGAATACGTGGGCGCCAAGGTGATTGCCAGCGCTCAAATGCAGACCATTCCCTATTGTATTGAAACGATGGCGGCGGATAATTATTATAGGGCGAAGAAGGTGAAAATCTGTTGCTCATTGGAAAATGAATTTGCCCTGGTGGTCGTGATGGATCTCGTCTAAATGGGATTTGATCATTTGGTGCAGGTGACTGTGTGTTAGATGGAAATATTACTTGTCCCGGTTGTGTTGGTCTTCGCCTCGGTATGGGTGGTTGAGGTCCTGGTCGTAATGGAAATTGACCACCAGGTGCTGAAGGATGCTGTCTTCCTCCAGCTTGAGCATTTGCGACAGCAAAACTTTGAACTCCTCCTCCTCCTTGGGCATTGGCGAATGCAAAACTTTGTCCTCCCGTTGCCGGACCGAAGCCACCATTGGGAAACTGTGGCTGCCAACCCCCAAATTGAGCAAACGCCCCAATACAAATACTTGCAAAAACGAAAGATTCCAATACCACTTTCATCTTCTACCCCGGAGTAGACAGTTAGTGAGTGTGTTTTGTTAGAATTCCGACTAATGACTACTTCTGTCTTTGAAATTTCAATTTTCTACTCTCATCGCACATTTCTAATAAATACTTGTTTTTTTTTTGTGGTTTTGGTTTCTTTGTTTTGATTGAGCTACGCTTCTCCAAACATATTCGAGATTATCATATGTTGTCTTTATCAATGAATTTAGGGGAAAATAGCAAATTAATCGAAAGGGGTCAGTCCGCAGAGACTTGAGAAAGCCGTACAGTGTCAGCTACCATGTTTGTAGCCTCAACTTCAAAGATTTGTTAAACTAAATTCAAAAAGTCCTTTGCGCAATAATTTCTCTAGAAGTACAATAAGCCAACATACGGTTCTTAAAGCCTTCACACCTAATATGGCTGATGAGTTATTCTAAACCAAATTACGAAACGCATCCCATAGTGGTTGATGTATGTTGCGATCTCTGACTTTTCTTTTCTATTTACAAAGAAAAATCGGCGATCATTGACCTCGTCTCGAAAGAGAAACAAACAAAAATTGTAAAATCTAATGATCTTTGTCCTAACAGGTAAAAAACTTGAAAATTTCAAAAATTTGTAGGTAAAAATTTATTTTGGTCAACGATTTTTAACATGATTTTATTTATAAATAGTAATTGATTACCGTAGATGCTTAACCGTGTCTAAAACTCCTATACAGTACGTAGGTACCAAAAGGGTCATCGGTCCACGCCCATATAAGTGTTTATTAGGTCTCTACTCTTACGTATGTATGCAGTGCACAGTGGAATCGGTACTCAGAACAGATTCCATAGAATCCTCGCAGTGTCCGGTTACAACTCCTGTAATAATGCTCAATTATCTCTTATCATAAGCTATCAGCTCTTTTGTTCTCCTTCGGTAGACGGTCGACGGCTGGAGCGTCGTGGCAGTTCGGCATCTATCTACAGATGATCACCTCGCCTGGCCCCTTCCCATGTTTTTCGACACAGAAAAAAAAAATAAATAAAAATCAGTTTCAATTAAAAAATTAATTGGAACACTTAATGCTGCCATCACGAAAATGTTTATATCAATCACCGTTTTTGAAAGAGTAAATGAAAATTGTTTTCTATTAATAAATTGCATATTCAATTAAAATAAAAAAAAATAAATATTTGAAATTTTCCATTAATTTGTAAATGATCCAATTAAAAAATCATTCAAATTGTTTTAAAAATTCCAATTAATTTCTATATTTGTTACACAGATGTTGAGCGTAAAAAATAGCCTGTAATTGAATTTACTCAAGCACCATATTTAAAAATGTTTGAAGATTCGATTAAAACAATAATTGAATCAATTGATTTTCAATCAAGACTGTAATCGAAAAAAATCATATTCAATGATTGAATCAATTTATTTTTTAATTGAAACCCATTTTATATTTTTAATTAAATTTTTAATTGATTTTTTTTTCGATTTGTTTTGACCCGTTTGGAAGCCTGGCTAGCAGCATGTTAGGCACCTAGACCACGCCAAGTACCTCGACCATGCTGTCCTTCGATGTAAGGGCTTAATGTCCACATAAATTCTTATTTGCCAATATCGAGTGTCTCGGAAAAGACACACGAATATAGTACCAACCTTTATATTTAATTTTTCGCTGGATGGTGAATGGTTCACTCGGATAAATGCAAATTTGCCCATGAGAATTCCATTAAGGAACAGGGGCAAACTTCTCACATATCAATCAGTGCTGTCCGATTCAAGTTTTATGCAAAATGATAAAAAGCCTCCTTTATATAGCCGAATCCAAACCTTATGATGGCGGTATACTAATTTCGTCATTCTGTTTGTAACACCTCGAAATATGCGTCTAAGACCCCAAATATATATATTCTTGATCGTCATGACCTTTTAAGTCGATTTTGCCATGTCCGACCGTACGTCTGTCTGTCAAAAACACTTACTTGCTTTCTTTCGAAGGAGTAAAGCAAGGCGCTTGAAATTTTGCACAAAAACTTTTTATTAGTGTAGGTGGGTTGGGATTGTAAATGGGCCAAATCGGTCCATGTTTTGATATAGCTGCCATATAAACCGATATTGGGGCTTGACTTTTTGAGCCTCTAGAGGGCGCAATTCTTATCCGATTTGACTGAAATTTTGCACATGTCGTTGAGGAATAACTTCCAAGAACTGTATCAAGTGTGGGCTAAATCAGTCCATAAACTGATATAGCCGCCATATAAACCGATCTCCTGATTAGGCTTCTTGAGCTTCTAGAGGGCGCAATTCTTTTTCAATTTAGTTGAAATTTTTCACGTGGTGTTTTGGCATAACTTCCAACAACTGTGCCAAGTATGATTTAAATCAGTTTGTAACCTGAAATAGCCGCCATATAAACCGATCTCCAAATTAGATTTCCTGAGCTTCTAAAGGGCCCAATTCTTTTCCCATTTGGCTGAAATTTTGCACATATCGTTGAGAAATAACTTCTAAGAACTGTATCAAGTGTGGGTTAAATCAGTCCATAAACTGATATAGCCGCCAAATAAACCGATCTCCCGATTAGGCTTCATGAGCTTCTAGAGGACGCCATTTTTATCCAATTTAGTTGAAATTTTGCATATGTTGTTTTGGTATGACTTCCAACAAATGTGCCAAGTATGGTCTAAATCGGTTGATAAACCTATCCCCCAATTTGACAATCTGAACCACTGGAGGGCGCAATTTTTGCTCGATTTGCCTGAAATTTTCGAGGTGGTATTTGTCTATGACTTCTAATAGCCATGACAATGTAGCACATATATTTAAAAGGCCATTTAAAGAAATTGACAAATGAGATCCATGGTTTAGGTTATATAAGATTCGGCCCGGGCGAACTTAGCACGCTTTTACTTGTTTCAAATGGCATAGTTCCTCACAGCATAAGGAGGGGATAATCACCACTGAAAACTTTTTCTGAAGTTCCCGCCAGGATTCGAACCCAAACGTTCAGCGTCATAGGCGGACATATTAAAATTTGCGCTACGGGTGCCCCCGGGTCACCCTCAAATCGAAGGTTAAACAACCAATGGCTATAACGTTCCCGCAGCGATCCCACCTTCCTTGAACACAACATCCGTCTTCCAATTCTTACTTCTGAAAAATTTTGCACTAAAGTTTTAATCTCCAATCGGCCTCCTTGCCAGTTAGTCTAGGACTTTCTTTAGCCAACCCTTTGTATCAAGCAGGCCAATGTTTGCACCTTCCCGAAAACAAGAAAAAGGTATTTTTGCAAAAGTTATTTTATTTTCACTTTCTTTTTTTTTCTTTTTTGACTGTTTGGAGTGTTAAAATCATTCATATCGAGTAAAAGAATCCAACACGACAATGTCTTTTTAGAAAGATCCCATGTAGGACAACGTAAACAAAATAATTACCTTCAAATACCAAGACCGAGAAATACATAGCTTAAGACTCAGCCCTCCATTCCAGGTTAAGTCCAACGGTCTGATTTGGTACCCAAAAAGTCTCTGTTAAGTTAATTCTGTTGCCACTGATCTTTTATCAAAGCAATCGTTTCAAAATAAACCGCCAACAGTCATAATTCAAAATTAACTGATAATAACCTAAACTTTATATTGTCGAATCATACGACTAAAAGTTTACAAGCGTCATAAAAATGTAATCAAATTAAAAGCAATCTTCGGAAGAAGGAGAAACAAAGAAAACAAAAGAAGAGCACATAGAAATGTTTTCGTATCGTTTACTCGAAAAAGCTTTTGATGATACTCAAAATGTTGAATCAACTTAAGCTTGCCGCCTATTTTGAAACTTGAGTTCGTTCATAGATGAGCGCTATACACAAAAGCACTGAGTATGGTAAATGACAGGTTGAATGCATACAATAATGTATATGTAAGAAGATTGGTGCTGGACGAAATTCTGAATTTTAAAAATATAAAAAAAAACATATACATTTATTTTGTTATTGCAATTATAAAGGCTGTCTTGTGTTGAAGATTATTTGTTAAAAAATTCGAATTTTGAACTCATCTTATGCAAATTTGCCCATAAACATCCCATTTAGGAACAGGTTCCATCTTATAGTAGTGTGCAAAGCTAAGAAGGAGAAGAGTTAGATCCATTACTAAGTACAACGATCAGCTTAGAATCACTTCCTGATTCGATTTAGTTATATCCGTCTGTCTGTCTATGTTTTCTTGTGATCAAGGTATAGATCGCATTTGTTGTCCGATTGTCATAAAATTTTCACAAGTACTTTTTTGGTCAAGGACGAACACTATTGGTCTTGAAAGAAAGCGGGTCAGATTTAGATATAGCTCCGATACATAACTTCCATTCGATAAGATCGTATCAGATTAATATATAGCTCCCATATGTAACTTTCGTCCGATATGGCTTTCGTTGAAAGTGGTCAACTTTAAAGATATAGACCAATAACGCCATTTCCTTGAAAGGCTATGTCCTCCTCTACAAATTTTATAACTTTGTCTTCTTGGTTTGGCTCGAGTCATCGAACAATTTACAAAAACAGGTGTTAGTGTTTTATTTGTAATTTTTACCAATATTTCGACCACCGCCGGTGATCTTCATCAGGGTTTTAACTATAAACTTCACAAACAAGTAATTTTACAAAAAATTAAAAAAAAATATATACATTTGAAAATAATTACATTTTGAAACAAAACAATCGACTTTTCCTTTAGAGCGCACAAGTTTGACTACAGCTCTCTCATTTTTGCCTATATTTTGGTTCCAAATTCCTGTAAATTTGTGCACAATTGTCTGTGTCTTTCTTAAAGTTCATACGTTTGTTTGTAGGGGTGTCAATAATATGTAACATTTGCTGTATGTCTGGATTCATTTGCTAGTATGTCTACGTCTTTAAAATTTGGTGTATGCCCTGTTAAAGTGCAATGTGCTGCAGTTGTGCAGTTTTTTGTTCTAAAGGTTTTTCTTTCATTTTCTGGTCAGATTTGTGAGACGTCTTAGTCTTATTTTTAATTTAGTTTTGGTTGTTCCTACATATGTAATTTGACATAAATTAGTTTCAACCCCGTTACATTTAATCGTATAAACTACATTCGATTCGTCCTCCTTTTTCATCCTTGATTTAGTTCTGCTAAATATACTATTTAGAGTGTTGTGGCTTTTTAAAGCAAGGTGGTATTTTTCTCTGTTGTATATATTGCGAAAACCCTGGAATATACGTAGTTTTCTTAAAGATTTTTGGTGTTAGTTCAATTTCGTTGTACGCTGTTCTATTATTGACGAATTTTATTAGGCCCTAAATAGCTTTGCTTGGGAAGTCATTTAATCGAAGTATTTGTTGAATTTTCCTTTCGTTTTCTTGATGATATATTTTGTCACTGATTTTTAGTACTCTGTCGATGAAATTAGTAACCTATTTATTTTTATTCTTCTCGTATGATTTGAATAATAATTTATAAGTCTTCTAGATGCTGTATCTTTTTGATACCAATTTAATTTTAACTTATTTTGATGTCGGTGGACGACGGTGTCAAGATATGGCAATTTCTTGTTTGATTCACATTCCATTGTGAATTGGACTTGTGGGTGGAACTTGTAGAGTATTTTCCACTTCCGTTCTTTCCAATACACAAAATATATCGTCTACGTATTTGGTCAGAAATCTTGGTTTTGATGTAATTTTCTCAATTAAGGCGTCTAGTAAGGTTTCCATTACAATATCGGCGATTATCGGAGAGATGGGCGAACCCATTGGCATGCCTTTTCTTTGCTCATACAATTTCTCATCGTATGTAAAATATCTAGAATCCTTTATGCATAATATTAACATTTCTATAAATAAATCATTTGGCTCCTGGATGTCATTCCATTTTTTGCTAAATAGAAACTATAGAAACTATAGACCGATAATTATTAACAGATAAACTTTACATATCGAATTCGAGGCACAGAATTAAACTGGTTTAAATCTTACCTAACAAACAGAAGACGGTTTACAAAATTGGAAAAAATCAAAATCAGGATTGATTAGGATGTGCCGCAAGGATCCATATTAGGAGCCTTACTCTTCATTATAACATTAATGATATGCCGTCTGCTGAACGTCTGCTTTATGCAGACTGTGTGCTTCTATTCGCGGCGGGAGAATTAGCAGAACTACTACCGCTAAATTTCCCTTCAACATTTCATTAAGGAACAGGGGATACTTCTCCCATTAGCAGAACAATTTGAGGAATACCTTAGAAATGATATAAATAATGTAAATGGGTGGTTAAAAGTGAATAAAATTAAATTAAATGAAAAGCAAAGAAAATCAATGCGTCAAGTGCAATAAACGGAGAAATAATAGAAAACGTGAATAATATTAAATATCTTGATTTCGTGATCGATCAAAAACTAATTTTTAACAAACATATAATCTATAAATAAAACACGTAAGAGCGTGCTAAGTTTGGTCGGGCAGAATCTTATATACCCTCCACCATGGATCGCATTTGTCGAGTTCTTTGTGCGGCATCTCTTTTTAGGCAAACAAAGAGTAATGGAAAAGAATTGTTTTCCTATTGGAGATATATCAAGTTATAGTCCCATTAGGATTATAAGTAATATTTCAGTCCATTCGGATAAGAATTGCGCCTTGAAGGGGCTCAAGAAGCATATTCCGGAGAGCAGTTTATATGGGAGCTGTATTTGGCTATAGATTGATTAAAACCTTATTGGAAACGTATGTTGAAGGCTGTTGTACAAAATTTCGGCCAATTCGGATAACAATTGCACTCTCCAGAGGCCTTATAAGCCAAGATCTCAGATCGGTTTATATGGCAGTTTTATCAGATTATGTATCGATTTGAACCATATTTATCCCAGTTGTTGAAAGTCATAAAAAAATACTTCATGTAAAATTTCAGTCGGAAAAGAATTGCGCCCTCTAGTGGTTCAAGATCCAAGATCGGTTTATATGGCAGCTATATCAGGTTAAAGACCATATTTGGCGCAGTTATTGAAAGTCATAACAAACAACTTCATGCAAAATTTCAGCCAAATCGGATGAGAATTGCACCCTCTATTGGCTCAAGAAGTCAGGACCCAAGATCGGTTTATATGGCAGCTTGAGCCCGATTTCAACCATACTTAACACAGTTGTTGGAACTGATACCAAAACACCACGTGCAAAATCTCTCCCAAATCGGATAAGAATTGCAAGATGCTCAAGAAATCAAAAATTTCACCATGAGAAATGGGGGAATGTCCTACTGAATGAAATCAGCAAGATGGTTTGCTTTAAAATCTTTTATATAAAATACAATTTGTGTTTGTTTGTTTCGTATAGACTCAAAAACCGCTGAACCGATTACCTTGAAATTTTCACAGATTGTGTAGGGTGATCTGGAAAGAAACATAGGCTATACAATTTATTGATAATCAAAAGTGGACCGACAAGAACAGATGGCGCTTTTCCTCCTAAAGATACGTCAAATGGGTTATTTGACCGATTAACAATATGGGACTAAAATGAAAGATAATTGAGAGTAGAAAACGACTTTTGATATCCAATTTTGGAGCCAAGTGTTTTGCGATAACCTAAACAGAACTACATTTCTGTTGGGAATTGAGAACTAATTTGATATCTATTTTCAGTGCAAAGAGCAGGTGGCCGCCCCAGCCCCAAAAACCCTCAAAACGGTTCATATTTAACGGCCATGACAATATGGGGCTCAAATGAAAGGTATTTGGAAGTGCATCACGAATTTGATACCCATATTTGAGTCGAAATGTCAGAGATGCCATTCCTCCCCTAAAAAACTCATCTCATTACACTAATTTTGAAAAACACCAGGAACTGAGCTGGGGCAAAGTTCTCACACATCAATGAGTGCTTTTCGATTCAAGTTTAAACTCAATGATAAGGGGCCTTTTTTTATAGCCGAGTCCGAACGGCGTCCCGCAGTGCGACACCTCTTTTGGGGATAATTTTTTAAATGGCCATGCATGGCATTGTACCTCGCAAATGTCGCCAACCACCGCTTTGTCCGATGTTCTCGCCAGGATTCGAACGCGTTCAGCGTCATAGGCTGCAATGGCACGAATTCGATATCCACATTCAGGGCGAAGTGTCCCCATCCTAAAAAGATATTAGAGAGTTAAAGAAGGCGCAGCGGAGCGGGCCCGGTTCGGCTAGTATATTATAAAAGTCATGGGCGAAAAATATCGTGAAAAGCGAATATAGTACCAGCCTTAATACGCTGACAAAACCACACTTCGAGTTCGATTCGACAATCATTGCCGAATGATATAAAGCTAGAGGCCAATACAAAACTCTTTTAACCGAAAAATAATACTTGGAACTAAATTAATATTAAAATTTGTCAGCAGCTTTCTATCCGAAACAACTAAATAAGATTGGGATTACATTTTGTTCGAATAAATATACCCTTCTATCTCACCAAATGGTGTGTACAGTGAGCGTCATTATAAAGAGTACAAAAGCATTTGTTTCTAAAGTTTTCTTTTGAAATAAATCACAAAATTGTTAATAAAATCGTAAATTTAAAGGCTGATATAAATTTTGTTTTTTAAAACAAATGCTTATGTACCCTTTTTTTGATGCTCACTGTACGTACATATAACTGTAACCTTCCTCGCAATTGGCTTATGTATATTTAAACGGAATTATTCACAGAACTTAATGTAGATTTGAAAAAGGGTTTATTTGACAGATTTCCATTATGGAACTGTCAAATAAACCTATTTTAAGTCTTCATTAAGTTTTGTGAATAATGCCGAAAGAGTCTTCCATTAATATGCAGTTTTTAGCCATTTTCGGAGAAACATTATCGGATATTTCTTTCAAAATAAAAAGGAAGCTATGCCGTAAATAATGAAAAAACAACAACCAAATCGCAACGTGGCTGCCTTAGGACACTCTAGTATATACATATTGTATTTTCTTAGTCAACGTAAACTTCGAAGCCGATCTAGTATGCGTACGTACGTCTGCCTGTTGAAATCATACAGTCTTTGCACACATAATTTTTATACCCTCCACCATAGGATGGGGGTATACTAATTTCGTCATTCTGTTTGTAACACCTTGCAATATGCGTCTGAGACCCCATAAAGTATATATATTCTTGATCGATATGTCATTTTAAGTCGATCTATCCATTTCCGTCCGTCCGTCCTTTCGAAGCAGTAAAGGTAGCCACTTGAAATTTTGCACAAATTCTTTTTATTAGTGTAGGTCGGATTGTAAATTGGCCAAATCGGTCCATGTTTTAATTTGAGTGCCATATAAACCGATCTGGGAACTTGACTTCTTGAACCGCTAGAGGGCACAATTCTTATCTGATTTGGCTGAAATTTCGCATGATGTTTTTTACTATAACTTCCAAAAACTGTGCTGAGTATGGTTGAAATAGGATTATAACCTGATGTAGCTGTCATATAAACCTACCTGGGGTCTTGACGTCTTGAGCGTCTAGAGTGCGCAATTCCTATCCGATTTGGCTGAAATTTCGCACGACGTGTTTTGTTATGATTTCCAATGACTGTGTTAAGAATAGTTTAAATCGGTCCATAACCTGATATAGCTGTCATATAAACCGATCTGGGGTCTTGACTTCTGGAGCCTCTAGAGGAAGCAATTCCTATCCTATTTGGCTGAAATATTGGATGACGTTTTTGTTATGACTTCCAACAACTGTATTAAGAATGGTTCAAATCGGTCCAGAACCTGATATAGCTGCCGTATAAACTGATATGGGATCTTGACTTCTTGAGCCTCTAAAGGGCGCAAGTATTATCCGATTTGGCTGAAATTTTGTACAAGGGCTTCTCTCATGACCTTTAACATACGTGTCGAATATGGCATGCATCGGTTTATAGCCCAATACAGCTCCCCTATAAACCGATCTCCCTATTCTACTTCTTCAGCCCCTAAAGTGCGCAATTGTTTATAGATTTGGCAGACATTTTACACAATGACTTCTACTATGATCTCCAATATTCAGTTCAATTATGGTCCGAAATGAACCATAACTTGATATATTGTTCCAATAACATAGCAATTCTTTTCTTTTATCCTTTGTTTCCCTAAAAAGAAATACCGTGGCAAGAGCTAGACAAATACGATCCATGGTGGAGGGTATATAAGAGTCGGCCCGGCCGAAGCACGCTTTTACTTGTTTATCATAGCCTGGTTATATTAGAAAGATTTAACCTCTTTAGTGGTATTTTTATGCGATTTTGATCAAAATTAGAAAGGGCCTCTCATAGAATGTCATGCCATAAGTGGATAAAGTTAACAGTTTATAAAGAGTTTGGATTGGAGGTAGACTCAAATACTATCAATATTATCATAGAAATCAGCTGTTTCAACTCTTTAAAATCAGCTAGTTTCGATGAATTGTTGAACCAATCGAGTTGAAGGGTCTATGTGGTTATAACAGTAAAGGTTTGCAGATTGTTTACCCATTGGTTTAACTGCACACTCTGCAAACGGGCACAAAACAATTTGACGTTAATGATCGTTAACTCTAAAATGTGGAACCAATGAAAATGAAAACATCATTGACCGATCGAAATCACGGTCAATGTTTCAACAGGTATGCGCAAAAAATAGTAGAAGGCACTTCTTTCCTCGGATATGGTTTGTTTTGTATTTAGTTATTATGTGAAGGTATCTGTCTGATTTGGGCAAATCCGCAGCAGCGATACAACGAAAGACGAAGACATCATAAATAGAAAATATTTGACATTCGTTTGAAGTTTAATTTCATTTTATGTTGTCAGTTACAATTTCGTCACAGGGGATGGGGGAGATAGAGAGATTTTAAAAACCAATTAGTTGTATGTGAGAGTATCTATGACAACGTGGTCTGTGGTCTTTGAAGGCAATAAGAGAATTGAAGATTTTTGGCCATTGTAATGTAAGCTTTCACTTTCGTTTGAACTTCGAGTTTCTTTGGTAGCTTATTTTCTCTACTTCCATGTGCGTTGTTTCAATGAATTTCTCATTCTTTAACATTTTTGCCCTAACTTACATTCATTGCTGGTGGTTGGTTAACAACAAAAACATTCATTCTTTGATTCTTGATGACATTCGACGGCATGTTGTTTGTTTCTATGCGATTAAGGTAAGTGGCCTAACCTGTTGGGATTCCCGTAGTACTACTTGTACTGCGTGCGAACTCTTTTTGTTATGTCTGTCGCCTGTGCTTCAATTTGTATGCATATCATTAAATACTCAAAGACCTTTTCCAATGTGCCTTTCTTATGTGTATATTAGCGGGCATGTCATACGTTTTTATAGATCGAAGGTTTCTCGATGGTTTGTAACGGCATTAAAGGCAGCTACATTTCCTTGGCTCTAAGAGTTACATGAAATTTTTTATTTAAACTGTAAAGAAAATTTTCCTAAGATAAATTCCACCTTTATGGGGTAAAATATTTTATTTGTGTTATATAACATAATGGCTAAAGTCACCGAAGCTCATCATAAGTAAAAGTCAACATGGGTTTGTTAGGCAAACAATCATGTACTTAACCTGTTAGTAGAAATTTAACTTTTGACAACTAAACAAGCGAGAGAGAACAGGTACAAATGGTTAAAAGTTAGGTCAGAAAACAATTTGTGTACTCTCCTACTACAGTTTCTAAGAAATAGAATCAAATTTCAAGGAAGTATTATCTAATTAATGAAATTTTATCTAAAGACAAAATGTCAATGAAATTTTATCTAAAGACAAAATGTCAATGAAATTTTATCTAAAGACAAAATTTCAATGAAATTTTATCTAAAGACAAAATTTCATGAAATTTTATCTAAAGACAAAATTTCATGAAATTTTATCTAAAGACAAAATTTCAATGAAATTTTATCTAAAGACAAAATTTCAATGAAATTTTATCCAAAGACAAAATTTCTATGAAATTTTATCTAAAGACAAAATTTCAATGAAATTTTATCTAAAGACAAAATTTCTATGAAATTTTATCTAAAGACAAAATTTCAATGAAATTTTATCTAAAGACAAAATTTCAATGAAATTTTATCTAAAGACAAAATTTCAATGAAATTTTATCTAAAGACAAAATTTCAATGAAATTTTATCTAAAGACAAAATTTCAATGAAATTTTATCTAACAACAAAATTTCAATGAAATTTTATCTAACAACAAAATTTCAATGAAATTTTATCTAAAGACAAATGAAATCTAAAGACAAATGAAATTTTATCTAAAGACAAAATTCCAATGAAATTTTATCTAAAGACAAAATTTCAATAAAATTTTATTTAAAGACAAAATTTAATTGAAATTTTATCTTAAGACAAAATTTCTCTGAAATTATATCTGAAGACAAAATGTACATGAAATGTTATCTAAAGACTAAATTTCTATGCAATTTTATCTAAAGACACAATTTCTGTAAAATTGTATCTAAAGACAAAATTTCTATGAAATTTTCTCTTTAAGACAAAATTTTTATGAAATATTCCTTCTTTCTTTTCTTTTCAAATTTCTATGAAATTTTTTCATTTAATTTTGGGTAACATCATCACATGCACATCACCTCTTATCAAAAAATGTTTCTAACACTAAACAAACTCATCAAGAGAATCATTAAATGCTAGCAATGGCTATAATAACGCAGCTACCGCTGTAGGGCGCATGCGCACACACTATTAGTAGCTGACAAACATCAGCACCTCGCTCGCACCTACCTCTAAGCCAAGCATGGCATCTAGCGTATGTTTAGTCTAAATTTACAAATAAACGCGTTAATAACTGAGGAATAAAGTGCGCGGCTGGCGTGATTCACTTAAGCGGCGGAAACGACACACAATTTAAAGTTTAAAGTGATTAGTACTGATTTTAATTAAAAAAGGAAAAAATTAACGAAAAAAAAAAATAAAAATAATAACAAAGAAATAAATTAAATTTGAAAAAGGCCACAAAATGGTGGTACCCAGCAAAGTGTTTGAACCACCCATATGTGTAAATCATTGTTCTCAAAGTATTTTACATCCTGGCATTGGATGTTTGAGATATTTTTTTAATAATCTACTGAACAACAGCATTGGGGGCCTTAAATATTTTTCGCCTCTTTTAATTGTGAGTTATTATGCAAAAAGTATGACAAAAGCAAATATTAAGTAATAGTGTGGTGTTTGAAGAAATTATATAGAAATATATATAAATAAAATACCTGTGTTTAACTAAATATATTGAAAAAATATTCAAATGAGTCAATCCGTTGAATAATTCAAATATTTTGATTATGATCCCTGTGGTAGAAGAGGTTAAAAATCAACATTGTCAACATATTGCAAATTCATAGAATTCACATTCCCATAAAATGTTAAAAGGAGACATCAAAGTGGCGTTTTTTGCAAAAACAAAGTGAATAAAATGTTGTGAACTATTAAAGAAGGGGTCATAAAATGGTGTTCTTGTATTAAAAGAATATGATTTTTTAATCAACTCGGTGAATTCAATATAATTTGTTTAAAAATAATTCTTAAAATTCAAGTATTGGCTTCGCCATGCCGCAGGTTGTGCTGTGTGTTTCTTGTGTTGGAATCTTTCAATATCTTACGCTATTTCATTGACCTAACGTATGATATATCACTATACAAAAGTATATGCCAAAAATATTTAAATGAATCAAAACAAATTTAATATTCAACATCGTACATTTGTTTTCCTATTCATTGGAACCAGTTTTCTTATATTAGGCCAAACTGGGTGTATAAAGATTAAAAAACGATTTCAATGCCATAAGAAATCAGTTCACAAAACTCTAACGGAATTTTCACGGAAACACAGTGATTTAAAACCCATTTACACTGCTCATTGAAGCCGGACTTACTGCTCACGACTTATAAAGGAAAAATAGCAAATTGTGCTATCAAATCAGGTTTTAATGATAAGTGTAAATATGCTTTTAGAGCAGCGTTGTCTAAAAAGAAAATGTTGCTCGTACTTTCCTTAAGTATTTTTATACCCTCCACCATAGAATGGGGGTATAATAATTTCATCATTCTATTTGCAACACCTCAAAATATGCGTCTGAGACCCCATAAAGTATATATATTCTTGTTCGTCATGCCATTTTAAGTCGATCTAGCCATGTCCGTCCGTCCGTCTGTCTGTCGAAAGGACGCTAACTTTCGAAGTAGTAAAGCCAGCCGCTTGAAATTTTGCAGAAATACTTTTTATTTATGTAGGTCGGTTGGGATTGTAAATGGGCCAAATTGGTTCATGTTTTGATATAGCTGCCATATAAACCGATCTTGGGTATTGACTTCTTAAGCCTCTAGAGGTCGCTATTCTCATCCGATTTGAGTGAAATTTTGGACTTGGTGTTTTAGTGTCACTTCCAACAACTGTTTTAAGTATGATTCAAATCGGTTCATAATTTGGTATAGCTGTCATATAAGCCGATCTTGGAGCTTGACTTCTTGAGCCTCTAGAGGGCGAATTCTCGTCTAAATTAAGTGCAATTTTGCACATGGTGTTTTGGTGTCACTTCGAACAACTGTGTTAAGTATGATTCTAATTGGTTCATAATCTGGTATAGCTGCCACATAAACCGATCTTGGATCTTGACTTTTTGGGCCCATAGATCGCGCAATTCTCATCCAATTTGGCTGAAATTTCGTATGAGGTGTTTTGTTATGACATCCAATAACTGTGCTAAGTATTTTTTTTTTGTTTTTGTTATGACTTCCAATAACTGTGCTAAGTATGGCACAAATCAGTACATAGCCTGATATAGCTGCCATATAAACCGATCGTGAATCTTGACTTCTTGAGCCCATAGAGAGCGGAATTCTCATCCGCTTTCGAAAAATTATGTACAACGGCTTCTCTCATGACCTTCAACATACGTGTCCAATATATGCTGAATCGATCAATAGCTTGATACAGCTCCCATATAAACCGATCTCCCGATTGTGCTTCTTGAGCGCCTACAAGGCGCAACTCTTATCCGAATGAACTGAAATATTATGCAATGTCTTCTACAATGTTCAGCATCTATGATATAGATCCAATAGCACAAAAGTTCTTTGTTTGAGAAGAGATACTGCGCATAGAACTCGACAAATGCGCTCCATGGTGGAGGGTATATAAGATTCGGCCCGCCGAACTTATCACGCTCTTACTTGTTTTGAATACTTTGAATTTTAAAAATTGTTTAAAAATAATAAATTTTTTTATTTCCTAAGCCCGTACAGCAAAAAAATCATTTTATTAATATTTTATGACCATTTAGCGAAGGAAGCTGGACTTAATGATTTTAGCATAAAAAAGCACCTACTGTCAAAAGAAGTAGGATTATTGTCATAAATTTATTTTTATTAAAAAACCATTAAATGCAACAGGACATTAAAAAGGATTTCAGAAATCTCACTCCTAAGAATTTTGAGAATTTTTTTCGTATGATTTTAGGGATATCAAAAATTGCCGACATTAGACAAGCCAATTTTCCGCCAAAAAATGACGGGAAAAATTGTTATAACTGGTTTCAGTCGTCCACATTACGCCAATCGAAATATCATTACGATACCCCTTTCCTAACTCGAGCTGGAATTTTTCTAAGGCATTTCTATTCTTGGGTATTTTGCATATTTTATATGGGTTAATGCAATTTTTTTTAAAGACCGAATTGCAATGTAATTTTTTCAAAAGATAAAATCTTTGCGATTGTTTTAAACGAAAAGCTATTAAAAGTTTTTGTAAGCCAAAATCTTCTTATTTTTTGGAATTTTTTTGCCAAAAAAATAATAATTTTATAAAAATTGTTCCGAAAGCCAGACATTTATTTAATTTTTTTATTTAAATTGAAATTGAAATTTTATCTGTAGAAAAAATGTTTTTAAATGAATTATTTGCTTGTTAGTCTGAATAACTTTTCCAAAGAATAATTAGTAATTTTTCTCAATTTTTCTCAATATGATCGAAGATTTTTGATATTGAAAAGGAAAGCTAGAGATAATAACACACACCAACCACTAAAAGACGCGTTTCGTCATTTGGTTAGAATAGCTCATCGGCCATATTGGGAGTGGAGGCTTCAAGGGCCATACGTTGGAAGGTCGTACTTATACAGAATATACCGCGAAAACGTGTCTACGATGTAAGCACGACACTGAAACACGTCTGACACCTTCCACACTAGCTGTTCTTTTCCACGGCGTGCATTTTCTTTGTATTGATAGACTTTTTTTCTTTACGACTATTTAGCTTCCATAGTATACACATGTCATTTGTGTGTATATTTTGGAAGTTGTATTAATGGCTTCTAACGCTAGACAGGTTTGAATCCCGGAGAGACTCTGTCGACTTCTTATTCTCAAGTTTTTGTTTTTGCCAGTTAGGGCGAAGATCTTTTAATTTCACAATTTTTCGTTTTGTTTCTCTTTCGAGACGAGCTTAATGATCAGAGATTTGAATTGCTGGGATTCGAAGCTGGGCACACGGAACAGCAGCAAGAGCCGTTGCCGTTGTCTAGCGTTCGAAGCCATTAATATAACTTCCAACAGATATTCGCAAAGACATCTACACTTGGAAAGGTTAGATTTAGCCTATTAATAGTGTATTGGCAATCAGTTCAAAATTCAGCTCTGACTCTATAACCAAATTTCACCGCCGATGGGTCAGTTCCTGCAACCAATAGCGACCACAATTTCATGGCAGCTGGTTGTACGTACCTGATTGGGCTGAAAAGTCCTTCACCGGTAAGGGCTGCCACCTCAGTCTACAATACACTACTACAACAACAGCAAACACAATTTTCAAAAAAATTTGGGGTTTCTTTACCAATTTCACAGTAATAGAAGAATTTTGGCAATTTTCCATTTTGAAAAAATATGTGGGTGCACGTGAAGTTTTGCTATGACTTCCAAAACCGTGGCAAGTGTGGTTGAAATCGGCCCATAAATGATATAGCTCCCATATAAATTTATCGACCGATTTAACTTCTTTTGAAAACAGCAAAGACTTGCCTAATTTTTATAAGTTATTTGCTAACCTATTCTTGAAAGCAAAGTATTGAATATGATTTCACGCTAGAATAGTTCGAAAAATCAGTAAGAGCGTTCTAAGTTCGGCCGGGCCGAATCTTATATACCCTCCATTTATCGCATTTGTCGAGTTCTTTGCGCGATATCTCTTTTCAGGCAAACAAAGAATAATGAATAAGAAGCTTATGCTATTGGAGCTATATCAAGTTATAGGCTGATTCGGACCATAAATAAATTGAATGCTGAACATTGTAGAAGTCATTGTGTAATATTTCAGTTCATTCAGATCAGAATTGCGCATTGTAGGCGCTCAAGAAGCAAAATCGGGAGATCAGTTTATATGGGAGCTGTATTAAGCTAAAGATCGATTCAGACCATATTGGACACGTATATTGAAGGTCATGGATGAAGCCGTTGTACAAAATTTCTCCCAAATCGGATGAGAATTGCGCCCTCTAGAGGCTCAAAAAGTCAAGATCCCAGATCGGTTTATATGGCAGCTATATCAGGTTATGTACCGATTTGCGCAATACTTAGCACAGTTATTGAAAGCCATAACAAAACAACTCATGCAAAATTTCAGCCAAATCGGATGGGAAATGCGACCTCTAGATGCTCAAGAAGTCAAGACCCCAGATCGGTTTATATGACAGCTATATCACCGATTTGAATCATACTTAATACAGTTGTTGGAAGAGATACCAAAACACCACGTGTAAAATTTCAGTCAGGATGAGGATTGCGCCTTCAAGAAGTCGAGGCCCCAGATCGGTTTATATGACAACTATATCAGGTTATAGACCGATTTCAACCATACTTAGCGCAGTTGTTGTTGTTAGTGATCTCAAAATACCCTCTAGAGGCTCAAGAAGTCAAGACCCAAGATCGGTTAATATGGCAGCTATTACAAAACATGGACCGATTTGGCCCATATACAATCCCAACTGACCTACACTAATAAAAAGAATTTGTGCAAAATTTCAAGCGGCTTGCTTTACTCCTTCGAAAGTTAGCGTGCTTTCGACAGGCAGACGGACAGACACGGACATGGATAGATCGATTTAAAATCACATGACGATCAAGAATATATATACTTTATGGGGTCTCGGACGCATATTTCGAGGTGTTACAAACAGAATGTGGAAATTAGTATACCCCATCCTATGGTGGAGGGTACAAAAACGGTTCGATTTGTAAAGTTATTTTGCGTCAAAAGTTTAAAATATTTATTTTTATATCAGCAGACAATATTTGCCGATATCAGCAGACTAATTTTTCTGTTTTATAAAATATGTAGGAAAGGGAAACGATATTTCAACGAGTTACAAATTCGGCTACAAAATTATATAAATTCTCCCAATTGTGCTGGGTATACAAATTCAGCATATAATGATTATTAATAATGATAATGAGGATAATTAATGACTATAATCACATCGTTAATGCATTTACTTTTCCTTCCTTTGCAGACCCCACTAGTATTAAAATCTAAAACAATGAATAAGGATATGTTCCTAAGTACATTAAAATACTATTTAAAGACTGTGTTTTGGACCGCGATGGCATCATCAACTTCATTTTACTGCATTTGTTTGTTCAGGTAAATAAAGAAAATATGTATGGGCAAGTTTCGAAAAGAACATCTTGAACTGTTCCTTTAGTCGTGGTATCCCCCATATTGTATTTCCAATTATATAGATTACATCTCAATATATTGCATATGCCCTTTTCGATTCATTTCTTTATTTATGCCTTTACAGAAACATTTTGGGACGCTTTCTTAAATACACAACGCTCTTTATGCCCACTGTATTGGGTATGCAATTTTTTTGGTTTCTTCCGGATAAAGCCATGAAATTATTTTGCACTGCCACATCACAGGCGGTATGGCATGATCGCACATCTTCCGAATTTTAATCACAACATCATGCCTTTTCATTTCAGGTGTACGAGGGTCTGCTAAGACAATATCCAAATACCATGACAAACATTCTGCTGCACTCTACGTTAACGCAAACATTTTTGTTTATGGTGAATAGTGCCATCATTTTACATTACAAACGTTTGCATGTCTATAAGGAATTTTGGTTTATGCAACCCTATCCCAAAATGAAAGAATCCGATTATGAACAACTGGATAATAATGCCAATGTAAAAGAAAATAGCAATCCCTCTGTGATGAAATGCGTTCATGGTCACATAAAATGCTCAAAGTTTCTATGGGATGGCTTGAAAATTGGGATGGCTTGTGGCATACCCATGGATTTGTTAAGCGCTCTAATGAAGGGTAAAGTTCCCAAAGGATGTAAGGGTTTGGGCACAGCAATATGGGCTAAGTTAAAAACCTTCAGACCAAATATGGCGGGATTTTTTGTTTTCTATGCTGCCATTTATAGGGTAAGTTTTAAAATCTAGATTATTGAGCATTCTACTTGTTCAAGATTTATTATCTTTTTTATTTCAGCTATCTTCATGTCTGCTGCATAAATACTATGGACATCTTTCGGCAGATTTGCAGCATTTAGTGGCTGGCTTTCTGGGAGGCTCAGCCTATCTATGGGTGAACAAAGTATCTTTTTATACTCTATCAACGGTTATTGCCATACAAGCTCTATGGGACCAATTTTGTATAAAAGTTTCACAGTCGAATGATTCGAAAACTTCAAAGCGCAAACCGAATTTAGCATTACTTTTACTTAAGGATATCTCATTTTCTCGCATTGTATTCTCGTTGAATATGGGCTATTTGGTACATAACTTTATCATTAACTATGAGGTTTTAAATGGGCTAACGAGAGGATTTCTTGATGGAGTAACTTCAAATCAGTAAGTAATTCAGTAGAATATAGTTAAATTCACTTAAATTTTTTCTTAAACGGTAAACCGCGAGATTGGTATCTACCCCACATCCAAATAATGACCGATTATGACCGTATGATACATGGGCATTATAAGAATAATTTTTGTCCTCAAATCATCGAAAGACGATTTACGAAACACGAAAAAAGATGTTGCAAATCATGCACCAACGGTGTCATTATCATCAACTGACTTTGTTGAGAATATTGTTGACATATGGGCATGCTTTTGTGAACGGGCGTTGTGATTTTATGTGCCGACCGCAATGAACATCGTCTTTTACAAACTTAAGTTTCAATGATTCTTTAAACACTAAATATACATCGTCAGAAGGGTTGTGGGCAGTTTTAATGTTTCGTTCACAACAAACACTTGGTGAGTTATGAACATTTGTTGTCAATTTGATAACATCTGTGTTGATTCACTTTTTTTTAGCCAATGGGGTCAATTTGACAACTCCTTACACATACATAGGTGCTTTGATGTGGATAATTTAAAATTATTTTGGCATGACTTCGAGTACGACACTTTCGTAAACGACAGATCCAGCTCGGAATTGTTTGGGGTTCAACTGAAAGGAGTTTATACTGCGAGGTCGGACTGGGATTCTTAACCTCAACACGGGAATCGCGGGCCCCTGTAGCTTTAGTTCCAGCCTTAGGCACCGAACGGGAGTAACGCGATGCGGTTGTAGTTCGCACCTAAATCGTTTCGACCGTTTCCCCCTGGTCTTAGAAGATAAAGTTTTTACGGAGTGACTTTGTCTTTCAAAACATGAAGCTGGATTTTGATGTTAGACCCCATTGCTTGATAGCCAAATTTTCTTTCTGTCCTCTTTGTGACAATCTATCATTCATTGTCCTTTGGGCCTGGTCCTGAAACCTTAGCTTACATGTCTTTAATTATACCCCCAACCATAGGATGGGGGTATACTAATTTCGTCATTCTGTTTGTTACACCTCAAAATATGCGTCTAAGACCCCATCGTCATGATATTTTAAGTCGATCTAACCATATTCGTCCGTCCGTCTGTCGAAAGTTCGCTAACTTTCGAAGGAGTAAAGCTAGCCGCTTGAAATTTTGCACAAATACTTTTTATTAGTGTAGATCGGTTGGGATTGGAAATGAGCAAAATCGGTCAATATTTTGACATAGGTGCCATATAATCCGATCTTGGATCTTGACTTCTTGAGTGACTAGAGCGCGTCTGTCGAAAGTTCGCTAACTTTCGAGGGAGTAAAGCTAGCCGCTTGAAATTTTGCACAAATACTTTTTATTAGTGTAGATCGGTTGGGATTGTAAATGAGCAAAATCGGTCAATGTTTTGACATAGGTGCCATATAAACCGATCTTGGATCTTGACTTCTTGAGTGACTAGAGCGCGCAATTCTCGTCCATTTGAGGGAACTTTTGCACGTACTATTTTGGTATCACTTCCAACAACTGTGCAAAGTATGGTTTAAGTCGGTTCATAACCTAATATAGTTGTCTTATGAACCGGTCTTGGGTCTTGACTTCTTCAGCTTTTAGAGGGCGCAGTTCTTACACAATATGGCTGTAATTTTGCACATGGTGTTTTGGTTTCACTTCCAACAACTGTGTTAAGTATGGTTTAAATCGGTTCATAACCTGGTATAGCTGCCATATAAACCGATCGTGGATCTTGACTTCTTGAGCCTCTAGAGGGCGCAATACTCACCCGACTTGGCTAAAATTTAAAATTTAGCATGAGGTGTTTTGTTATGGATTCCAACAGCTGTGCGAAGTATGGCCTAAATCGGTACATAACCTGATATAGCTGTCATATGAACCGATCGTGGATCTTGACTTCTTGAGCCTCTAGAGAGCACAATTCTCATCCGATTTGGCAGAAATTTTTGTACAACGGCTTCTTCCATGACCTTCCACATACGCGTTCAATATGATCTGAATCGATCTATAGCTTGATGCAGCTACCATATAAACCGATCTCCCGATTCTGCTTCTTGGGTCCCTACAAGGCGCAATTCTTATCTGAATGGATTGAAATATTACACAATGACTTCTACAATGTTCAGCATTTAATTCATTTATGGTCCGAATCGGACTATAACCTAATATAGCTACAATAGTATAACAGTTCTTATTCATTATTCTTTGTTTGCCTAGAAAGAGATACTGCGCAATAGCTCTCCATGGTGGAGGGTATATAAGATTCGGCCCGGCCGAACTTCGCACGCTCTTACATATTTTCATTTCATTTATTTAGTATATATACTTAAACTAAATTTAATGGTGAAGAATTTCGAATATATTAGAAAATTTAACAATAGGGGCAGAAAAATACAATCCTAAACAATTTATCCTATCCCAGCAAAAACTCTCATTACCAAATAACCCGAAAGGTAAGTTTATTCAATAACTAATAACTACTTATTTTTAGACATCGTTTCTAATTACTTTTACATGGCGATGTCCTAGGCGGAAAGTTCTTCCACACAAGCATAGCAATAGTTCAAAAATAGGTATACATAGGTATAAGCATGCAAGTTGTAAAAAAATAATGACATATTATCTTAGTTGAATGTTGCTAAAAAATAACTACTTAGACTCAAACATCTTAGCGCCTTTCCCCACCACCACGTTCTCAATTCTCCGTTTCTTTGAAGAAGACAAATCTTATATGAGTAATTCAAATTATAAATGAAGTTAAAACTTTGCCTTCATCACAGCCGTTAAACCAAGAATCTTCCATTTTCAAACCAGACGAACAAATAATTGAACTTATATGGATCTTTAAAGCCTTACTTCCATAATTTTCTGCTCTTTTTATAACTTTATTTTCGACAGAACTTGCATTTCAATATCTGTCAAGTTATGACTACATATTTCTGTGTAAACGGCAATCGATAGACGCCAATCATCGAAAAAATCAAATGATTTTGATTTTTCATTCATGACTGATGGTTATCTGTACATGTGACGCTACAACCTTATTTTCATCAATACTATTGCAATGACCATACATCATGATGTTCTATGTAAAATGAGCATTATGTTCATATTGGCATGCCTTAATCAACCAAACTTTTATATCACTGTATGAATTTTATTTCAAGAATATTGTTTTTCTACTATTTTCAGGACAAAAATTATTCGTGATTCCATAACGCAAAACTCCTTGGAAGAACTTGTGGCTATTGCCAAAAGCAATGCTGTCAAAACATTTTTATAATAGAACAATAATTAGGTTATATTGGCAATAGAAAATTATGGAGTTCAAAGTGTAAAATGCAAGCAAAAAATAAAATCTAATATATAAGAAAATAATTTTTAATTAAGGCCTTTATAAATATGGTAATAAATAATTTTGGGGCAATTATTAATTTCCAATAAACAATTATCAGTAGTATTTCTGTTTTTGGAAGGAATTCACAAGTTTTAATACCTCTTTATCGATGTTGCAGATAAACCCCGTTTACACTGCTCATTAAATCTAAATTTAAGGCACCCGTCATCTTATTTTATTAAGGGAAAACAGATGACCGAACCAATTAAATCCGGATTTAAAGATCAGTGTAAACGGTGTTATATATGCAAAATGTTGCATTCTGGATGAGAGGCCTCACAGTTTAAGCGAAACAGGTAAGTGAAAGCGCTTCTTATGGGCTCAATACTATAAATTGGGACATTTATATGGTAGCTATATATCTATATGGTCTGTTCCAAATATCAGCGGCAATTTCGAGTATAAGTGTAAAAATGCAACTTTTATAAGTTTATAAATTTAGATAGGGACAATGCAAGATATATCCGACTAAGCTTTTAACTTTAAAGCCTGGTTAAATCAGCTTAGAATTTTACAACGTTGGAAAGTGATACCCTTCAATGGTGAGTGTTAAAAAAAGACCTCATATTTCGCCTAAAGAATATTTTGTTAGTTTTTGCCGGTTTGGTAAGATTTTTCTTAAATTTTGGTAGGAACTTATTTTAATGAGTGACAAATACAAATCCGGAGCGGGTACATTTTTCCCCTCCGCTCCGGCAAAAATTTTTCGACTCCTCTCCAGCAATTATTTTTTCGCTCCGATCCGCTTTCCGCTCCTTTACTTTTAAATTTAATATTTTTTTTTTAAATTTCTACTGGTACACACCGTGCTCTATAAAGTGATATATTAATTTTTTATCACATTTACAACATTACTCAATATTCATCTCTAATTATATGTAGACTTGATCGCCGTTTATATCGGGCTATATCCTTATAAAGCCCCTATATAAACCGATCTCCTGTATTGATTTCTTGCGCCTCTAGAGGGCGCAATTCTTATCCTATTTAGCCGAAATTTTGCAAAACGGTTTCTTTTATGACCTCCAACACTTTTGTAAAGTATAGTCTCTATCGGTCCATAACCGTTTATAGCCCCCATATAAACCGATCTACCGATTGTTCTTCTTGAGTCCCTAGAAGGTGCAATTATTATTTGATTTGACTGAAGTTTTGCATTACGATGCCAAGTATGATCTGAATCCGTGTCTGTTGCTATAATATAAACATATCATCCGATAGTTTCGATGGTTTCTGCCTATAAAAAGAACTTGAAAATGCCATCAATGGTGGATGGTGTACAAGATTCGGCCCTACTGCCCTCAGCTCGTTCTTACTTGTTTTGACTTAAAGACGAAACTTCTAAAATTGGTACAAACCTGTTCTCTAATTTATTTTCGATAACTTTTTAACGAAAGTTAACTCTAAAGTTATCTTATGTTAATTTAATAATTTTAGATGTTTGTTTTAATTCGCCCAAATGACAAGTTCGTAAACGAAAAAATTATATTTTTAAAGATTATTATTTTGTCGGAGTGAAGAGGATTTTGAGATTGGAAACTGCTCCGCTCCGGGTTCAAAAATTTTCCGGCAAAAATAGGCCTGCTTCGCTCAACTCCGTTCCGCTACCTATCCCTGGTGGCAAAACTACGCACCATCAAAATCTTAAGTTACGAAACTTCTAAGAGTTTTTGTCCAGATACTGTAGGTTTAAAATCAAAGGCGTGCGAGGCAGAGGTCATTCGAATGCTTTGAATGTCTCCTTTTTGTGTCAAACAAGGCGTTTTCCCCTTATAAATTGTAAAGGAAAAACGAATCGTTTTCAGAGCATTAGAAAGGAATACGAATGGTTTGCTTGATACAGCTTTGGTCTTTACATTTTATTAAGCTATATTCTTTTGTCCTTTAATCCTTCTTAAACATTCTCTTACCCTGACTTTCGGATAAACAAATAAATTAGCCTAAAACTATGCATCAATTTTAGATTTTTTATTCAATTTTTTTATTCAATAATATTCCGGAACACCCTGTTTTCAATCAAATTTAATATGAGTTATGGTCTGAAACACCCAACAATATATTAAAAATTTGCCCAAAACTATGCTACATGTTTTATATTGTGTAAAGAGTCTTATTATCAACATGTTATAATGTGGAAAAGCAACAAGGAAAGGAAATAAAGGAAATAACTTAAAAGGAAATAACAAAACAAAAAAATAAATCATTTCAGTTATAAATATATATCTATATATATATATTGGTTTCTTCCTCTGTCAGCCATTGTCATTCGGATTAAATGATGACACCATAAGTTCTCTTTTTTTACTCGCTTACCTAAAGCGACAATAAATAGACGGACATGACATGCCGTTTAGAAAGTATTTTTCTCCAAGCCCTTTAATGGGTTCGACGAGTTAGCTGGCTTTCGCTGAAATTAGTTTTAGACGCCCTTCACGGTATTAGACGTTAAGAGAGCATCGGCCACTACAGAATTAACTACTGCCATTAACCCTTTAACTGTGTAATTTTTTTAAACGCATACTGCGTGCGACTTTACAAAAAAATTACACAGTTTAAGGGTTAATGAATTCAGTAGTGGCCGACGCTTGAATTCCGTTGTCGAAAAACGACCAAAGTATCATCATGTTTGGAGATAGGTAAATACCCAAAAGGTATTTACCCGGTAAATTGGGTAAATACCCGGGTATTTACCCATTTATACCCAAAAGCTGAGTACTTATAATTTTGAAGATATTGTGGGTATAAAAACATTTTGCAAACAATTTTTGATGATTTCATATTCTTTGTATATAAACCTGGTCTTCTGATTTCATAAAATCGGATTTTAGTTATGTATAGCCGCTATATAGACCGTTCTCCAGACTTAAAGTGTTGAGGCAATAAATAGGTAATTTTTATCCGATTTCGATAAAATTTGGTGAGGTCTGGAGATCCCTAACCATCTATTATGGGCTCAATACTCAATATCGGGATATCGGTCAACAATGCATCTATATCCGAATATGGTCTGATCTGGACGACGTTCGACACAATGGTGTAGAGGTCTATCAAAACGCACTGGTTCAAATTTCATTCAAATCGGATGAAAAATGCTCCTTTTATGGGTTCAGTACTCTATATCGGGAGTTCGGTCTATATGGCAGCTTTATCCAAACATGGTCCGATCTGGACGATGTTCGGTACAAAGGAGAAGAAGTCTATCAAAACGCACTGTTTCAAATTTCATTCGAATCGGATGAAAAATGCTTCTTTTATGGGTTCAATACTCTATATCGGGAGATCGGTCAATATGGCAGCTATATCCAAACATTGTCCGATCTGGACGATGTTCAGTACAAAGGTGAAGAAATCTATCAAAACACACTGTTTCAAATTTCATCTAAATCGGATGAAAAATTCTCCTTTTATGGGCCCAATACTCTTTATCGGGAGATAGGTCTATAGAGCAGCTATATCCAAACATGGTCCGATCTAAACGATGTTCGGTTCAAAAGTGAAGAAGTCTATCAAAACGCACTGCTTTAAATTTCATCCAAATCGGATGAGAAATGCTCCTTTTATGGGCCCAATACTCTATATCGGGAGATAGATCTATATGGCAGATATATCCAAACATGGTCCGATCGGGACGATATTGAACAAAAGGGTTAAGAGGGGAACCAGAACTCGCTGTGCCAAATTTCATCGAAATAGGATGAAAAATGCTTATTTTATTGGCTCATTACACTATATCGAGAGATCGAGCGGTCGGTATATAGGGCAGCTATATCCAAATATAGTCCGATATGAACAGAAATGGGTAGGGGTCTACCAGAACTCACTGTGACAAATTTTATCGAAATCGGATGAAAACTTTACAATTTATTGCCTCAAGACTTTAAGTCTGGAGATCGGTGTATATAGCGGCTATATATAACTAAAGTCCGATTTTATGAGATCAGAAGATTAGGTTCATACACAAAAAATACGAAATCATCACCTAAAACTACTCACTGTTTCAAATCGGTTCAAAAATAAAGTTCTTATGGGCTTCAGACCCTTTATCGTGAGATCGGTCTATATGGCAGCTATATCTAAATATAGTCCGATCTGAACCATATTTAGGTCAGATGTCGGGAGGCTTAAAATAACCCACTATTTAAAATTTCAGCGAAATTGGGTAATATATAAAACTTTTATAGGCTTCAGACCCTTTATCGGGAGATTGGTCTATATGGCAGCTATATCTAAATATAGTCCGATTTGAACCATATTTGGGTCAGAAGTCGGGAGGCCTAAAGCTACTCACTGTTTTAAATTTCAGCGAAATCGGATGAAAAATAAAGTATTTATGGGCATTAGACCCTTTATCGGAAAATCTTAACCAAAAAATCTTAAAGAAAATCTTAAAGAACTTAACCAGCATACATCAAAAAGACGTATCTGTGCCAAATTTCAGCAAAATATCTTAATTTTTGAAGGCTGTAGAGTGATTAAAACAGACGGACGGACCCACTGACATCGTTAAATCGTCTTAAAATTTTACGACGATCCGAAATTTATTTACTTTGTTGGGTCGGAAATTGATATTTCGTTGTGTTGCAAACGGAATGACTAAATGAATATACCCCCAATCCTACGGTGGTGGGTATGAAAATGCTCGTGTCGTTTAATGCAAAGAAATGTTAAAAAAATAGGATCGTGGTACTTCCAAATACGTTTACAAGATCGCCACAGGTCGTATCGTATGCGTATAAGCCCGAAACAAAACAGCAATCGACTGTGTGGTACTCTTCACAAGATAAGCGCCTCGAAACACAGCTTTCGCTTTCTTTGTTCATTCGGGTGGCGCCAGAAAGTACGTTAACGGACGAGAATTCATCGGAAGTAGAAGAGGAAAACTAAAGAATCACAATTCGCCTTATTTTGACTAACATGTATGTCTTTACGACTAAGGTCTGGGCGTCATCCTTCGCCAACATAACCCATCCTTAGGTGTCTAGGCTTGGTTTATTCAAGATTTTTATACCCTCCACCATAGGATGGGGGGTATACTAATTTTGTCATTCTGTTTGTAACTACTCGAAATATTCCTCTGAGACCCCATAAAGTATATATATTCTTGGTCGTCGCGACATTTTATGTCGATCTAGCCATGTCCGTCCGTCTGTCTGTCGAAAGCACGCTAACTTCCGAAGGAGTAAAGCTAGCCACTTGAAATTTTGCACAAATACTTCTTATTAGTGTAGGTCGGTTGGAATTGTAAATGGGCCATATCGGTCCATGTTTTGATATAGCTGCCATATAAACCGATCTTGGGTCTTGACTTCTTCAGCCTCTAGAGTGTGCAATTCTTATCCGATTGAAATGAAATTTTGCACAACGTGTTTTGTTATGATATCCAACAACTGTGCCAAGTATGGTTTGAATCGGTCCATAACCTGATATAGCTGTCATATTAACCGATCTTGGGTCTTGACTTCTTGGGCCTCTAGAGGGCGGAATTCTTATCCGATTTGAATGAATTTTTGCACGACACGTTTTATTATGATATCTAACAACCGTACTGAGCATGGTTCAAATCGGTTGATAACCTGATATAGCTATCATATAAACAGATCTGGGGACTTGACTTCTTGAGCTTCTAGCGGGCGCAATTCCTATCCGATTTGGCTGAAATTTTGCATGACGTATTTTATTCTTACTTCCAACAACTGTGTCAAATAAGGTTCAAATCGGTTCATAACCTGATATAGCTGTCATATAAACCGATCTGGGATCTTGACTTTTTGAGTCTCTAGAGGTCGCAATTATTACCCGATTTGGCTGAAATTTTGTACGACGGATCCTCTTATGACCATCAACATACGTGTTTAATATGGTCTGAATCAGTCTATAGCCCGATACAGCTCAGATATAAATCGATCTCTCTATTTTACTTCTTGAGCCCCCAAAGGGCGCAATTCTTATTCCAATTGGCTGACATTTTACACAGGTCTCCAGCATATAATTTAATTGTGGTCCAAACCGGAACATATCTTGATATCGCTCTAATAGCAGAGCAAATCTTTTCTTATATCCTTTTTTTTGCCTAAGAATAGATGCCGGGAAAAGAACTCGACAAATGCGATCCACGGTGGAGGGTATATAAGATTCGGCCCGGACGAACTTATCACGCTTTTACTTGTTTCAATTATTATTTCTAGAACGTTTAATAAAATTTTAGTGTTACACTCGTATTACTCAAGAACATGAAGTCATTAAAGAACCTAATCCTTACCCAGAGTAAATACTCTGCTCAGTATTTCAATTAGTTGGACTGTATAACACATATACATGGATATCTTTACTGAGATGTAATTATTAACACTCTTTCTTATTTTAAAAATAATATAAACATTTTTTTTTATTTATCAATTATATGATGTACAAATGTATGATTGATTGTGCTTTAAATATGACTTACATTTAAACCCCTGACATGCTATAAACGATATACATATAATGCATATGCTAATGCTAATGTGCCCCCCTTATTATGCTTAACCTGTTCTTTGCTATAGAAATAGACCTCATTTGGAATTTGTAAAAAAAGAAAATGTTAAATATTAAACAAGAGAATAAGTTGAACAAGGCTATACAACTAAAGTTCTACATCGAATACTATGTCGAAACACTGGAAAAGTTTTAAAGTTTATTTCCAAGGGTGTACTCCTAGGGGCGACAACCCTTTTATTGTAGATATCCCTAACAAGTTACTTCTTCTTCTTATTAATTATAACAGCATCCCTCATTTCTTCTTTATCCTGATCTTTGTCACCCCAACCCCAAATGGGATGAGTACCATCACCGGTACGTTGACAACGCTTCCTTATGATATCCTCCGAGACAGTTTTCAAATCATAGGCCCAGCCAAGTTTAGCAAAGAAATCAATGAAGGCTGTGCTATAGTTCATGGAGTAATTGCCCAATTCGGAAGTCTTGTAATCCCAGGGGAAGACATGATGATAGTTGTGCCAGCCTTCGCCCAAAGTCAAAATGGCAATGAAGGCATTCTCAGCAGGATTGTAGTTTCTAAAGTAACACAAAAATGTGTGAAATGTTACCATTGCGGTATTTTGTTGAAGTTTTAGTATCCATACTTATCGTAAGGTTTGCTGCCATATTTATGACCAGCACTGTTGATCAACCAGGCCGAATTGAGAAGGAAACACCAACGTGCCAATACACAAATATGCCATGCGTTGGAGAAAGTCTCATTCCAGAAATACATGGGTAACCATGCGGGGAACACAAAACAAGCAATAGGCATCAAAAGGTAGTAGTATCTGAAATACAAGAAAATTTGTTAATTTTTTTCATTTTAATGTTGAAAGTCCCAAAAATCTACGAATCACTTCAACGGAATTGAGAAACTACAACTTGACTCATCTTAAAGGCACTCACTTGTGTTGGAACATAACAATGGGATCGGCTTCCAAATCTGACATATCAATGGTCTTGCCCTTCTCCTTGACTTCGGGATGCTTTTTGCACATCAACCAACCGATGTGCGAAAAGAACATACCACGTGTAGCATTATGTGGATCAGCATCGGTTTCCGAGAATTTATGATGCACCCGATGATCACGGGCCCAAACATAAACGGAATTTTGGAATGCAATAGTATTGAAGATAATCAACATTATGCGCATAGGTAAATTTGCTTTATACGCTTTATGAGCCCATAAACGATGTGCCGCAGCAGTGATGCCAAAACCGGTGAGATAAGTTAGGAGAAGTCCTGGAAAAAAGAAATAATGAAATTTTAAGAGAACAATGAAAATAAAGCAAAATATTATAAAATAATAGACATGAAACAAGTAAAAGCGTAATAAGTTCGGCCTGGTCGAATCTTATATACCCTCCACCATGGATCAAATTTGTCGAGTTCTTTTCCCGGTATCTCTGTTGTGCTGTTTCAGGCTATAGACCGATTTAGACCATATTTGACATGTATGTTGAAAGTCATGAAAGAAACCGTTGTACAAAATTTCAGCCTAATCAGAGATTCAAGAAGTCAAGATACTAGATCGGTTTATATGACAGCTATACCAATTGTTGGAAGCCATAACAAAACATGTCATGCCAAATTTCAGCCAAATCGGATAGGAATTGCGCCCTCTAGAGGCTCAAGAAGAAAAATAGGGAAATCGGTTTATATGGGAGCTGTATCAGGCTATAGACCGATTCGAACCGCATTTGACACGTACCTTGAAGGTAATGGGAGAAACCGTTGTTCCAAATTTCAGCTAAATCGGATAGTAATTGCGCCCTCTAGAGGCTCAAGAAGTCAAAACCCCAGATCGGTTTATATGACAGCTATATGAGGTTATGAACTAATTGTTTAACAATAAAAGTAACTTTATCTGAATCCCAAATGATCTTTATTGGTCTACGAATTTAAGTTTGGATGTAAGGTGTACTCCATTCATAAAATACTTCATTTCAGCCCGATATTCTCATGATGTCTGATTTAGTGGTGTTTCCGGGGTGAGGTTGTCCTCCAGGCACTTGACCCTGAAAAATATCAACATCGTGCTCTTCTTTCAAAAACCATTTATTTAAACCTCATATTGCCATTGGTTTAGGGAAGTTTACACGATGAGGCGTCCCCCAAACACATGGCCAAAAATAGGTTATCAATATAGTTTTCTAATATTAAATACCAAATATTGGCATGCTCGAGAAATGTTTACCCTTTGCGGGGTGTTTTAGGGAAGGGGTGATGCCCTAAATACATGGTCCTAAATTTGGATATCAAATTCGTATTCTACTCCCAAATACCTTTATTTGAGCCCCATTTTGAGATGGTCACTAAAAAATTCTGCTTGTGGGGTATTTTGGGAAAGGGGTTGACCCCCAAAAATTGGTCCCGAAAGTGGGTATCAATTCTTGCTCTACCCCTCAATACCTTTCATTTAATCTCCACATTGACATGGTCGGTATATATGGCCGAGGTCCCCCCAAGCTCTATTCTCATATATCTATATATCATTTTTTTAAACCCCATATTGCCATTGGCCTCAAAATTGGATATAAAATTGGTTTTCAAATCTCATTTAAACTCCTTATTGCAAAAGTCAGAAAATATGTCCGGTTTGGGGTATTGGCCCTAAAAACTATAAATATTTAGTTCCACTCTCTTTATGACCCAAATAGTCTTGGTGAGCAAATTCGTCCTATTTGGGGGTTGTTATGGTGGTGGGACGTCCCCTAGACAGTTGGTCCCTAATGTTGATATCAGATACGTGGTCTACTTCCAAATACCTTTAATTTGAGCCCCGTATTTCCGTAGTCGGCAAACGTGACCGGCTTGGGGGGTGTTTTGAGGGATGGGCGGCCACTCAGTGAGTTGGCCTTGGAAATATATATCGGATTCGTGTTCCACTCTAAAAACCCTCTTATTTGAGCCTCATATTGCAAAAGTCTGCATATACTTACTATGGGTTGCCCAAAAAGTAATTGCGGATTTTTTAAATGAAAGTAAATGCATTTTTAATAAAACTTATAATGAACTTTAATCAAATATACTTTTTTTACACTTTTTTTTTCTAATGCAAGCTAAAATTAACAGCTGATAACTGACAGAAGAATAAATGCAATTACAGAGTCACAAGCTGTGAAAAAATTTGTCAACGCCGACTATATGAAAAATCCGCAATTACTTTTTGGGCAACCCAATATTTGGGTACTGTTGTGGGGGTGGGGTGGTCCCATAGACACTTTTCCCAAATATTGATATCAGATTCGTGCACTCCTATTTGAGCTCCATATGGTTATGGTCGTAAATTCGTCCCCTTTGGGGGATGTTTTTGGGGAGAGGCGGCCCCCCAAACACTTGGTCCCATATTTGGATATCAGATTCTAATTCTCCAATCAAATACCTTTTATTTAAGTCCTATATTCCCATGGTCAGTAAATAAGTCCTGTTTGGGGGGGTGTGTTGGTGAAGGGGTCCACCCCCCAGAAACGTGGTCCCAAATTTGGATATCAGATTCGTATTCTACTCGCAAATACCTTTCATTTGAGTCCCATATTGCCATGATCGGTAAATATGTCCGATTTAGGGTTGTTTTGGGAGTTGGCAGACAGACGGACGGGCATGGCTAGATCGACATAAAATATCAAGAATATATATACTATATGGCGTCTCAGATGAATATTTTGAGTAGTTACAAACAGAATGACGAAATTAGTATACCCCCATGCTATGGTGGAGGGTATAATAAAAATAAAATGAAATAACTTTCTTATTTTACTGGAGACTTTGGTTGCCATCGCTAAAAATTCAGAAATATTTTGTGCTGATGGCACCCCTAAATATAGCATTGCATACAAAGATGACTGAGGTCTCATCCCACTTAACTTTCTACCTTTCTCAATCCAGAGACTCAGCAGTATAGACTTAGTCAATATTGAAAAGTATAACAACAACAAAAAATGAAGGTCGCTTATGCATTGTTAAAATGTTAATGTCAGCTAATGTTAAGCGCATAGATGTGCTCATCATAACGTTATATAACGCACTCAACGGAAGTGCATTGACTTGTTTTTTTTAATATATGCACGCTGCCTATATTATCATTTTCAGAGCTTGGTGCAGTTTTAAACAAATCAATGGATTAAACTTGCTTAAGAAATATTTTATGGATAAAATACAAACATTGAGTAAATTTTTAAGTTTCAATGAATGTAGAGTAAATTTTTTACTCAAATAAATTGGTATTATGGGAGGTATCCATTTGTTTGTTTGGAAAATTTTCATGCTATTCCTAGTTAGTAATGTTAGGCAGAAGAATCTATTGAGAAGTTATCTGCTTTCTACCATCGATCTGGCCAAATCGCTTTGCAAATTGCAAATTTTTCCCATGAACACTCCACTAAGGAATGAGTGCAGTCCGATTTAAGTTTTTATACCCACCATCGAAGGATGGGGGAATATTAATTTTTTCATTCCGTTACAACACATCGAAAAATCCTTTTCCGACCCTGTAAAGTATATATATTCTTGATCAGCGTAAAAGTGGACTATCTAGCCATGTCCGTCCGTCTGTCTGTTGAAATCACGCTACAGTCTTTACAAAGATTATTTTTTGTCCATTAGCAGGTTAAGTTCGAAGATGGGCTATATCGGAGTATATCTTCATGTAGCCCCCATATAGACCGATCCGCCGATTTAAGGTCTCAGGGCCATTAAAGCCACATTTATTATCCGATTGTGCTGAAATTTTAGACAGTGATTTGTGTTAGGCCCTTCAACATCCTTCATCAATTTGGCTTAGATCGGTCCAGATTTGGATGTAGCTGCCATATAGACCGATCTCTCGATTTAAGGCTTTGGACCAATAAAAGGCGCATTTATTGTTCGATGTCGCCGAAATTTGGGACAGTGAGTTGTTTTGGGCCCTTCGACATTCTTTTTCAATTTGGCTTAAATCGGTCCAGATTTGGATATAGCTGCCATATAGACCGATCTCTCAATTTAAGGTTTTGGGCCAATAAAAGGGCCATTTATTGTCCAATTTCGCCGAAATTTGGGACAGTGAGTTGTGTAAGGCTTTGCATTTTTCTGCAACTTTGCCCGATTTTACTGAAATTTGTCACAATGACTTAGGCTTTTCGACATCTGTATCGTCTTTTGTTAAGATCGGTTTAGTTTTAGATATGGCTACTTAAAACATCAATATTTTCTTACACGCAATTGAACAATGACGTGTAGTTATTAGTATTTGGTTCAAATCGGAACATATTTTGATATAGCTACTATGGGGCATAAGGTATACATTTTTCACCGGATTTTGACAAAAGGTGGTTTACATATATACCCTAGGTGGTGGGTATCCAAAGTTCGGCCCGGCCGAACTTAACGCCTTTTTACTTGTTTAAGCTCAATGATATGGGGCCTCCTTTTTATGGCCGAGTCCGAACGGCGTGCCGCAGTGCGACATCTCTTTGGAGAGAAGTTGTACATGGCATAGTACCTCACAAATTTCGCCAGCATTAGGAGGGGAAAACCACCGCTGAAAATTTTTACTCATGGTCTCGCCAGGATTCGAACCCAGGCGTTCGGCGTCATAGGTGTACATGCTAACCTTTGCGCTACGGTGGCCAAATCGCTTTTTCAAATCTAAATTGGGAATGTACACATCCGCTAATTCAGACAAGACTAAAGAGAAACGCCTCCTAGAGAAACAACCTCCTATAGAAGGCAACAACAAATGTTTCTCGTTATAAACTGTAAGCTGGATTTTGATTGAAAACCAATTGTTTCTTGGGCGAAATATCCGTTTCCAATTTTAAATAATACTGGGTAGCTAATACAAAGTTTTACCAAGTTCACGTTGGTATATCTGGCAAACTAGAAATGAAAGCTACATGAAAGTTGTTTTATTGACAGCTTATTGTATTGTTTACAAAACAATTAAAGCAGTTTCTTCTGAGTTTATTTAAAAATAAGAAAAAGCGTATTCAGCCGGGCTGGAACGAATCTTATATTGGGTATCTTCACCATGGATAGCATTTGACAAGTATCTCTTTACAGGCAAACAAAGGATAATAGATAACAATTCTTATGGTATTGGACAAATTCGTACCATATTTGGCACATCTGTAGAATGTAAAAGGAAACGTAATAGTACAACATTTCAAATAGGAATAATTGCATCATCTAGAGGCTCAAGAAGTCAAATTGGGCGATCGGTTAATGTGACAGCTATGACAGGTTATGGATATATTTGAACCATGCTTGGCACAGTTGTTGGAAGTCAAAACAAAAGACCATGTACTGAATTTTAGCCTAATCGGATAAAAATTGCGAAAATCAAGAAGTTAAGATCCGGGATCGGTTTATATGGCAGCTACATCAGGTTCTGAACCGATTTGGACCATTCTTGGTACAGTTATTGGAAGTCAAAACAAAAAAACTTATGCAAGTTTTCAGTCGAACCTCCCTTGCGCTCCCTTGAGACTTAATTAATCAAGATCCGAGATTGGTTTATATGGCAGCTATATCAGGTTATCGACCGATTTAAACCATACTTGATACAAATGTTAAGAGTCAAAACAAAACACTTCATACAAAATTTTAGTCAAATCAGACAATAACGGCGCATTGTATAGGGCCAAAAATCAAGATACGAGATCAGTTTATATGGCAGCTACATTAAAACATGAACCGATATGACCCACAACCGACCTACACTAATAGGAAGAAAAATTGCAAATTTGCCCATGAGCATTCCTTTAAGGAACTGAGGCAAACTTGACACTTCATGCAAAATTTCAGCCAAATCAGACAATAATGGCGCATGGTAGAGGGCCAAAAAGTCAAGATACGAGATCGGTTTATATGGCAGCTATACTAAAACATGAACCGATATGATCCACAACCGACCTACACAAATAGGAAGTAAAATTGCAAATTTCCCCATGAGCATTACATTAAAGAACTGGGGAAAACTTCTCACAAACGTTTCGATTCAAGTTTTAGCTCAATGATAAGGGGCCTCCTTTTTATAGACGAGTATGAACGGCGTGCCGCAGTGCAACACCTCTTTGGGGCCCAACTTTTACATGGCAAAGTACCTCACAAATGTCGCTAGCATTAGGAGGGGATAGCCAACGTTAAAATTTTTTTTCTAATGTTCTTGCCAGGATTCGAACCCAAGGATTCAGCGTCAAAGGCGTACATGATAATCCCTGCGTTAGGGTGGCCTCCATACTAATAAAAAAATTTTAAACGCTTAGCTTTATTCCTTCGAAAGTAAGCCTGATTTCGATAGACTTACATCGGACGGAAGGACATTGCTAAATTGACTTAGCATGTCAAGAAGTTCAAGATATATATTCTTTATTGGGTCTAAGATCAATATTTTGATGGGTTACAAACGGAATGACGAAATAAGTATACCCCCATCCTATGGTGGGGTATAAAAATATTTTCACAAAAAACATGATCATTTGAATTGGTAACACTTCGTGCTTTCCTAGATCGTAGATTACGATTTTGATAACGGCTTGGTGACTGGCCCTTTAAAAATTGATTCTCCGCCAGCTGTATTATGATCTGGAAGCCAGAGACAGAAGTTGGTCTCTGGATCCCCAATGTAGAAACCCAGAGACCTCCTCTCTTCCAATTTTTATCCATCTGTGTAGGATAAACTACAAGATGGGAATGCCAGAATCACTTCATACCAAGATTGTGTTGGTGGCAACAGAGCCTTTCACTCCACCTCAAGTATCATCGCAAGCATCTCAAATCCAAAACCTCTTAGAAATTATGTTGGCCATAATGTTAATCTTTTTACTTGCATTGCCTTGTAATATTTACTACAAGTACTTACCACAAATATTCGTTTGCCATTTTGCTGATGTAGCCATTAGGTAGAAGCCGTAGAACGTGGCACAATATAGATAGATAAAACCTATGATATTCTGCCATACCAATTCCAATTTACGTTCACTGGCCTTTTTTAATGGTGCAATGTCTTTGGCTAAACCTCCATCAATGGTTTCAGCTTCCTGTTCGGATAAAACTCCGGTGGCTGTATTTTCTGGTACTGTTGATATGTGTTCATTATCATTAACTGTAGCATTTGCGTTTGGTGGCATGGTTCTGAAATGAACAAAACAATGAGAAACAATTATTTCGTAGAAAATAAATTATTATATGCATTTGTTATATAAAAAGTCCTGCTTTCAAGGTAAAACAAAGTTTGTGTCTTAAATCTATTGTTTTGGTTCACATATAAATAAAAATTACAAAAAATATTTTTTTTTGTCTGTTTACCAATGTTGTATGCTTTAGCTTTAGTGAAACGATGGACACACTAACACATTTGCAATAATTTCCATTTCTAATTTTCGTTTGTTCATAATTATTTTATGTCTTTGGTGGCGATGGACAGAAAAACACATGTGTGTATTTTTTTAAAGTCTATGGGCTTATGTTCTTGTGTGCGTACACAATAATGTGCCACAGTGTGGGTGTATTTGCCCATAACTGCTTTCGATTATCACAACATTACATATTAACAAAGCAAATAACGTTTTTGTAAACATGGTTTTAATTAAAATTAAGTTCATGAGAATATAATACAAAACAAAACGTTGAAAAAGAATTTTATGAAATTTCATGTTATGAAAAATTTACAAAAAAAAAAAAAAATTTTTACACAAATTGTTTTCTTTTTGTTGGTTCGAAGAAGTATTAATTTGTCTTAAATGGTTACCATATATGGATTTGTTTTAAAATGTCTTTCTTATGTGAACTTCGTCGTAATGGACTAATTTTTATACCCTCCACCATAGGATGGGGGGTATATTAATTTCGTCATTCTGTTTGTACCTACTCGAAATATTCGTCTAAAACCTCATAAAGTATATATATTCTTGATCGTCGTGAAGTTTTATATCGATCTAGCCATGTCCGTCCGTCTGTCCGTCCTTCGGTCTGTCGAAAGCACGCTAACTTCCGAAGGAGTAAAGCTAGCCGCTTGAAATTTTGCACAAATACTTCTTATTAGTGTAGGTCGGTTGGTATTGTAAATGGGCCATATCCGTCCATGTTTTCATATAGCTGCCATATAAACCGATCTTGGGTCTTGACTTCTTGAGCCTCTTGAGTGCGCAATTCTTATCCGATTAGAATGAAATTTTGCACGATGTGTTTTGTTATGATATCCAACAACTGTGCCAACTATGGTTCAAATCGTTTCATAACCTGATATAGCTGCCATATAAACCGATCTGGGATCTTGACTTCTTAAGCCTCTAGATGTCGCAATAATTATCCGATTTCCCTAAAATTTTGTACGACGAATTCTCTCATGACCATCAACATACGTGTTTATTATGGTCTGAATCGGTCTATAGCCCGATACAACTCCCATATAAATCGATCTCTCTATTTTACTTCTTGAGCCCCCAAAGGGCGCAATTCTTATACGAATTGGCTGACGTTTTACACAGGTCTCCAACATATAATTTAAATGTGGTCCAAACCGGACCATATCTTGATATTGCTATAATAGCAGAGCAAATCTTTTCATATATCCTTTTTTTGACTAAGAAGAGATGCCGAGAATACAACTCGACAAATACAATCCATGGTGGAGGGTATGTAAGATTCGGCCCGGCCGAACTGAGCACGCTTTTTCTTGTTTTATTTCCTTTTTTAAGGATAAAAAAACCCTCATCTAGTTTGAAATGTTTTGCCGTTTGATTACTAATCGATTTGCTTTCCTTTGTATGTATTATTCCATGCTTAACGTATTTCGTTTTCAGTTTGCTTTGTTTTAGCTGCTAACTGAATTTTGTGTTAAACTTTTGTTCCGTTTTTTTTTTAAGTTTTTTACTAAACTGTTTACATATTCTCCAATGTTTGCTAAACACTTTTGAAATTCTAATCTAAATAAGTTAATGGACATATATAATTGTTTTTTTTTTTTTCTTTCTTTTTAGGTCTAACTTACTTTTCGCGATACATGATTAACGCGTCTTAATGCTACAAAGATCAAATGTCAACTAATCACTTGCCTACTAAGTTTGTTGCAATATCACCTTGTTATCTATGCCCTTAAATGATAAATAGAAACTATGGTGATTTTATACAAACTTGGGTAGTTAGCAGAGATAATATGACCCTGGACATATTCACGCTTTTATGACTTCTTTAATAAATTAATTCAATTTAATTTATAGACCTGCAAATGAGGTATAAGTTGACTCCCATGTCATTAATTTGTGGTCGAGTGTCGCGCATTCGAAGTACTATAGTAATGAATGGGTCATTAATTAAATTTGCAACTAAAGAAAGAAGTAACCAATGATGCATCAATAATACCAACAGATTCGAGTGTCTTCGACTTAGGGATGGGAAATATGTCATTGGTTCGCAGCTGGAGCTATATCTGCCAAATTTAGGTCAGATCGTATAAAAACTGAGGCTTCTGGAGGCTTAAGAAGGTAAATTTGTTTATATGAATACTGTATGCAAACCAGAACCAACACACAGTGGGAAAGAAACGAAAAAGACTAGTTTAAAAAAATGCCATTTGAGAACTGTAGAGACAACTGTTTCAAAATGTTGGATGGTAAGAGCTGAGGTGTTATCGAGATGAGGCCCTAGGGCGTTCGGGCACCTCTTGGCAGAACACATCAGCATTTCGAAAAATTGTTCGGGCTGCATTTGTGATCCGATTCATAAGTTTTTTTTTTTAACTGGATAGTGCACCTACGACAAAAGCCAGCTTGATGTCTATAATATTTTTTCTGGTGCCAAGGATATTATTGTAAAGGGTGATTTTTTTGAGGTTAGGATTTTCATGCATTAGTATTTGACAGATCACGTGGGATTTCAGACATGGTGTCAAAGAGAAAGATGCTCAGTATGCTTTGACATTTCATCATGAATAGACTTACTAACGAGCAACGCTTGCAAATCATTGAATTTTATTACCAAAATCAGTGTTCGGTTCGAAATGTGTTCATTCACCGTAACGTTGCGTCCAACAGCATCTTTGAAAAAATACGGTTCAATGATTCCACAAGCGTACAAACCACACCAAACAGTGCATTTTTCGGGATGCATGGGCAGTTCTTGAACGGCTTCTGGTTGCTCTTCACTCCAAATGCGGCAATTTTGCTTATTTACGTAGCCATTCAACCAGAAATGAGCCTCATCGCTGAACAAAATTTGAACACATTTCGAACCGAACACTGATTTTGGTAATAAAATTCAATGATTTGCAAGCGTTGCTCGTTAGTAAGTCTATTCATGATGAAATGTCAAAGCATACTGAGCATCTTTCTCTTTGACACCATGTCTGAAATCCCACGTGATCTGTCAAATACTAATGCATGAAAATCCTAACCTCAAAAAAATCACCCTTTATATTGTTAATTTTTATCTTTTAAAATTTTTAGACGCAATTGGCTTCGTATTTTGCAATTTTCGAATGTATTTGTGGCTTAATTTTCATTTTAAAAAATGTTGTTTTGTATGTAAGAATCCTCCTCAAGCTCCTCGTACCAGTCCATGGAACGCCTCGAGAACGTTATGGCCCTGGGTTATTCAAAGGCTCCAATAACTCGCCTTGTCTTATCGAGTATCACTGACACCCAGTATTTAAGCAAGATTCGGTGCCATCTACTCGATATCGCTGATTGTCTCAAGGCTACCGGGTGTAGCTCCCAGCTGAGCTTCTTGTGATGAAAATGAACTACCACACATATCGGAGCCCATAGTTCCAACCCGTTCGGTGCTCATAGCCATCCCATGCCAGGGCATTTCATTTGGATTTTTAAATATGTTTTGGATTTGTGACAAAATGTACAATAACAGTTAAAAGTTATACTGCTTTAGAAACAAAAATGTAAAAAAGTAAGTTTTTGATCTTTTGGTCTAAAAAAATATTTTCATTGATTAACGTTTATTGAAAAAACATGATGAGTTGTATTAGACCCCTACACATCCTGTATATGGTGTATATTAGACTTAATTAGGATATCGACTTTTTATGGTCTAGGACAGAAAATTGTGTGAAAGCCCTCGACATCCCAGGCGAGTTTGGTCTTAATCGGACCATATTTCTATATAACTGCAAAGGTTATTTAAGGGTGTATTTTTATCGGACGTGACATTATAAGGTTAACATGTATATCCAAGGTGGTGGATTACCAAAGTTCGTCCCGGCCGAACTCAATGAGTTTTCAGTTTGCTTTCTTGTTGGCTAAAGCCCGAGAATCCCCTGCAAAACAAATGTAAAATTTATGTTTACTTAGTTAGATTACAGAGACAATCAATTTGATTGCTATAGTCGTTCGCGGTAAAACAGGTAGATTCCTTTTTTTTGTAGCCTCAGACCAAGGAGTGCATACCACTCTTAGCTTCGGGTACATTAGAGTCAATTTTTGTTTCAATTATGACTTTTGGCCCGCATGACTTTGGACCCTCATATTTAGACTAACAGAGGTTTTGAATCAAATGCCATAGCCAACGCTAAAGATAAAGTTTAAAAAGGATCCTTAGGGTGTCAGGCCGTAGCGACATAGGAACATGGGATAAGAACGCACATGTTGCGTAAAAAACCAGTGAATCGTTCGAAAAAGGAGGACCCATATCATTGAGATAAAACTGCACACTTTGACATAAGGGCTGATCTGAATCATATTTAATTTAGGCCCTGAGACGCCTTATACAATTCACAGTTTCAGCGAAACCGGGCAATTATTGTCAAGGAAAGGGCTATTAATATCAAAGGGTATAATATAATTCACTATTTTATATTTTTGGCGAAATCGGGAAATAAATGCCCCTCCTTATGTCTAAAGTCCCTAAATCGGCAAATGGTTCTATATGGCAGCTATATCTAAATACAGTCCAATCTGGACCATATTTAAACCGGATGGCAGGAGTCTTAATGCAAATCACTGTTTGAAATTTATGCAAAATCGTACAATAAATGCACTTTTTAAGGGCTTAAGACTAGAGCTGGAAAACTATCGATAGTCGCAACATTCGATATTTTCGATAGTTTTAATAATAAATATCGACAATATCGATACAATCGTTCATTTCCCTTCACCTATATTTCAAACAAAAATGAGAAGTAAAAATCAGGAGATCGATTTATATAGAAGCAATTAGCTCCTATATTATATTATAGGCCGATCTGATCCGATCAAACATTAGGTTACTGCATCTCACTATTCCAAATTTCAGCAAAATCGAGTAATAAATGCGGCTTTTATGGGCCTAAGACCCTGAATCGGCAGATCGGTCTTTATGGCAGCTATATCAAAATATGGTTCGATTTAAACAATACTCCATTTAAATATGGGTTGCCCTACTGCAACTCATTGTTCCAAATTTCAGTTAAAACGGATGATTAATGCTCGCTAAAGACCCTTAGTCCATATGACAGCTATATTCAAATGTAGTCAGATGTTAACCATACTCGGTCCGGATATTGGATGGCCTTGTCCATCTCACTGATCCAAATTTCAGTAAAATAGAGTTATAAATTAGGCTTTTTTTAGTCTCTGAATCCGCAGATCTGTCTTGATGGCAGCTATGTGCAAATGTGTTCTGATGTGGATGTGGACCATACTTGGTTTGGATATCGGGTGGATCAACTCAACTCACTGTTCTAAATTTCAGCGAAATAAGGCAATAAATAATGCTTCTATTAACTTCAGACCCTAAATCGAGAGATCGGTCTATATGACGACTATATTAGAATATGCTACAATCTGGATTATTTTCAGTTAGGATGCGAGGGGCATAATAAAACTTTCTGTTCCCAATTCTAGCGAAATCGGTTAATAAATGCAGCAGTTTTGGGCTTCAGACCCCAAATCGGCCGAGTGGTCTATATGGCAGCTATATCTAAATGTAGTGCCATCTGGACCATATTCGGATATCGGGGCCACAGCATAACTCACACTTCCAGATCAGTGAAATCGGACAATAAATGCCCTTTTATGGGCTTAAGTCCCTGAATCCGCAGGTCGGTCTATATGGCAGCTAGATGTAAACGTGGTCTGATTTTACCCATTCAAGAACTTATCTTGGGTATGGAAAATACGGGTCAGTGCCAAATTTCAGCTTAATATCTCAATTTTTGAAGGCTATAGGGTGATTACAACAGACGGACAGACACAAGGACAACGTTAAATCGTCTAAGAATTTTACGACGATCAAGATTATATGTACTTTGTAGGGTCGGAAATGGATATTTCGATGTGTTGCAAACGGAATCACTAAATGAATAAACCGCCTTTCTTATGGTGGTGGGTATAAAACAGCGATGCCCAGCCCTTTACGGTAGCGTTGATGGCAAGTCACACGTATTCTTATGCTCTTTGTTTCAGCCGTTGTTGAGACAGCAACGAATAAACATGCGAAGGGGTAACCACATTGTTTTTCTGTTTTTAGTTAAAAAAACAGGGATTTTTATTGATTTAACGCTGGAAAAGAATATTAAATGGTTGGTGTCATTTATCCAATTAATTTGTAAATATTGAAAGAATTAAAAATACTTATAAAGAGTATTTCACACATACAGTAAAATTTTCATTTTGGACGTGCGCCCTTACACGCGCACACTCTCTTGCAAATGAAAGAGATACAATAGATGAACAAGTCAAACATGCTGTAAGAAGTTTGCCCCCTGTTCCTTAATGAAATGTTCATGGGCATTTGTCTATGCCTATGTCATTTGTCTTTTTAATGCCCATAGTGGCTTGGCCGGGTTATAATCTGTACCCTGTTGCCAATCTAACCGATAAGTAAATGCTTCAGCTAAATTTTGCTTTTGAACTTTTTATCATGGTGAGGAGACACATTCTTAAAGCTAAATTTTTTCTCACAATATATAATTGTAATCCTCTGCTCTTATCATTGAGCTTAAAATATGAATCGGACGAGACTCATTGATATGCGAGAGGGTTGCCCCTATTCTTTAATGGTATGTTCATGGGCTAATTTGCAAAAATCGTCTGCTCTAAAATATCCAATGAATCCCAAGAAAAATCTTCTACCAATTATTAAGCCACCTCCCTAAAAATCCTATGCATAATTTAAAATTCGAAAAAAAAACTTTCTTAAATATATAAATTCTTCGAAAACGGTAGAAATACCTAAGCCTAAACTCTTTTTACAAAAACAATTATCTATATAAAATATTATAAAATTCAAATCCACCACACGATAGATTCAACATAATTTTTTGCAAAAGTATATGAGTTTTTAGCATATAGGTTTATGAAAATGGTAAAGGTTATGAATATGAAATTATAATACCACAGTGGTGGACACCAGACGATTAATATCTCACCAGCTACCATCCATTATTGTTTCTTCTTCTTGAAAGTTTAAAGCTATTTATAACATATGAAGTGGATTTGTAAAAAAAAAAACTCGTTCATTATTTCATAAATTTTTTGTTTGATTTTAAAAGCTAGATATTTCTCATCTTCGTCACAGGGATCATAAAACTAACTTTCGTTTCGAACGAATTCATCGCTTGTTCAAAAGGTTTAAGCTCAATATATCGTCGAGGTACGTATGTATGCATGAATTCAAATTAGTTTCTATGAATATCAGCAAAAAAACTACAATAACTCACACAAATAAATTCAAAAAAATGGGGATTTCTCGAAACATTTGTTAAGATATTATCCACTTAGAGAAATAACTTATTTGTTTAAAAACATTATCATGGTTGGGCTAGCTTGGGCTTACTTAGTAAAGAATATATAATCTAACATAGCAAATATTTGATCTGAACAGTACTCGGCATAGCAATTCAGCGAAATCTGATCCAAAAAGCTCCAATCGGGAGATGGGTCTATAAGAGTCTTATATCCTTATGTGGTACGATCTAGACCATACACGGCGCGGAAGTCGATAGCCTAACCTAGCTCACTGTCTTAAATTTGAGAGAAATGGGGTAAAAATTTGCCTTTTATAAGCCTTAGACATCAAAACTAGAGTTCGGTTTGTATGGCAGCTATATAAATAACGGAACCGATCGGTACCATATTGGTTGCGGATGTCGAGAGGATTAATTTCACTCATTGTTCCATACTTAGAAGCAAGTTTTTAAATGGCATAGTACCTCACAAATCTCGCCAGCATTATATGGGGATAACCATCGATGAAAAATGTTTGCTGATTTTCTCGCCATGATTCGACCTCAAGCGTTCAGCCTGGTGAATATGCTAGGTTAGGTTGAATAGAGGGTGCAGATATTAATCCGCCCTATGACACTATGGACATACACCTAAGCCAGAAATCGGATTGTTGAGCGCTCTAAATACAAATTAGAAGTAACCCCGAAAAAGAAAATCTAAGTTAGGAATCCTGTGCTATTTACAAATTCCTTAATTTTTTTCCATGCCACTCTCCTAAGTTGGTGAATATGCTAACCTCTGCTCTACTGTTGGCCCCAAGTCACCAAAATCAAGTGGTCTTCAAATCACCTAGTGCAACCCTTTTACTTTACATTAATTGGCTATGAACAACCCAACGAGGTTTATGTCGCCTCGGTTTGTGATTGTCTTCAAAAGACTTCTTTGCTGAAAATCTTTATCATTCTGACAACATGACCATGGCCAATGAAACCGTTTAACTATGCTAATGTTGGAAAATGGGAGAAAATCGATAAAAACTAGTAAAACATATGTCATATGAGAACGGGTGAATATATCTCTTTGAATTTGAAATGGGTTTTAGCGAGATCGTGTGCAAAATTTCAAGACCCTAGGTTGTCCGGGCGCATTTTGGCATTTGGCGCATTTGACCAACATAAAGTTGGTCACTTCCTTGTTTCGAAAAAGTTTTCGGGCTGCCAATTCTTCATATATATGGTTCGATTTTCAAATATCTTATTCTTATTAAAAAAAAAACGAATAGGGATAGCTTAGTAACTCTTTTTGAATATTGCAGATAAAATGTCCTTAAAAACCTATAAATAAATTCTGCCCTAATTTTTTACAAAAATTCCCAAAATACCCTTTTCGGGTAAAGATGGTTTTAAAATTGGTATTTTTTTAGTAAATTTGCTGTGTAGGCTACAAAAATTGTTAGGTGCAAATAATTTTTTGCATGAGTTTAAGGGACATATGGAGTAAAAACACACGTCCCCAAAATGGGGGATCTGGGCTTTGGAGTTTTTGAACTCGATAGGTTTTCCAATTTTTGTTCAAATTTAACTTAAAAGCACCTATAATATATCTTCTTCACAAACAAAAAGAAAAAAATTGAGGTATTGACTTAAGGTATTTAACTTATCAGTGAAAATACTTTTTTTGATCAAAAAAATTAAAAAAATACACTTTTTCACATTTTTTGATGTCCTAGCTGTATAACTTATAATTGCAAATCATGCAAAAAAATTTGCAATTTACAAATGTCTTCGTAAATTCCAAAATATAAAGCCAATCTCGGCCCAAATTTTAACAAATAAAAATTAAAACTGGTATATCCCCAAAACTAGTGGAGATGATGTACACCTCAAGTTGACTTTTTGTAGGGATTTTTAAGCACTATCCAGCAAAAAAAAAAGGTCCACAAATAAAGATTTGGCAGCCCGGACAATTTTCGAAATACCGAGGTGACCATCTTTAGGGGCACTTTTAAAAAGGCCCCCGGACAACCTATGGCCTTGAAATTTTGCACATGGTCTCGCTAACACTTCAGCTCTAATAAGACCATAAGACTAACTAACTCCAAAAGATATCTTTACCCGTTCTTACACGGCATATTTCTTATTAGCTTTTTTCGATTTAGTCCCACTGTGCGTCGTCATACAGCTCATACCGTTGGAAGTTTATTGGACGCCGATACTCTCCATCAATGCAAACTGGTCTCTCAAACACCCCAAGCACTGCCACGTCTGCTTTACAAGTGCCTAGGGCTACTCACTTTTGAGAGAGAGAGAAATGAGACTGTTGTGGGGTTGAGACCCTGAATCGTGAGATCGCTAAAATTTGGAAAATCGGATCCTATACCTGCCCTATACAAGGCAGGTATATGATCCGATTTTCCAAATTTTAGCTGAATATCTCAATTTTCGAAGACAGCAGTATGATTACAACAGACGGACATACAAAAAATTGACTTTTTAGGGTAGGAAATGGATATTCCGATGTCGATTTCGAGCAAAGAAGCTGCGTTTGCACGAACATGGTGAATTTCCGAAAATATTTTTCTCTATCGAGAAATGAGAAATTAACAAACTCCACAAAAATGGTCGTATTTACTTAACAGAGCGCCCAAACGAGAATTTGAATCTACGAAAGACACACTACCATAGGATGGGGGTTTACTACTCTAGTCATTCCGTTTGTAAGACCCCGAAATATTGATCTAGGACACTATTAGTATATATATTCTTGATCGTCTGGACATCCGGAGTAGATCTAGGCATGTCCGTCCGTCCGACCGTCGTTCCGTCCGTCCGTCTGTTGAAATCACGATAGCACAGATAATTAATATTTATGTTGGTCGTTGGGGATTGCAAATGGGCCATATCGGTTCAGAATTGGATATAGCTCCCGTATAAACCGATCTTCGGATTTGACTTCTTGAACCCCTGGAAGCCGCAATTTTTGTCCGATTTGGCTAAAATTTACATATAGTGTTCCGTTACGGCTTCTAACAACTGTGCTAAGTACGGTTCAGATCGGTATATAACCTGATATAGCTCAAATATGAACAGATTTTCGGATTTGACTTCTTGAGCCCTTACAATCTGCAATTTTTGGCTGTTGGCTGAAATGGAGCAAGTATTGCTTTGTTGTGACTTTCAACAACTGTGCAAAGTACGGTCCGAACCGGTATATAACCTGATATAGCTTTCATATAAACCGATCTACCGATTTGACTTCTTGAACCCTTACAAGCCGCAATTTTTGTCCTATTTGGCTGAAATTTTTCATTTTTTCTGTTATGACTTCCAACAACTGCGTCAAGTGTGGTCCACATTGTTCCATAACCAGATATAGCTCCCATATAAACCGATGTCTCGATTTGGCTTATTAAACCCTTACAAGCCGCAATTTTTCTCCTATTTGGCTGAAATATGGTCCAAATCAATTTATAACCTGATATTGCTCCCGTGTAAACCGGTCTCTCAATTATCCTTGTTCGGTTCCTAGAAGCTTTAATTTTTTCTGGTTCAACAGAAGTTTTATATGTAGAAAATTATGCCCTTCAACTAAATTTATTTTGTATAAATTTTTAGCAGGAAGGCCACGGTAGCGCAGAGGTTAGCATGTCCGCTTATGATGCTGAACGCACGGGTTCGAATCCTGGCGGAAACATCAGAAAAATTTTCAGCGGTGGTTATCCCCTGGTTATGTTGGCGACATTTGTGAGGTACTTTGCCATATAAAAACTTCTCCCCAAAGAGGTGTCTCTCTGCGGCACGCCGTTCGGACTCGGCTATAAAAAGGAGGCCGCTTATCATTGAGCCTAAAATTGAATCGGACAACACTCATTGATATGTGAGAAGTTTGCCCGAGTTCCTTAATGGAATGTTCATGGGCAAATTTGCATTTGCAAATTTTTAGCAGAATTCATGGTGGTGGTTTCCCAAGATTCGGTCCGGCCAAACTTAGCACGCTTTTACTTGTTATTTTTTCATCTCATGTAATGGTATGGGCAGCTGTGGTCGCCGATACATTCAATTAGTGTTTTTATTCATTTGAAGAAGCAATTAAGTGTCGTTCTTCACATATCCCAACCTCCTTGCCGGAAAGCAATCAACAATTTCGTGTTTAACCATAACCGGGAAATGGCGATATGCCACATACACTTCAGGTTTGTAGAAATACATGGTACAATTAAGAGAGGTAGGGTCATTAGCAGAACAACAAAAATCTACCCTCAACGAAACTACCTTGAGTGGCAAATGCCGTAAAATGAAATGTCAAAGTGGTTCTAGAAATAAACTTTATTTTACAAGTTATCTTCTACAGATGTGTTTTATATTTATATTATCATCGCAAGAACACTGTTTTGTTGCATATGTGTGGAATATCGGATCAAACATGTTTTTAAGATTTTAGAAATATATCACAGCTGTGATATCGAGCCTTTGACATTTAGAAGTACTGCAAAATTAAAACAGAAATAAAAAAATTGTATTCAACTGCTCACCTGACTTCACCTTATTAGTGCATCCTGGTGGAAATATGGTTACGATTTATCACCATCTAATCACTTCACGAGTAATGTGGTAAATGCCGTGACGCTTTATCATGGTTTTATGAAAACTGTTCAGCAATAAGAAGAAATGTCTTTTACATGAAAGAAACTACTCCCCTTATAGTCAAAGCTGTTCGCATTATCTAACATATGCAAATGTTAACTATCTGTACGATTTATCAATGAATGAACGCAAATATCAAAAAACGCTAAGCGAATATAACATCGTATAAAATATCAATAAATTTTAAATTAATTAATAAATATAATATATAGTTTAAAAATTTAATTGCAACAAATATCTTAAACTCAATGATATACTGAATTTTACAAAGTTAACATTCAAACTAGTTTAAGAGGGTTTATTGAACTAATTTCCCTTACAGAATTTCATTTGGGATCGGAACTCTTTAGAAATTTCTTCAATATATATGTATTCGCAACTAATTATTTGTTCAAAATTTACATGTTAACATGATAGGGAACTATTTGAATACGGTTATCTATTTATAAAGTTTTAAAATTTACATATGTTTTAGGCATTTCAAATTAGGTTCATCTTAAAAAGTGAATTAATTAATCCAAGGCATTATTTGTTTAGTTAATGGATTTTGCTTACTTATTTACAAGAAGCCAGTGTTTCAAGAAGATTCTACAATGCGCAGAATATTGTAGAATATCGTTAACAGATAGATTTATCGTCGGTTATATTTGAATATCTTTGGAATGGGTTGCTGTAATAATATTTCTGGTTTGTTCTGGTTCTGGTATCATAGTATGTTTTAATATTTATAAGTTTAATTAATTTATTTTATATATAAAATTTCTCATTTAAAAATATAATGTTTACATATAATATTCACTACTAACATAAGACGCAAATTTTCAACCCAAATGCTGGCGGCATTTGTGAAATCTTTAGGGGATTCATATATTGGAAAGCACTGATTAATATTACGCAAATATACATGGGAATAAAGGATTTTGAATTAAAAATTCAAATCCAAATCTAATGGATTCAAATGCAAATTTTGTGGATTCAAATCAAACACTTCTGCCATTTATAATCGATTTTTAATTCCAAATATTTAAGCATCGTATTTGTAACTACCACGAAAACGTTAATTTATGGTGTGATATAATCCGTCTCACTTAGTCCATTGCTTGATACCAAAATAACATTCCATTAAGGAACTGGGGGTAAATTTCACATATATCAATGAGTTCTGTCCAATTCAAATTTAAATATCAATGATAAACGTTCTCCTTTTTGTACCTGAGCCTGAACGGCATGTCACTTGGCACCACCTCTTTGTAGGGAAGTTGTACATGGCTTCTATGTCATGTAAACATGGCATGCTACCACTCAAAGGGAATAACCAAATCTGAAAATTTTCACGGTGTTCTTGCCGGAGTTATTTAATACCATGTAATATGTACATTGAAAATTTTTATACCCATCACTGAAGGATGGGGGTATATTCATTTTGTCATTCCGCTTGCAACAGATCGAAATATCCATTTCCGACCCTATAAAGTATATAAATTCTTGATCAGCGTAAAAATCTAAGACCATCTAGCCATGTCCGCCCGTCTGTCCCTCCGTCTGTCTGTTGAAATCGCGCTAATTATTTTTTTTGGGCCATATTGAACTATATCTTGATATAGCCCCCATATAGACCGATCCGCCGATTTAGGGTCTTAGGCCCATAAAAACTACATTTATTATCCGATTATTGCCATATAGACCGATCTCTCGATTTAAGGTTTTGGGCCCATAAAAGGCGCATTTATTATCCGATTTCGCCAAAATTTGGGGCAGTGAGTTGCGTTAGGTTCTTCGACATCTTTCTGCAATTTAGCCCAGATCGGTTCAGATTTTGTATATATATTCTTGATCAGCGTAAAAATCTAAGACGATCTAGCCATGTCCGCCCGTCCATCTGTCTGTTGAAATCGCACTAAGTATTTTTTTGTCTATAAGCAGATTACGTTCGAAGATGGGCTATATCGGACTATATCTTAATATAGCCCCCATATAGACCGATCCGCCGATTTAGGGTCTTAGGCCCATAAAAACTACATTTATTATCCGATTATTTCCATATAGACTGATCTCTCGATTTAAGGTTTTGGGCCCATAAAAGGCGCATTTATTATCCGATTTCGCCAAAATTTGGGGCAGTGAGTTGCGTTAGGTTCTTCGACATCTTTCTGCAATTTAGCCCAGATCGGTTCAGATTTTGTATATATATTCTTGATCAGCGTAAAAATCTAAGACGATCTAGCCATGTCCGCCCGTCCATCTGTCTGTTGAAATCGCACTAAGTATTTTTTTGTCTATAAGCAGATTACGTTCGAAGATGGGCTATATCGGACTATATCTTAATATAGCCCCCATATAGACCGATCCGCCGATTTAGGGTCTTAGGCCCATAAAAACTACATTTATTATCCGATTATTTCCATATAGACTGATCTCTCGATTTAAGGTTTTGGGCCCATAAAAGGCGCATTTATTATCCGATTTCGCCAAAATTTGGGGCAGTGAGTTGCGTTAGGTTCTTCGACAACTTTCTGCAATTTAGCCCAGAACGGTTCAGATTTTAATACAGCCATATACACCGATCTTTCCACTTAAGGTTTTTATTGTCCGATGTCGCCGAAACTTGGGATAGTGAGTTGTATTTAGCCCCTCGACATCTTTCTGCAATAAGGCACAGATCAGTCTAGATTTGGATATAGCTGCCATAAAGGCCGATCTCTCGATTTAGGGTCTTGGGCCCATTAAAGGCACATTTAAATCCGATTTCGCTGAAATTTGACACAGTGATTTATGATAGGCTTTTCGACATCCGTGTCGTATATGGTTCATATCGGTCTATATTTGGATAAGGCTACCAAAAAGATCAATATTTTGTTCTGCAAAATTGAACAATGACATGTACTTATTAGACCACTCAATATCCATGTCGAATTTGGTCCAAATCGGACCATATTTCGATAAAGCTGCTATGGGGGCATAAATTATGAATTTTTTACCGGATTATGACTAAAGCTGGTTTACATATATACCCGAGGTGGTGAGTATCCAAAGGGGAACTTAACGCCTTTTTACTTGTTAACTTTCAGTTATCTCGTTGAGAAATTTGTGACATCAATGCTTTCTCCAGAGATTATATGTTAGTCCATACAAATATCTCACAATGGCCGAATTATATCTTTGCAGCAGCATAAGCAGTGCAAACTCGATGTGTTCTCGCCACTTCTTCGGACCTCAACAGGAATAGCACAAAATTAATGGAATATGTGGATAATGTCGTGCTGCTGGTCCAAGCCATACTTCTGTAGACGATAAGTGGGATCACCGAAAGGACACTGAAAAGACTGTCATGGTGGGCTACGAGAAGTGAGTTAAATATGAACCCAAGAAAGACGCAGTTTGTACTTTCCACCCGGAGGTAAAATATCATTTTACAGCTATCATAGGAATACCAGGGGCTAGTTCATCATTCTAAATTGTCCAGTAATAGGAAGAAAGACAACAAGTAAAAGCGTGCTAAGTTCGGCCGGGCCGAATCTTATATACCCTCCACCATGGATCGCATTTGTCGAGTTCTTTTCCGGGCATCTCTTCTTTGGGAAAAAAGGATATAAGAAAAGATTTCCTCTGCTATTAGAGCGATATCAAGATATGGTCCGGTTTGGACCACAATTGAATTATATGTAGGAGGCCTGTGTAAAACGTCAGCCAATTCGAATAAGAATTGCGCCCTTTGGGGGCTCAAGAAGTAAAATAGAGAGATCGATTTATATGGAAGCTGTATCGGGCTATTGACCGATTCAGACCATAATAAACACGTATGTTGATGGTCATGAGAGAATCCGTCGTACAAAATTTCAGGCAAATCGGATACTAATTGCGACCTCTAGAGGCTCAAGAAGTCAAGATCCCAGATCGGTTTATATGACAGCTATATTAGGTTATGAACCGATTTGAACCATACTTGCCAAAGTTGTTGGATATCATAACAAAACACGTCGTGCCAAAATTCATTCAAATCGGATAAGAATTGCGCCCTCTAGAGGTTCAAGAAGTTAAGACCCAAGATCGGTTTATATGACAGCTATATCAGGTTATAGACCGATTTGAACCATTCTTGGCATAGTTGTTGGATATCATGACAAAACACGTCGTGCGAAATTTCATTCCAATCGGATAAGAATTGCGCACTCTAGAGGCTCTAGAAGTCAAGACCCAAGATCGGTTTATATGGCAGCTATATCAGGTTATGGACCGATTTGAACCATACTTGGCACAGTTGTTGGATATCGTAACAAAACACGTCGTGCAAAATTTCATTCCAATCGGATAAGAATTGCACACTCTAGAGGCTCAAGAAGTCAAGACCCAAGATCGGTTTATATGGCAGCTATATCAGGTTAAGGACCGATTTGAACCATACTTGGCACAGTTGTTGGATATAATAACAAAACACGTTGTGCAAAATTTCATTCCAATCAGTTAAGAATTGCGCACTCTAGAGGCTCAAGAAGTCAAGACCCCGGATCTGTTTATATGACAGCTATATCAGGTTATTGACCGATTTGAACCATACTTGGCACAGTTGTTGAATATCATAACAAAATACGTCGTGCAAAATTTCATCCCAATCGGATAAGAATTGCGCTCTTTAGAGGCTCAAAAAGTCAAGACCCAAGATCGGTTTATATGGCAGCTATATCAAAACATGGACCGATATGGCTCATTTACAATACCAACCGACCTACACTAATAAGAAGTATTTGTGCAAAATTTCAAGCGGCTAGCTTTACTCCTTCGGAAGTTAGCGTGCTTTCGACAGACAGACGGACGGACATGGCTAGATCGACATAAAATTTCACGACGATCAAGAATATATATACTTTATGGGGTCTCAGACGAATATTTCGAGTAGTTACAATCAGAATGACGAAATTAGTATACCCCCCATCTTATGGTGGAGGGTATAAAAAGCAGTTTTCGCCTTCTTTCCATACAGGGGGACGTCGGTCAGAAGAGGGGAGTTTACCAAATTTTGTTATTCATTATTCAGGATGCACACGGCTATTAGGATACCATGGATATTGGCCTGCATAGGAATCAAGGAAATGTTGAGGTCCCCACCGCAGGTAGATTTGGAAGCGATGGTGAATATGCAGACTATTGAGGTTTATAATCGGAACTATGCGACCAAGGCTGCTATCAGACTTTCTGAAAAAAAAAAACGGATGCAGACACAGTTCCATTCTGGCTCATATATATTCGGAGGGAAGGCAGAGAAATGTCTGCATCGAGACCGATTCGAGATAGGATCTACAGAATTTTCTATCCAGAAAGAGACGTTTGGGAGGCGAATTCTGTCTTTAAGGACAATGAGACGTCGGTCTACACTGATGCCTCCAAGATGCAGACGGGGACTGGAGTCTACTACAATAAACTTGGTATCGGTATGTCTGTCCTCTAGACAGTGATTTGATCATTAACGTCAACTAAAATCTTGGAGGGAATTTACCACCCTCGGAACTCGGGATTTTCGAATAGGCCTCGGATTCAAAGACAGTTGGATCGATATGGGTGCCACTGTGTTCAGAATCGCTGAATAAGCTCCGGACCTATGGCATAGAGGTCGCTTGGGTTTCGTGACACAATGATATTTCGGGAAATGAGAAAGCGATAGAATTTGTCAGAAAGTCTCTTGATATAACTTTTGGTATATTGTTTTCTTGAGTATCTAAAGGAAGTTGAACTGTATAAAACATGAATTTGGGCAATGAATTCATACTTGAACGTGATTGCGTCTAAAAATACAAAATCAGATAGAATTGCATTGAATGGCTACAGACAGTATTTCAGATACAAAAACTAGCAAAAGCGTGTTAAGTTCGGCCGATAATGGATAATGGAAAAGAATTGCTATGCTATTGGAGCTATATCAGGTGATCTTAATATAGCTTTGGACCATTTCGAGCCGTTCCTGGTATGGATGTTGGAGACCATGGTAGAAATCTTTGTGCACAATGTCATCTTAAAGTCAAATCGGCATATCAGGTTATGGACCGATTCTTACCAAATTTGGCACATATGTTGAAGGTCAAAGGAGAAGTCGTTGTGCAAAATTTCACCCAAATCGTCCTCTAGAGACACAAGAAGTATGATCGGAAGACCGGGATCATATAGGAGCTATATCAGGTTATGGACCGATTCTTACCGTATTTGGCTCATATGTTGAAGTCAAAGGAGAAGTCGTTGTGCAAAATTTCACCCAAATCGCCCTCTAGAGACACAAGAAATATAATCCGGAGATCGGGATTATATGGAAGCTCTATCAGGTTTTGGACCTATTAGTACCATACTTGGCGCTTCTGTCGATTATCATAGAAAACAACATAGTACAAAATTTCAGACAAATCGGATAAGAATTGAGCTCTCTAGAGACTCAAAAAGTATAAACGGGAGATCAGTTTATATGGAAGTTATATCAAAACATAGACCGATTTGGCCCATTAACAAACCCATCCGACCTACACTAATAGGAAGTATTTCTGCAAAATTTAAATTTTAAACAAACGGACGGACATGGCTGGATCGACTTAAATGTCATATTGCTTATTTACGTACCCATGAGCTTCGTCACTCAATGGAAGAAGCGCGCGATGAACTTTCTTAACAGAGTACGCATTTTGATAATAAAATAAATAATTTGCAAGCGTTGTTCATTTGTAGCCGATTCATGGTTAAATTATAGGCCAAACTGAAGACGTTTGACACTGAAACAAATTCTCTCGAAATTTGGCAGGAAGGATTTTCTTATGACCCTTAATATTACTGGTGAATTTCATAGAGATCGGTTCAAATTTAGATATAGCTGTCATATATGTATATCGTTCGATTTTCACTTTCATAGCCAATGCAAGCGCATTTATTGACCATTCTTACCAACATTTTCCACAACGCTTTCTTCGATGACTACTACAATATCTATAGGGTTTGGTCGAAATCGGTTCAGATTTAGATATAGATCGCATACATTTGTTCGTCAGATTTTGGGTAATTTACAATAATATTGTCATTTGCCAACCATAGTTATTACAGTTTGAACATATTTGCTCGCAATTTAATACGGATTGTTTAATAAGCCATTTGAAAACATCCGCCGAAGTCCATCAAATTGTTAAGGAAAGGCAAAAGTCGAGCGGTACCGACTGTATAATACCCTTCACCTACCCTATAAGTACAATGTGGGAGCTATATCCAATTATGAACACTTTTTGATGGACCTCGGCGAGCAAAAATATGTTCAAACTGTAATAACTACGGTTGACAAATTACAACATTATTGCAAATTACCTAAAATCTGTAGTACATATATATGGGAGCTAAAATTAATACTGAACAGATTTCCATGAAATTCACCAGTAATGACGAGAGTCATTAGAAAATTCGCTATATCCAAATCTGAACCGATTTTTTCCAATTTCAATAGGCTTCGTCTCTAGACCGAAAAAATTGCGAACTTTAGTTTGTACACAAATTAACATGAAAAGGCGGACAGACGGACATAGCTAAATCGAATCAGAAAGAGATTCTGAGTCGATCGGTATACTTATCAATGGGTCTATCTCTCTTCCTTTTGGGTGTTACAAACTAATTCACAAAGTTATAATACCCTGTACCACAGTAATGGTGTAGGGTATAACAAGTAAAAACGTAATAAGTTCGGCCGGACCGAATCTTATATACCCTCCACCATAGGTCTCATTTGTCGATTTCTTCTTAGGCAAAAAAAGGATATAAGAAAAGATTTGCTCTGCTATAAGGGCGATATCAAGATATGGTCCGGTTCGGACCACAATTAAATTATATGTTGGAGACCTGTGAAAAATGTCAGCCATTTCGAATAAGGATTGCGCTTTTTATGGGCTCAAGAAGTAAAATAGAGTGAAAGACATTAGATAGATACCCCCATCCTATGGTGGAGGGTATAAAAATGTAAATTCAAAACAGAAGATCCCTTTTTATACCCTCCACCATAGGATGGGGGTATACTAATTTCGTCATTCCGTTTGTAACTACTCGAAATATTCGTCTGAGACCCCACAAAGTATATATTGGCTTGCCCAAAAAGTAATTGCGGATTTTTTAAAAGAAAGTAAATGCATTTTTTATAGTACATAGAATGAACTTTAATCAAATATACTTTTTTTACACTTTTTTTCAAAAGCAAGCTAAAAGTAACAGCTGATAACTGACAGAAGAAAGAATGCAATTACAGAGTCACAAGCTGTGAAAAAATTTGTCAACGCCGACTATATGAAAAATCCGCAACTACTTTTTGGGCAACCCAATATATTCTTGATCGTCGTGTCATTTTATGTCTATCTAGCCATGTCCGTCTGTCCGTCCGTCCGTCTGTCTGTCGAAAGCACGCTAACTTTCAAAGGAGTAAAGCTAGACGCTTGAAATTTTATACTAATACTTCTTATTAGTGTAGGTCGGTTGGGATTGTAAATGGGCCATATCGGTCCATGTTTTGATATAGCTGCCATATAAACCGATCTTGGGTCTTGAATTCTTGAGCCTCTAGAAGGCGCAATTCTTATTCGATTGGAATGAAATATTTCACGACGTGTTTTTTATGATATTCATGTTTTGATATAGCTGCCATATAAACCGATCTTGGGTCTTGAATTCTTGAGCCTCTAGAAGGCGTTTTTTTATGATATCCAACAACTGTGCTAAGTATGTTTCAAATCGGTCTATAACCGGATATAGCAGCCATATAAACTGATCTTGGGTCTTGACTTCTTGAGCCTCTAGAGGGCGCAATTCATACCCGATTGGAATAAGATTTTGCACCACGTATTGGGCTATGACTTCCAACAACTATGACTAATTTATATAGATTTTATGGCTATAAAAATGTATTACTTGTTCTTGAAAGCCAATTTTGCAAAGATTAAATTTTGTATAAATTGAAACATAATAATTAATAAGTTGTAGGCATTGTCTTTTAGTGGCATCACAAAATACCACAACGGTGTCAATTGATACCTTTTCCAATTCCTCTTTCTTGTTGTCAAACTTACCCCAAAAATAGTTGCAAAAAACAAAACAAACTAACTCAATTTAGCTTGAAATTTATATTAAAATACCACTAATCCAATTTGTGATCTTTTAATAAAATTTCAAACGTTTTTTCAAGTTTCCTCACTATTTCCCAAGGAACTCTTGAGGAACACGGCATAGACCGCAAAATAAGTGTAGGTTTCCAAAAGTTTTTGGTGTTTATTTCACATATAGTTTAAGTAATCACAAGGTTGATTTTACTATGACACTGGGAGGATTGGCAATGCGTTTGTCTTTGATAAACTCACTCAATTAACAAATGTTTAAACACACAAAACACCAAGCAATGCAATCGTTAAGTTTTTTTTAATTAAGAAAACGGTCCATTGTTTATTTACACCTGAAGTGTGTCTCTTTAACTTCAGTTTTTTTTTCTCCAAAACCATGAAGGTGATCTTAACAAATCCCTAGGTTAAAAACAAAACAGGCAGGGCAACTTACGAAACACAAAACTTTTTTCTTTTCTTTTATTTTATTTTAAACAAAAATTCACTGAACTGCACAATCCGACAACAATTCAAAAGTCAAACACAAGAGACACTCGACTAATGCCGCCAACTTATAGCGGTAGACTGACTGATATATTTGCCAAACAGCGTTCGTCTACTATTCCATCTTCGCATTGAAAAGATGTGGCTTGGGTGATACCTTTTTTTGTGCACGCGCATGGTTTTTGGACTTGGGCATGGGCATAGGCATTATTAACATAACGCCAACGAAAAACTCGATTATGGGCTTCATTAGCATAGCCGTGGATATCTGGTCTAGACAGAAATGTAGTCGTAACGCAGCCGCAGTGAGATGACCAAAAAAGAAAATTCGTTAAGCATTATTCTTCTGGGAAATTATCATCATCAGCTTAAGTGAAGTCTTTATCACATTACCTTCGAAATGTGTCATGATGTCACACAGCACTCAGTAGCCAGTAGAAAATTTAATTGTCCATGGATTATCTTCACTTTTTTTGGTGTCGCAGTTCCCATAGCAAAGAAACGGCCCTTCTTTGGCACTTTCGCTCACGAGCAGGTGTTAAATCATTTCCCATCGTTTTGGTAAAAAGCATTGCATTGTCACACTGATGGCAGTAGATAAACATAATAATTTAATTATTATTTTAATTAATAGTTGTTATTTTTTAATTGTCAATAATAATTACTTGTTTAAGCTCTTGGTTAATTTAATAAATATATTTAAGTGTCATGAAAGTTCAAACTTAAAACATTTAACAATGAGGCAGAAGTTTATAAAGTCCCTTAAGGTTTATAAGGGAGAAAGTGGTACAAGGCACGCCACAGGGGGGCATTTTTACGCCACTCCTATGGGTGACCACCATAAATGACCTATTACGGATGCTGACTGAGGAGGGATTTGAACCCTTCTGCTAGGCAGACGATGTTATGATACTTCTAGGGGGAAAGAATCCGAACGAGCTATGCAGAAGGGCCGAAAGATCTTGCACACGGCATATGACTGGGCTAACCCTAGAGGTCTCAATGTTAATCAGAGAAGACCGAAATATGCCTGTTCACGAGGAAGACGAGGGTGGGCCCATTTAACGTACCACGTTTCTTCAATAAAACGATTTCGATATCTGACAAGGTCAAATACTTAGGTGTGATCTTGGACAGGAAACTGAATTGGAAGTGTCACATTCAGAAGCGTACTGGAAGGCTCACAGATGTTGGGCAATATGTAGACGGGCCGTAGCCTCGAAACGGGGCCTGAATCCGAGGATAGTGCACTGGCTCTACAGGAGCGTGATTAGACCAATACTTACCGACGCCTCAGTAGTTTGGTGGACTGCTATGGAGAAAAAGTGCAACATAAGGACCATACAACAGGTTCAGAGAACATGTTGTCTTGGCATGGGCGGAGCAATGAAAACCACGCCCACTAGGACACTGGAGACCATTCTAGATATCCAACCTATTGACATACAGATTAAGTGTGAGGCAGCCACTGCGGCTATGAGACTTAAGGCGATGGGAGAATGGATTGAGGATGGGAGCAGCTCATACCATCGCGGTATAATCGAGGCGACGTTAGGAAACCTGGAAGGAAGGGAAAAGGTTTCCGATCGGATATTTGAGATGAACCTTGAAACCGAGTGCGAGGCACTGCTGCCATCGGCACAGTCTTGGATTGACGGAACCCTAGTATTGCCATCTGGAAGATCATGATAAACGGATGGATCAAAGCTAGAGGACAGAGTGGGCCTGGGGGTCTACATTGAGAACCCAGGGACTGAGGTGTGTTTTAGACTGCCTGACCATTATACGGTCCTGCAGGCGAAGATCCGGGCGATCACGGAAGGAGTGAAGTGGTGTGGTACTAACGTGTGTGAACATCTTTACCGACAGTAAAATTGCCATAAGGGCAATAACAACCAGGACGATAAGGTCACGAACAGTCTTGCAGTGTAAGAAATTAACGCCTTCTCTCTGAGGATGGCAAAATCTGCATCATTTGGGTGCCAGACCATAATGGAGTAAGGGGAAATGAAAGGGCAGACGATTTGGCGTTGAAGGCCAGGGAACTGCCGTCAATAAACTTAACTGGGCGACGAATGCGCATGCAACATTGTGGAACAGCGAAACGGTCGGTAGGATGGCGAAAATCCTAAGGGTAGATCCAGATAGTGAGAAGACGAGGCTATTACTGAAAGGAAGCAAGAAGGAGGTCAGTATAGCTATTGGTATCATAACGGGACACATAGGACTACGAGCTCACTTATGTAAAATCGGTGCGGCAAGTGATAGCATGTATAGGGCATGCGGGGTAGATGACGAGACGTTGGAGCATTTCCTTTGTCATTACCCGGTTTTCGCGTCCAACAGATACAGGTACTTAAGTGGAGACACAATATCAGACATGAACCAACTTAGGGGAGTAGTATTGAAAACAATTAAGGATGTTGTAAGTAGCACGGAATTCTTAAATTAAAATTTTCTTTTTAGAGTTTACTTTATAGTTTTGAGAGCGCACAACAAGCCGATGGGGTGAATTAATATCGGCACCCTCTTTTCAACCTAACCTAACCTAAGGTCTATATTAAAAAGTTTTTTAACACTTTTATATTTAATTTTTATAATTTTTTACGCATTTTAATTATCATTTATATAAAAACTATTTTAGTTTGTGTCTTAAATAGAAAGTTATAAATTTCTCGTACTCTTTTAAGGTTCGCGTTCTCAAAAATTTGCACAAACGTGTACGGAAAGTCGTTCCTTTTTGGAATAAAGGGGCCTTTTGCGCCTTTTGTGGGGCCAAGGCTTTAAATCGAGATATCGATCTATATGGCAGCCATATCTAAATCTGGACCGATCTGGGCCAAATTAAAGAAGAACGTCGAAGAGCCTAAAACAACTCACTCACCCAAATTTCAGCAAAATCGGACAATAAATGCGAACTTTATGGGCCCAAGGCCTTAAATCGAAAGATCCGTCTATATGGCAGCTATATTCAAATCTGGACCGATCTGGACCACCAAATTAAAAAATATGTTAAAGGGCCTAACCCAACTAACTGTCTCAAATTTTTACAAAATCCGATAATAAATATGGCTTTTATGGGCCTTAGACCCTATATCGGAGGATCGGTCTATATGGCAGCTATATCCAAATCTGGACCGATCTGGGCTAAATTGAAGGAGGATGTCGAAGGGCCTAACACGAAAATGAAAAATGACATCTATGCAGTAGAATCAAGTTCTGGATAAATTACCAGTACAGCCTTAAGCTGAGTATGCACCTCTTGCGAAATATTCTGTTGCAACAAACATCGATATATAAAAATCAAAATTTTCTAAAGTGCAATAAAATTCCATTAATTTTATGTAAATTTTTTATTACATTATACGATACACTTTTTTTCAGTGTGGGGCCTTTTGCGCCTTTTGTGGGGCCAAGACTTTAAATCGAGATATCGATCTATATGGCAGTTATATGTCGAAGAGCCTAACACAACTCATTCACCCAAATTTCAGCAAAATCGGACAATAAATGCGAACTATATGGGCCCAAGGCCTTAAATCGAAAGATCCGTCCATATGGCAGCTATATTCAAATCTGGACCGATCTGGACCAAAAATCAAAATTTTCTAAAGCGCAATAAAATTCCATCAATTTTGTGTAAATTTTTTATTACATTATACGATACCCTTTTGTTCAGTGTGGACTCTCTTTAGCATTGACATTTTTTCTTAACGAATCTTATAGTTTTGAGTATAAAAAGGTCTCTGCGTAAAATATTGTTTTGGTATAACAATAACATTTCTTTATAAAAATATTACAGCATCGTATTTGATTCATGCGCCACAAAAAAACTGGCTCAATTTGATAAATGTAAACAAAATTATCATTATTCGGGAAGTCGATAAAGCAGTGCATATTAAGAATTGTCACGTAAAAGAATGCAAATCAATGACAGCAATCAAAAACTTCAAGAGTCAACTATAACCAACAACATAGAGTGGTTTGTTTTAGGTACAAATGGGCAGAGACAACATGCAAAAAAAAATGCAGCTGCTGCCGCTTTTGGAGAACTTGAGCAAATATCTGAATGAAGAAAAATGAAGAACGTACTGATAGCACGAAACATTTTCTGTGAGTCTTTCGTTGAAGTTAAAAGATAAAAAAGCTTTACAATCGGACATCGTCCGGTCTAAAACAGCTTTGACATCACAATTGCCCCTCCCGTATTAAATAAGTCACAATTATTTGTGGCTGCCGGTATTTGTCGGATGTAATATTGAGGTCATATTTTTATTATTAAACAACTAAAAATGCGTTAAGTTCGGCCGGATCTAACTTTGGATACCCACCACCTCGGTGGGTAAACCACCTTTCGTCAGAATCCGGTGAAAAATGCATAATTTATGCCCACATAGAAGCTTTATCGAAATATGGTCCGATTTGGACCAAATTCGACATGGATATTGAGTGGTCTAATAAGTACAAGTCATTGTTCAATTTTGCAGAACAAAATATAGGTCTTTTTGGGAGCCATATCCAAATATTGACCGATGTGAACCATATACGACACGGATCCGATCTGGGCTAAAATGAAGAAAGTTGTCGAAGAGCCTATCACAACTCACTGTCCCAAATTTCGGGTAAATCGGATAATAAATGCGCCTTTCATGGGCCCAAGACCTTAAATCGAGAGATCGCTCTATATGGCAGCTTTATCCAAATCTGGAGCGATCTGAGCCAAATTTAAGAAGAATTTTGAAGGGCCTAACACAACACACTGTATCAAATTTCGGTGAAATCGGACAATAAATGCGACCTTAAATCGAGAGGTCACTCTATATGGCAGCTATATACAATTCTGAACCGATCAGTGCAATATTGCAAAAAGTTGTTGAGGGGCCTAACATAACTCACTGTCCCACATTTTGACAACATCGAACAGTAAATGCGCATTATATAGGCCCAAAACCTTAAATCGACAACACAACCTAACACAACACACTGTATCAAATTTCGGTGAAATCGGACAATAAATGCGACCTTAAATCGAGAGGTCACTCTATATGGCAGCTATATACAATTCTGAACCGATCAGTGCAATATTGCAAAAAGTTGTTGAGGGGCCTAACATAACTCACTGTCCCACATTTTGACAACATCGAACAGTAAATGCGCATTATATAGGCCCAAAACCTTAAATCGAGAGATTGGTTTATATGGCAGCTACATATATCTAAATCTGAACCAATCTGAGCCGAATAGAAAAATGATATTGAAGGGACCAACACAACTCACTGTCTCAAATTTTGGCAAAATCAGACAATAAATGCGCCTTTTATGGGCCCAACACCTTAAATCGAGAGATCTGTCTATATGGAAGCTATATCCAAATCTGGACCGACCTGAGCCACTTTGAAGATGGATGTCGAGTGGCCTTACGCAACTCACTGTCCCATATTTCAACAAAATCCGATAATAAATGTTCTTTTATGGGCCTAAGACTCTAAATCGGCGGATCGGTCTATATGGGGGTTATATTAAGATATATTCCGATATAGCCCATCTTCGAACAAAAAAAGAATCTGTACAATGTTTCAGCTCAATATCTCTATTTTAAAGACTGTAGCGTGATTTCAACAGACAGACGGACGGACATGGCTTGATCGTCTTAGATTTTTACGCTGATCAAGAATATATATACTTTATAGGGCTGGAAATGGATATTTCGATGTGTTGCAAACGGAATGACAAAATGAATATACCCTCATCCTTCAATGGTGAGTATAAAAAACTCACTCTGGTAGTTAGAGTGGTGTGTGTCTTGTAGCCCCTGTGCCGTGTAGCAGAATATACATATAGCAAGTTTACAGCAATCCTAATCGAGCAGAATTAAACTGACTGCTCTGACGAAACATACTTGAAACCAGTGCTACCCTTGTTTGCCGAGGGACATTAATTTCTCTAGCTGGTATGGGGAGCTGATGGTCTTCAAGAACGGCATACCTTTGGTAGCTGCTTCCCGCTTCCGTAACGATATGATCGTGAATGATATTTAAACCCGCCTGATACGCTGCTTAAACTAGAGTGTCCCTTTTGTAACTTTGAACATTTACCTAAAGGCTCTATTACACGGCATGTAGTTGTCTTATGATATGTCAAATTTAGCACACACAAGCATAAAGAAATCAGCTGTTTTTTTTTTGTCAGTCGAATGAAAGCAACCTCAAATTAAATTGTTTTTACATATTTATGATTTGATTAGCTTTCTCACAACTTAGACAATTTTTACGCATAATAGAAATCAGCTTTTGCTCAAATTTTTAGGTTATTTCATACGAAAATAACATACAGGTGTGATAGCTAAAATGATGAATCGTTTGTAAATTGACAGACAAACATTTTCAATTACAATGAATACAAAAAGTGAAATGTCATAAGACATCTACATGTCGTGTAATAGCACCTTAAAGATCACGAATGTCCAACATGACATATCTGGACGGTGGTTGCCCAACCATAAAAAAGGGTTATTTGTTTGGCTGCTATGCTGCGCTTACAAACCGGTAGATTTTGCTTATGTTTTTATCAGACGATATGCATTTGTCAAATGACATGCCATTTCTCAATCCATATGGCTTTCAATATGTAGGTCAGCTACGAATAAAGGGCGCTCTAATCGGCATATATTTGTCTTATGTATTGTAGTTTTTTTATACACATGTGTATGCAAGTACGTTGGATGAAGATAGAGATCTCTTAAATCAATGAAATTACATATTTGTTTCAACATTCAAATTTGTCATGTCATATGACAAATACAAATGGTGTAAAACAGCTGTAGACAACATCTAAATTTGTCTATGTTCAAATGATATGTTATCGTTACCATTTGGGGGATATGTAAAGAGTGATGATTCAGCATTTTATTTTATTTTTGGGATCTGCCTAACTGAGCTTGTCGGCGTATTAAAACTCCTCTGGCGTTTTAAAGCGTATACACCCACCATAGGTATGGGTGTATAATAAAATAATCTGTAACACCTCGGATTTTATATCTGCGAACTCATAAAGTAAATATATTCTAGATCGCCTTGACATTCGCCAAATCGATATATTCGACAAACCGACGGACGTCCGTCTGTCGAATCGGTCGAACGAATAAAGTTATTCGCTTGAAATTTGGCAAAGTTATTTCTTATTGATGTAGGTCGTTGAAGATTGCAAATGATCATATCGCCTCCGATTCGGATAGAGCTCCCATATATAGTGGCTGTCATAGCCAATTAAAGTTATATAGTGGTCCTTCGACTTGAATTCTTCAGCCCCCGACAGTCGCAATTCTGGTTCGATTTTGCAATTAGTGTTTTTTTTTTTTTTTTGGCTTACATACCCATATACCTGATATTGCTACCATAAATCCAATATCCTAAGTAGTTTTCTAAGGCTTGAAGCTTAAATTTTTGATTAGTTTGGCAGAATTTTGGTACGTAGAGTACAATAATCCTCAGTTCAAAAGAGCGGTCTAGTGCTAAACTGCTGATTCATCTCAGTGTATACTTAGAAAATTATCGATCATTTCAACAACCCCACAATAGGTTAATCAGTGCCGGATATTTATCGCCACATTAGGAAATTGCCCGTTTCATTTTATGGGGCTTCGATAAATTCCAAATATGACTAGTGATCTGGTTGGAACGACTTTAATAATAGTGCTCCATTAATAAAAGTGCTTTAAATTCTCTGAAAATAAATTTTGGCTATGTTCGTTGAGTCCAGAATTCAGTTCCATGATTCTAGGGCCAGTAAGATCGAACTAACAAATGGGTAATGGATAAATTGGCTTCATCTAAATTATTAGTCCACTAGTTATAAAGCGAAGCTACCGGGGCTCAAAGCTCAGCACGTTAAAGTAATTATCTTCGTACTAATAGTGGCGACATATGTGAGGTATTCAGATGTGTAATACTAATATGTTGCTCTGCAGTTCGGACTTGGCGAAATTTGCGTTTGGTGCTACCGCGGAGGACTGATGTCAAGCTTATAATTGTTTCTTGTTGTATGCTAGAGAATCCACATTGTACGTAAGTAAATCTTGTAGTTTCAAGATTTCCCGTGTGAATCCCATCGACGGTATTTTTATTTTTTTTTAATGTTGAAACTGTTGTAATGCATTTCTTTTAATTACTTTCAATTTCAAAAATCTCATCATTAACCCCACCAAATTTTGCAAAAATTTTGAACTTGATAACTAATCGTATTATTAAATTGTGTTCACTCGATCAGATTACTGTCAGACATAGATTTATTCTTAGTTTTTGAGTGTTACTAGCCAATTAGACAACACACAGTATAAAAATTACTTTATCTCAATATCTGATTGAGAATCATTTTAATGCATAATATAACACTTTAGTTAACTCATCAAACTAATGTGTTTCAATTATTGAAGGGAAGGGCTAATTTTAACATTGAGCATGTTTGACATAGTTTGTTTGCAGTAGGCACAATTTAAATTAGACAGACTATGTTTCAAACAAATCGAGAATTAGTTGCGATACAACTGCGATTGCTTAGGTGGCCACGTTCAAGTTTGAACTAAAAATATCCCAAACCTACCACGCAACTCGTGTGTCAAGATCACAAGGTCCAGAGTAATTTCAATGCCAACTGTTTAGCAAGATAGGTTCGAATGTGTATCAAGTTTTTCTATTTTATTTTTTGCCGGCATGGAAGTAAATGCAAATCGCCTATTTGAAACCAAAAATGTGTCATAGAAGCAGCGGAAGCTAAAACGAGGTGTTTCCCCATTTAATATCGGTGTTACTGTTACTACCTACCAATGGTAATCATAGTGGTAGCCATCGTTGTCATTTCTTGAATATGTAATTTAAAGAATGACAAGACATTTTTTCTTAAGAATGTTGTAGATTTTCATCGAATATATTAAAAAATATGTATATTCTATATTTAAGTTGGCAGCTAAGTGGTTTATCTTGTCAATTTTGCATACAATGAATTCGTTTAATAGACTCTTTAATATTCATACAACTAGAAAAATAAGATTGTTTTAAACTTTTGTATATCCCTTGAATATTAGGTAGTATGAGGATATTTTCATAGCCTACGAACTTAGGCCTGTAAATCATCGAAATATTGATCTGAGAACCTGCATATGACTTTCTAATTCGATTGAAGCATGCCCGTCCCTATGTCTGTCAAAAGAACGCTAATTATGTGCCAATACTTCTTATTAGTATTGTAAATGGCCCAAAATGGTCAACGGAGGCTACCGTAGCGCAGAGGTTATCATGTCCGTCTTTTACGCTGAACGCCTGGGTTTGAACCCTGATGAGAACATAAGAACAATTTTCAGTGGGGGTTATCCCCTCTTAACGCTGGCGACTTTTGTGAGGTATGGCTGGCAACTTAATAAGGCGTTAAGTTCGGCCGGGCCAACCTTTGGATACCCACCACCTAGGGTATATATGTAAATCACCTTAAGTCATAATCCGGTGAAAAATACATGCCGAATCCACAACCTCGGGTATATAGTAAACACCCTTAAATCATAATCCGGTGAAAAATACATGTATCGAAATATGGTCCGATTTGCACTAAATTCGGCACGAACATTTTACAAGTTATTGTTCAATTTTGTGGATTAAAGTGTTGGTATTTTTGGTAGCTATATATTTTGGTAGCATGTCGAAAAGCCTAACATAAGTCAATGTGTCAAATTTCGGCGAAACCGAATGAAAAATGCTCCTTTTATGGGTCCATGACCTTAAATCTAGAGATCGGTCTATATGGAAGCTATATCCAAATCTGATCCGATCTGAGCCAAATTGCAGAAAGATGTCGAGGAGCCTAACACAACTCACTGTTCCAAATTTCGGCGACATCGGACAATAAATGCGCCTTTTATGGGCCCAAAACCGTAAATCTAGAGATCGGTCTATATGGCAGCTAAAGGGTGATTTTTTTGAGGTTAGGATTTTCATGCATTAGTATTTGACAGATCACGTGGGATTTCAGACATGGTGTCAAAGAGAAAGATGCTCAGTATGCTTTGACATTTCATCATGAATAGACTTACTAACGAGCAACGCTTGCAAATCATTAAATTTTATTACCAAAATCAGTGTTCGGTTCGAAATGTGTTCATTCACCGTAACGTTGCGTCCAACAGCATCTTTGAAAAAATACGGTCCAATGATTCCACCAGCGTACAAACCACACCAAACAGTGCATTTTTCGGGATGCATGGGCAGTTCTTGAACGGCTTCTGGTTGCTCTTCACTCCAAATGCGGCAATTTTGCTTATTTACGTAGCCATTCAACCAGAAATGAGCCTCATCGCTGAACAAAATTTGTCAAAATTTGAACACATTTCGAACCGAACACTGATTTTGGTAATAAAATTCAATGATTTGCAAGCGTTGCTCGTTAGTAAGTCTATTCATGATGAAATGTCAAAGCATACTGAGCATCTTTCTCTTTGACACCATGTCTGAAATCCCACGTGATCTGTCCAATACTAATGCATGAAAATCCTAACCTCAAAAAAATCACCCTTTATATCCAAATCTGATCCGATCTGAGCCAAATTGCAGAAAGATGTCGAGGAGCCTAACACAACTCACTGTTCCAAATTTCGGCGACATCGGACAATAAATGCGCCTTTTATGGGCCCAAAACCTTAAATCTAGAGAGCTATATCCAAATCTGCACCGATCTGGGCCAAATTGCAGAAAGATGCAATTCAAATGCAAATTTGCAAATTTTGCCCATGAACATTCCACTAAGGAACAGGGGAAAACTTCTCACATATCAATGAGTGCAATCCGATTCATGTTTAAGCTCAATGATAAGCAGCCTCGGTTTTATAGCCGAATCCGAACGGGGTGCCGCAGTGCGACACCTCTTGGGAGAGAAGTTTTACATGGCATAGTACCTCGCAAATGTTGCCAGCATTAGGAGGGGAAAAATCACTGCTGAAAAATGTTTCTTATGGTCTCACCAGGATTCGAACCCAGGCGTTCAGCGTCATAGGCGGACATGCTAACCTCTGCGCAACGATGGCATCCAACATAACTCACTGCCCTAAATTTCGATGACATCAGACAATAAATGCGCCTTTTATGTGCCCAAAACCTTAAATCTAGACATCGGTCTATATGGCAGCTATATGCAAATCTGGGTCACATTGAAGAATAATGTCGAGTGATCTAATACAACTCTCTGTCCCAAATTTCAGCAAAATCGGATAATAAATGTGGCCTTAATGAGCCTAAGATCTTAAATTGGCGGATCGGTCTATATGGGAGCTATATCAAGATATAGTCCGATATAGCCCATTTTCGAACTTAACCTGCCTATGGACAAAGAAAGAATCTGTGCAAAATTTCAGCTCAATATCTCTATTTTGAAAGACTGTAGCGTGATTTCAGCAGACAGACGTACGGACGGACATGGCTTGATCGTCTAAGATTATTACGACGATCAAGAATATATATACTTCATAGGGTCGGAAATGGATATTTCGATGTGTTGCAAACGGAATGACAAAATGATTACACCCCCATCCTTCGGTGGTGGGTATAATAAAGCTCTTGTGTTTTATTTGTTTTAAATGTATAGGCGCCAAAATGGCTAAAGCTATATTCATTGTATATTACAGATAGTCTGGCGAGAGTTATCATAAGCTTGCTTGAAGGTTTTAATTCTGTTTATAGTCAAGAGCAACTGAACAGATTTTTTTTAAACATTCATCAAATGAAGAGTTTGGGGCTCTACTAGGACATAAGGTTCTTTCATATTTTACCCTACAACGATACTGTGGTACAATGTATGATTGATATAACTTGGTGAATTTGTGTGTAATACCTAAAAGAAAAGAAGAATCACCGTGATTGATCTGATCCCTTTGCAACAATTCTATGCGGTTTATTTGTACTCATTTGTACTAGAGATGGCTTATTGCATATGACCACATAACACAATTCCATTTCGCTTTAACAAAAATTATAACATAAATCTCGCAAAAACAAAATAATGGTATTGTTTGGGGGCGCCCAGTTATACTTTGCAAAGCAAGAAACGTTTTTGAAACAACAGTCTGCATAAAGGTTTTGTCGACCAAAGTACAAAACTTGTTATAAGCTGACAAGACGCATGTGAATTTTGCACAATCAGCATCAGTAATGTTATTTAATATACAATTACTACACTGGCCTCCAATATGTATGAAATATGACTTTTCAGTTACTACCTTAATTTGGAGTATACGTATATTTTCAGCTTTGCTGAAGATTATTCGTCTCTTTTTATACTCTCCACCTAGAATGGGGGTATACTAACCTCATCATTTCGTTTGCAACACATCGATATATTGGTCCAAGACCCCATAAAGTATTCATACTCTTGATCGCCATGACATTTTAAGTTGATCAAGCCATGACTGTCCGTCTGTCCGTTAGTGGAAAGCACGCTAAATTACAAAGTATTTAGTAATTTAGCGTGCTTTCCACGCTAAATTAGTAGTATTACTTCCTGGAAGTGTAAGTCAGTTGGGATTATAAATGTGCCATATCGGTCCGTATTTAGAGATAGCCCCCATACTAACCGATCTAGGATTTTTAATTCTTGAACCTCTAAAGGGAGCAATTCTTATCCGATTTGGTCGAAATTTTGCGTAAAGTGTTTTGTTTTGACTTCCAACTACTATGCCCAGTACGGTTTAAATAGGTCAAGTAAAAACGTGTTAAGTTCAGCCGGGACGAATTTTGGGAATCCACCACCATGGATTCTGCTAAAAATTTCTGCAAACATTTAAATAATTTAGACCATACATGGTACGATTGTTGGAAGTCGTAACGAAACACTGAAGCAAAATTCCACCCCAACCAATTAACAATTGCGGCTTTTAGAGGCTCAGGATGTCAAATCGGGATATCGGTTTATATGGGACCTATATAAGGTTATAGACCAATTCAGACCATACTGGGCACGATTGTTCAAAGTTGTAACAAAACACTACACAGAAAGAAATAAAAATTGGTTTCAATCACGAAATTAATGAATACAATTAATTTTTTAGTTGAAAATACTTCAATCATGAAAATTATAAAAACAATCACCGTTTGTGAAGAAGTAATTGAAAAAACTTCAAAAAAAAAGTGTTATATTCAGTTAAAAAAATTATTGAAATTATTGACATTTCAAATGATTGAATTTTTTTGAAATCTGGTTTGGCTGCCATGGGATTGCTATAAATTTACCGAAATGTGGGACAATGGACCTTCCTGCTTCCAGGCTACATTGCATGTATTATAAAAAAAGGGGTATAGGGTCTAACACCAATTTGTAACTCAAACTTTTTGGATTCAATTAAAAATACTATTGATTCAATTAACTTTTTAACTGAAAATTTTTAAATTGTAATCATGATTATGATTGAAAATTTCAGATTTATGCAAAAAAATGGCATGCCGAACATTTTGTTGATTTCTGACGCAATTTTAACCGAATCTTTATCATTGCATTCCAATTTATACTTTTACATAGGGACACATTTACTCGGTATAATGTCTAAATGGTATAAGTCCAATATAATAACATTTATTTATCGTAAATTCTTGGTCCTCAAACGAAAGAAATTTAAGGACATGGAAGAAGTTAGACGTGGTATTTATAAATATTTGTATACCCTCCACCATAGGATGGAGGTATACTAATTCCATCATTCTGTTTGAAACACCTCGAAATATGCGTCTCAGACCCCATAAATTATATATATTCTTGATCGTCATGACATTTTAAGTCGATTTAGCCATATCCGTCCGCCTGTCTGTTGAAAGCACGCTAACTTTCGAAGGAGTAAAGCTAGGAGCTTGAAATTTTTCACAAATACTTCTTATTAGTGTAGGTTGGTTGGGATTGTAAATGAGCCAAATCGGTCTATGTTTTGATATAGCTGCCATATAAACCGATCATGGGTGTTGATTTCTTGAGCCTCTATGGGGCGTAATTCTCGTCTGATTTGGCTGCAATTTTGCACGTGGTGTTTTGGTATCACTTCCAACAACCATGCTAAGTATGGTTCAAATCGATTCATAACATCGTATATCTGCCATATAAACCGATCTGGGATCTTGATTTCTTGAGCGGCTAGAGGGCGCAATTCTCATCCGAATTGGTTGAAATTTTGCATGAGGTGTTTTGTTATGACTTCCAATAACCATGCTAAGTATGGCGCAAATCAGTACATAACCTGATATAGCTGCCATATAAACCGATCTGGGTTCTTGACTTCTTGAGCCTCTAGAGGGCGCGATTTTCATCCGATTAGGCAGAACTTTTGTACAACTGCTTCTCCCATGACCAACAACATACGTGTTCAATATAGTCAGAATCGATCTATAGCTTTATGCAGCTACCATATAAACCGACCTCCCGATTTTGCTTCTTGACCCCCTACAAGGCGCAATTATTATGCGAATGGATAGAAATATTACACAATGACTTCTACAATGTTCAGCATTCAATTCATTTATGGTCCGAGTCGGACTATAACTTGATACATTTCCAATAGTGAAGAGAGGCTCACAATGGAAAGACAACTTTTTATTCTTTCTTTTAGAAAATATAAATTAAAAAATAAATATTTTAAAACAATATATTACTTGTATCTGCAATTTATTCCAACCAAATAAAAATTGTTTATTAATGCAAAATATATCAATTATTTCCTTGTATCAAATTGGTAAAAATGTTATTTGAGAGAAGGGACAACTTTTAAATAAATTGGTTTATTGAGTTAATAAACACTTTAATTGGATTTTTGAACTTGTCATAAATCCAAATTAGAAAATTGTTAATCAATGATACAAATTCATTTATAGGTCCGATTTCGGCGAATTTTTTAATTGAATGTACAAATTTCTTAATTGAACCATGTTTTTAATTTTTGCCGTGTAAGTAAAGTGTCACCAAAACGAATATTGATAATTCTATGAAAAAGACACATAAAACAATGATACAAATTCATTTATAGGTCCCATTTCGGCGAATTTTTTAATTGAATGTACAAATTTCTTAATTGAACCATGTTTCTAATTTTTGCCGTGTAAGTAAGGTGTCACCAAAACGAATATTGATAATTCTATGAAAAAGACACATAAAAATATATATTACATTAAATCAATAGTTGGGCTTACAATCAAAAATGTATTAAAAAGGTTTTTTTTTAAGAAATATGTACCAGAAGGCCAGCAACGAGAGCCATATAAAGTAGAGTTTAATCATTGTTAAAGTATTTTACTGAAAAAAAATCTTCAAACACTCGTCTAAAAATTTCAACTTGGATTTAGTCAGTTTCCCTGATATATCCACAGTAGCATTTTAAATGCATCAAATATACATTTTCTATAAAATATTTATCCCGCCATTGAGACTGCATGAGTAAAAAAATGCTTTCAATTTCAATGGTCAATTCATGCAGAGTTTAAAATTCAGCATCCAAAAAAATACGATTTCTTAAAGACGGGGCAACATAAATAATTTATGCAATTCACCTCTGAAGTTTAAGCATGTCAATAAAATTCATTTATTATGATAGTTGTGTTGGGTTGTTGTTGGTTTTTTATTGTTTATTGGCACGAATTATGTAAGAAACTAGTTTTTTTCTTGATTTTTTAGCAATTATTACTTTTTTGATAAGCATATCATTATTTGAGTAAAATAATTCATATTTTAATTTAAAAGAATTGTTTCTTGTGGTTATATTTACAATAGCAATATACCGAAGGAATTCGGAGTAAAATTGAATTTAAGTTGCCAATTAAAATTGTACAAAAATCGGTGTGAAGAAAATTAAGTCGGATGATATATGAATAGAATTATAGGGATATACTCCGATTTATTATTTACGCCAATTTATCGGTAGAAACATATAATTTTCATTTATATACATATTTTTAATGTAATGATCTAAACAAGGCTTCCGAATGTATTATTTTCTCTCGTTGAGACAATCCATACCCGATTTGTTACAGCCCATTGTTATGGATATCTTCTTCTTATATATAAAAATCAATTTGTGTTCGTTTGTTTGTTTGTGTGTTCCTTATAAACTCAAAAACGGCTGAACCGATTTTCTTGATATTTCCCTTATCCTAATTTTCAGAAACGCCAGATCTCTGTGATGGGTGGTCCGATTTAAGCAATTTAAGCGAAATTTTGTGTGCTCTCTTATAGTAACCTTAAAATAACATGTAAAAGCGTGCTAAGTTCGGCTGGGCCGAATCTTATATACCCTCCATCATGGATAGCATTTGTCAAGTTCTTTTCCCAGTGTCTCTTTTTAGGCAACCAAAAGAAGGGAAGGGTAGGAGAAAAGAATTGCTATGCTATTGGAGCTATATCAAGTTATGTTATAATAAAACACCTCAAGTTATAACAAAACACCTCTTGTAAGATTTCAACCAAATCGGATAAGAATTTCGTCCTCTAGTGGCTCAAGAAGTCAACATTCAAGATCGCTTTATATAGCAGCTATATCAGGTTATAAACCTATTTTAACCATACTTGGCACAGTTGTTGGAAGTCTTTACGAAACACGTAACATTGCGCCCTCTAGATTCTTAAGACGTCAAGACCCCAGATCGGTGTATATGGCATCTATATCAGGTTACAGACCGATTTAAACCATACTTAGAACAGTTGATAGAAATCATAAAAAACACCTTAGGCAAAATTTCAGCTAAATCGTATAAAAATTGCGCCTTGTAGTGGCTCTAAAAGTCAAGATTCAAGATAGGTTTATATGGCAGCTATATCAAAACATAGACTGATATGGTCCATTTACAATCCCAACCGACCTACACCTATAAGAAGATTTGTGCAAAATTTCATGCGCCTAGCTTCACCCAAAGTTAGCGTGCTTTCGACAGACAGACGGACGGACATGGCTAGATCGACATCAAATGTCATGAAGATCAAGAATATATATTCTTTATGGGGTCTGAGACGAATATTTCGAGGAGTTACAGAATGACGACATTAGTATACACCCATCCTATGGTGGAGGGTATACAAATTTGGTATCCAAATTTCGGCTGCAGTATCTAGCGGGGCAGCCCCACCCCCAAAACCTACCAAATATATTGGGTTGCCCAAAAAGTAATTGCGGATTTTTTAAAAGAAAGTAAATGCATTTCAATAAAACTTAGAATGAAATTTAATCAAATATACTTTTTTTACACTTTTTTTCTAAAGCAAGCTAAAAGTAACAGCTGATAACTGACAGAAGAAAGAATGCAATTACAGAGCCACAAGCTGTGAAAAAATTTGTCAACGCCGACTTTATGAAAAATCTGCAACTACTTTTTGCGCAACCCAATATATATATATATATAGACCAATCATGACAATATGGGACTCAAATAAAAGGCATTGAAGATCAGAAAACGTATTTGACATCCAATCATCGCACTATGTGTTTCGGGGACCACCTCAACCCCCAAAAACCCCTAAAATGGACATATTAACCGACCTTGGCAATATGGGACTCAAATGAGAGTTATTTGCGAGTATAATACGAATTTGGTATCCAAATGTGGGCTCAAGTTTCTGTGGGTGCACCCCTTCCCCAAAACACCGCCAAACAGGACTTATTTACTGATCATGGCAATATGGAGTTCAAATAAATGTTATTTAAGTGCAGAATACGAATCTGATATCCAAAAGAGGGACCAAGTATATGGGGGGCCGCCCCTCCCAAAAATAACCCCAAAGAGGACAAATTTACCGACCTTGGCAATATGGGACTCAAATGAAAGATCTTTGGGAGTAAAGCACGAATCTCATATCAATATTCGGTGTGTAAGCACCCCACCACCATAGCACCACCCATATAGGACGTATTTGCTGACCATTCCAATATGGGGCTGTATAAGAAGTATTTTTTGGAGTAGAACACGAATCTGATATATATTTTCATGCCAAGTCCATGAGCGGGCCGCCCCATCCCCCGAAACCGGTCATATTTGCCGTCTCTGGAAATATGGGGCTCAAATGAAAGGTATTTGGGAGTAAACTACGAATCTGATATCAACATTCGGGACCAACTGCCTAGGAGACGTCCCAACCCTCATAACATCGCCCAAAGAGGACGTATTTGCTCACCATGACAATTTTGGGTCTTAAAGGGAGTGGATCTCGATATTACAATAATAGTTTTAAGGCCCCATACCCCAAACCGGACATATTAGCTGACTTTTGCAATAAGGGATTTAAATGAAAGGTATTTGAGATTAGAAAACGAATTTGATATCAAATTTTAAGGACAATGGCAATATAGGGTTCAAATAAATGATATTTGAGAGTAATGCACGATGCTGATATATTTTCAGGGCTAAGTGTTTGGCAGACCACACCACTCCCCAAAACACCCCTAAATCGGGCATATTTACCAACCACGTCAATGTGGGGATCAAATGAAAGGTATTGGGGAGAAGTGTACGAATTTGATACCCTCTATAGGGACCAATTTTCTGGGGGTCTACCCCTTTCCTAAAACATCCCACAAACAACAATTATTTACTGACCATCGCAATATGGGGCTCAAATAAAGGTATTTGGGAATAGAATACGAATCTGATATCCATCGCAATATGGGGCTCAAATAAAGGTATTTGGGAATAGAATACAAATCTGATATCCATAATAAAATGTGGGACCATGTATTTGGGGAACCGCCCCTTTCCACAAAACACCCCCCAAAGAGTACAAATTTTGGGGCCAAATGTTTGAGGACGCCTCATCCCATAAACTCCCCTTAAACCATTGGCAATATGGGGTTTAAATAAATGGTATTTGAGAGAGGGGCACGATGCTGATAATTTTTCAGAGCCAAGTGTTTAAGGGACCACTTCACCTCCGAAAACACCCCTAAATCAGACATCATTACAATATCGAAATAAAGACTTTTAATAATGGAGTATAACTAACAACCAAATTGTAATGACCCTAAACCCTCCGAGCGAATTCATAGATCAATAAAGATCATAGGGGATTCAGATAAAGACATTTATATTGTTATACTTTTACTATATACATATATTATTTTCGTAGCATGGTATTTCACCAAAAGCTCTTTAATTGTCGAAAATAAATATTCAAAGGATAATTTTGTTCCATATAAAGTAAAACAATGCGCAGTGGAGCGGGCCCATTTCAGCTAGTATTTTATAAAATAAAAATTAAACCAAAATTATAAATTGCCAATAAAAAGTAATTCCAACTTCGACTTCTACTCTTATTTTATTTGCTGTTTGTTGCCTCTCATACATATTCCATTTTAAACGTTTGCTAAAATGTAAAAAAATCTGCATAATACATAATTCGTTTTAATCATTAACGACACGCATTGCGGAAACACCATAACGAAAAAGAGGAGCGAAAGAAGAGCAAAAAAAAACATCATTGTATAAGGAGTTGATCAAGTAACAGTTAATTTATCTGCATAGAGGTGATCGGGTCAATTGACAAATGACTTCCATCAATGAATTGAATATTTGAACATGCATAAAACTAACGTTTACGTGTTTGCAATCATGAGTTTTTCAAAATGTTTGAATAGTTAATGATATTGAAAATTAGTCGGGTTTTAACTTAACAACAAATATTGAGTGATTATTGTTAATCTTCGTTTTAAGCAGTCATCATACCCAATCTTTTCATTTCATTTATATTAAAATACTAATTTATTTATTCCAAAATAACGATTCTCCATCTAATGGTGGAACGAATCAAAAGAGAAGTTACAGATTTTTTGTTAATTCAAAGTAAATCTATATACAATATATATAATTATGAATTTGTGTTTGTATGTTTGTTTGTATGTTTGTTTGTGGGTTTGTAAATTTGTTTGTTCCGTATAGACTAAAAAACGGCTAAACTTATTTCTTTGAAATTTTCACAGATTGTGGGGAGTGGTCTGGAAGGAGCAATAGGCTATATACATTTTTGGTATTGCATTGGTGGCGGACCCTCCCCCTTACCCCAAAAGTACCAGCCAAAAATAAAAGTAGACCGATTGACACAATATGGGACTTAAATTAAAGGTATTCAAGAGTAGAGTACAAATTCCATATTAAAAATTGGGAGGCCGCCCCGACCCCAAAAACCCCCCAAAATAGGTTTATTGGACGATAATGACGAAATGGGACTCAAATGAAAGGTATTTGGGTGTAGATTACGAATATGGTCAGGAAGTACGAATTGGATCTATAATTTATTGATAACGGAAGGGGTCGGACCCTCCACCGTTACCACAAAAACACCACCCAAAATCAAAAGTGGATGTCGAATTTTAGAGGGTCACCCCACCTCCACAAAAGCGCCCAAATTGGGCTCATTAGCCAATCACGGATATATGGGACTTGATGTATTTGTTCCATATAGACTGAAAAACGGCAGAACCGATTTTCTCGAAATTTTCGCACATTGTGTAGGTTGGTCTGGAAGGAAACATAGGCTATATAATTTTTCGGTAACGGAAGGGGGACGGACCCTCCCCCTTATGCCAAAAACACAACCCTAAATCAAAAGTGGACCGATCGGGACAATATAGGTATCAAATGAAAGGTATTGGAGAGTAGAAAACGAATATGGCATTAAAATTTGAGTCTAAGTACCCATCGAACCTTCCCAACCACAAAACTCCCCCAAACAGATATATTGGACGTTCATTTCAATGTGGCGCTCAAAGGTATGAGGGAATGTTATTCGGGAGTAGATTTCGAATCTGGCATACAAAATCAAATCGAAGTATAGGGGGTCACGCCACCCCTGAAAAACGCCATTATATCCATTATGACTATATGATACTTGGCTGAACTGATTTTCTTAAAATTTGCATAGATTGTGTACGTTTGTCTGGAAGGAAACATAGGTGATATAATTTTGAGTTATCGAGTGGGGGCGGACCCTCCCCCGAAAACGCCACCCATAACCGAAAGTGGTCCGATGGGCACAATAAGGGTATCAAATGGAAGTTATAGGAGACCAGAAAACGAATATGGTATTACAATTTGGGTCCAAGTACCCAGCGGGGCCCCCCAACCCCAAAACTCCTCTTAACATATATATTCGAAGTTCATGTCAATATGGGATTCAAATGAAAAGTATTAGGCAGTTGATTACAAATATGGCATAAAACATTGGGTCCAAGTAATAGGAGGTCGCCCACCCCCAAATGGGCATATTAGCCGACCATAGCTATATGGGACTCAAATGAAAGGTATTAGGGAGTAGATTACGAATATGACATTAAAATTTGCATTCAAGTCTAGGTGGCGCTTTTCCTCCTAAAAATACATTAAATGGATTATTTGACAATTTGGGACTCAAATAAAAGGTATTTGAGAGTAGAAAACTAATTTGATATCCAATTGTGGAGCCAAGTGTTTTGGGGTATGCCCTAAACCACCCCCGTAACTGTGCTTCATTTCCGTTGGGAATAAAGAGCGTATTTGATATATATTTTCAGTGCAAAGTGCCGGTGGCCGCCCTAGCCCCAAAACACCCTCCAAAAGATATTAGAGTGTTAAAGAAGGCGCAGTGGAGTGGGCCCGGTTCGTCTAGTAAATTATATAACATTGTAAAATTTCGAATCAAAAAAAATTTTTTTTGGTCGAGTTGAAGCCCCACATTAGAGAAAATGACTAGTTACACCAATGGCCACCGGTAAAGTGCAAATAAATACTTACTTCCTAGAATATCGCCATGTAAAAGTAATTCAATGATTAATTCATGTCTCCCTTAAAAATAAGTAGTATACAAATTTTAGCGTTTGCATATCAACCAGGTTATTTAGTAATGACAGTGTTTACAGGGTATCTTGCTAAAGTAAAGAATTTTGGGAGAATTGAATGGAGTATTTCCGAAATGGGATATTTCTCCCTAAATCTTCTTTTAAGGTTTTTTCATTACCTTAACATTCAAACACAGATGAGCTTCTTTTCTATCGGCCTCTGTTTTCATATTTTATTCAGTTTAATTTTGTCTCACACCGTTAGGAAGTAATAAACAAAACGCACCTAATATTCAAGAAATCGTTGTTAAAAGAATTCATCTCAGTTATTGCGTTTAACGGATGTGCAATTTAACTGAAGTATAAGATATAAGAACTTAATTGAGTTTATTTTTGTTTTTTTACATCAACTAAGACTTCCGCTTGAGTTATAGTAAAAAGGAATAGGCGAAAACCTCCAAGTAATAAACTATTGTACTTGGTTCCTATTTCTTGTTTCTGACGACAAATAATTAAATTAAAACGATGCTTTGCCAAATTCAAGGTTACTTAAAAGGAGAAAGTTGCTTATTTTCGAAAATATTTTCCAATATCATTTCAACAAAAAATGTCAATGTCTTCTTTCAAGTTCATATAGTGATTTATATAAAGAGTGATTTATATTTTTGAAATGGAAACCAAATTAAATTCATGAAAACCAATGCACCATGGATTGCGTTTAGTAAGTTATTTTTTTCTTACACTGAAAACTTTTTTATACAAATTTTAAAGATTCAATCCAAACATAAACAAACTTTGTCTAAAGATGATAAATTTTTTAAGGAAAGATTTGAAATAGATCTTTAACTTTGCGTCTTTTTATTGCAAATTTGCCCATTAACATTCCATTAAGGAACTGGGGCAAACTTCTCACAAATCATTGAGGGTGGTCCGATTTAATTTTAAGCTCAATGATAAGGGACCTTCTTTTCATAGCCGAGTCCGAACGCCGTGCCGCAGAGCGACACCTCTTTGGGGAGAAGTTTTTACATTGCATAGTACCTTACAAATATCACCACCATTAGGAGGGAATAACCACCGCTGAAAAATTTTCTGATGCTCTCTCCAGGATTCGAACCCAGGCGTTCAGCGTCATTGGCGGACATGCTAACCTCTGCGCTAAGGTGGCCTCTTGTTATTAAAAACAAAAATCTAAAATGAAGGTCAAAAAATTGTTAGAAGTTAGGAAATTATCTTTGGGACAAGATAACAGTGTACCTTAGTTGAAGACGCAAAATAGCCTTAGAAATAGGAGCTTCTTTAAATGTTTAGTATTCTTAGGTTAAAGGTGGGTATTAATTTCTGATTTCACAGTGAAACATCAAATAAAAGAAATAGTGAAAAAAATTTGTGAAAACATTTTCATTAGCGGTTCTTCACTGATTGGAAATTTGACACGGAAGTGTGCACGAAACATTTTTCAAATAGGGTTGCCAAATAGTATTTTGCTTGTAAATAACGCTTTTTTGATGTCAAATCCCGAAATGAGAGTAGACTTCACTGAACTTCTACAATTGGTAAAACAAAGTTTTGTGAAAAATTTCACTGGTGCACGAAATTTATACCCACCTTAAGAAGCCAAGTTTAAAAAGCGAATTTTCCAAAAACATAATAATTGAACACTAATCCTTGTAGTAAACTAAGTATCAATCAGCGATCGAAATTTGAAATTGATGGCCGTGTCCGTTGGTTTATAGGAAATTAAATTTAAAGATAGTATTTTATTTATTTTTATACCCGCCACCGTAGGATAGGGGGTATATTCATTTAGTCATTCCGTTTGCAACACATCGAAATATCATATTTTTAATATCATATATAAATATCATATATATATTTCGGATCATCGTTAAAATTCTAAGACGATTGAACGATGTACATGTGTCTGTCCGTCTATCCGTCTGTCCGTCCGACTGTTATAATCACTCTACAGCCTTCAAAAATTGAGATATTGAGCTGAAAATTCTTGAACGGGGCAAATCGGATCATATTTGGATATAGCTGCCATATAGACCGATTTTCCGATAAAGGATCTAAAGCTCATAAAAGCTTTCTTTTTTATCCGAATTCCCTGAAATTTGAAATGGTAAGTAGTTTTAGGCCTCCCAACATAGGACCCAAATATGATTCAGATCGAACTATATTTAGATATAGCTGGGTAAAGGGTCTGAAGACCATAAAAGCTTTATTTTTTACCTGATTTCGCTGAAATTTGCAACAGTGGGTTATTTTAAGCCTCCCGACATCTGACCTAAATATGGATTAGATCGGTCCATATTTAGATATAGGTGTCATATAGACCTATCTCCCGATAAAGGGTCTGAAGCCCATAAAAGCTTTATTTATTACTCGATTTCTCTGATATTTAAAACAGTGGATTATTTTAAGTCTCCCGACATCTGCCGTTAATATGGTTCAGATCAGACTATATCTAGATATAGCTGTCATGTAGACCGATCTCACGATAAAGGGTCTGAAGGCCATAAAAGCTTTATTTATTACCCGATATCGCTGAAATTTAAAACAGTGGGTTATCTTAAGCCTCCCGTCATCTGACCCAAAAATGGTTCAGATCGGACTATATTTAGATAAAGTTGCCATATAGACCGATCTTCCGATAAATGGTTTGAAGGCCATAAAAGCTTTATTTTTTATCCGATTTCGCTAAAATTTAAAACAGTGAGTTATTTTTAGCCTCCTCATACCCGACCTAAATATGGTTTAGATCGGACTATATTAAGATATAGCTGCCATATAGACCGATCTGCCGATAAGGGGTCTGAAGCCAATAAAAGCTTTATTTAATACCCGATTTCGCTGAAATTTGAAACAGTTTGTTTTTCTGAGCCTCACGATATCCGACCTTAATATTGTTCAGATCGGTTTATAATTGGATATATCTGCCAAAAAGAATAAAATTTTCTTTTACAAAATTGACATATATATATTAGAAACACGTCTTAAATTAGTCCGGGCCGAATCTACACAAATAAACTTAGTTAAAAGCCACAAGTGTACTTTACGTACTTAATTTCTGCCGAATCAAACAAACATGTAAACTTCTAGGCAACGCCGTATGGTACAAAAATAAAGAACATACAATGATTAGTACCGTTTGGTACTAGCTTATTGCACAACTATTGGTTATAATACCAATCTGTTATTGGTTTCAGCACCAGACCGTTATTGGTTTTAGTGCGAAACCGTTATTGATTCTTCCCCCTTATTAACCAAAAAACCATTGAAAATAATTTTAATCCAATTTTATTTGGATTATTTATGTTGATAATTACAAAATGTAATTTTACACCGTGACCAACCTCAATTCTTTGTATTCAGCATTTGATTCCATATCCGTTGATTCACAGAAGTGGTTTTCATATGAATACACCAACACAGCATCGTTTTTCACACAAGAGACTATCATGTTTTTGATGTAGAATTTGTACAATTTCCATTTTCACCGTTTTCGAGTATTAGAACAGGTTTCTACGCACTCAAGCTCAACAACACTTCTGGTGCGATGAAATATGACACCGTCAATTCTTAAAACCCTCCTTTGTCTGGTATTGAACTGATACCAAATGGTATTAAAAATCTTTGCCAATGAATATTTTGTTCGCTTCATTGGCAAAGATTTTTATTACCAATACCTGGCGTTATTGGAAAAGTACCGTCACTTTTCTATCAGTGTATCGAGAGAACTAACAGAACTCTACGTCCAAATTTCAACCAAAGCGGACAAAAATTGCGGCTCCCAGGCGCCACTATTTGGACCATACTAGGGAAGGATGTTGGAAGGCTAAACAGAACATTAAATTTGAACCGATATAGTCTGGCATACTTCTATCGGGGCAAAATTTCGAATTGCTAACTTTACGCGTTTGATCGCTATCGTTATTTCCACAAAACGATCAAGAGCAATATTTCGGAATGACTGGACTAGCATACCCCCATCCCCCTACGATGATGGTATATTAAAGATACCAACACAGAAAAGAATACTTACAATTTAAGACTCGTAGCTTGATCTTCAGTGGGACTACATAAAGTCACAGACTATCTGGCACCGAGATTGACTGACAGAGGGTTAGCGGTTGCTTCCTTGGAAGAGAGGAGTGGGATGCGCGTGCTATTGTTTTTTAGGAGAATGAAACCTCGGTCTTCACAGATGACAGGTGTACGATTTTTTTAGTGGTGCTTGTCGTTACAATCCTCAAATCCGGCGGCTCATTGATAGACTCCGAAACTAAGCTCATAAAGTGTGTCATTGTTCTCTCGGCAATACTCCTCCAATTTCTTTTCTATTTGTTTCTGCATTGGTACCGGTATTCGGGGAAATAATGTGGAAAACCAATCCAATTTTGTTAAAAATTAGTACACCTTTTGACGAACAGTTATAGTCTGTAAAAAAAGTTATAGTCTGTAAAAAAAAGAGAGAAAAACAAGTTTAACATATTCAGATTTTCGAATCTTTTGAAAAAACGGGGAACTAAATTGATTTATGTTCTTTTGTCATATGCAATTTCACAAAAAAGCGAAGATAGGTCGATTTGACCAATTGGATAACTCTGGAACCAGAAATGTTAGAAAGACCTTGGTAAGACAGAAAGAACCGCCTTCAAGAGACACATTTATAAAAAAAATCCTGGAAAATTGTCTTAACTCGAGATAAATGGTTTTGTCAAATGTTCACAGATTTGGTTTAGGTGATACAAATATTGCTGCGTGAGGAAATATCGGAGGGATCACATATTCCTACACCGTAGGACCATTACTGTTAACTGTGTTGCCACAGCAACCTGCAACTTATTTATTATTTTCATGTTTGCGAATTGTTGTAACAGAGCTAATTCGAAAATACACCCAATACAAACATTGGTGACACCTCACAAAAACCGACCGATGCTACCGATTCAGCTCTGGCAAAAGATCTATGGTTTCCTTTCATCGCAACAGGAAACAAGAGCCCAAACAAGTAAAAACGTGCTAAGTTCCGCCGGGCCGAATCTTATATACTCTCCACCATGGATCTCATTTGTCAAGTTCTTTGAATGAGTTTTTCAAAAAGAAAAACACCAGTCATAGAAAAACACCACCGCCAATATTTCAGGGTAATCGAATAATAATTGCGCCCTCCAGAGGCTCAAAAAGTCGGTTTATATGGCAGCTATATCAGGTTATATACCGATTTAGACCATACTTGAAACATTTTTTGGAAGTCATACCAAAACGACATATGCAAAATTTCAAGCATATTGGATAAGAACTGCGCTCTCCAGAAACCCTAGAAGTCTAATTGGTAAATCGGTTTATATGGCGGTTATATGAGGATATGGACTGACTGTGACAGACCAGACTTGACACAGTTGTAGGAAATCAAAATAAAACAATTCATGCAATATTGCAAATCGGATAAGAATCAAGTCAAGACCCAAGATCAGTTTATATGGCAGCTATATCAGGTTACCAATCGATTTTTATTCCGATAGGAATAGCGTCGTCTATAGGCTCAAAAAGTCTAATCGGGAGATCGATTTATATGGTGGCTATATTAGGTAATGGACTGATTTAGACTATACTTGGCACAGTTGTTGGGAGTCATACTAGAACACTTCATGCACAATTTCAGCCAAATCGGATAAATATTGCGCCCTCTAGAAGCTCTAGAACTCAAGACCCAAGATCGGTTTATATAGCAGCTATATCAGGTTATCAACCGATTTTTGACCAGTGTTTGCACAGTTGTCGGAAGTGATACCAAAACACTACGTGCAAATTTTTCAGCCAAACCGGGTAAGAATTGCGTCCTCCAGAAGCTCAAGAAGTCAAGACCCCAGATCGGTTTATATGGCAGCTATATCAAAACATAGACCAATTTGGCCTATTTACAACCCACCTACACTAAAAGAAGTATTTGAGAAAAATTTCAAGCGCCTAGCTTTACTCCTTCGAAAGATAGCGTGCTTTCGACAGACGAACGAACGGACAGACGGACGGACATGGCTAGATCGACTTAAAATGTCATAACGATCAAGAATATATATACTTTTTGGGGTCCTGGTGCATATTTCGAGGTGTTACAAACGGAATGACGAAATTAGTATACCCCCCATCCGGCGGTTCAAAACTGGTTGCTACGGCATTGATGAGGTGTTAGTAACAACTATCTATGTAGATGACATCAGTAGTCATAGTTGAGAATTTGGTTACTACTTGGTTTGCTGTTTCATAAAAGGGCCTGTTTCAATAAAGTCTACTAACATAGAAAGGCTTTTTTCAAAAGCCATACCCGATTAATAAACGCCTGAGGATACAAATAAATTTTTGCAAACATATTAAACACAAATCATATAGAATTGCAAACGAGTTATTGCGAGTTGAATGGAAACATTCATCATAGAAATTGGCCATAAAGAATCGCATAAACGCTATTCTTTGTTTTGAATTCACATTTCCGATAAGTTCTTTAGCATCATAAACCGCCGCATGACAATAGATCGCTTCATCAATAAACCCCAAGAAAAATCTGCCAAAATGTGTATTTTATTAATAACCAGAACAAAGTAAATAAAACGACGATATGATAAAGAGTCTTCTTCATGTGTGATGGCGCGTTTTCAGTCATAGATGAATTGGTACCAGTTTGTTGGAACCGACTCGAACTTGAACCTCAATTTTTCTGTCCGAGTGAAAAAAAAAACCGTTAAGAACAACTGCAACCAAAAAAAAAAACTTATTCCACTTGCTTTAAACAAATTACCACATACGTTTTTTTATTGTGATGAAAAATATCGCATAAAGCGTAAATCATTAATAATTATTATATAATAATATGCATAAAAACCCAAAGACATCATCATAAGCAATGATTTTGGATGGTGTTGGCAAGGAGCATGACATGGCATTTTTTCGAACAAGAAAAGAATTTCCTCTAGTTATTTTGTGGCCCATACTTAAAATTAATTTGCAAACCGATTTGAACTTGGATTTCATTTCTTGACCTTCAGTCTTAGACCAATTTATAACACAGGTTTTTGGCTAGTTAGTATAGCAGATTCCATTTATTTTCTTTCAGAATTTGTATCCGGTATATTGAAGAGCTCTCTATAAAGTGCATAAACAGGAATATGCAAAGAAGGCATATTTACGAAATAGTTTAATTTGAACGTTAAAAGAAGAACAAAAAAAAACTTATTCAACATAAAAACATCTTGCGAGTCAGCCAATTATCAAAATGCTAATTTTTTTATTTATTATATATGTATATATTTTTTTTGCCATAAAACGTGCACTTAAGTTGTTTCTTTGATGACATGTCAATCAAGATTTTGATTTGATTAAAACTTTTAGCTTTCAATATTGCCATATGTGACGTAGCAAGGCACTTAAATGCCCTGTAGCTGATTTTTACACTCTCCTTCACCGATAAAGAGATTGACAAACTATGTAATTTTGTTTGCATTATCTTAAAATATACTCGTATATTTCTATATAACCATCTATTTATATAAATTTAGATTATCCTTAAACTTTATGGCGATCTACATACCACCGAGGAGACCACCGTTGCGCAGAGGTTAGCATGTCTACCTATGACGCTGAACGCCAGGGTTCGATTCGTCGCGAGAACATCAGAAAAAATTTCAGCGGTGGTTATCCCCTTCTAACGCCAACATTAGAATGGGGTACTGTACCATTTGATATGGCAGCCTTGTAAAAACTTCTTCACAAAGAGGTATCGTACTGCGGCACCCCGTTCAGACTTTGCTATAAAATGGAGGCCCTTTATCATTACCCATACCATAACTCTTAAACTTGTATCGGACAGCACTCATTAATATGTGAGCAGTTTGCCCCTGTTCCTTAATGGAATGTTCATGAGTAGAGATGGGCGAAGGGCAAGATATATTCATCTACAGATAGTGGCAGTTGCCCAACAACAAAATGTTCAGTGCACTATCTGTCAAAATCAGTGATTAGTAAAACTCTGATTTTGAGTATGTTACTAGTCCGCGCCATTTTTCGTGTTTTGTATATGTATCGTTCTTAACTATAATACAAACACACAACCAAAACTCGTTGACAGATAGAAAAAATTTTGCTCAGCTGATTACGGTACACTACCTGGTAATTATGTCATGGTAAATACCCAAAAGGTATTTACCCGGTAAATTGGGTAAATACCCGAGTATTTACCCACTTATACCCAAAAGCTGGGTATTTCTAATTTTGTAGATATCTTGAGTATAAAAACATTTTTCAAAAATTTCTTGATGATTTCGTATTCTTTGTATATAAGCCTGATCTTCTGATCTCATAAAATCGGATTTAAGTTATATATAGCCACTATATAGACCGATCTCTTGAGGCAATAAATTGGTAATTTTTCATCCGATTTCATCAAAATCGGATTATAGGCTAATTACACTATATCGGGAGACCGGTCTATATGACAGCTATATCCAAATATGGTCCGATATGGACCACATTTGACAGGAAGGGGAGGGATCTACCAGAACACACTGTGCCAAATTTCATCGAATTCGGGTAATAATTGGATCTCAATACCATATATCGGAAGATCGGGCGGTCGGTCTAAGGGTAGCTGTATCCAAATATAGTCCGATCTGAACCACACTTCACAGAAATGGGTAGCGATTTTTCAGAAATCACTGTGGCAAATTTTATCGAAATCGGATAAAAAGTGGTCAATTTATTTCCTCAAGACTTTAAGTCTGGAGATCGGACTATATAGCGGCTATATAAAACTAAAGTCCGAATTTATGAGATCAGATCAGATTATGAGATCAGAAGGTCAGGTTTATATACAAACAGGTGGAACTTTGGATACGCACCACCTCGGGTATATATGTAAACCACCTTTCGTCATAATCCGGTGAAAAATGCATAATTTATGCCCCCATAGCAGCTTAATCGAAATATGGTCCGATTTAGACAAAATTCGACACGGATATTGAGAGGTCTAATAATTACAAGTCATTGTTCAATTTTGTGGACCAAAATATTGATGTTTTTGGTAGCCGTATCCAAATATGGACCGATGTAAACCATATACGACACGGATGCCGAAAAGCCTAACATAAGTCACTGTTTCAAATTTCAGCCAAATCGGATTATAACTGTGCTTTTTATGGGACCAAGACTTTAAATCGAGAAATCGGTCTATATGGCAGCTATATCCAAATCTGAACCGATCTGGGCCAAATTGAAGAGGGCTGTCGAAAGACCTAACAAAACCCTCTGTCCCAAATTTCGCAAAATCGGAAAATAAATGCGCCTTTTATGGGTCTAAAACCTTAAATCGAGAGATCGGTCTATACGGCAGCCATATCCAAATCTGGACCGTTCTGTGCCATATTGCAGAAAGATGTCGAGGGGCCTAACTGAACTCACCGTCTCCAATTTTGGCGACATGGGACAATAAATGCGCCTTTTATGGTCCCAAATCGAAAGATCGGTCTATACGGCAGCTATATCTAAATCTGAACCGATCTGGGTCAAATTGAAGTGGGATATCGACTGGCCTAACACAACTATCCCAAATTTCAGCAAAATCGGATAATAAAGGTGGCTTTTATGGGCGTAAGATCCTAAATCGGCGGATCGGTCTATATGGGGGCTATATCAAGATATAATCCGATATAGCCCATGATCGAACTTAACCTGCTTATGGACAAAAAAAGAATCTGTGCAAAGTTTCAGCTCATTATCTCTATTTTTAAAGAGTGTAGCGTGATTTCAACAGACGGACGGACATGGCTAGATTGTATTAGATTTTCACGCTGATCAAGAATATATATACTTTATAGGATCGGAAATGGATATTTGGATGTGTTGCAAACGGAATGACAAAATGAAAATATCCCCATCCTTCGGTGGTGGGTATAAAAATTCGAAATTATCAAAAATTGCTTGGAAAATGTTTTTATACCCAAGATATCTGCAAAATTATAAATACCCAAAAAAAGTAAATATTGGGTATTTACCTTATAAATACCCAAGCGTTGGGAATTTACCCGGTAGAAACCCATCTCTATTCATGGGCAAATTTGCATACATACGACCCAAGGTGGATTTAATAAGGTGGTCTCACGCGAGCAGCTGTTAACAGCCGGCCAGGTTTGACAGTATTAAGATGTTAGATTTTTATTTACTTTCTCTTTGTTGTTGTCTTCTCTCTCGCATATTCTCTGCTCATGTACGCACGCAAAACGACGATCAGCTTGATGGCAAGATAGCGGATTGTACCATATGATTTCTGGTTGTTGTAAAAATGAGACCACCTTTAATTGTTTTGCCAAGCATACGACCGATAAAATAAAAATATTTCGCTAAAACATATCATCTTTTGCCGGCGGGTAGTCCAACTACGAATATAGACTATACCATAACACCCATATAGACTGATATCTTGATAGTGTGACTTGTATATAATATTTGTCATCCGATTTCTTACACATCGTAATATTTGTCCAAAACCCTTTATGAACCAGCAATGTCTGTCCATCTGTCAGAATTCTAAACAAATATTTTTTCTTTTGAAATAATATTCATATTTTTTACTTTTGTTAGCTTTTGTATTTTCATGTAACGGCTGATTTTCAAAAAACAACTGACCTTTACAAAACATCTGTTCGAAGTTGCAAATTTCTGCTGGCAAAAAAAGTACCTGTAGAAACACATACACAAATCAGACATACATACACAAAATCAGAGTTGCACTAATCACTGATTTTGACAGATAGTGCACTCAATATTTTGTTGTTGGGCTACACTCACTACTTGTAAATGAATATATCTTGAATGGTACTAAGTTCTATGAGCAAAATACAAGCGACATGTCGCTGCGCCAAGACAAATTTCGCTTCAATTAATTGTGAAGGTAATTAATTGCTCAAGGAATGGGCAGCAATCAAATCTGCATCAATGCTGTAATCTTTTTTGTGTGTTGTTGTTTGACTTTTGTTTGTTGTTGTTGTTGTAACTACATTTCTAAATAGAGTCATTGTACGAAATTTCAGCCAAAACGGATAAGAATTGCGCCTTCAGGGGCTCAAGAAGTAAAATCGGGGGATCGGTTTATTTGGGAGCTGAATAAAGTTATGGGCGGATTTTTGACAGTTGTTCGGCAGAAGAGTCGAAGTCAGTACTAAGTTCTACTAGCAAAATACAAGCGACATGGCGCTGCACCAACACAAATGGGCAGCAATCAACTCTGTTTCAATGCTGTTATCTTTGTTCTGTGTTGTTGTTAGACTATTGTTTGTATGTTGGTGAAGAATAGAGCCTGTCTGTCAGATTTCGCAATAATTTAATAGGCATTTTCGCTGCGAATGAAGTCAGTACCAGACATAAGGAAGAAATTTAATATTAATTTTTTGTCATTATTCAGGGCTGTGTTTATTTAGCACAATTTAGGCATATATTTAGGCTCACAAGTTTTGAATGACTTGTTTTTGTGGCAAACGAGTTGTTTTGCCCTTATAAATTTAAAAGGAAAAACGAGTCGTTTTTAGAGCTTTTTAAAGGGAAAACGAGTCGTTTGCTCAAAACAGCTTTGGTCTGAACATATTGGGTTGCCCAAAAAGTAATTGCGGATTTTTTAAAAGAAAGTAAATGCATTTTTAATAAAACTTAGAATGAACTTTAATCAAATATACTTTTTTCACTTTTTTTCTAAAACAAGCTTAAAGTAACAGCTGATAACTGACAGAAGAAAGAATGCAATTACAGAGTCACAAGCTGTGAAAAATTTGTCAACGCCGACTATATGAAAAAACCGCAATTACTTTTTGGGCAACCCAATAGTATTAGATTTATCTCGGCACAAGATAACTATGGCGGCAACTTTGAGCTCCATAAATAAGCCATTTGGCGCTGTTAAGATGTCAGATTTTGTTTGTATTCTCTTTGTTGTTATCTTATTTCTCGCATATTCTCTGCTCATGTACGCACACTTATACACACGCGCACACAAATTTGTTTGCGTGTGTTGGCAAAACGACGATCAGATTGATGGTAAGATGGCGGATTGTACCATATGATTTGTGGTTGTTGTACAAATGAGACCACCTTTAATTATTTCGCCATAGGAATTCTGCAAGATGGTCAAACTGCTTAGTCTTCTTATTAGTAAATTGCTCAGATAAAGTTCATACGTGTTTGAAATGCCGTTTTTTACTAGCGATATTATATTTACATAATGCAATTTTTCCATTAAATAAAAAATAGTCCTTCACGAACTTTTTCAACACAATTGAGCGCAATTTCGTAATAATTTACAAATTAGATTTCTTTACGAAGGAACTAAAAGTGGAATTGGTTAAAATGCTGCATTCGACAACTAGCATGAATCTAATCTGTGCCACTTTTACGATATTATGGCTTATGTTATGTTCGTTGTTTTTTTAGATAATAGATTTTAAATTAAATGTTAAATATCATTCAGTAGGACATTCCCTCATTATATATGAGGGACTGACTTTACCTTCCATTTGTGTACCCTGGCAATAGATAAATAGATGGCTCGATTTTATAATCGACCATTCGATTTTTTAAACACATCGATTAGTCAAAAATCGATGCCTAGCATAAACATATGATTGTCAAAAGTCAAAATAGCATATCTATTCTCCCGGTGCGGTGAATCTTTCGGGTTATTGCTTAATTTTGGCTGGAAAAACAGAATTATTATTAAAATGTTACGGCAATTAACAAAACAACTTTGCCGTGTTGCTGATCTTGGCAAGACCACAATACGCAGAACGATTTCCACAACAAATAGTTTAAGAAATGGTGAGCAATTCTCGAAGCTATCTTACATGGTCATCCAACAAATATTATGTATGTGGACATAGGAAAAGGTCCTGCAATGAAGACTTACAATTCCTAAGCTTTAAATAATACGTTCTTGAATTAGTCATTGTTTTCTTTATTTTGTCACTTTATTGATCAGAAAGAGGAACAGGGCTAGTCAGATTTGCATTAGTGACATACATACATATGTTTATGAAATCATCAATAAACTAAGTCCTATATCTATTTTATTTATTAGTTTTTCTCAATTAACATATTTATTTTATTGTGTTTTCCTATTTTCCTTTGGCTCCAATTTTATTTTTGCTGCAGAAAAATCGCAGGAAGAAGAAAAATCAATTATTGTAGACAAGGATAAAAATATAACAATGATTGGCATCAACAGACCCCAGCATCGTAATGCCATCAATGCCCAGACAGCAGCTAAACTATGTGATGCTTTTAGGGATTTTGAAGCAGATGAGACATCACCAATTGCCGTCCTTTATGGTGTGGGTGGATCCTTTTGTTCTGGTTTCGATATTTTAGAAATGGCAACAAATGACGAAGGCAAGGTCTCCATGGAAATGTTAATGATGCCCGAAGGTTCAGTGGGTCCTACAAGGCGACACATACAGAAGCCGGTAGTTTGCGGCATCAATGGTTATTGTGTCGCTAATGGCTTAGAATTAGCGTTAATGTGCGATTTACGTATTATGGAAGAATCAGCGGTATTAGGATTCTTCAATCGACGATTTGGTGTTCCAGTAATAGATGGTGGTACCGTTCGCCTGCCAGCTATGATTGGTTTTGCTCGTGCTCTGGACCTTATACTAACTGGAAGACAAGTTGGTGCTGAAGAAGCCCATGCTATTGGGCTTGTCAATCGCATTGTACCCACTGGAAATTCTTTAATTAAGGCTTTAGAAATGGCCCATGCTTTGGCTAAATTCCCCCAGAGTGCCTTGAATCATGACAGAAATTCCTTATATTCCTCTGTATTTGATGCTGCCAATTTCCAACAAGCCATACAAAATGAAATAATGTATACCTCCAGAGATATAATTGATCAAATGAAGGATGGCATTAAATGGTTCAATCAAAGTAAGAGAAGTGCTCATTATTTGTCTTTTGCAAATAAGAATTTTTTTTATTTTCTGTGAACTTAGCTTTTAAGGAAGATAACTGTGAGTCATGGCTTAAACGTGAAAAATCTATGGCCGATTGGGATGATGAACAAGTGGCAGAAGCTGCAGCCAAAATTGAAGCCGAAAAACAAGCCCAAGACAGAGCCAGAATTGAAACCGAAAAGAAACTGAAGGAAGAGAAGGAAAAGAAAAAAGCAGAAAAGAAGAAAAAACCCGAAGAAAAACCACAAGAATCTGAAATTCCTCCAAAGGAGTAGAGAAAAATGTGTTAATGTTGTAATTGTTAATTTCGAGATCGTGTTGATTTTTTTATTTAAAAACGCTAAAGGAAACTTGATAAGAATACAAACATTTGAACTGATGTTAAAATTTAGACTATTCTGGTTTGTTGTAGCCACATTTTTATGTGGAGGTGGCGATCCTCGCAAGCTCCTGTAGGTGAGCAATCTCGATCCGGTCCAAAGGAACGATCGCCGCGGGAACTTTATGGTCATTGGTTATTTAAAGGCGTCAGGTTGCTATAAGCAACCTGTTGATGAACACCGCACAAATCGGAGCTCAAAGTTAGTTGTGATCCTGTATGATCCGGGCCATATTTTTGTATATGGAGGTGGCCATCTTCGTTAAGGGCCATGAGGGAGCAAGCTAGTTTCAGTTCATACGACCGTTCGCTGCGGGAATATTATGACCGTTGGTTATTTAAAGGCATCAATAACTCGCTCTGTCATATCAGGTATCCTAGGCACTCAGTATTTAAGCAAGAGCCGGTGCCGCCAGGCCTCTCATTGATACTCGCCACTCGATTTCGCTGATTGTCCGCAACTGCAATTGCAGCTATTCCGTATTCGAAGCATTCCACTATAAACAACCTGTTGGCGTGCAAAGTAGCTCCCAGCTGAGTTCGTGGTGAAGATGAACACTGCACAAATCGGAGCTCATAGTTCCAACCCGTGTGATGCTCACAGCCATCTCATGCTGGCTAAACTATTCTATAACACTTGATGGCAGAAAAAATGTGGAACGATCATATTTTTAACTACCCATTTGAGTTGTTGTTGTTGAAACCACATGGTTGCATATGGAGGTTGGAGGTCCCGGTTTATAGGATCGATTGCCGCGTAAACGTGATGGCCATTGGTTACTGAAAGGCGCCCATACTGCTCATAGTCCGCGATTGCAATTGCAGCTATACGAAGAATTCCACTAGCCGTTTTTGTTGTTATCCGGTCCGGGTTGCTGTCTCCGAGGATTAATGAACATTAAGGATAACAAGATGGCATAAACATTCATTGGACAAGTCTTGGCACACCAAAATCTAATGGGTCGATTATGGATTGCAACCCAACTTTAACAGAGTTGCCATCAGACAAATTTGTTATAGAAACTTACATTTTTGTTTTGAAAGGGCATATGTTTTTACAATGTACTTGGTAGCTGAACGTTCAAAACACTCATATTGAATGGAACTGAGAAAAATTTCTAATTTTTTTTTATTAATTTGTTGTTGTTGTACACTGTTATTTTGTTGTTGTAGCAGAGTGTTGTTCACCGAGGCGGCAGCCCTTGCCGATGAAGCATCAACCCGGTACGTACAACCGGCTGCCAATGGATTTAATTAATTTTTATTTAAAATGTTTATCTCCTGGCAACGCAACTATTCATAATCGACACCCAAAGTTTGTTGCTTTAGAGATTTCTGTATTTAAAAGCATTTCAACTTGACCCAACAAAGTCAATTTTCTCTTCCGGATTTCTACATCGACTTCATTCGAAATATGGTTTGGCCCGAAAATTCGAAGTATTTGTCGTAGGCAGCGATTTATGAAAACTTGTACTTTTCGGGTAGTCGCTTGTGTCACGCTCCAAGTTGTACAACCATATAACAAAGTAGATGTCACACTACAATTGAAGATCCTGACTTTTGTATTTTGTGAGATGTCACTGCATCTCCAAACTTTGTTGGGTTTTAGAAAGGCGGTTCTAGCCTTTTTGATACGTACGCGTATGTCTACCTCTGATCTTCCGTCCTTTGTTATTTTGCTGCTAAGATAGCAAAAGTTGTCAACGTCTTCAATGATATGGTCGTTTATAATGAGCGGTGACAGATTTATGTTCCTATCTTCATCAATTTAATCTTTGCTATGTTTATCCTCAGACCTACTTTAGCAGCATTTTCATTCAGTCGTTCCAGTATCGCCTTTGTGTTCGAAGCGATGCGCAGAGACATATATCATCAGCGTAGTCGATATCTCCGAGGAAGTCGTTAATACTCCAGCGTATGCCATAGGGTGCCTCAGCACTGACTGCTTCTGATACGGAGTATAATAAAATTAAAAATAGCGTCGGTGTCAGGATGCAACTCTACTTCATTCCTTTGTCCATCTTGAAAGGTCGTCTTTCCTATTGAAACGGACTGATACTTCATCACTGCTATACAGCTCCCTAATTAGTGTCACGATTTTTTCAGGGATGCCCTTATTCAACAGCGTGCTCCACATTGAACTTCGCCAAACTGTATCAAAAGCACGCTCAAAGTCGATGAATAAAAGGTATAGGTCTGTTGTTGTTGTTATAGCAGTGTGTTGTACACTGAGCCGGCAGCCCTTGCCGATGGTAAACTCCATTGGGTCAATCCGATACGTATAACCGGCTGCCATGGGATTGGGTATAAGTCTGTATTATGATTATTTATGCGCAGGGAGTTAATGTGGTCGGCACAAGAACCTCTTAGCTGAAAACCTGCCTCTTTCTTTCCTCAAAATGCTGTCAAGTGCAGCCGAAATACGCTGCAGAAGAAGACTTGCCATCACTTTATTTATTGCGTTTAGCAATGTAATCCCCTTTCAGTTCTTACACTGGGTGAGGTCACCCTTCTTTGGAATTGTGACCATGATACCCTTTTTACATTCCGTGGGGACAGCAGTTTGAATCTCAGGCCTCCCTGATTATTGAGGTGATCGCTTGAGCCATGGAGTATACCCATACCGCAACAGTTCAGCAGATATATTTTCAGGGCTGATTTACCGTTTTCGAGTGAGGCCAGAACGGCATCAATTTCTTCGCAGGTCCCATCGCGTAGATATATACCTGCGTGGGTTTCTGCGCACAGGGGAATTAAGAAGGTCGGAGCTTACGTCGTCGGTTGCTGGTCCTTCGGAGCTGAAGAAACCGCGCCATCGCTCTAATTGCTGTTCGGGTGTTGTTAATTCTGGTACGTTCTCAACTCGCAGGTTGCTGCATTTTCGGCTTGCTCTACCATCTACCAACATATTCAAATATATTCTCTTATCTCGGCGAACTAGGCCGCCTCGCTGGCCAGCGGAGGCGCGACATTGATTCCTGGCTGTGGTTTTGTTAAATTTGATTTAGCCTGTAGCAGAGCGTTGTGTAGACGTTTCCGGTGTTTGATTTCCTCTATAGTTTCGTTGCTTATCCATGGTTCTTGGGATCGTCGAGCAATGCCTATGATAGAGGTGGCGGTCTCCGTACATGCTGCTGTTATGTCGGGCCATGTATAGGTGTTAATATTGCCTTGTATTCGCGCGCTGTTTCGGAGTCTTTTAGGTTCAAGAGGTAGAACTTTGTGCTTTTTGTTTGAGTACTTTTCACGACAGCTGGGCGTAGGCGTAGGCGTAGAGTGGCCATTAAGAGCATGTGGTCACTATCGATGTCGGCTCCTTGTCTAGTTTTCACATCCATCAGCGAACCCAGAAAGAATTTGTTGATAAGTACGTGTCCGATTTGATTGCGGGTGTTTCCATCTGGCGATTCCCAAGAATATTTGTGTATATTTTTATGGGGTAATTTTGTGACCCCAATAAAGAGCCGGTTTCTTGATCAAAAATCAACCAATCTGTCGCCATTGTCATTCCTGGTATCGCTAAGTCCTTGCATTCCCATGATTGATTGTAGATTATTGTTGTTATTGCCCTCCTTCGCATTAAAATCTCCCATAGCAAGTTTAATGTCTCCTTTTGGTAGTGAGGGTGTCAGTGAATGGAGTTGGAAATAGAATTGATTGATCCTTTGTTATATCGTCATCGGGTTTAGTTGGCGCGCAGCATTGAATAATGGATATTTTGCGGAATTTTGAATTTAATCTTGTCGTCATGATGATAGAAGAGCTCGCTTTGCTTTCGGCGAAGTAAAAGACCGACCCCATTTATTCGGTGCATTTCATTGGCTGAAAAAATTAAGTGGTAGCCACCTTGAAGATCCATAGTTTCGGATTTCGGCTATTGTATTTCACTTAAACTGAGGACGTCTAGGTTTTAGTTTGACATCTGCTTCTGGACTTGGTAGTCTCGATGCCTTTGAGCGGGTTCTGACGTTCCATGTTCCAATCATAAACCGTATTCAGAATCCATAGCTCGTCATCGGGGGGTTGCAGTTCCATTATTTCTTGTTGATGTTTCAGTAATCGTGATTTTTTTTTTCTTGCAAAATCAAATTTTACCCATGAACATTCCACTAAGGAACAGGGGCAAACTTCTCACATCAAGTTTAAGCTCAATGATAAGGGGCCTCTTTCTTATAGCCGAGTTCGAACGGCGTGCCGCAAAGCGATACCTCTTTGGAGAGAAGTTTTACTTGGCATAGTAACTCACAAATGTCGCCAGCATTAGTAGGGGAAAACCACCGCTGAAAATTTTTGATGGTCTCGCGTTATAACTGGTAGCCTCTGCGCTACGGTGGCCTCCCCCTCCTCCTTCTTACCTTTTTAAGATATTATTTAAAAAATAAAACACATAGTTTAGATTTTTAAAGAGCTCTAACAAATTGTATCCAATAGATTTATTAATTTCTTTGTTTTTGTATTTTTGTAATTTTGTATGCAGTAGTAGTAGGTATGTAGGCATGTATGAATGTATTCAGATTTGCCATAAAAGTATAATGCTCTAGCTTAAGTATCCCACATCCTCAAATATAGGTATTTTCTTAAAAACACAAAAGCCCAAATATCGGTGTGAGTAGTAAAGAGAATTGAGGTTGGGGATATATAACAGCAATACACATACATACGCACACACATACACATTAAACATTTATGATTCTCATATATAGTAACATCAGATTTATGTGTTTAAAAAAAAAATTGTTCACCCATCATGTCGGACGAATTGGATGATGTTTCGCATTTGGGTTGGGGGCCATGGGTACGAGTGTTGGTTGGATTGGGAAGGTATGTACTATGATAACAAGTTTCATATAATAATAGTAATTATAATAATTATATAGTAATAATACGAAAATAGCAATCGTTTTTTGTTTTCCTTTTAAACATCTATGAAATGTGATACAAAAATAATATATTTGTAGGAAGATATGGAAGGAGGGGGTGTTACTGGTTAACCAATTCAAAATGTTTACAGGTTCTCTATAAGCTCTGCACTTTTGGGGAGGTGTGGAAAATTTCTAAAGTGGAGGACAATTTTGAAATTAAAAATGTTGGAATATTTTGTTAAGCTTTTTTTTTGTTTTTTGTTTTGTTTTGGTTGTTGAATTCCTAACAATAATAATGGTACATTAATTAAGGATTTTCATTTTTGGTTTCTCGATGCCGTTGAGAGCTGAGAGCTGTTCGCGCTTTGTTCTCTGGAACAACAAGCTCCAAGCTGAACTTAAACTCCTTATGTGATCCACACAGCTCCACATGGGTGTGTGTTTAGTGGGGGGTGGAGGGGGATTTGCTTAATTCTAAACATGGTAGATGGTTGATAGGTTCTTTTCTTCTCCTATTCGTGTATTGGTAGTTGTTTTTTTTGTTTTTGTTTCTTTCATTTTTAATGTAAGTTTTTCTTCTGTTTCTTTGTATATTTTATGTTTTACAATTACAATAAAAAGTTGTTAGTAAGAGTTTGGTTTTCTTATTTTTTGTTTTTACAAGTTGCTTGCTTTCAGATTTGTTTGTTTGTTTGTTTGATTCATGTGCCAGACATAGTTTTACTTGTATAGTTTTTTCTTATATAACAAAAGATAAAAGCATGTTTTTTCTAAACGTAGTTGCTTTCTGCGCTTGTTTGTATGATGTTTTTCGAAACATTTATATATAGCGACAATTTCATTTGGTTTTCTTATGTTTTTGAAGTGGTTAAGAAAAAGTTGTTGCGCTGTTGCTGTTGAAGAATAGGAAAAAGTGTGTTTGCTCGGATGTTCTGGTTGGTGGATGGTTGTTGTTGTTGTTGTTCTTGTTAGTTGGTGAGATCAGTGCTTGCAAGCGTTTTGCTGTTTTGCGTGATGTTTGGTTTTATCCATTTTTCAAGTTGACACTATTGTGTTTTGCACAGCTTCTTCTACATTGTTTGCTTCTTCGTTTGTTGTTTGGCTAATCAAAAGAGAAGTTTTTTTTTTGTGTAATATTCATCGTTATCTTCTAATTTAGGATTTGATTTTAAAAAATTTGTATTCCTGTTTTCTTTTGTTGTTGTTCTTGTTCATCAGTTTTTGTTTGTGGTTTAGGAGCACACTTTCCCTTCGTTTATCCCTGATTTTTAATATGGACGTCTAGTGATGAAACAGCTACGACTTATTCATCTTTCCTATTGATAATAATGGCATTATCAATTTCGTCCTTGGGCTGATCTTTATCGCCCCAACCCCAGGTGGCGTGTGTGCCATCACCAGTGCGCTTGACACGTTTCTTGATAATATCGGCCGAGACGGTCTTTAGGTCATAGGCCCAGCCAACTTTAGCAAAGAAATCAATGAAGCCTGTAGTAAAGTTCATTGAATAATCACCAAATTCAGCGGTCTTGTAATCCCAGGGGAAGACATGATGGTAGTTATGCCATCCTTCACCGAAAGCCAAAATGGCAACGGAAACATTTTCAGCGGGGTTAATGTATCTGAAAAGAAAAACGAAAAAAAAATGATTATTGCTAAGCAGAAAAAAGGAAAAAATTCATTTCGCCATGCCACTGGCAACGTTCGACCGTACCGAAGTAGTAGAATCCACCACTGTGGATTCTACTAGAAATTTAGACAAATCAATTTACACAAAAAAATCGGTTTCAATTACGAAATTAATTGAACTAATTAATTTTTTAATTAAAACTGCTTTAATCACGAAAATGATTATATCAATCACCGCTTGTGAAAAAATTTAATACACAGATGTTTAGCTCCTGTAACATGAACTTGGGGTGCGTCGTTTCGGAACAGGTCCGTGGGCATTCGTATAAAAAAAATTTTTCGCGAGCGGTGTTGTGCCCTGAGAGTCAGTCTTTGCCCAATGAAGGACTCCACCGGGTCAAACGGTAGGTAGAACCGGCAGCCAGGGTATTTCTATAAATTTGTCGAAATGTGTGATGTATGGGTTTCATGTGCGCCCCATATTGGCATGGTTGTTGGAGCCACATATTTGCATGTGGTGTTAGCGATCTTAGTCCAGCTCCTATAGATGAGCAAGCTCGTTCACTGGTTATTTAAAGGTGCCAATAGCTCGTGCGTTTTGGCACCCCTCTAAACCTTTTTGTTGAATATCGTTCATCAAAATCGGATGAAAAATGGGGTACTGGAACTCGCTGTGTCAAATTTCATAGAAATAGGATGAAAAATGGTCCTATATCCAAATATGGTCCAATCTGGAACACATTTGACAGGAATGGGTAGGGGTCTACCAGAACACACTGTGTCATCGAATTCGGGTAATAAATGGATCTTTTATGGTCTCAAAATCCTATATTGGGAGATCGGGTGGTCGGTTTATAGGGCAGTTATATCCAAATGTAGTCCGACCTGAACCGCACTTCACAGAAATGAATAGGGGTCTACCAGAACTCAATGTGCCAAATTTCATCGAAATCGGATGAAAAATTACAAATTTATTGCCTCAAGACTTTAAGTCTGGAGATCGGTCTATATAGCGGCTATATATAACTAAAATTCAATATTATGAGATCAGAAGATCAGGTTTATATAGAAAGAATACGAAATCATCAAAAATGGTTTGGAAAACTTTTTTATACCCATGATATCTACAAAATTATAAATACCCAGCTTTTGGGTATAAATGGGTAAATACCCGGGTATTTACCCAATTTACTGGGTAAATAACTTTTGGGTATTTACCTTAATTGAACCAGCGTATTTCTGGGTTTTCTAGATAGGTCTTTCTAATTATCTGCTATTTATGGTGGACGTTTACCAGGACTTTATTCGGCTGATACGATGAAGTCGCATTAAGAACAGTATACTGATGAGGTCGCATTAAGTACAGTATACCCTTCTGTATGAGGTGGATCGGTAATTTGTTGTCGGATTGCATTCCTAAACATACAGATACTCCTCCTGAGTTGAAAATTCCGTTGATTTTCCTGGTATCAGTTTAGGAGTTACTTTGTCATTTCAAGGTCCATTGAATCCTCTTTAATAGAGGTTGTGGATAGTATGGCTGACAAGTTCATAGGAGATTTTCAAGCTGCGGGGTCTGCTGGGTTATCAAAGTTTTTCCCCTTCGCCAAGACAGAACATTCATCCGCGCATGATATTAGCTCCACTCCAGTTGGTGGTGGAGAGAGCTTGAAGAGGCAGAGATTAAACAGAAGTGGGGAGACAACAACCTTGGGGAAATCCTTGTTTTACTTTGCGGGGCTTCAACTTCGCGTTTCTTAGCTCTGTGCCGGCGACGGCACATGTAGTTAACAATTAAGGCAAATCTTGATTATGTCATAAAAAGGGTGGTGTGACTGTGTTATCCTTTTTAAAGATCAAGCCTTTTTAAAGATTAAAAGCCACGAAAACGGATAATTTGCTGGGCTTTCCCTGATTCAGGTTTTGGCTGATATGTGTGGTGTTCTGCAGGAAGTAGGTACGAATTTAACGAGATCGGTATTTATGACTTTCCTTGTTCGACACATTTCTCTGGTTTGAGAATAGGGATAACCTAACCCATTTTCCATACCTCAACTACACCTAGGGTAAAGATAGATGGATTGATGGTGTCCGTCAGGTATTTGACTCCAAAATTGACCTAGATGTTTGTGCATTAGCATTGATATTCCATCAGAGCCCATAGGATTAGATGCTTTGGCCACATTTTGCCTTCGGTCGCATCTTCGGCTCCGAACAACTGTGGTTTCTCGTTGACTGGGAAATGCCTTATCCTATCTAGAATGTGTCTTTTAGCAATGTCGCTCAATTGGTGCTCGATAAATTGCCTTTAAAAATGGTCTGAACACCTTTCCGTGCCGCATATCTGCTTTCCATTGGCAAGCCAAATAGCCTTAGTCGGTAAATATGTCTGGTTTAGATGTTGTTTTTAGGAAAAGGGGCGTTCCCGCAAACGCTTGGACCCAAACATGGATATTACACTCATTTTCTACTACTAAAAACCCTTTTCCATATAGCTTATGTGACTGAGGTCCTATCATCCCTTTTGGTGAGGTCCGACAGAAGACTTGATCTTCATGATTGACTGTTTTTCCAAGTGCCCTTATGATTTTGTAGTCCGACCTATCAAGCATGCAAGCAATGTTAATGTATTTGCCAATTATACCAACTAAGAGAGAAAAGGTATCTCCTCTATTCCCCAATAAGATGTTCGAAGGAAATTTTTCCATTTAACTTATGTTTAGGAATTATTTCGTACAATTTTAGGTCTACGACTCTTATAAAAGATATTTATAACCAAAGCTTACTTATCATAGGGTTTTCCACCAAATTTATGTGCAGCACTGTTCACCAACCAGGTAATGTTTAAAATGAAACACCAACGGAACATGGTAGCTACAAACCATGAGTTCACAAAAGTTTCATTCCAATAGTACATAGGAATCATTGTGGGAATAATGAAACATAGCACTGGCATCAACAGCATATAATATCTATGGGCAGAAAATCAAAATAGATTAGAAATCGGCTCTACTTGTTGTTATATACAACTTCTAATACTTACTTCTTTTGGAACATAATGATGGGATCAGCTCTCAAATCTGACAAATCAACACCTTTGCCTTTGGCCTTAACTTCGGGATGTTTCTTGCACAACAGCCAACCAATGTGTGAGAAGAAAAAGCCACGAGTAGCATTGTGAGGATCAGCATCGGTTTCCGAATATTTATGATGGACACGATGATCGCGGGCCCAATGATATGCGGCATCTTGGAATGCAATGGTGTTAAAAATCATCAACATCAAACGCAATGGCCATTTAGCTTTATATGATCGATGGGCCCATAAACGATGGGCACCGGCCGTAATACCCAGACCGGACATAACATACAAGGCGAAAGCTAAAAAAAGAAGGAAAACCATTTTAACCTTTAATACAATCATGAGGAAAATATTTGTATATGAAAGTACATTAACTAAAAAAATTTGCTAAAGGAAGTAATGCTGTTCTGTGAGGTCCACCTTAATACATATAAGCCTATCCTCAAATAATATTTTGCAAGCTCCCTTTGGGAAATAAGGTCTTTACGATGTTGAGGGGAACATTTAACATGATGTCAATATCATTGTTATAGGCGAGCAGCATGTGAGGTTTTCATTGCTGTTGTAGACAGTACCACTTTCATTTTTTTCAAGCCATGTTATTTCTGCAAAAATACCTGTCTGAGCCATGCGATACCATATAAGTACTGCTATTTCTGCCTGTTTTTCTTTTCAATATGCTTAATAAATTGTCAGTCTGTTCCACACACAAAAGCGTACTTGCCAAGTGATAACAATAACGATCAATGTTTGTTTTTTAATCGTCACTTATTGCCACCATAATCAAACAATTTAGCAAGCCATTAAAAAGAACACTGAAATTTCAATTAGGTACATTTTTGATTTATGAAATAGCCAGGAACGAACGAGCGGACGAAACTCAATTAATTGAGTCTTGAATACGTAAACAAACAACCACCACCAACCAGGCTTGATGTCACAAAATTTGTATTTAGTCATACAACCGCATACAAAATTACCTCTAATGAGGAAATTAGTTAAAATAGTAGCAAAACAGTGATTTTCTATGCAATTATTTTCAAATTTGAAACTAGTTACAACATGTTTCCCCAAATGAAATATTGTATCAAGCAAATGTATTTGAATTAAGCCTAAAAATAGGCAACACCATTGGATGAACAAAAATGCTAATATTTCATTTATAAGTATAAAAAAATTAACACAAATGAATGCTGGACTCTTTAACCAATTTCTTAGCATTTTATTGGAACATTCATTTATTAATGCCTATTTATTATTGGTTTGTTTCTTAAGTTGTTTGTATGTTCATTCATTGGAGGCCACCGTAGCGTAGAGGTTAGCATGTCCGCCTATGACGAATATAGGCGAGAACAAATTTTCAGCGGCGGTTATCCCCTCCTAATGCTGGCCACATTTGTGAGGTACTGTTCCATTCGGTATGGCCGCCATGTATAAATTTCTCCACAAAGAGGTGTCGTCGCATTGCGGCACGCCGTTCAGACTCGGCTATAAAAAGGATGCCCCTTATCATTGAGCTTAATTTGAATTGGACAGCACTCATTGATATGTTAGAAATTTGCCTCTGTTCCTTAATGGAATGTTCATGGGCAAAATTTACTTTACTTTGGAGTAGTACATATATATGTATAATGCATAATGTAATTGCTCAGTAGGTCTGAGGGCTTCACATAACATATGTTGCAATAAGAGACGTGTTTTCTTTTGTTGTTTTGTGCGCACTTACATATGGAAAATTGCGCACTGAACATCTCTGTTATCTGTTATGAGCTTGTGAAAAAAAAAACTAGATTTTACGGTATTTGTTACTAAGTCTATTGGGCTATACTGTAGCTAAGTTAAAGTTAGAATAGATTGAAATCACCCTCTTTAAAAAAAATAAGTCTACAAGCGCAAGAAGTAGAACTTCCGTTTCTTACGTTAAATAAACCAATTCGTTTTAAATAGCTCTTTAGTTGACGAATATTCACAATTACCAAATCTGACATCTTTCACAAAAGTGAAAGCGTAAAGTGGAAAACTATGCCAATGGGGAGGTCACGCACACAATTCGTTTTCTATGATTTGCTCTTCTTTGACGTTTTTGCACGCAGCTTCTATTGAAATTGACGTTATTTGCAACCTCTTGGTATGTTTTCTTATCAAACAGTGACCCATCTTCATGACATACACACACAGTTATTAAATTCAATTAATAAAAATAAGCAAAAATTTTAAAAATTGGCATATGTATGTGACATCTGTGTGTGTGCCAAAAAAATTATATGTAGATGTATTCGCAAAATTAATTCTTTAAAGTAAAGTTTTTGACATAAACAGCATCATGAGTGTTTCACTAAAATGAATAGAATAGCAGTGTTGCTAATACTGCAATTGAAGACAATTGCGAAGCACTGCCGTAAATATGGCAATTAGGAATATTTTCCCACGGAGAAATTGCTCTCATATTTATGAGAGATGTTTAAATTTCAGGCTTAATGATCTGAGGCTTTCTATTGTCAGCTGAGTTCTGAGAATGACGTGTCATAGAGCGCCATTTAAAGATAGAGGAAAAGTTTTGCGAGTATAAAATTACAGACAAATAGCGACAAAATTCATGACTGGATATATAAAGTTAAACTATGTTTTGTTTTTATGGCCAAGATCCGAACCCAGATTAAAGCGTCATATGAGAACACACTCACTAAGGAGTCACGGTATATTTTCATAGAAAATTATTATATTTTCAAAGAAAATTATTATATTTTCATAGAAAATTACTATTGGGTTGCCCAAAAAGTAATTGCGGATTTTTCATATAGTCGGCGTTGACAAATTTTTTCACAGCTTGTGACTCTGTAATTGCATTCTTTCTTCTGTCAGTTATCAGCTGTTTCTTTTAGCTTTCTTTAGAAAAAAAGTGTAAAAAAAGTATATTTGATTAAAGTTCATTCTAAGTTTAATTAAAAATGCATTTACTTTCTTTTAAAAAAACCGCAATTACTTTTTGGGCAACCCAATATATTGTCATAGAAATTTTTTTATATTTTCATAGAAAATTATATTTCCATAGAAAATTATTATATTTTCATAGCAAATTGTTGCCAACGATATTGTGCGCATATCGCCCAGTCACAACGAAATCGAAATATCGGTAACCTGCTTAACCTATAAGGCGGCCGAAGCCGGTGGACTACCAGCAGTACTATTTGAGGCCAGACGCACGATTTTGATAGAGCTCATGCATTAGGTTGTTTGTACAAACTGGCTAAAATACATAATTTCATGGTTATGGAGGCAATTACAGTAGAGTTATCGCGCCATTCCACCAGGATCATCCCTGACCTGCGGTTGCAACAGATAAAAATTGGAGGAGGATGTCATTCTCTTGGCAAGCCATCAGTTCAGGGATCAGACCACCTTCCCATAATGCTCACCGATTTCATAACCTCTGCCGCCGCTTTGGTGAGCTGCTTCCGTCTCTGTGAGACATATGTGTGTAAGTGTTACTGAGAAGAACTTTTGAGAGATTGGCAACCTCCCACTTTCTACCAGCCGGTCGAATACCATAAGTGCTTCATAGCTTCTCGGCACAAGTAACTGTAATCACAGACGAACGTGATGGTATTCGCTGCTCCTATCTAGCTCACCCCAGAAGCAGGGAAGTCAATAGTGTGGTCAATGGACATAAGCAGAATGTATGACTAGAGCACATGATGCAATCAAACTTAGGCTCGGCTCGGAATAACAATGAGCACCGCATAGGTTGGAACTTTTAGCTTAGATCTGTACCGGTCTACAGGTGGCGGATAGTGAAATGCGGACATTCAGCGGTATTGAGTGGAGAGGATCAGTGAGAGGACGAGCGGCACCGGCTTTTACTTAAATACTTTAAAAAACCAATGACCATCATGTTTCCGCGGACATTGGTCCTTTGGATCGGAAGGATCTTTGCGAAGAATACTATCTTCACAGGTAAATATGTGACTACAACAATAACAACAACTGTGTTTTATTGTTAAGTCACTTTCGAATACCAACAGAAGGGATTACAGAAGCTCAAGGTCTTTTGGCCACGTAACAGTATCTAATCCGTAGAGATGCGCTCGGTTATTCAACCGTTCATTTTTTAAGCATCCCTAGAATAACAGGGCCACCGTAGCGCAAAGGTTAGTATGTCTGTCTACGACGCTGAACGCCTGGGTTTGAGTCCTGGCGAGACCATCAGAAACAATTTTTCAGTGGTGGTTTTCCCTCCTAAATGGTGGTTTTCTCCTTTCTAAAGTCATCCACTGCGCCAAGTTGTCCCAGTTGCTGAGCCCAAAGATCAAACCTCAAAGTTCCAGCCAGTGTGGTGCTCACAGCTATCGCGTGCCGGACACGACCGCCGTGTCCAGATCTAGTTGCAGAAATATGGCCGCTTCAAACCTCGAAATTCCAGCCAGGCAGGACACAACCGCCGTGTCCAGATCTAGTTGCAGATATATGGCCGCTTCAAACCTCAAAGTTCCAGCCTGTGTGGTGCTCACATCTATCTCATGCCGGACTCGACTGCCGTATCCAGATCTAGTTGCAGGAATATCGCTGCTTCAATTGGAGCGCTCCATTATGATTCTGCAGTAAGAGTAGTTGGTTTCTCCGAGCTTGTAAATAGGTGATTATTGTCATGGGGTCCTGTGTTGTCTGCAGGGCAGATATTGGGGATGGTATCGTCTAACCTTGAGCGATATGAGTTCAATTTGCTACACTATCTAGATCTTAATTGCGCCAGAGCAACTCACATTTTTCTAACCAGATCTTTCTCATTATCTGCAATGGATGGTGGGAGTCCACGGAGGATTGTATACAGCTAATATGATGAGGTCAAATTGGTTACAGTATTCCGATGAATTTCCTGCAAGCCTGTTCTGTATGAGGAGGGTATATATGGATTACTGATAGTTCTCGAATAGTGTTCTTGAAAAGTAAGTCGGAAATTGGACTGACTCTTTTGGTCGCAGCTCAGGAGATATTGTTTAGTAGTTGATGTTTGCCATCTGCAGGCTGCCAGTTATGGTTCTTAGGGCTGTGTTTTGACAGATCAGTATGTTTTTCCTCTGCGTACTGCTCACTCTTGAGGTCCATATATAATTCACTACTAGTCAGCCATAACTTAAGTGCTGCCTGTCAAAAATATAAGGATTTTGTTTTTTTAACCTTATCGCAGATTGCAGATGGCGCAGATGCAGCCCATGATGACGATAAGAGGCTGTAGAGGGTCAAGCATAGGATCTCACTTGTAGTTTGAAGATATCCGACACCAAATCATCAACCAAATTTTTCACTACATAGACAGCGGCAGTCCGCTATGACGCTGAACGCATGGGTTCGAATCCTGGCGAGACCATCATAAAAAAATTTTCAGCGGTCGTTTTTCCCTTCTAATGCTGGCAACATTTATGAGGTACTATGCCATGTTAAACTTCTCTCCAAAGAGGTGTCGCACTGCGGCACGCCTGTGTTCAAATCCTGGCGAGTCCATCATAAAAAATTTTCAGCGGTGGTTTTTCCCTCCTAATGCTGGCAACATTTGTGAGGTACTATGCCATGTTAAACTTCTCTCCAAAGAGATGTCGCACTGCGGCATGCCGTTCGGACTCGGTTATAAAAAGGAGGTCCCTTATCCTTGAGCTTAAACTTGAAACGGACTACACTCATTGATATGTGAAAAGTTTGCCCCTGTTCCTTAGTGGACGGTTCATGAGCAAAATTTGCATTTGCAGACAGCGGCAGTACGTTAGCAGTTGGATGTAAAATTCGTTAGCGTATTCCGACCTAACACTAACCAAGTTGTAAGAAACTCAAAAGTGGAAACTGGGTCCACAAGTCACTAGTGCTAACAAAGAATTTTTTTTTGATTAAATATAAGGTAACTGCGCGACCGTAACTGCGCGACAGTTCCGGTTTTGAGTCGCCCACCATGCGACACGCAGTGGATTAAAATTCAGATTTATCAGAATGCTGCGCCAAAAACTGCGACGGGCATCTCCTCAATTCTTACGTGGACGGTCATCTTACGAAGGTTATCTCTTCACATTTTATGTGCTTCAACATGTCTTTTCTACTGGCATTAATGAATTGAAATTTCAAAAAGACATTTACAAAATTTTATTTAAGTTAAAAAAATTCTAAGGAACATTTTGTAGTAATTTAGTGTCAAATTCGAATTACCTACTTTTTTTAAATAACATTCGATTAAAGCTATTATTAAATGTCAGTTCGTTCTATAAATGCAAACAAAATAATTCCCTTGAATGGAAACCTACTTTGCAATAATAAGCCATTAAAAATTAAATCTATTATACGATTTGAGAATAACAAATAAATTGGGTTGTCAAGCCTGAGGAAGTCCATAAAACTTTATATGGTGAAGGTTCTTCTTATATGACGATGATAACCTTTGATGGCAGACAAATGTACTTGCACTCAAACCAACAACAGAGATAGGCACATGGCGTTGTTGTTTTTTTTAATATTGTGCAAAAAAAAGCGTTATCATCCCTGATTTAGAATTAAGAAGATATGAATTTAGCATAACTGCCAGAGCTGTTCCCCTTATAACGAAGACCAGACTACATGGAATATAGCATAAATTACAATTATTTAATATTTAATTGATTATATGAATCATTGAACTAAAACAAGGTTTTTGCAAAAAAAAAATTACATTCATTTTAAATATTATTTTTCAATGAATGATTGAACCAATATGGTCGTTATAGTTTATAAATATTTCCATAAATTAATATGAGGAATTAGCTATGAATGATTCATTTCATGAATTAAGGTTAACATCTAAATGAAATAAGGAGCTTTCTTATGCAATTGCCCATCATTATTATGGCAAATTTCCTATAGAGATTAGCCTTCTTCCAAGTATAGGGAAAGATAGTGTTTGATTTTAATTAAAATCTAAAATTCACTTCGAACAAATTAAAATATTTCCTTGATTTATTTGAGGAAGTTTTATTACCTAGGAACTTACGGCCAGAGAATAAGTGTGTGGAATTTCGATTTCAAACGAACCACAAGCTGTATGAATTATAGCCCGACATTTACAAAGTTAATCCCATTTGAATACAACACCTATTAGGGTTGGACCACGTTGGGAGAAAGGGAGTATAAAAAAAATCACTTGAAATATGATTGAGAAGGATCTACGACATACTATTGTAAATTACGTTGCTAACGAAAAATGATCAATTTAAGGGTTTCGAATATGTATATTAGGCGCGGCGTACCCTTCAAGTGGTGGAGGATTTCGTATTTTGGAGACTGCAGTGGAGGCACGGATATTCAGGTGGCAATAAAGACTCTGGCCCCTAGTCATGGGAGGACGAGGCTGACAACTGTAAGCTGTCAAACTGTGCAAGGCCCGGACTATTGAGGGAATAGCAAGGCCCTGGAGCTTGACGAAGATAGCCACTTCCACATGCAAATATGTGGCTACTTCAACAACTAGAAGCAACAACAGAAACGGTTTTATTTAAAAATGCTTATGGAACTGACATACGTATATATCCCCGGCACGGGTTTACCATGAGCAACACACAGATTGAAACCTTGAGCTCCGATCTGTATGATGCTTATCTTTATCACGAGAAGCTGAACTAGGAGCTATCGTCTACAGGTTGCAGATAGAGAAACGTTCCATACGAAATAGCTGCAACTACAGTCGCGGACAATCAGCGCTATCAGTGAGAGCACTGAGACTGCAACCGGGCTATATTGGATTTTGCATAATTGCTGAGTGCCTGTGAAGTTCGATATATCAGGGCAAGTTATTCATTAACCTTCATGTTCGAACGGCGTTCGGTCGTATTAATCGGAAAACCTGGTTTCAAATCTTGACGATAACATCCGAAAAACAATTTTTAATGGTGGGTACCCCCTCCTAATGCTGGCAACATTTGTGAGACACATGGCTTAAATTAGAAACGAACAGCTTTCATTGCACACTGTATCTTAATGTAATGTTTGTGGGCATATTTGAATTTGCTTGTCCACAATTTTACTCATCTTTCAGCCACTTATCACGCACGCAAGTAACTTTGCTGTTAAGACTTTTTACAAATTTATTTTTTTTTGTTAATTTTCATCATCCTACCACATTGTTTTCTAAGTGCACCATAAATGACAATGTTTAGCTAAACTTGATTTTCTTTCCCAATCATTCATTCCACCGGTATTTATGAAGTGGGGTAACACAATGGTCTCGTAGGGAAATATTCAGCCATATGTATCAAAGGAAGCACGAAAACCAACCAATTGTTAAAAACTAGAATATCCCCAGGGAACAGGCTCAAGTAATATTTATTTACATGCAGAAAGTACAGGATTTTATGTGACACTCAATTTTAACCTCAAAATTACCTGCAGATTCATAACAATTTTTTATGGACCCTAAAGAAAACAACCACAAAAAATGTGTCATTCTATTCGAATTATTGTAACACTTACCAAAAGCGATGGTCTGCCATTTGGCCGAGGTAAACATTAGATATGCTCCATACAACGCAGCAATGTGTAGATAACCAAAGGCTATAATGTTACGCCATACCAGTTTCATTTTACGTTTTTCAGCCTTTTTCAATTTCTCAATATCTTTGACCAAACCTCCATCAATGGTTTCGGCATCCTGTTCGAATAGCACACCAGTGGTGGCTTCATGTAGTACTTTGGGATTTCCGCCATCGCCTCTGGCACTGGCCAAAAGTGATTCGGTAAGGGCTGGTGTGGGGGGAGCTGCGTTTGGCGGCATTATGCTAAAATAAAATAAAAGAGAAACGTTAATAAGTGCAAATTTTACAATACGAGTATAAAATCTAAATTTGCATTGAAAAATGTTGAATGAGCTAATTCTATGTTCCTGTTAAGGAGTGAGGTGGCGTAATGACTTAATTGAAATTAAGTCGCATATTGTTTTCGCAGAAAGACAAAGTATTTACACGTTTGCTTTTACAGTAGCCTGACGACAACTCAATTGAAATTGCGACGACAAGAACTCTTGGAAATATTTACATATGTCCTAGCAAACTATAAGCTGCAGCAAGGTGGTGAAATTCAATACAATTCAATTCCTAGGAAACGCAATTCTATTCCTTTGATATAGGAGAGTACCTTCTTTTCTTTGCTTCCTTCCTACTTGATGTGGAAAAAGTGCCAGCCAATAGAAAATTCCACTAATTTATCATGCACAACTTAATGGACAAAATGAATTAAACGAAGATTGTATAGCGGCAACGAGCGATGTACAGGTACATCATCCAGTGAATCTATCGTTTCTTTATTTTACCTACCCCTTGTAGTCTTATTTAGTCCACCGGTTGGTATATTCGAGCACGCTCTTACGTCGTCCACACGTCCAGCTGTCTGTTGTTCGCCTGCCTGCCTGTTAGTGGTGCGAATTCGAATTGAGCTAAATGAAATCATACGATGCAACTATAAACAACTTTTATCAAATGACGTTAGCTCACAGTCTGTCATACATACATACATACATGGGCGAATGTCTACGACGCCGACGACGATTGTGCTGGAGATACCACAAAGATGCCGGGAGAAATATAAGCGGAAAAACAACAAAGAGTATCAAAACAGGGTAACCACTAACATACAAATTGTATTCGAATCATGACAATACCATACAATAAACAAACAAGTAAAAACTTGCAAAATTCGGCGCGGCCGCATATTGGGAATCCACCACCATGGACTCTATTAAACATTTTCACAGATGAGCTTAGTTGAAGGGCACATGTGTACTTAACGTACAAAATGCCCGCCAAATTAACCAAACATATAAGATTTTTGGGGACGTAAAAGACTAGACGGATTTGGACCATACTTTACACAAATATTGGATGTCATGAAAAAGCCATATACAAAATTTTAGCTAAATCGGATATTAAATGCGGCTTCTAGGGGCTTTTATAAATAAGCTCTATTCAAATCTGAACCGATATGGTCCCTTCGCAATCCCCAACGACCTACAACATTAATCAAATGGAACAACATTAATCTGTGGAAAATTTCAAGGGGCTTGCTTTATGCGTTCGACCGCTATCGTGATTTCGACAGACGGAGGGACAGATCGACTCGGAACGTCGAGACAATCAAAAAATATATACTTTATGGCGTCGCAATTCGTTCTGTTATAAATGGAATGACTAGATTAGTTTACGCTAGTACTATAGTGGTGAGCATGGCGAAACAATTAATCGTTTGTGCAACAATCATATGGTGCAATCCGCCATCTTTTCATCAAGCTGATCGACGTTTTGCCAAGCCACACAAAGAAATTTGTGTGCGCGTGTGTACATGAGCAGATAATATGCGAGAAAGAAGATAACAACAAAGAGAATGCAAACAAAAATCTGACATCTTAATACCGTCAAACATGACCGGCTGCTAACAGCGGTCCACCTTTTTAAATTCGCCTAGTGTGGTGGGTATAAAAATGTTGAGTCTTTTGAAAGGTGGTGGTTAATGTGGCACTCACATGAATGGAGTAAAGTTACAAATTTATGTCTTTCTTCTTTTGTAAAACAAGATTTCGGGTTACGTATCCAAATTTTGGGTTGGTTTTCTATTTTCCCTTGCGAGTTTATAAGAAATGTAGCGACATAACTTCCAATGATATAGAAAAAATTTAGTTTTGGGGATCTGGATGTACTCCAAACTGCACTAAATTTTGTGATTTTAAAGGGACGTCGCAAAAAAAAAATCCAAAATTTTTTCTACATCATTTTCAGAGAATTTTTTTCGCTTTTCTATTATTGTGTAAGTGTAACATACTTAATTCTTTTAAATCGGTTTACAAATGAAGCGATTTTGACCATACTTATTCAAGCGCCTTGCATTATTCCTTCGAAAGTTTTTCTTTGTTCTATTGACATTCCTACTTCTGATATTCAAAGCTGCAGTATTTCTAATTCTTTTGGAAATCTTAGTTCTCGGACCACTGGACCATTTTCTATTTATCACTGTCTTCCATTTGGATTTCTTTTATATTCTTTATTTTGTTTTATGGCTGGGGAGCCAAGTATTAGGTAAATATAATAAAATATCTCATTATGTTAAGAAATTAAATTGAATTTATTTTCTGTTATACTCAGGTTACTGAAATGTTTGTATGTAATTATATATTACATATTTGGTTAATAAATCAAATGAAAGTTAGCGTGCTTTCGACAGACAGTCATGGTCATGGCCAAATGTCAAGACGATCAAGAATATATATACTTTTATGGGTCTCAGATCAATATTTCGATATGTCACAAACGGAAAGAAATTAGTATACCGTCATCCTATGGGGGAGGGTATAAAAATAGAAATTCATTCATAATTTTCCCCAATTTATGTGCCATGGAAGTGTTTAAACTTAACATATTCAATGATATTCTATATTACTTCCCAAGATGTAGGAATAGAACAAACTGTGTCACTGTTAAAGAACATAACATGCCGTTGTTTTAGAATAACTTCCAATTTATTTTGCTGGGTTTATCAACCTAATGGCCCATTTAATTTTTTTGAAAAATAAAAATCGCACATTTCTAAAGAACATTTAAGGCTCTCCGAATAAAGATTCTAACGCCGAATATGAATTACAGCCGTCGGCTGTTATCGCATTAAGCACTTGACAGGCCGAAAATGAAACACGGCTAGTAGTTGTTGTTGTAGCAGTGTGTTGTACACTGAGGTGACAGCCTTGCCAAAGAAGGACTTCATCGGGTCAACCGACCGCCATGGGATTGAAACACTGCTAGTAATAGTGGCAAGCTGCTTTAGGGGAGCAAGGTCATTTTGTTGCATAGACCCGGTCTCTGGGCGAACATTGTATCTTTGTGTTAATATTCTTTACATATTGCATATTTGTGACTAACCATATAACAACATTTTGACAATTTTAAATTTACCCCACAATGCATGTTTGCACAAAACTGTAGTGGCAACACTGGTTTGTATGTATGGATGGCCGAGTATACTCATCGCATGTTGATTTCAGATTTTTTTTTTTATTTCATGACACGATGGGTATTTGCAAAGTAAAGGCTGAGAACCAGAAGAGCATTGTTGGAGAACTCGAAACTGGCCATGTGGAGACGGAAAGCTGACACAAGAGAACAACCGAAACAAAGAGAGCAAGAGCCAAAAGTTCTAGAGTGGTGATAGTGATGGCCCGATACAAAGCAGCTGATGTAAATTTTCGCATGAGTGAGAAATACCGGTATAGCTTGTGTGTGGCATATTGGTATAAATGGCTCAAAAGTATATGGGTTACGTCAAGAACTTTTAATTACACGTAGTGTGAAGGAACTAATTTGCCAATGAATAAAATATGGGTAAGTGGCAAAGAAAAACGAGTAGGGGAAATAAAAGTTGGGACAAAATGAATAAATAATAATAAGTCGACAAGCCTAGGCACCCCAATTGCGTCGAAAGTCTATTTTTCACACTGGCACAAATTCGATTGGTGATAAAACAGGTCGCTAGATGATAAGTTTTATGCAACAAGAATAATTTTTGCACCAGCTTCATACGAGGTCAGCTTTTCCATATATGTAAGTATATATGCTATTTCTGGTACCTGATAACACAAAGCTAATCGACCCAAGGTAATGTGTAAATAATTTTTATTACTCCTATTTACCACATTTTAAAAAGCTATTATTGCTGAGAGAGGTGACATATCACATAATTAATGAGAAAAAAATCGAAGCATTCAGAGCTAAAAACCACAATATATTGACGTGTCGAGTTCTTTACCATGGCTTGCAGTCGGCAGAATATACTGCTTTAAAAATGCTAAATGAAAGAGCAAAATATCTGAGTATCTCGCCAGACAGAAAATTTAACCTTCAATTCAGCAATGTAAAGCGCTATAATACTGTTGTCAAACCTATAAATATATACATATGTATATGACGTTGTAGTTTAATGGACGGGTCTTCAAAATCCACTTACTTAATAAGCATCTCCTCTTAACAGGAGGCTAGAAAAACTAAAACTGATATCACACGATATGTGCGTTACATACGCGCGTCAAATTCGAATAGAGCGCGCTCTAATCGGCATGTATCCTCCTATGAATTTGAAGATCGTTTTAATCAAAAGAGTTTCATATTTATTCGAAAATCCATTTTTCATATTAAATTTTTCGTATGAATAGTCTGATACTACGTTATTTTTACGGAAAAATTTCCGAAAATAGTTCTTTCGGTGGTTTGACAAGGTTGATTTTTTTGGGTTTCTTTGGCCAAAATGTTGCCATTTACATATAAAAAAATAATATGGCATCAAACAATTTATCAGCTGCTTACGAGCATGTGTACACACAAATGTGAGTGTATGGGTCGTACTGAAATTCATGTATTTTTTGTAATTTCAACCAAAACCCACCCCTTCGTAATTAATATATATTGATAGTGATAGCAACTTTACAATTCATCTGTTCTGTGACCGAGCCTGAGATGTGAAAGGAAATGAATGGGCAAAAAATCTTACAAGACTTACGATTCTAAGGGCATGTCTCTAATGACTTACCACCTTATTGTTTAAGGTGCTTCTAATGAGATACAATCTGGTTTTTTTAAATAAAGACAAAATTTTGCCAATTTTTTTTTAGTTGTACAGGAATTGGTAACACGAATGACAAATGTGGTTTAAATTTCGGAATCCAATCCCTTTTGTGCGAAATGACCAACTATTGTCTTGACTATTGCTCTGTCTGTCAAAAAGCGAGTTGAAAGCTGCACGAACGTGGTAAATTTTCTAACATCGTTCAGACGACAAACATTTCTCAGTTAAGCAATATGTATACTCCCCGCTCCCCCGTCGATTTCATAAGGGTCTTATTATCGGGTTAACCCGAAGCCTTTCGTGTCGACGCAGCCTGAGTTAAGTGAGCTGCGAATGCGCATTTAACACTGTGCAACAGCGAAACGGCCGGTAGGACGGAGAAAATCCTGATTGTGAAAAGACGAGGGTATTGCTGAAAGGAAATTGACAGGAGTTCAGTAATGCTTTCGGTATCATAACGAGACACATAGGACTACGAGCTCACTTATGCAAAATCGGTGCGACAAGTGATAACATATGTAGTGCATGTGGGAAAGATGATGAGACATTTTCCTATGTCATTGCTCGGCTTTCGAGGCTAACAGATACCGACACTTTGAAGAGAAAGGTAAGAACAATATATATATGCCAGAATGGATGGTTCTTTGAATTGGTAACACTCGTGTCAGCTACGATGATTTCAATATTGGGCGACAGATTGAGTGACAAAAGGTCTGTTCGCGTACTCTTCCAGTAAAGATTTGCAGAAGAGTAAGAACAGCCCCTATTCTCTTTTGCTATTTATTTGTATAAAACAGTTGGTTTTCAAAAAACATTTGTACGATGCTGCAAATTGTTGTTGAGAAAAAACCTCCAGCAGAAATTTGCAAGCTCCCAGCTATCAAACTCCCAACATTTTTTTTTCACTCAAGCAGTCTCCCGCTCTTTTCTGCTGGCAAATAAAGTATGCGAATGACTTCCAGTAAAAAATTGTGCAAATTGTGGATTCAAATTCCGACGTGAACATCAACAAATTTTTTAGCAGTGGTTATCCCCTACTAATGTTGGCTACATTTGTAAGGTATCCTACGGCACGACGTTCGGACTTAGCATAAAAAAGAGGCCACTTATCATTGAGCTGAAACTTTAATCGGACTGCATTCATTGATATGATAGAAGTATCCTCTGATTCTTAATGGAATGTTCATGGGAAATTTAGTAGTAGTAGTTTAGTAAGTATTTTGCATCGATCAAATGTTCGGGTCATTTACGGCCTTATTCACAAAACCTAATGAAGAATTACAGCACCTTTACATTGAAATTATTTAAATCTGGATTTAACTAAATCCAAAAACAAATCCTGTCCGTTTACACTTAGTTTTTTGGGGATTTAAGCTTGCGTGCGTATACATGAATGTGCATATCGCACACAACCATACACAATTCTTGAAAATAGTTGCATATTTTGGTACTTTTATCGATTATTCATTCATAAATCCCAAAAATGGGATTTATTTTTGTATAGTAAAATCTGCAAAAAAAACACTGGATTTAGCACTTAAATCTCGAAAAGGCCATAAATCCGGATTTAGTGGCCAATGTAAACCCCCGTTTACACTGCTCATTAAATCCGGATTTAAGGCTCTCGTCAGCTGATTTTATAAAAGGAAAACAGATGATCGAGCCATTAAATCCGTATTTAAAGAGCAGAGTAAACGGGGTTTAAACGTACATTTAATTAGGTTTTTTGACAGTTTTATAAAGGAAGTCATATAAACATTTTTTGAATCTGTGTGTAGTTAGAACTGTAAACTATATATGAATCTCTTCTTGAAGTTGGTTGTATAAGTTTTTCATATCCAATACTCTCCCGCCCATTTTTGTGCTCCCCCTCATAAATAGATTCGCTCATCACAAAATCATGTGTTTTGTTCGAAAAAGCAACAACAACAATAGTAATAACAAATAAAAACACACGCCATATGTGTGAGAATATGGGAACAAAAAAGCAAAGCATAGAAATAATCTTGAACTTGATTTTGGCAGTACTTTTTATTCATACATACGTACTGTTTGTCGAGCAAATGATTAGTTTCTATGTCAATGCTCTATGCAGGCAGTCTAGATGACAAGCAACTATGTAGGTAATCACTACCGGCGGCGTCTAACCCATCAGTCAGTCACTAAAGCATAAGCATGCATGAAAACAAATCAACAAAGTTCCAACAACTACAGCGGTCAAAAAAAGTATTCATCATTAGCAAAATTGATAATAAATTCACTTATTTTGGGCAATTGAAGAAAATTTTAAGTAAACAAATAATGCAGTTTTATGCAATAGTTTATTTTTCGTAATATGTTTTAAAATAAATTCAAAAAATAAATTTAATTAGCGCAAAAAATGCAATTTTATATAATAACACCAAAAACAGAACAAAAAAAGTATTCATCATTGATGTGCTATCATCAAAGTCAAATTCAAATATTATTTGGGAATCCCCCTTTTCTGTTTTATTTAGTAAAGGAGGCTTTGCCCTTGACAGCAAATATTTAATTTCATTGAAAATTTAGTTTTTGTCAAAATGGGTCGTAAGCAAAACGAGGTTTCTGATGAGGTAAAAGTTTTGATAATAAAACACCACAGGAATGGTTTAACTCAAAAAACTATCAGTGAAATATTAAATAGACCACGATCTACTATACAATCCATCATCAGAAAGTGGACAGAAACGAAAACTGTTGACAATAAACCAAGATCTGGTCGACCAAAAGCACTTTCAGTTGGAGATGTGCGTTGGCTAGTGCGGCAAGTTCAGAAAACTCCGAAGACAAATGCGACCATTCTTCGTAAAAACACTATGGAATATTTAGGGAAGGAAGTTACTACACAAACAATTCAAAATACACTCAAAAGGCATAGTTACAGAGGAAGAACTGCACGTAAGAAGCCCTTTATAAATAAAATAAACCGAGTGAAAAGGCTAAACTTCGCAAAAATGTATGTAAAACAGCCCGAATCATTTTGGAAAACAGTCATTTTTGCAGACGAGAGCAAGTTTAATCTTTTTGGGTGCGATGGAAAGGTCATAGTGTACAGAAAACCAAATACAGAGCTTGAAGAACGAAACACAGTTGCTACTGTAAAACATGGTGGAGGTGGTTTAATGGTTTGGGGGTGTATGGCGGCTTCAGGAGCGGGAAATCTTGAAATTATTAATGGAGTAATGGATCATAAGTATTACATTGACATTTTAAAGAGGAATTTAAAAGATAGTGCTGTAAAACTTGGGCTTGGTAATAACTTTCAATATTATCAAGATAATGACCCCAAACATTCTGCTTTAAATACCAAGATGTGGATGCTGTATAACTGCCCCAAAGTCATTAAAACTCCTCCTCAAAGTCCCGACTTGAACCCAATTGAAAATCTTTGGGAACATCTCGAACGCAAATTGAGAACGCGCAATTTTTCGAGCAAGAGTCAAATGCAACAGGTGATAATGGAGGAATGGACTAATATAGACCAAAATATAACCGCTAAATTAGTCCAATCGATGTCAAACCGTTTAAAAGAAGTTATAAGACGCGGTGGTCGAATAACAAAGTATTAATTTTTTTAAATTATGTTATTTATTTTTTTGTTTTTTTGCAATGATGAATACTTTTTTTGTTTAATTTTTTGTGTTCAGCTGTAAAATTGCCCTTTTTGTTCCAATAAATACTATTTTTTTCTTTAAAAACAATGAAATTGTGTACATATATATCACACAAGCACTACTGCATCATTAGTTTAATATGTTTTTATTCCAATTGTCTTTTGTAGACTTATTAAAAAAAAAACATTGAATGATGAATACTTTTTTTGACCGCTGTACACACTATAAAAAAAGTAAAGTGTATTGAACTATCGAACAAACTGTAAAGCGAAAATCTGATGCGTAATCAATTTTGATTTAATGATTTACAATATATTTAATGATGAAGATGTGCGCATTATAGCAAACCAAACTCTTCATGCTCATATTTTGCATATTGTATTGTATTTATAATCGCTCAGACAGACGTTGTCAAAAAATGTTTGGAGTCATCAACACACGAAACCAATAACGGTTGGAAAGTTGAGAAGAATTCATTATGAGCACAAACACTCTCATGCATATCCGTATATAAAACAACAAGTTCACTATGTGTATAGCAATGATTGAAATAAAAGCAACAACGCATTATTGTTCTTTTATTTTGTTTATAGTGCATACATACATACATGAGGAGCTAACAGACTAATTGTGAGAAAAAATACACAATAACAAATCAAATATGTCTATATGCTCACCACAAATGTATACCAACAAAACATATGGTATAAACAATTCGAAGTTAAAGGCAAACATCTTTTGCGGATTATTAAATTTGTTTAAAGAATATTGACAATAAATGTTGCTTTTAAAGAAGGTGTAGAAGCCTATTAAAAAAATAAAATTTTCAATATTTGTATTTGCATAGATCTTTAGCCATTAATTAAGAAATAAATAAGTGTGATTTAAACACAATGATAAGATTTTAGTGCGACCTTACGATTTATTAGTAATTCAAAAAATAAATATTCTTGTGTTTGTAGGTCAACGGCAAACACTTTGTATATCATCATGCATGTGGATAGCGCATTTGTTAAAATGTGAAAATAAGTGCCTAAGGACAGGTCACAAAGAACGTCTCCTCAATTTGGATAGCAACTGTTGGAGTATGCCATCAATCTTAGATTGCACCTCCAAATAGTTCGTGTTGGCCCAAGTTTTTATCATAGAAATCATGAATTTAATATAGGACGAAAGTTGGACGTTAGAAATCTAACGACCCATATAAACGTGTAACTAACAACGACTGTGGCACAGGTGTGGATTTCTTTTAATCAACCATCGTTATATCTAAATGTCATATACAAGTACACATTATGTTTGAATGCCACATTATATTCTATCAAAAGAAAACCTGCTGAACGTACAATCGATACCAATGAGTTGTGGTCAAAATGTTAATTGTTGTTGCACAATGGCAATAACAGGACAAATGGAAATGAATACAGAAAGGCAGGTTGCGGTTAATAGCTCTTCCTACATATACATTATTAATTCCTTCATCACTCCCAAGGCTTAGGAGCACAATGGTGACACGTGTTGAACTATTGGTTTTCTTGATTAAGGGTTTTTAGTTTTTCCTTGCAATTCTGTTTTATTAAGTACAGGCGAACTCCTACCAAATTATTACCAAGTTCATACTGGTCTATCTATTGACGGCTCATTGTATAGTTTACAACTCACGAAAAGTATTTGCTTCTGAGAAGAATTATTTATTATGGAGATTTAGCATAATAGTGTGATTGAATTATATTTGGCTGGGAAATCACAACCGGCTAATGTTGGCGAACTCAAACACTTCAAAGTAAACAAAATGTTTGTGTATCGCGCCATAACTCGTTATATTGATACTGATGACGATATCATCAGTCAAACTCCGTAGAGGTGGTCAAAATAAACCGTAAAAATATCTGTAAACGAATTCTCCATGTTGTTTTAACGACATTTTTTTAATTAAAAAGCGGTAACAGAAAAGTTAACGAATTGGATATTCGGTTGCCACTTTTAACGATAATCGTAATCGTTAATATAAACTGTTTTGGGTAACGAATAGAAAATCGTCAACTTAACGACGGAAAAATTATTAGGTGTTTACTTTAACGATAAGAAATTTAATTAATCACAGTGGCTTTTGAGTATTTTTCCATTGATTTTTCTCAAAATTTAGGATACGGGTGCTTTTCATAATATAAAAATAAAACTCCGCAAAAATTTTATACGAATAAATATTAGTATTGATAACACAATTTCACACATGATCAATAAATCGAGTTTTCTCTAAAACCGAGTTTCAAACTATTCGAAAATTGAGCTGTTTTTAATAAACCGGTTATTTAATTTTTCAAGAAACCGATTAGTATAGTCAGCTCAAAAATCCGAACTGGTCACCCTAACTTTTTCAAGTAATTGTGCACATTTTATTTACATTTGTTTATGCAGAGTTTACATGGCAAAACACAGGTGTATGTATCATTTGTACACATAACCATCAGTCATGGCTGAAAAATCAAAATCATTTGATTTTTTTCGATGAATGGCGTCTATCGATTACCGTTATAAAGAAATGTGTAATCATTAATTGGCAGATATTGAAGAACACGTTCTGTGTCAAATAAAGTTTTAAAGGAGAAGTAAAGCATGAAATATTAAATAAAATCAATGAAAAGAAAAAATCGATGTACCATTATTGGCACACGATGATTACGATCATCAGTGCCGTCTAAAAGGGCCATACGTTTTTAAATGAAAAAAAGCAATAACGATTACTGTTAATAAAGGGAGGATTTGAGAATAGCAGATTCGTTTTAGCAATCGATATATTTATCTACAAATTTTATTAACGGTTTTCGTTAAGAGTTACGTAATTGCACCACTGAAATAGTTCGGCACGGATACTGAACATTGAATGCCCACGTGGAAGTAGTTCGAAATGCTATCCAAGAGCACGTACTAGCATTCTGATTTATCTAAACTTGTATTACTTGTCTATCTAATAATTGATAAGTTCATATACAATATATTTGATATGACCTTACTAACATATTTCCTACAATATCAATGCTATATTGTTTAACACCACTGTGTTTTTTATATTTTGCTTTGCAAAAACACTTCAAACATAGTGTTCTTCAATTTCTTATTCGCTTTGTTTTCGATATTTGCTTGGTAAACCAAAAGTTATAATTATTAATGGAATATGGAATTAGTATGGGTATATTCGTCCAACCAACCAGTCAGAACCTGCCAGCCAACCAACCAACCAGCCATTCATCCATCCATATTGGCAAATTCTCATGACATTTTTTATTTGTTCATGTTCTATGATTCACGGACTTTGCGATTTATGAACCAACAATGAATAAATATTTTGCAAAAAAATTGAAAGGTAACATGATTCATTAGAAGAGGGCACTACAATTTGAAAGAAAGTAATTTCAAAATAGATAAAAGAAGGAAAGTTTTCATAATTAATTGTTTTAGGAAGTTTGAACTTTAAACCATCGTTAGATGAGATTTTCTTTGTTTTTTTTCTGCGAATTTTTAAAAATTAACAGAACTAAACGAAAGGTTTCACAAAAACCTATGATATCAATTATCGACAAACCAATTATAAATATTCAGACATAATTAAAAAATAAAAAATCTGTTCTCAACAAAAATTTCTCATAAAAAAGCATTTTTTTATATATTTTTGGCATTTACTTTTTTAGTTCCAACATAATTTTGACTTCAATAGGTTATTGACCGCATTTAGGCGATTTCTTTTTGTTTTTTCTTTTAGAAACTACCAACTAAAAGGCTTGCAAAAACTAAAAAGAAATCGTTAATAACCTGATAACAAAGATTAAAAATGAATGAATGAATATAATGGCAAATTTTTAAATTGGAAAAAAAAATTTGCAAGAAAAATGGCTAAGTTCCATGAGGTTTAACATTGGGCTCCCATCATTCTGATTAAAAGCAACAAAGTAATTAGTCGCCCCGGTAACCGGGTTATCACCAGAGGACTGGTTTGTCGCTACCGTGGTACCACTATGGACTAAAATAATCTAAGCGAGTCTGTTTAGAAAAAAACCCGCAACTCTAACTTAACATAAAGTAGATAAGTTTACACGCGACATATATTGAAGAAAGAAAAGAATGAGGGATCTAATGAGTCAGGGCTCAAATTGAGTAAACGGATTATATGTATGCATTACACTATCCGCAACCTGTGGACGAGCTACCGGCTCGCAGCTTAGCTTCTCGTGAAAGCAAAGAACACCGCACAGATCGGACCTCAAAGTTCCAGCTTGTGTGGTGCACACAGCTATCTCGTGCCGGGTTAACCCATTGTTGTTGTAGCAGTGTGTTATACACTGAGGTGGCAGCCCTTGCCGATGAAGAACTCCATCGGGTCAATCCGGTACGAACAACCGGCCGCCATGGGATTGCTGGCACCCATTGTGAAGGCACAGTAGCACAACAGCAAAGTATTTGCTGTGCTTGCAAGAATGTGGTGAATTTCCAAACATCGTGTTCCCTGAGGAGAAAAATGTCCCAATTAAGCAATTCGTAAACTCTGAACATGAACGTGTTTACATAATCGAGCGCACATACAAAAACTTGGGACTACGTACGGCCATCACCGAAGTATTTTTTCCTCATCAGTCTATAAGGCAGCTATATATATATCGAAATATGGTTCCACCTATACCATGCCTGATCCGGACTATAGGATATAATATATAATCAGTTCAACTCACTTTTCCAAATATCAGCGAAGTCATATAATAAATGTTTTTTGGGTTTAGAACTCAAAATTGTGAGATCGCTCTATATGGCAGCTTCATCCAAATATAGTCAGATCTAGATCATAGTCGGTTTGGATATCTTGACAATTAATACAAATCACTGTCCTAAATTTCTGAAAAATCGCGTTAGAAAGCCGGCTTTTATAGACTTATATGGTAGCTATATCCAAATATGGCCTGATCTGGATTATATTCAGCACAATTTTTCAACCATGGCTGATGGTTATTTTCAACCATGGCTGATGGTTATGTGTACATGTGACGATACGACAAATGGAGCTTTTAAGGGAGAGAAGCTTAGAAGAACTAACCGTTTGCAATTCAGCAAAGTTGAATTATAAAAGCAAATTTTATAGGCTAAAGACCCAAAATCGGGAGATCGGCAGCTATATCCAATTATGGTCCGATTCAGACCATTCAAGAACTTATCCGTTTGTAAAAAATACGGAACTCGTATTAGATCAAACTTGCGCGTTTTCCTCTAATTGCGGTCAAAACCCAGTCCCTATATTAATATATACATAGTCTTCATATAGGTCGAATCCTCAATACTTGACTTCTAAAGCTCAATGTTTAATTCGATTTTAATAAAATTTAAAACTACAAATTTCATTCAATATTTCTATACCCGTCGGATTAATTGCATTCGATATATATTGGATAATTCATAATTATATCGAATGGTGGGTATTCAAAGTTCGTTTGGCATCATTACTTATTCAAGTTGATTATAACATTATTGATGTTATACAGTTAAAGGGAATATTAAAGCCGACCTTTTTTTTGTTAAGCAATCTAGTTATATCACTTTGTTTTATTTGCTGCATAATCTCTGCTGATAATTTGCGGTAATTTTAAAACCTTAGACTATAGCAAAACTAAAGTTTATCTATCTGTGTGTTTACGTTCATGATTCACCTGCATAGTAAAAAGGGGTATTCATAATAATTAACATTCAATCTGTTATCTGTACTTTGGATGCCGTTCAAATCAAATTCATAACTCATTTAAGCGCAGTAGACTTTTGGACTCCTTGTATGGGTGGGCATGAGGACGGACTTGCTAAATTCTGACAACTCATGCGATAGGATATCAACATAAATTGCTACAAATAACTAAATGTCAGATTTTAATCACGAAATGAAGGCATTTATTGGTGATAGGAATTCATTGAATTTTCATAGCACAACTGCATAAGTAAAATATGTATAAATACAACAGAGCGCATGTAAGCAACGAAATGGAAATTTTGCCATATATAACTGAGAATTTTGCAATTTTGAGTTAAACCTCTCTTGAGCTAAACTACATGTGAGACCAACGACTGAATATGTACATGATCTTCTCATCTTTTTGTGTCTGTATGTGTGTACGGGTATAACACAAGCTACTGTTGTTGGGCAGTCATTTTGATGTTTTAAGAATCTTAAGCACCTGCCGCGTTGTTGTTGCCTGACATAGATTCTTGTGGCTTTTTGTGGATTTTTGACGGTCAACTGGAAATTTCAACTCAGTGCCAACATATTCATTGGTTTACTGGCTGTAAGAATGCAAGAGAATTAGACCCTTGTTGTTATTAGTATGATGTGACCCCTCTAAGCTTTACCATAATTAACAAATATTTAACCATTATAGGTAAGTATGTATGAGTATGTCTAAAAACATTTGTTGTTTTATCTTCATAGACATATGTATGATTGCTAACACTAGAATGTATCGAAAAACAAGATTCTGTGAACATTTGTATTTATTAAACAAATTAACGGTGGTTTTAACGGTCACTATTTGCAATTCATTTGTGCATAGTATATCTCAAGTAGCATGAAAAAAGGGTGTTGGCTTTAACAACGGACAAAGAGACCGCCTTAGCCCTTCTGCCTCATAAATAATACAAAATAGCGCTGGAAACAAAACTGTTTTATAATGCTTTGGTGTTTTTTTTTTCGGTCAATGTTATTTAATTCGCCGGCTAGTTCGTGTAGTAGTAGATACGCCTAGTAACCTTGAAATTAATGCCGGAAGGGAATATATAATAGCGTAGAGGTCAAAAAACTGGATGCAGTTGAACAAAATTTTGTTAGTTTTTAGTAAAAATCAAATTTTATTAAACGAAATTAAAATGTTGCTTGAATTGAAAAATTAAAAGAAATAAGTCAGTATGATGGATTCAGTTAAGTAATATTTTGGAGAAGTCAAATGCGGCGGTTGAGTGAAGTTTCTAGCGGCTAACAAAGTCAAATAGATTAATCGGCAAATTTATATCCGTTGTCATTTTGTTGTATCACCTCGACATATTGATTTGTGACTCCAGTAAGTACATACATATATTCTTAATGTAAAATTTTGTTTTTACTGAATTCTACTTTCCGGTTACGGTCGACAGACGTTCGGTAATCGTTTGAAAGTGTTTTCACAAAGCCAAACAAAACAGCTGACACATTTTCCTACATTTACAGACACATTTTCCATGTTTACGAGAGCATAACCAGGCCTTAAGTCTTCTGGGCATTATAAGTCAATCTAGCTATGTGCGTCTGTCGAAATACGCCTATGACGCTCTACGCCGGGGTTCAAATTCTAGCGACATTTGTGAAATACAATGCCATTTAAAAACTTCCCCCCAAAAGGTGTCGGACTCGGCTATAAAAAGGAGGTACCTTATCATTGAGCTTAAAACTTGATTCGGACAGCAGTCATTGATATGTGAGAAGTTTGCCACAGTTCAATTTTTATTTCAAGTATGTATGTTTATGCCTTCCAATATCCATACCACATCACTGCCACATAGTTATAGCCTCTATATAAACCGATCTTGGGATTTGAGTTTGTGAGTCTCATGCGCTTCAATTTTAATCCGAATTAGATGATGCTATTTACCTTTATAGGCCTACATTTCTTTACAGGCTCATCTGAACCATATTTGCTGTGCGTCTAATGTATTCATTTTCATAGGAATTCGCTAAACACTGATGCTTTTAGGGTTCAAGAAGCCATCTCTGAGGATCGGCTTGTATGAGGGCTCTATCTAGCCATAGAGTCCTCATACAATCAGAATCAGATCTCAACAATGCAGATCCATCTTAAAAACTAGGTCTCCAGGAAATACATTCAAAACACTAGGAAAACCGGTATCTTATGTAATTTTATTATGTTTGGAAGCCACCGTGTCGAAGTTTATGGCTTCCTGGCACGGGATGGTTTTGAGCATTACACGGGTTCACAACCCAGAGCTCCGATTTGTGTGGAGTTTATCGTCATTACGAGAAACGCGTAACTGCAATTGTAGTCGCGGATAATAACGATGTCGCGTGGAAAGTCTCCGTAAGAGGTCGGGCGACAAGACGAATTATTGACGCTTTTAAAAACCAATGACCGGAACGAGCTTGCTCTCCTATGAAGCTTGACGAGGATCGCTATCTCCACACACAAATGTGGCTACGACAACAACAACAGCAGTATTTGGCTTGTCTGTTGATGACGCTAAACGCCTAGGTTCAAATCCCGTCAGTAACATCAGAAGTATCGGTGGTTCCTTTATGAAATGAGGTGGGCGTGGCACATAGACTGAACGTCTGCATATGAGGCTGTAAGCCTGTGCTTGAATTTTGCCAAGAAATAAAAATAAATAATTTACAGTAGTGGTTATACTTGCACTATTGCTGATGATATTTGGGAGGCATTCATAATGCGTGGTCACACTGCATCACGCAGTTCGGGGCCGTCAAAAAATTCTTTTATGATTGAGCAAATCTTGAACTGAACGGTGAGTTCATTCGAAGACGAGTTTGTGATACCCAAGCGAAAACGGGTTTCGTTCGACTAAGCCGAAATCTATATACTCTCTACCATGGATCGCATTTGCCAAGTTCTTTGTTCAGTTTCTATTTATAGGCAGACAATTAAAAGTGAAATGATAGGTCATAACAAGTAATCCCCATAGTGCTCCAAACTCAAATCGAGAGATTGGTTTATATAAAAGCAAAATCAGGTTATTTATCAATTCGGGCCATACCTGGCATACATGTTGAAAGTCATAGTGCACAATTCAGCCAATTGGATAAAAATTTTTTCTTCAAGAGGTTCAAGAAGTAAAATTGGAAGATCGGTATATACGGGAGCTACTTATATCGAGTTATGGATCGATTCGAATCAAAATTGATATAGCTTTTGGAAGTCTGATGAGAAATCATGGTGCAAATTCGGATATAAATTGTAAGAAGTATTTGTGTAACATTTGGAGAGGCTAGCTTTACTTGTTCAAAAGTAATCGTACTTTCGACAGATAGGGTTAGGTCGAGTTAAAATGTCATGTTGATCAAGAATATATAATTTACGGTGCTTTAACAATACATCGAATGTTGAAAACGACTAAATTCGTTACTACCATCCTATGGCGCTATATAAAATAAAGCTTAAATGCCGGTAATTACAGCCACACATACATAGGTATGAAAGTATCGTCCGACTAACAATAAAATATAAATTTCATTATTTAAACACCATGCTTGTTATTTATTGCTGGGAATGTGATCTTTTCTTTTTTTGAAAATAAAATGGATTTAAACCAAGATACAAAGCAAGGTTTTTTGTCAAACATTTTTTCGAGATCAAGTAACAAGTGTGTTGTTGTTGTATACTTTATAAAAATTAGTTTGTTCCTCTGCACCGTTATAACCTTGGATCAAGAACTCACTCTCTTCTCTTGCTATACAAACTATTGTACATTAATAACATTTAGCGCAAATTAAACAGCATACAGATAGTTGTTGCTGGGTAGGAAGGTAAGTAGGTATACAACAACAATATGTATAGATGGATGGGCAAATGGATGGTACTTGAATGGAAGTGCATATTTCTAATTGCCAGCAAACAATTGCCATTAGAAAAACATTTATGGCTATATATCAAATGGCCCCAAACAAAGTTGACATCAATGCCTCTGGGCGAGCAATGTTAAAATGCCCTTCAAATGGTTCATGGCCATACATGTATGCAGCTACTTTCTTAATCGCGGTTATTCTCACACCAGTAAGCTACCATTCTGCTTTATTGAAGTGTCATTTAGTTAAATTTACTAACCTTTTGTTATGTTTATATCAATAATTTAAAATAATCCTTTAATTTAGTGTGGGAGTTTAGATCGACGGTTTTGTTGGTCTGATCTTAAATTCGTTGTTTTGTTGCTTTTTTTTTAATCCTTTCGTTATAGTTTCGCAGCTCCCGTACTTTGTTTCGACTTCACTCCCCGATAGTTGAATTAAAACTGGTGTTAGCAAAATATTTTTCACTGCTTAATAGTAGAACTGTTTGTTTTTCTCTTTACAATTTTTCTTCACTTTTGCATTTACTACTCTAGACATTGGGTGAGCAGCAGCGCAATGGGGAACAAGAGAGGCGACAACGTTGGCTGCGACAATATCGTTCGTTGACTATATATATGTGTTATTAGCTGTGTGGGTAAAATATAACTAAGCCAATAGTTAGTGTACTGGCCCGGACTGGTATGATGAATTTTTACACACATGATCATTAGTTTAAGGACAAACAAACCATTATGGGGGTGAGTGCCAAACATGATAGGGCAAATTATACGGGTGGCACATTTAAAGCTATCTAAAGCCGCAATTACACGATCAGACATGTCATATTAGCTGTATTTTTGTATTCATAAGACTTGTCTTACGTACCTCAAATCCGAATACAGCGAGTACCCTCTATAGGCGCTATTACCCGGCATGTAGATGTCTTATGACATGCCATTTTTTGTATTCCGATAGTCCGTGGAGATCGGCGATGGGTAAATACCCAAAAGGTTTTTACCCGGTAAATTGGGTAAATACCCGGTTATTTACCCATTTATACCCAAAGGTTGGGTATTTATAATTTTGCAGATATCTTGGGTATATAAATATTTTCCAAACCATTTTTGATGATTTCGTATTCTTTGTATATAAACCTTATCTTTGATCTCATATAATCGGATTTTAGTTATATATAGCCGCTAAATAGACCAATTCAAAGTCTTGAGGCAATAAATTGGTAATTTTTCATCCGACTTCGATGAAATTTGGCACAGTGAGTTCTGGTAGACCCCTACCCATTTCTGCCCTATAGACCGAACACCCTATCTTTCCATATAGGGTATTGAGGCCTTAAGAGTTCCATTTATTATCCAAATCCAATGAAATTTGGCACAGGGAGTTCTGGTAGATCACTACGCATTCCTGTTAAATGTGGGCTCTATCTCTCCCGATATAGAGTAATGATACTATAAAAGGACAATGTTTCATCTTATTTCGATGAAATTTAGCACAGCGAGTTCCGGTATCCTTCTAAACCCATAAAAGGGCTCAATACTCTAACTTTCGCAGGAGTAAAGTAAGGCGCACAAATACTTCTTATTGGTGTAGGTCGGTTGGGAATGTAAATGGGCCAAATCGGACCATGTTTTGATACAGGTGCCATTTAAACCGATCTTGGGTCTTAACCTCTTGAGCTTCTAGAGTTCGCAATTTTTTCCGATTTGGCTGAAATTTTACGCGTAGTGTTATGGTATTACTTCAACAACTGTGTTAAGTATGGTTCAAATCGGTTCGTAACCTGATATAGCTGCCATATATACCGATCTCCCAACTAGACTTCTTGAGCTTCCAGAGAACTCAATTCTTATCCGATTTGGCTGAAACCGATCTTGGGTCTTACTTCTTGAGCTTCTGGAAGGAGCAATTTTCATCCGATTTGGCTGAAATTTTGCACTTGGTGTTTGATATCATCCCCAACAAATCAATTCTTATCCGAGTTGGCTGATATTGTGCACATATCGTTCAAAACGGTTCATAACCTGATACAGCTGCCATAAACCGATCTCCCGATTAGATTTCTTAAGCTTCTAGAGGGCGCAATTTTTTTCCAATTTGGTTGAACTTTTGCATATTGGTATGAATTCCAACAAATGTTTCAACTTTAGTCTAAATGACTTTCTGAGCCTCTGGAGAGCGCTATTCTTATCCGATTTGACTGAAATGTTGAGGTAGTGTTTTTCTATGACTTCTAACAGACATGACAACTACGGTCCATTACGTGCTATAACTTGATATAACTCATATATATATTTGAAGACGTCATTCAAAGAACTTCACAAATGCCATCCATAGTGGAGGGTATATAAGATTCGGCCCGGCTGAATTTAGCAAGCTTACTTGTTTAATTTAAATTTTGTAGGTCACCGTGGCGCAGGGTGGCTCCATATACATGTCCGCATATGGCGCCGAACGCCTGAGTTCAAATCTGTCATTAAATTTTCCAGCAGTGGGTATCCCCTTACTAATGCTGGCTATATTTGTGATGTATCCTGCCATGTTAAAACTTCTCTAACAAGTGGTGTCACTTTCAGCAAGCCGTTCGCAACTGCCCTCATTAATATGAGAGATATATACCGTTTCTTAATGGAATGTTCATAGGAAATTTTGTATCGCTTGTACTTATTTGTATAATGGCGAGTGTAGATAAAAGTTGATCAAACCAAATAATCCAGCCATTAAGAAAAACAAAGAAAACAAATTTTACGTACTTGAGATAGTTTTAATCACAAACTTAGTCAGTTATTATGTGTTTATTATGTTTATTTCGATCGATTCCAAATGTTTACATTCGCTCCAAGAGGACGTTATCAACATTTCTACGCCAAATGCTTTTGAAATGGGATTTGCGTATTTTGGTTTGTTTGTTTGTTTTTATTTTTCCTAAACAATGTATATGAGCGTAAAAATGTCTTTGTTATTTATATTGAGATTTACTGTTATATGGGGTAAAGACTTAAAGTAGTTGAATTTTTTACTGACCATTTAATGCCAATTTTTACAAATTCTAATTGACAATTATTTTATTCATGAAAAGTTAACAACAAATTCTAAATATCAAAATATAAAAATATAAAAACTGAATTAAAACTCAATTTTTGAAACTTATAAATTGCAATTGTAAGTTTCACTTTAACTACACCATTGGCCATCAGAAAGTAGGTCACTGTGGCGCAGAGGTTGGCATTTCCGTCTATGATGCCTAACGCATGGGTTTAAATGTCGGTGTGAACACCAGAAGAAATATATAGCAGTGGTTATCTCCTTACCTTACCTGGCTACATTTGTGAGTTATCCAGCCATGTTAAAAGTTCTTCAACAAGTGGTGTCGCTAAGCTGCACGCCGTTCGGACTCGACATAAAAAATGAGACCCTATATCATTGAGGTAAAACTTGAATAGGACTGCACGCTTTGATAAGAGAGTAGTGTCCCCCGTTTCTTAATGGAATGTTCATAGGAAATTTAGTATAATTGTTGGCCATCAAAAAGGCAAATTTCCAACTATTTCAATTTCAAGATTTAGGTTCATTTTAATTACGTCATTGACCATCAGATAGACAAGTTTCAACTAAGTTTATTTTGTAAACTTTTAACAGAATCCTGTTGGAGGGTTCTAAAGATTCGCCTCGGCCGATCTAGCACGTTTTTACTTGTTTTTATTCCCACCACCAAAGGATGGGGGTACATTCATTTTGTCATTCCGTTAGCAATACATTGAATTATCCATTTCCGTCCCTATAATCCTTTTTTTGTCCATAAGCAGGTTAAGTTCGAAGATGGGCTTTATCGAACTTTATCTTGATATAGCCCCCATATGGACCGATCCGCCGATTTAGGGTCTTAGGCCCATAAATCATACGATTTTGCTGAAATTTGGGACACTGAGTTGTGTTAGGACCTTCGATATTCTTCTTCAATTTGGCCCAAATCGGTCCAGATTTGGATATAGCTGCCATATAGACCGATATCTCGATTTAAAGCCTTGGCCCCATAAAAGGCGCATTTATAATCCGATTTCACTGAAATTTGACACAGCGACTCATGTTAGGCTTTTTGACATCCGTGTCGGCTCAGATGGTTCAGATAGGTTTATTTTCAGATATAGCTTCTTAAAGGATCAATATTTTGTTATACACAATTGAACAATGACTTGCACTTATTAGTATTTGGTCCAAATCGGAACATATTTCGATATAGCAGCTATGGGTCATAAGGTATGCATTTTTGACTGTATTTTGACAAAAGGTGATTTACGAATATACACCAGGTGTTGGGTATCCAAAGTTTGGGCCGGCCGAACTTATGGCTTTTTACTTGCTTAAATAGATTTTGCAATTTTTTAATTAGTAATTTAATTAATCAGCTTTTTCAAAAACTGTGTTTGGTATTACAATTTTTATGATTGAAGCATTTTCAATTAAAAAATTAATTGGATCATTAATTTTGTAATTGATACTGATTTTTTGGTGTGCAGCTGTTTCTTTACTTTATTTGAACAATCAAGGTCCATATCGGTCCATAACTTGATTAACCTCGTATACAACCGATCTCCTTATTTAAAAAAGTAATTCGCAGAAATTACTCAAATACGATTCAACTTTGGAGGTGACTATATAAGATTCGGCCCACCTTTGCCATTTCTTTTCGTACGTATATTAATTATCATTTAAAACTAATTCTATGAATTCTTTACATTGATGAGTGTTTCTAAGGATTTGGACTTTTGTCCATACAATCCAAGTACAGTGATTGAAATCAGAATTGAAACTGTCCTTATGTCGGGCAGAGAGACTCATATTTTATGTTATTAGGACAAGTACCTATTCAAGACCAATGGTTCAGTGTTATAACGAGAATAGCAGAAGTGTTTGTGTTTTCATGTTGTTCTGAATTTTGCATTATTTTAATGCAAATATTTCTTCTAATGGAAACGAGAAACAAAAAAAACCTAATTCAATATCGTAATGTCATGTAAATGCAAAGTTTATACAAAATGAAACATTGTCACAATACATTATTGATTATAAACTTATCCAGCCCCACGCTGGCGTGTTATGATTGAAACCAAGGCGTATTTTTAAGGTGGCCGCATCGGCGAATTGCTACAACAAAGCATCTTTTTTTGGGAACTTGATATGTCAGAATTTGTATATAGGGCAATTCGATTCGCCGTGACATTTTCGGCGAATTTGCTTTAACCAGCAGAGCATTAATTGTCCCGCCTATCAATATCAGCATTCCCTTGGTAGCTCTTTACGGCTACAATAATCTAATGAAAACTATATAAACCTGCCATCTTGGTCTTTTTATGGGTAAAGTTCCTGGAGCTAATTGGAATTTTGAACATTTTTAAATTTGTTATTTCAATAAACTTCTTTCTTCTTGCTCTGATTGTTCGAAGTAAATTTGCCAAAAGATGCTTTGTTGTAGCAATTCGCCGATGCGGCCACCTTATTAAATACGGCTTGATTTTAGTGTTTGCTGCTGTTATCGTTCTTAAACTTAGGTTATATTGTGGTACGCGTTTAACATCCTTAATCGCTATCAGCTTCACTCAGGGAACTAGGTTCATTGTGTCGCCCCGAAAAAGAATCAAAAAGAGCTGAAGAACACAGACAAAATTTACGGCAGTACAATACCAGACGCCTGAACTATATTTGACGGAATGGATCGGAAAAAATCAAATTTTTTTCATACCCCATAATTTTGACCCCAGGAACCCGAATATGAAATCCGTTTTTGGAGCTCGGGCTCCCTCTAGGGGCCAAAAACCCCCTTGGGGGAAGTAGTCCAACCTAGGCAATATGGATATCAAATAAAAGGTATTGGTTGGTAGATTACGAATATGCAAACAAAGGTCCAAAGGCGTACGGGATTTATGGGTGGTTATTTGGCAAAATTCGAGTTTATGAAAAAGTTCAATGCCCAGAAAATGGATCCTTTTATAGAATTTTGCCGAATAGCCGGGAAATTATATGATCCCTTGCACCCTGCTCCAGAAGAAGAGGAAGAAGAAGAATCCAATGCAGGTCCAGATTCTAATGATTTGGAGGCCTCAAATTTGGAAAATATTGAAGACCAAAGTAATATTTCCAAACCAGTGAGAAGTGGCAACTTAGCACAAAATAGCCAGTTCCGTGAGATGGAAGGATACATTAAAACTCCTGAAGGGGATTCAAATTTGATTATCACCTCCACGCGGTAATCCCTGGGTAACGCCAACGATAGCAATAACAATTTCATAAATTTTACAAGGGTAAAAATTCTCAAAACCTCATAGGTCCTTCCCGGGTCAAAATTTTGGACACTTGATTGCATATTCTACTACTACACTGATCTACTAATCCATTTGATAGCCATATTGCCTTGGTTGGATTACTTCCCCCTATAAGGGGGCATTTTTGGACCCTAGCCCCAAAATCTGACTTCATATTCGGGTTCCTGGGGTCAAAATTAGGGGGTATGTAAATTTTTTTTTTTTTTTGCGAACTACCGCGTATAATACAGTTTCCTTCTCGTTCGGATAATAACGCCAGCCAATTGGCCAATCTTGGCGGCATGCTATATGCACTCTGAACGGCCACTCACCAAGATCAAATCGTCATTCTCGTAGCCAACAATCTTTAACTCCTTCCTTTTCAAATGATTTGAAAATCCCACAATTATCCAAGAGCCTCAAAAAGGGCGACAAAAACCGTCATTGTGGTGATTGAGCTCTAATCCCAATATTCCTATTTGATGTGTGGTCCCTGGTTACAATCGAGACATACGCCTATGAAGTTGAAAACAATGTCAGCCCAATTGGAATTAATCCAGAACTATCCTTGTCTACACTTGGTAGATATTTTATAGCTACAATAAAATAGTGAAAACTATTTAAACCTGCCATCTTGGTGGTATTGTGGGTAAAGACTCTGAAGCCAATAAGAATTTTGAATTACAAGCTTTTTCTTGCTGCACACTCAAATATTGATAAACTTCTTTCTTCTTGCGTTGATTGGTTGAAGCAAATTTGCCGTAATTTCTAAATGTCACGGCGAATCGATTTTTTTTCGCCCTGTGTATCAATTTTGACATATCAAGTTCTCAAAAAATATGCTTTGTCGTAGAAATTCGCCGATGCGGCCACCTTATAAATACGCCTTGGCCACCTTATTAAATACGCCTTGGATTAAAACGATGAGCGATTATAGTGTAGGCTAATGATATTCACACAAGCAGCCTACTATTCTACTCGTCTTATCCACGTAGAAAAGTAAAAACCTAAAACACGGACTTTGCGCAATTGCAATTCGTATCAGATTATGCACTTTTTGTGCTCACTTCACTACTGAATCGTTAATGACAAAGAATTTTATTAGACTAACAACTAACACTAACAGTGAAGACAGGACTTGTGAACTTTTTGGTTTAATTGATTGCAAAAACAATTCGTTAAGCGTATCATGAACTCATTTAACTTCTAGAGCACAACTAAAGTGGATCACAATAAAATCGATAGTACCCTGAATTGGATTTTATCAACAAATTTTACATAATGATGCAAATACAAATATATCTTGAGTCACGTTGCAACATTATACTTGTAAGTGACACATTCATTGAATTTTAAGAAGTCTAGCCATTGTCTCTCACAATTGCACATATCACACATTTTTTCTCGTTTTATGTGTTTAGAGAAAATTTCATAGGAATTAGAAATTTCTTCAGAAAAAATTTCATAGGAATTAGAAAATTCTTTAGAAAAAATTTCGTAGAAATTTTGTCTTTAGAGAAAATTTCATAAAAAATTTTCTTTAGAGAAAATTTCATAAAAAATTTTCTTTAGAGAAAATTTCATAAAAAATTTTCTTTTGAGAAAATTTCATAAAAACTTTTCTTTAGAGAAAATTTCATAGAAATTTTTCTTTAGAGTAAATTTCATAGAATTTTTTTTTTTGAGAAAATTTCATGGAAATTTTTTCTTTGAGAAAATTTCATGGAAATTTTTTCTTTAAGAAAATTTCATGGAAATTTTTCTAGAAAAATTTAATGGAAATTTTTTCTTTGAGAAAATTTCATGGACATTTTTTCTTTGAGAAAATTTTATGGAAATTTTTTCTTTGAGAAAATTTCGTAGAAATTTTTTCTTTAGAGAAAATTTTGGCCAAAGGTGTGTCGCATTGCGGCACGCCGTTCGGGACTCGGCTATAAAAAGGAGGCCCCTTATTATTGAGCTTAAACATGGATCGGACTGCACTCATTAAAATGTGAGATGTTTGCCCCTATTCCTTAGAGGAATGTTCATGGGTGAAATTTGTATTTGGATATGTAGTGGCCACTCAAGAAATATATTTCCTACCAAAGTTTAAGAAAAAATCCTTCCAAACCGGACAAAAACCTACCAAATATTCGAACAACACATATACATACTAGATCGTCATTATATTCATAGACGATATAGACATGTCCGTCCGTCTGGTTGTTGAAATCAATCTACAGCCTAAAATTCAAAGATGACCTACATCTTGATATAGCACCCTTCATACCAATTGGCGATAAGAAATCTTGAGTTCCGAGTTTGGATAAAGCGATCTCCAGATTTAAGGGTTAGAGTCCAGAAATGCACTTTTAATACCAATTTTCCCCATTACAGTAAGTTGCATGGGCCCCTCAACATCTGAGTATGGACCAGATCTAAACATATTTCTATGCAGTTGTCTTATAGCCATGTTTTCTGATTGAAGGGATTGAACGCTCAAAATCCACATTTCTTACCCCAAGTTTAAGAAATTTGAAAGAGATCCCTTAACACTCGTACCAGTTACAGTCAAATCATGCAATCCCATTGCAGCCGGTTGCACGTACCGCATTAACCCGATGGAAACCTTCATCGGCAAGGGATGCCGCCTCGGTGTACAACACACTGGTATCACAATAACAACAACAGCCAAATAATAGTTTCGCCCTTTTTCCTGAAATTTAATGCAATGAGACTCCTTGTGACATTGTTTAATCCCTCGAATGGTTCCATCCATGGTTTTATTCCGCACTCTTAACGACAAGTGAAATATTGGGTTGCCCAAAAAGTAATTGCGGATTTTTTAAAAGAAAGTAAATACATTTTTAATAAAACTTGGAATGAACTCTAATCAAATATACTTTTTTACACTTTTTTTCTAAAGCAAGCTAAAAGTAACAGCTGATAACTGACAGAAGAAAGAATTACAGAGAGAATTACAATTACAGAGTTACAAGCTGTGAAAAAATTTGTCAACGCCGACTATATGAAAAATCCGCAATTACTTTTTGGGCAACCCAATAGTTTTGAGTTATCCCCGGAGATGTTTTCAGAAATTAACTTGGCATTTATATGGTGGAAAAACCTACAAAAAATTGAGGTCAGTCTGCAACCTACCTAGAGAATAAAAACGTACCAATTTTGGCAGGAAACTACCAAAAACGGTACAGCTGCATTTATTATCCGATTTCATTGATTTTCGGAACAGCGAGTTGTACCAAGGCCCTGAATATGGTCCACATCGGACCCTATTTTCATATAGTTACTATATAGACCGACCTTGCCACTCCGAGTCGTAAGCCCATAAAAGCCGCATGTATTACTCGATTTGGCTGGAATTTAAAACTGTGAATTTTATAGGAACCATCAAAATCCATACCGATCCAGGCGCATTTATTACCCGGTTTCGCTCAAATTTGGAACGGAAAGTTTCATTGGAGGCCACCGTATCGCAGAGGTTAGCAAGTCCGCCAATGACGCTGAACATCTGGGTTCGAATCTTGGCTAGAGCAACAGAAAAATTTTCAGCGGTGGTTTTCCCCTCCTAATGCTGGCAACATTTGTGAGGTACTATGTCATGTAAAACTTCTCTCCAAATAGGTGTCGCACTGCGACACGCCGTTCGTACTCGGGTATAGAAGGAGGCCCGTTATCATTGAACCTCTGATCTGAGACCTGGCGTGACTATCAGAAAAAAATTTTCAACGGTGGTTTTCCCCTCCTAATGCTGGAAAAAAGTGTGAGGTACTATGCCATGTAAAACTTCTCTCCAAAGTGGTGTCGCACTGCGGCACGCCGTTCAGACTCGGCTATAAAAAGGAGGCCCCTTATCATTGAAACTTAAACTTGAATCGGACTGTACTCATTGATATGTGAGAAGTTTGGCCCTGCTACTTAGTGGAATGTTCATGGGCAAAATTTGCATTTTGAGTTTCATTGGATCTGTCGATATCCGAACTGAATGTAGTCTAGATCGAATTATGTTTAGATAGCTGCCATATAGACCGATCTGCCGATTTAAGGTTTTAAGCCCATAAAAGACGGAGGCCACCATAGCGCAGAGCTTAGCATGTCCACCTATGATGCTGAACGCCTGGGTTCGAATCCTGCCGAGACCAACAGAAAAAAAAATTTTCAGCGGTGGTTTTCCCCTCCTAATGATGGCAACATTTGTGTAAAACTTCTCTCCAAAGAGGTGTCGCACTGTTTGCAGCCCATAAAAGCCACATTTATTACCCGATTTCGTTGAAAATTGAAACAGTGAGTTGGATAATGTCCCCGGTATACGAACCGAATATGGTTAGGATATAGTATAAGTTCGGATATAGTTGTCATATAGACCAATCAGAGAGTTGTCTTCTTAGGCCTATACAAGTCGTTTTTATTACCTTTTCTCGACGAAATTTGTAACGGTATTTTGTATAAGGATTCTCGGCACGTGAACCAAATATGATCCAGATATCAATCCCATGGCAGCCGGTTGTACGTACCGAATTGACCCGATGGAGTTCTCCATCGAGAAGGGCTACCGCCCCTGCGTACAACACACTGCTACAACAACATGATCCGGATATATATCCATGGTGGTGGGTGGGTATTCAAAGTTCGGTGCGGCCCAACTCAATGCGTTTTTACTTGTTGTTATTGATTCAGAACTAACTTATTGCACATTTTTTTATCTCAAGTGGAATTTTTGATGGACAGACGGACCTTAACCCTTACCTTTCCTACTCGCAACAAAGTCGATAAGATTACAGTGCACACGCTCAAAATATGAGTTTTACAAATTCTTTTCATATACAAAAAAAGTCACAACAAAAATAAAATTTATTTTTAAAGTGGTTATTAGATTATCGATATCGACAAATTAATCTAAATTCAAAGAAAACTAAAAATAGATTGACTTTTATGGCATTTTTGTTAATAGCAAAAAAAAGAAAGTAAGAATTGTTTATAAAATAATGATTCAAAGTCTATTGTAAGTAAGAAGTACTCAAGATAAGCTTAAGTATACATAGGTCAAAACATAAAAAACAATTACTTTGTTGAAATCGCCATAGGTACTTGTGTACTCTGAATTGCTCATTAGGGTTTCAAATGATAATATTCTAAGAATTAGTTTTAAAATATGATTAAATTGTTTTCTGCCAAGAAAAATCATGGAAATTCATATAATAGGCGAACTTTGATTTTTTGATGTTGTGTTTGCTTAATTCTGTCAAATTTCAAGGTTTAATAATTCTTCCATTTGGATGGGGGGCGTCCCGAGTTATGTGGTAGTTAGTTGAGTAGGGGATTGGTTACCAGTGCAGGGGTCGTGGGTTCGATTCCCGTCAGAAGCCTTGGTCTGTCGCACACAATGGACCTAAAATTGTCTAAGTGAGTCTGAAAACGACTGCCACTCTTAAGGGTTTCATTGAGAATTCTAAAAAGGTCACACAAAAATGGCGTTGTTTTTAAGCAGTGCCACGCATTCCACATTTGAGGTCGAGTACGAGGCACTACTGACAGCGGCACGGTCTTGGGTCGACAGAACTCTGTTATTGCCATCTGGTAGTTCATACTACACAAATGGATCAAAACTAGAGAACAGAGTGGGTCTGGGCATCTACATTGACAAACCAGGGATTGAGTTCTGATTTCGACTGCCTGACCATAACACGCTGCTGCAGGCGGAGATCAGGGCGATTATGGAATGCGTAAGAGGTTGCTTTTACGGACAGTTAACTGGCCATAGGGGCAACAACAACAAGGTCGGGGAGGGTACGAACAGTCTTGAAGTGTACGAAGGAGATTAACTCCTCCGAAGATGGCACGATCCGAATCGTTTGGGTGCCGTGCAATAGCGGATCAAGGTGAAATGTAAAAGCAGACGATTTGGCAGTTGTTGTTGTTGTAGCCACATTTGCATGTGGAGGTGGCGATCCTCGTCAAGCTCTTGTAGACGAACAAGCTCATTCAGGTCTATACGACCGATCGCCGCGGCAATATGATGGCCATTGGTTATTTAAAGGTGCCAATAACTCGCCTTGTCGTATAGAGCATCATACACAGAAAAAAATAAAAATAATATTGTTGGAGATATTCATTGGAAGACTCCAAGAATAAGAACAACAGCGGTTTAAAAAGTCATCAACATTGCTGGTGTGTATGAACCATAACACATTAATGCTGGAACAAAAGCCAGACAATTTCCTTGAAATTACTAAGAAATAGAAAGCGATGTTAACACATGAAAAGATGTTGTACAACGGCTGAAGGGATTAGCTTGTGGTAGAAAAATTATACAAATACAAATTTTGCCCATGAACATTCCACTAGGGAACAGGGGCAAACTTCTCACATATCGATGAGTGCAATCTGATTCAAATTTAAGCTCAATGGTAAGGGGCCTCCTTTTTGTAGCCGAGTCCGAACGGCACCTCTTTTGAGAGAAATTTTACAGGGCATAGTACCTCACAAATGTTGCCAGCATTAAAAGGGAAAAAGCACCGCTGAAAATTTTTTCTGATAGTCTCGCTAGTATTCGAACCCAGGCGTTCAGCGTCATAGGCGGACATGCTAACCTCTGTGATACGGCAGCAAAGTTAAGGTCTCCATATTCCTAATTTCAATATAATAATTTCTAATTTCAAGGCTACAAACTAACATTGTATGAACTGTAGGCCCTACAGACGGCAGGATAGAGAACAGCACTATTGTACTGATGATTAGACTAGCCACCTAAGAAACGTTTACAATTTGCGTGCATGCGATCAAATCCCATCTGTTGTCTGACAATTTTTTTCAGTAATCAATAAAAATCCTTTATTTCTTGCGATGTTCATTCCCTTGGTCAAATTAGCTCGACTCTTTCCCCCTTTGGGGCAATAATAACGTAAAAAAATCGGTTTAAATCACAAAATTCATTGACCCATTAATTTTTTTAATTGAAACTGCTTCAATCACGAAAATGATAATCAATCATTGCTTTTAAAAAAGTAATTGAAAAAATTTTCAATTAAAACAAATTATTGAAATCTTTAAAAATTCCAATAATTTTTTAATTTAAATTAAATTCTATGAAAAATATGATTGAAATTTTTTAAATCTTCAAATAATTAATTTTTCAAGTTTTTTTGCTTGTTGGGGCGAGATCATTAAATTTTACAATTTTAATTTGTTTCTCTTTCGAGACGAGCTGAATGATCGAAGACGCAAATGGAAAAGGTAGCAACACACACCAACCCCAATGGGACGCGTTTCGTCTTCGGTTAGAAGACTTTTCAATTTTTTAATTGAACCAATTAAAAAATGACAGACATTTTTTGAAAATTTCTTTTCATTTCTATGTTAGGTACACAGATGTTTACCTCCTGGAACATAAACTTAAAGTGCGTTGTTTGGGCAAAGGTCCGATTGCATCCGTATAAAAAAAAAACACCCCCGCGGGGTTTCTCCAAATAATTTCGGTTGTCGGGTAGGGGCTCCCTACAGATTTGTTGATTTTTTCGTAGCAGTGTGTTGCGCACTGAGGCCCTTGACCGATTGTAATTGTAAAAAAAATCATATTCTATAAAAAAAATGTTGAATCAATTAATTGTTTAATTGAAAACAATTAAGACCAGCCGTAAACAGGAATAAAACCAGGTTTATTAGAGTCAATTACCAAGGCGTCAACTTTACCCAAACCTACGTTAAAGGATAAGCCTATACAATGCCGCCAGATAGGGCCCATGAAAATACTGAATGTTGATAACTATAAAATTGACTTAGTCAGCGACGAAGTAAAAAGTTTAAGAGTAAAACCACATGCTGCGAAATCTCTCTGGGTTAACAGCCGACTCGATCACCAATTTTTGGTAATCAAGTTAATGTGCTAGGGCAAACTTTGCCCCAATTCCTTAGTGGAATATTCATGGGCAAATTTGCAAGTAAACGTGCCCGATTTAATATATTGGGTTGCCCAAAAAGTAATTGCGGATTTTTCATATAGTCGGCGTTGACAAATTTTTTCACAGCTTGTGACTCTGTAATTGCATTCTTTCTTCTGTCAGTTATCAGCTGTTACTTTTAGCTTGCTTTAGAAAAAAAGTGTAAAAAAATATATTTGATGAAAGTTCATTCTAAGTTTTATTAAAAATGCATTTACTTTCTTTTAAAAAATCCGCAATTCCTTTTTGGGCAACCCAATATTTTGTTTCTTTAAGTGTGTGTTTGAGTCGGCGGAATCCTCCACCGGCAAGAGCTGCCGCGATCTGCACAACACACTGCTACAACACAAAAGCAAGTTCGTTCCGGTCCATAGAACCGATCGCCATGGCTATTGGTTATTTAAAGGCGCCAATAACTCGCCTGTCATTCCTAGCAGGTGCCGCCCGACCTTTCACTGAAACTATCCACTCGAAACCTCCGATTTTCCGCGACTGCAGTTGTATCATTACTCTAACCGCAACCTGCGGATGCCTCCGTAGCACCCAACTAAGATTCTGGTGATATCGATGAACACCACAGAGATCGGAAATCAAAGTTCCATCGAGTGTGGTGGTCATCATTATCCCGTGCCGGAGATTTAAGCTAGTCAAAGTTTGTGAAATTGATGAACAATGACCTTAAAAATCCCTATGGAAGAAGACATGTGTTGTTTTTCAAGTGTATCACATTTGCATTCCAAGTTTTGTGTTGTTGTCATATTGTCTACCCTATGATGATAACACACTCAAGGGCAAAAATATTACCGCAATAACAAAACACGTGACAAAATATGAAACACATGCCAATCTTGAATTGATGATGCCGAACAACATGTTCACGCGCCTTCTCATGCATCAACATCTCAAACAAGTCCGTAAAAGGTAAGCTAATTTTTTTAAAGGTTAACATTTACTAAAGTCCACCAAAAGGGCATTTGATTATGGTGATAATTGAAACACTGCCTGACTGTATTTTCAAGGGTTTTTACAATTGATTTGGACAATTGGCTGTATTTTCCTCAGAGGCCGGTATGCGGCTCTAGCGAAATTGTTATTGTCATTAGTCACACAATGTGGCTATCGCGTTCCGGATAAAAGGCGCTCTACACAGAAAAAAAATTCACGAAAATCTTTCCAATTAAAACTTTAATTAAAAATAAAATCGTATATAATAAAAGATTAAATATAATTTTAAATTTTTAGGAAACATTTATTTGATTAACAAAGCGTAGGAGCTTTCTTAAATGTTTATTTTTATACCCACCACCGTAGGATAGGTGGTATATTCATTTAGTCATTCCAAAGTATATATATTTCGGATTGTCGTAAAATTCTAAGACGATTTAACGATGTTCGTCTATGCGTCTGTCCGTCTGTCTGTTGTAATCATTCTACAGCCTTCAAAAATTTACATATTCGCACAGATGCGTCTTTTTGATGCACGCTGGTTAAGTTTTTGGACGTGCCAAATCGGACCATATTTGGATATAGCTGCCATATAGACCGATCTCCCGATAAAGGGTATAAAGCCATAAAAGCTTTGTATTTTATCCGAATCCCCTGAAATTGTGAGTATCCGAATCCCCTGAAATTGTGAAACGTGAGTAGTTTTAGGCCTCCCAACATAGGACTCAAATATGATTCAGATCGGACTATATTTAGATATAGCTGTCATATAGACCGATCTGCCGATGAAGAGTCTGAAGGCCATAAAACCTTTTTTATAACCCGATTTCGCTGAAAATTGATACAGTGGGTAGTTTTAGGCCTCTCAACATCCGACTTATATTTGGTTTAAATCGGACTATAAATAGATATAGCTGTCATATAAACCGATCTGTCGATAAGGGATCTGGAGCCCATAAAAACTTTATTTATTACCCGATTTCGCTGAAATTTTAAGCAGTTAGTAGTTTTCAACATCCGACCTATATATGGTTAAGGTTCCCATAAGGCTGCATTCGCTGAAATTTGAATCAATGTTTTTTAAAGCCACCCGCCATCTGGACCAAATATAATAAATATTGAAGTGTATTTACATAAAGCCCGATTTGTCGATTAAGGGTCTGAAGCTCATAAAAGCTGCCAAAATTACCAAGATATTTGAAGTAGTGAGTTGGTTTAAGCCTCCCGATAACCGACCCACATATGACTTAGATCAGCCTATATAGATATAGCTCTCATATAGACCGATCTTCCAATTTAGGGTTTTAATCCCATAAAAGTAGATTATAAATCTATTGTCTGAAAATGTTACTTGCATATAAGTTCTCGGGACCTGAATAAAATATGATGGAGAATAGCCACTATTAAGATATAACTACGGATATAGCAGTGGAGTTATAATAAAATGGAATCATTATTATATCCTTTTTTAATTTGGTCCAGATAGGTCCAGATTTGGTTCTAGGTGCCATATAGAACGATCTCCCCATTTATAGTCTTGGCTCTATAAAAAGCGCATTTATTATCCGATTTCGTTGAAATTTCACGCAGTGACGTATGTTAGGCTTTTCGACATCCGTGTCCTATGTGGTTCAGATTGGTTTATATTTGGATATAGCTGCCAAAAATACCAATATTTTCTTCTACAAAATTGAACAGTGACTTATATTTATAAGACCACTCAATGTCCGTGCTGAATTCGGGTGCTTAAGTTATCCAAGTTTCACCGGATTGTGATTATGTTGGCGAGAATATCTAAAAAAAATTTCAGCGGTGGTTATCGCCTCCTAAGGCGACATTTATGAGGTACTGTACCATTTGGTATGGCAACCATGTAAAAACTTCTGCACAAAGAGGTGTCGCACTGCGGCACGCCGTTCGTACTCGGTTATTAAAAGGACGCCCCTTATCAATGAGCTTAAACTTGGATCGGAATGCACTCATTGAAAAGTGAGAAGTTTGTCATGCTTCCTTAATGGAATGTTCATGGGCAAATTTGCATTTACAGTTGTCTCTATTCCGTATACGAAGCATTCGGCAGTCCGCAACCTGTGGACGCTGAGCTTTTCGTGATGACGATGAACAGTGGAATGCTCCATACGGAGTAGCTTCAACGGCAGTAGTGGACAATCAGCGGTATCAAGCGGAGAGTCTCAATGAGAGGCCGGGCGGCACCGGCTCTTGCACAAATACTGGGTGACTATGATGCTTCATATGACAAGGCGGGTTATTGGCGCCTTTAAATAACCAATGGCCTATTCCAGCGGCGATTGATTCCTTTGGGACCGGAACAAGCTTGCTCACCCATGGAGCTTGTCGAGTATCGCCACCTCCACATGATGATGAACACCACTCAAATGGGATATAAGAGTTCCAACTCGTGTTGAGCTCATAGCCATTCCGTGTCTACCGTTCTACTATTCCAGAGTGTTACATGACGCTGCCCATTACCTTAACTGGGACTGCGTCGCGTCACTGCAATGGTCACACGATGCGAATATTATCATATATAACTTTCAATCACTTTTAATTTATTGCATCATTCCATATGGGAATGGAAAGAATAATGGCTAGCGATTCGATTGCATTCTAAGTCATAAAATTACCTTTCTACCTTTCCATTTCTGATTAATTTATACCAAATTATCTAAACAAATCTGGGCATTGAATTCAACTAATCAATAAAATTGAAATGCAAACTTTCCATACCGATAGAAGGAGCATAGATTAGGGGTTTGTTTAGTTTTTCCAACCATAACAATAAGCAAGTACGTATGCACTTATTAATGCAGTCGGGTCTACGTTGTGGGAATAATTCAAATGCAAACCCTTGGCTGCCATTTCTATGCATCGGATTGACCTGATGGATCTCTTTATTGTCCAATGACTGCATTATCAATGTTCCGTGCTATCTGTACTTCCAATTTTAGATCCTCAGAAAGGTACATCCTGGAGTAGAAGCTCCATATGAATGATAACATGAACCCTGATTAAGTTCTGTTTGTCGCAACCTCATTTATCATCGGTCCGGTTCTGATTATACTGGTACTGCCTAATTGACGGTGTGCTGTGGCAATGTAGAATGCGTCACTGTTGTCGTAGCTATACCGCTGATTGTCCGCGACTGCCGTTGCAGCTTCTCCGTATGGAGCATTCTACTACCGCAACCTGTAGACGCGCCCGGTAGCTCGCAGCTAAGCTTCTCGTGACAGCCGTGAACACCACACAGATCGGACCTCAATGATCCAGCCTGTGTGGTGCATACAGCTTTCCCGTGCCGGGAGAGGTATACAATGTTTGTTTTGTTGTTGTAGCAGTTTGTTGTGTTCTATCTTCCACCATCCCCGACGTTTTTAATTTTTTGCACCCCCTGTAATTTTGACCCCATCAACACGAATATGCAAAAGAAATGAATTAAGCTCTAAAAGAAAAAATTTTTAACAAAATCGTTTGATTGGGGTCTTAGTCGTCACGCTGCTCGGTCCATATATGTTGGTCTATTTGTCACTTGCTCAACTTATAGAGCACCTGTGTGAAACAGAATTACTGCGACTGTCGTTGAACGAAAGAAAATTCGCTCTTATCAGAGGGTGGTAATGCTGGCTTTCTTGCCTACGTGTAGGTCTGTTTCGACAGATATTGCTTGGCGCACACTTCTTAGTTTCGTGAGTTACATGGCTTTTCTGTGTAGTGTAAAAAAGGGAATGTCATTAGTGCACGAGGGTTGGCTCACTGCTTCTGAGCTGTAAGATGGGGATATAAGATGGCTCAAGGCGCTTTTTTTTGGAGCGTCATACTGACGGAACATGGCTCCTCTAATGTACTTTTGCAACAGAGGAACTTGTCCGCGACTGTTTTTTACAACTGTGGGAGACCTGAGGATTGGAGGCATGTACTGGCATTCGTACTATGCAGACATTTAAGACTTAGGCGCGATGGGGATTAGCGAGGCGTTGTGGGATTTCAGTAGGGCCCTTGAAGACGAGGCGACTATTGAAAGCTTGGCCACCTTTTCCCGGGAGGTATTTATTAGGAGATGAACGCGACTTAGTGTAGGTAGGAATACACGCTTGGTATCCATGCGCATGACATGGCCTGGGACCCGCCTGCCTGTCCCATGTTGATGCTGCGGCCTTTGCTCTTCGTTGTTTCCGATTGCCTTTGTGCTTGTGATCCGTCATCCGTGAGTTTATTGTTGAGTCCCATGCTGGAGCTAATATGTGTGAATAATAATATCGTCCTGGCGTATGTTGTTTTTGTGCATACTCCTGTATGCTGGCTATAGATCGGTGTAGGGCGATTTCTTTTTCCTGGGTGACCAGTAACCGAAACTGTAAGGGGTTCAACTAGTAGTAGTCTTTTAAGGCTACCAAGTTCGACTGGAGATTTAAGTCTGGTACCACGAGTGTCAGGAGCCCCTCGAGCTTCGGTTCCAGACTGACATAGGTGGGGCGTAACGTAGTTTGAACCCAAATCGTGGGTAGAGCGCAAGTTCAGCGTGGAGTTGCATATTTAACAGGGTGCCGCAACCCATAGATCAGGAGTTTTTGGTAGTGCTCCGCTCCTAACCAAAGAGGTTAACACGCCCAAATTGGTACTCATGTGTTGGTTACATGTGGGGGCGTTGGTAGACGCATTGTATTCACCTGTGAGCCTTGGGCCTCGCAGGTTTGGCCAGGCATCTGAGTTAAACTCACGACACGAGATAAAAATAAGCACCACACAGATTGAAACTTTGAACTCACACCTGTGTGGTGCGTCCACAGGTTACGAATATTCCATAGCTCTACGGAGTAGCTGACACTGCAGTCGCGAACAATCAGAGGTATCGAGTGAAGAGTCTCAGGGAGACATCGGGAGGGCACTGGCGCTTGCTAAATAGTGAGTGCCTATGGTATTCGATATGATACTTTTGGACTAGACAAGGATCGCCACCTCCACTTGAAAATGTGGCTACGACAACAGCTTGACGAGAATCACTACCACCACATGTGAAATATGTGGCTACTACAAAAATAAGGACCACTGCCTTCTCATGCAACTATGAAGCAACTACAACAAGTAAAAGCGTGCTAAGTTCGGCCGGGCCGAATCTTATTTACCCTCCACCATGGATCGCATTTGTCGTGTTCTTTTCCTGGCATCTCTTCTTAGGCAAAAAAGGATATAAGAAAAGAGTTGCTCTGCTATTAAAACGATATCAAGATATGGTCCGGTTCAGACCACAATTAAATTATATGTTGGAGACCTGTGTAAAATTTCAGCCAATTCGTATAAGAATTGCGCCCATTGGGGCTCACGAAGTAAAATAGAGAGAACGATTTATATGGGATCTGTATCGGGCTATAGACCGATTCAGACCATAATAAACACGTTTGTTGATGGATCCATCGTACAAAATTTCAGGCATATCGGATAATAATTGCGACCTCTAGGGGTCAGGAAGTCAAGATCCCAGATCGGTTTATATGGCAGCTATATCAGGTTATGAACCGATTTGAACCTTATTTGACACAGTTGTTGAAAGTAAAAATAAAATATGTCGTGCAAAATTTCAGCCAAATCGGATAGGAATTGCGCCCTCTAGAAGCTCAAGAAGTCAAATCCCCAGATCTGTTTATATGACAGCTATATCAGGTTATAGACCGATTTCAACCATACTTAGCACAATTGTTGGATATTATAACGAAATGCTTCGTGCAAAAATTCATTCAAATCGGATAAGAATTGTGCCCTCTAGAGGCTCAAGAAGTCAAGACCCAAGATCGGTTTATATGGCAGCTATATCAGGTTATGGACCGATTTAAACCATACTTGGCACAGTTGTTGGGTATCATAACAAAACACGTCGTGCGAAATTCCATTTCAATCGGATAAGAATTGCGCCCTCTAGAGGCTCAAGAAGTCAAGACCCAAGATCGGTTTATATGGCAGCTATATCAGGTTATGAACCGATTTGAACCATACTTGGCACAGTTGTTGGATATCATAAAAAAACACGCCGTACAAAATTTCATTCCAATCGGATAAGAATTGCGCACTCTAGAGGCTCAAGAAGTCAAGACCCAAGATCGGTTTATATGGCAGCTATATCAAAACATGGACCGATATGGCCCATTTACAATACCAACCGACCTACACTAATAAGAAGTATTTGTGCAAAATTTCAAGCAGCTAGCTTTACTCCTTCGAAAGTTAGCGTGCTTTCGACAGACAGGCGGACGGACGGACAGACGGACGGACATGGCTAGATCGACATAAAATGTCACGACGATCAAGAATATATAGACTTTATGGGGTCTCAGACGAATATTTCGAGTAGTTACAAACAGAATGACGAAATTAGTATACCCCCCATCTTATGGTGGAGGGTATAAAAATAGCTTATAAGACAATTGTCCGGTCAGTGGTAAATTAAGCAGTGCCAGTGTTTTCCCCCCACCGAGCTATGCGCAATGGAATAAAATCCAGGCCTTGCAAAATGCTGCCATACGAACTGCAACAGGCTGTATCCTAAGATATCATCAATTAGTAGACAAAAATTATTTCTGTGCAAAGACAAATTATATGTATGTTGTCTTAGAGTACATAGTTTCGAGCTTCAGTTTCTGTGGTCAAACCCGATTTGTTTAACAAATGTCGTCAAAATCGCAGATTGCCACCTATAAAATGCAGCTGATTTTACACATGCGGCTTTATAACAAAATAGTGAACCAAATTCAAATAGTATATTGCCCTTAACTTCCCCTATTTTATCATTATGGAATAATTTTTAAAAATTCCGTAGCAATGTAAGAAGTTGCCAAAATTTCATTGGATTTGTAGTACAACAAGTCTTGCCTATACTAATTCGGTGTAAATAAACCTCCATTCACACACATCTGCGCACACAAAATTCTGTATATATACATATGTAATGTTATTTATGCACGCGAATAAAGAATGTATTGCGTTATGGTTGGCGTTGTTGTTATTTAACAAACGTTAAGATTTTCCACATATCCTATATATAATATAGTAATGGTGATGTAAATTTTTCTATTTTCACAAAACAAAAACCAAAAACTACCAAAACCTTTCAACTTTAACACACAGTTTCTAATATGAAAGAGAATTTTGTTGTTGTTGTTGTGGTACTATGATGAGATAACGCACTTTTTCCAAGAATCATATATGGTCAAATTTTTACTTACCAATTTTTGTAGTTATTTTAATAAAGTAGTGTATATTTAAATTATATGATTTTATATTAATACTTGTTATTTCTTTAATACTATCGCTATTATTATGCCAAAAATTTTCACAAAAATTACACCAAGTGCTCAAAAAATTTCTTTCGATTCGCAAGGTCAACCAAGAGAGTAGCACAGAACCGACAAAAACTGCATGCATGTAGGCATGTATGAAATGTATGCATGTATGTAATGTGATTTTGTCACGCCGACAGCTAAAGAGTAATTTTAAGAGAGAGATTTGTTTATGTCATGTTTTCTTGGATTTGTTTGACAGAAAAGCGTTTTGCTGTCAACCATGCAACAATGGAAAAGCAAAGTGGTTCACACCAAGTGATACGAAATAGGGAAGGCAAACTAAGCCATATCTACATTGGCTGGTTTTGGTTTTGTCGCTTCGGAAAACATCTCAACCGTTCACACTAGTTGAGAAGTTTTGGAAGTTGCCCTTGTTCATACTACAACACAAATGTAATGACGCACTATTGTTAAGAAATATGTTTTTATTTATCATTAAAAGCAGGTCTGCGTTTATTTAGCACAATTTAGGCATTTATTTGGGCTCACATGCTTTGATTGGTGAGTTTTTGTGGCAAACGAGTTATTCTGTCCTTATAAATTGTAAAGGAAAAACGAGTCGTTTGCTCATAAGAGCTTTGGCCTGAACCAAGGCGGATTTAATAAGGTGGTCTCATGCGAACAGCTATTAACAGCTGGCCAGGTTTGACGGTATAAAACAGAAGATTTTTTCTTAATGAACGATCATATTCATAAATTTTTCATTCAGCATTTTCATAACATTTATGATTTTTTCATTAATAGAATAAAACTTTTCATTATATTTATGAACAAAAGGTTATGATTTACAGCCAGTTTAACAGTATTAAGGTTTTAGTTCTGTGTTTACATTCACAGCAAACCAACCCATTTTGGTTTCTTTGGCTGTGTTAAGAACAATGTAATTTTTTAAATGACATCTTGGTGACCAAGATATATTCATTTACAGGTAGTGACAGTTGCCCAACTGCAAAATATTGGGTGCACTATCTATCAAAATCAGTGATTAGTACAACTCTGATTTTAAGTATGTTATTAATTCGCGCCATTTTTGTTTAAAAAGGTGGTCTCAGGTTTGACGGTATAAAGATATCAGATTTTTGTTTGCATTCTCTTTGTTGTCATCTTCTTTCTCTCATATTCTTATGTACTCATAAAAATTTCATTGTGTGTGTTGGCAAAATAGAGGATTGCACCATATGATTTGTGGTTGTTGTACAAATGAGACCACCTTTAATTGTTTCGTCATGTTATAGTACCAGCCTTAAATCTCAAAAAGGCCATAAATCCGGATTAAGTGGCCAATATAAACGAGCTTTAACTGGGACTATGTTCACTTTTCGCGATATTTTTTCAAGGATACTTTTTTAGATAATAGATTTTGTAGCCTCCGTAGCGCAGAGGTTAACATGTCCGCCTATAACGATGAACGCCTGGGTTCGAATCCTGGCGAAACCATCAGAAAAAATCTTTAGCGGTGGTTTTTCCCTCCTAATGCTGTCAACATTTGTGAGGTACTATGCCATGTAGAAACTTCTCTCCAAAAAAGGTGTCGCACTGCAGCATGACGTTCCGAATTGGCTATCATTGAGCTCCTACTCCTTAGTGGAATGTTCATGGGCAACATTTGCAATTTTTCATGATTTCATTCAGTAGGACATTCCCCACGACTTTATTCTATAGCATTAACACATGATTAATTTTTGCACTTTTTGTTATATGGACATGATTGGATATTGACGGTAAACTGCATTAAGAATATTTCTTCCGATTAGACTCAAAATTAAACAATTTTGAAAAAAGAAAATGACAAAATATAAGTAGCCATATGTTTTGTTAAAAGTTTGCAAGACCAGAGGTTTCCGCTTAGGTAATCATTTAAATCTAGACTTGGGACCATTTATGTTGTAGAATATGGTGCCCTACCATTATAGGGAATCGAATAGCTTCAGGATATCGCCAAAAACAAGTTAATTTGAATATTTAGCAAACCCTTAACCCAAAAAATGTAGGCAATAACTTGTCTCTGTTCAGTAAAACAACATTTCACCAAATGCAAACTTAAATTACAAATATGTCAATCAAAACCACAAAAAAGTAATTGAATTTGCACTATTCTTGAATTTTAACATTCGAAAGAAATGTAAAAAGTTGAACATCCACTCGGTTTTGCTTCCCACTGTAAGCCCCAATTGTTTCGCAAAAATGCGTGTAAAAGTTATGGGGCCATCTTTTAGTTGGGCACATTTCGAACCGAACACTGATTTTGGTAATAAAATTCAATGATTTGCAAGCGTTGCTCGTTAGTAAGTCTATTCATGATGAAATGTCAAAGCATACTGAGCATGTTTCTCTTTGACACCATGTCTGAAATCCCACGTGATCTGTCAAATACTAATACATGAAAATCCTAACCTCATAAAAATCACCCTTTATGTCTCTGACCAAGATACAATTGTCAAATGTTGTATAAGAACAAACAGATGATCCCTATGAAGATACAGAGGACGAAACCGAAAACTTTGCAATAACAGAAGGTCGTGCACAAAGATATTTTGGTGGATATGGTATAAACGGGAATTTAAATGCAGCAAGTGTGAAGCAAATTTAAGCAATGTTGATGAAATCAGAGAGTCGTAGGAGATTTTGTTGTCCTCCGACGAATTTTGCCTTCAAAATTCCTCCGAAGAGTTTTATAAAGCCCTGCAGAGCCATTTTAGAGTTTGGTATTAGTATCCTTTCGGATCCGCAGCCAAAAAATTCTGATATTTTTTACAAAGATGTCTGCTTTCACATAAAATGCATTCCTTTGGAAAAAAGAAAAATTACTCAGAAAAGAAAAACTCAGGGAACGTAAAATGGGGGCAACTAAAAAATGCGGCAAAAGTTTTTGCAGCAAGCACTAAGTCACTAGAAAAATAAAAAATCTCAGCGAAAAAATTATTTGATCTGTATAGTTGCTAAGTGGGCGAATACAAAATTCGTTCCCAATTTCTTGCAAATCTATTTAATTTCATTGACTCTATTTCAATAGCTCGTTCTTGCTTACATATAGAAGTTTGACAAGGATCGCTACCTCAACATGCAAATATGTGTCTCCTCGTTCCGCCTTGTAATTTGAAACCGTTTTTGACCACACATTATCCAACTGCAGAGCCTTCAGCACAATCTGAATGTCCACGTATCATGTTTTTGACCACACATTGTCCAACTGCTGAGCCTTCAGCACAGTCTGAATGTCCACGTATATCATCTTCAATTCAATAGCCGTTCTCGCTACGAAATCGCCTCTTTTGTTTTCCGGACATTGAAAAATGTTGACTCCCTGTTTTCAGGACTGCTGCACCATCCACCATGTAGACCTATCCGTGCATACAGAAGGTCCCGAGAATCTTTTCATGATAGGAAGAACCCCTTGTTAATAACATGCCGCACAGCATACAGGTGCAAGTAATAAAGTCGAACGTGGCATTAAGCGGCTCTCTCGGGGCAATTCTTCTTGCTGCAGAAAACAGGACCGCCGCCTTATCCTTCCCTTTCTCGTTCATCTTGTGGAAGACACAGTTGTCGAGAGCACAGCAGACTTCCTTAAAGGAGATTCAGCCGAACATCCGCCTTAAACACCCAATACACTGTCCCACACAGTTGCGACAGTAGTGCGGCATGTTCAGTCCCGTTTTAATCCTTCTCTCGAAGTTCCTTCTCTAGCCTTGTCACTCGTCAAAAATCACTTTCAACTTATTGGCCTACAGGTAGAGAAATCGGCTGCTTTACCCCATCCAGGACAGGATGGTGAAAAGTCCCACCTAGGTCCTTCTGGGAAAGGCACGTTAGCCTTTCGGATCATTATCTGTGTGTTTCGGATCATTATCTTAAGAAAATAAAACCTTTTCCAAGGCCGAGCTTTTCCTTACAGAGTGGCAAACTTTCTTTCAAATTTTGTCTAGAGGCAGAAAATGAACCCCACACCATTACAGACCATGCTTAATGTTGGTTTCATATTTTTTGTAAGGAGAAGAGCTCCTTTCTGCATACAAAACGTCTACGATCTGATTCAAATTTTTTTTCATTTCGCCCTGAATGTGGATATCTAACCGCCTGAGTTCGAATCTTGGCGAGAAAATCAGACAAAATTTAGAGCGGTAGTTATCCCTTCTTATTTCTGGCGACATTTGCGGAGTACCATGCCATGCATGGTCATGTACAAAATTTTCGTGTATTTCGGGGGTTGGGTGGCCACCCAGATACTTGGCCTCAAAGTAGTTATAAGATTCGTGCTCTACTTTCAAATATATTTTATATGAGCCCCATAATTGCATCATCGGTAAAAAAAATCTGTTTGTGTGTAGGGTGGACCCAGGGTCTTTGTCCCGAAATTGAGTGTAAATTTAGCGAAAAATATGAATATCAATTCGACTTAAATATGGGTATCAAATTTGTGCTCCACTCCCAAATTTCTTTAATTTGAGCCCCAGATTACCATGGTTGGTAAATATTTTGTATTCGCAATCTACACAAAAATACCTTTCATTTGAGTCCCATACAGCCATGGCCGGCTACTATGCCGCCAAATTTTAGTACGATATCCGTTTTCTAGTATGCAATACCTTTAATTTGATACTCATATTGTGCCTATCGATCCACTTTTGGATATGGTTGGCGTTTTTGCGGTAAGGAGGAGTGTCCGCCACCATCCGGTATCAACAAATTATATAGCCTATGTTTCCTTCCAGACCAAACTACACAATTTGTGAAAATTTTAAGAAAATCTGTTCAGCCGTTTTTAATTCTTTGGGACAAATTAACAAACCATGTCCCATATAGTCATGATGGGTCCATATGCCCATTTGGGGCGTTTTTGGAGGGTGGGGTGGCTCCCTATACTTCGATCTGATTTTGTAAGTCAGATTCTATTCGTATTCTACTCCCGAATACCTTTCATTTGTCTGCTTTTTGATAGTTTTGGGTTATGGCGACTTCTTGGGTATTTGGAACCAATTTTAAATACCATATTCCTATTCTACTCTTCAATACCTTTCATTTGATACCCATATTGTCTTTATAGGTCCACTTGTGATTTTGAGTGGTATTTATGGGGTAACGTGGGAGTCCACCCCCTTCCGATATCAACAAATTATAAACCATATTCCTTCTTCCTGACTATATTCGTAATCTATTCCGGAATACCTTTAATTTGAGTCCCATATTGGCATGCTGATCCAATAAACCTATTTTAGAGGGTTTTGGGGTTGGGGCGGCTTCCTAGTTATTTGTATCCCATTTTTAATATGAAATTCGTATTCTACTCCTGCATCCTTTCATTTTAATCCCATATTGTCTTGAACGGTACACTTTTATTTTTGGGTGGTACTTTTGGGGTAAGGGGGAGGGTCCGCCCCCCTTCCGACATTAAAAAATTATATAGCCTATGTTTCCTTCCAGACCAACCTACACAATCTGTGAAAATTTCAAGGTAATCGGTTCAACCGTTTTTAAGTCCATACGGAACAAACAAACCCACAAAAAACAAAAACAAATTCATTTTTATACCCTCCACCATAGGATGGGGGTATACTAATTTCATCATTCTGTTTGTAACACCTCGAAATAAGACTCCATAAAGTATATATATTCTTGATCGTCGTGAGATTTTAGGTCGAACTAGTCATGGCCGTCCGTTCGTCTGTCTGTCGAAAGCACGTTAACTTTTGAAGGAGTGAAGCTAGCCGCTTGAAATTTTGCACAAATACTTAGTGTAGGCCGTTTGGGATTATAAATGGGCCAAATCGGTCCATGTTTTAATATAGCTGCCATATAAACCGATCTTGGGTCTTGACTCCTTGAGCCTGTGGAGGACGCAATTCTCGTCCGATTTGATTGAAATTTTGCACGTAGTGTTTTGTTATCACTTCCAACAACTGTGGTATCACTTCCAATATTTGTGCGCAGTATGGTCCAAATCGGTCCATAACCTATTATAAATGCCATATAAACCGATATTAGATCTTGACTTCTTGAGCCACTGAAGGGCGCAATTCTCACCCGAATTGGCTGAAATTTTGCATGAGGTGTTTTGATATGACTTCCAAAACACTATGTATGGCGCACATCGGCACATAACCTGATATAGCTACCATATTAACCAATCTGCGATCTTGACTTCTTTAGCCTCAAGAAAGAGAGAGAAATTCTCATCCGATTTGGCACAAATTTTGTACAACGGCTTCTCCCATGGCCTTCAACATGCGTGTGCAATATGGTCTGAATCAATCGATAGCTTAATACAGCTCCCATATAAACCGATCTCCCGATTTTGCTTTTTGAGCCCCGAATCGGACTATAACTTGATATAGCTCCCCCTCCTCTTCCGTCCTTATTCATTGTTCTTTGTTTGTCTAAAGAGAGATATTGCGCTAAGAATTCGACAGATGCGATCCATGGTGGAGGGTATATAAGATTCGGCCCGTTCGAACTTAGCACGCTCTTACTTGTTATATATAAGATTCTTCCAAATGAAAAAGCTTTTGATATGTACTCCTTGGCAAATTGCAATCTTGCATATTGGTAAGAGGTACATGATTAGCTCTGGATGGACTTATGCAATATATTTCTTATGATTTGTGGACAAGTTGCTTTTCCAAAGTCCTTTCCTTTCATTCCCAATTACTGTGAACTTTCACCCGTTTGGAAATTGATCCTTTTTGACCTGCCGCAAAATATACTGCTCATCACTCAGGGTACATATTTTGTTCATTGCTGTTTCGTACCTATTTTCTACACATCCGTCGGTTTTGAACTGTTTTATGACGTACTGAACTGTAGAACAATTTCAGATATCTCTCGAAGCGGTTTATTGTTTTCGTAATGTTTTTCACTTCAACACATGGAAATTTGAATTCACACAATTTCATCGTCCTCACCCAACTAAACTCGACTTTAACTAATCTACTGAACATTAGAAAGACCTCTCGTTTCTCGCATATCGATTACACATGTGTTTCACTATCTACCTCTTCGACCAATATGTGACACTTGCCTCAATCTTGGCCCCCAAACAAATGGATCTAATAACTGATATCAATCTAAGCCTGACCACACGAAGCTTTTTTCAATATTCTATAAAAATTTTACTTTTTCGCTCGCATTCTTCCAAACAAATTGCAAGTGAATGTGTGCATTGCTCTATCTACCACATGTCACGTTGAAAATCCCTTTCATTGCCTTATTGTGCATTATCACAATCGAAAGTATCATTTTCAGACTATGATTTGGCATAATTTGTAACTGAGGACTGATAAGACTTTTTCATCAATTTCTATTGAGGTTTTTATTGCGAGTTTCTTTTTATTTGTTGGTGTTTTGGTTTTGTTTGTCTAAGTCATATGTAATATACAACTGAAATCACATGCCCTTTTTTGATGTGTAGGGTCTTTCTTTTCTAGTTTTTTTTTTCGTTCGTTATAAAAATATATATATAGTAGATATATAGCTTAGGGGGTAATACAAAATCTAATTGTTAATAAATACAATATATAGTGCCTATGAAATAGAATTTCATATGCAGATTAGCCTTGTCTTTTTGTTATTATTTCCTAAAGTCCTTATGATTGCCTTAAAGAGTTTTCTTGTTGATGGTGACCATGCTCTGCTCATCTTCGGGGGTAAGATCTTTGTCGCCATAGCCCCATGTGGCATGGGTACCATCACCGGTACGCATAACACGCTTTTCAATTGTTTCGGGGGCCACAGATTTCAAGTCGTAAGCCCAGCCGATTTTTGCAAAGAAATCAATGAAGGCGGTGGTCAAGTTCATGGAATAATTACCCCATTCGGCGGTCTTGTAGTCCCAGGGGAAGACATGATGATAGTTGTGCCATCCTTCGCCAAAGGCAAAAGCAGCTACCATGGAGTTTTGAGAAGGATTGATATTCCTAAAAGGGGGAGAAAGAACAGAAGAATAGTTTCAATCTTTGGCACTTGTTTAAGTTTCTAAGCTGGAAAACCTACTTGTCATAGGGACGTCCACCGAATTTGTGCGCAGCACTGTTTACACACCAGGTAACATTGAGGAGGAAACACCAACGGAACATGGTGGCAACAAACCAGGCATTAAGGAAACTTTCATTCCAGAAGTACATGGGTACGACAGTGGGCATAATGAAGCAGGCCAAAGGCATCAACAGCATGTAGTGTCTAAAATTGAACCAAAAATACATAAATAAGTTTCATATTATGCTTTTCTGTGTTAGCTAAGACTTACTTCTTTTGGAACATAACAATGGGATCGGCACGCAAATCCGACAAATCCAAACCCTTACCCTTGGCCACCACATCGGGATGCTTTTTGCACAGCAGCCAGCCAATGTGTGAGAAGAAAAATCCTCGAGTGGCATTATGGGGATCGGCATCAGTTTCGGAGAATTTATGATGCACGCGATGATCACGTGCCCAATGATAGGCGGCATCTTGGAAGGCAATTGTATTGAAAACAATTAGAATTAAACGTAAAGGCCATTTAGCTTTGTAGGAACGATGGGCCCATAAACGATGGGCTCCTGCTGTAATGCCCAAAACACCAATAGAATATAATAGAACGGCTGTGAGAAGAGAACGAAAAAAAAATTCATAAATTTGCTTTCTTAGAAATTAAGATATGCCAACTTACAGAAGAAAACGGTGGCCCATTTGGCTTTGGCAAAGAACAAATAACCACCATACAGGGCGGCTAAATGTAAATAGCCAAAGAGTATGATGTTGCGCCACACCAAGTCTAATTTCCTTTTTTCAGCCTTCTTGAATTGTTGGATATCAACAGCCAAAGCACCATCGACTGTTTCGGCATCGGCTTCGAAAAGTACACCAGTTTGCTTGGATCCTGGCAACTCAGTGGTATCCAAAGGCTCATGACCACTGGTAACGGTTGTGGAGCGTGGCGGCATTTTGGTATCTAATTACTGCGAAGTATAAAAAAGAATAAACAAATTAACAACCACATCTAATAAAAAACTAAGATTTTCTGGTACTTCAAGAAACAAACAAAATAAATTTAGGTAGAACATTTTGATTGAAATCAGGATTAACTAATAGAAGGTTAGGTCACTTGCAAAACATAAAGTGGATAGGCCCCATGAACATCATTAAGGATGTCAAATCTGCCGATTGGGAGAGAAATCGTAAACAAAGAATGAATGTAAAAAGAGAACAAGTTGACATTCTCAATGCCAAGTACTGGCAAAAATTAAAAAAAATTATATCGGCTGATCGCTTGGCTTAACCTTATTCGGTGAATCCTGGATTGAAATGTTGTCTCTAGAAATAATTTGTCTTTATAAAAAAATTTCATTGAAATTTTGTCCTAACGCCTACACTATTTTCTTTAAAACCACCAATAATGTCATGTTTTATTGTATTCGATGTCATGATGACGAATTGCCATTTCGTAAAAAAGAGCCATGACATTTTTTTCTAGGTTCCATTCCTTGAACTAATTGTTTCAAATCTAGAACGATATTTGGTTCTAGAACAAAATTTCATTGAAATATGGTTTTTATAGAAAAATTCTATTAAAATTTTTTCTTCAAAGAAAATTTCTTGAAATTTTGTTCTAAAAGAATTTTTTTTATTGCCGTCTTTCGGGTATTTTTTTTGAAAATTTTTGTCTTTAAAATTTTTTCCTAGAATTTTGCTTTAAAAATGTCCATATAAATTTTCCAACATCTGGCAACACCATAACAGTTTGAACTCCTACTACGTAATTGCAAGCTACATATTTTCTTTTCCACTTTTCACCACTTAGTAACTATGTGTAGGTGTTAATTCGAATTAGTTGCTTGAGAAAGCCCCAAGGCAACAACAAAAATTTAACTAAACAAGTAATGTATAAATTGCCGACTTATTTAGTTTCCCCAATATATGAAATTAAAGACTACAGAAATGCCAAAACACAGACAAAAGTCAAATGCATATAAATTAGTAAGGGGGATATTCATACGATCCCTCTGTGGGGATATTCCACTCTAACACTAACATGTTGACAAAAAAAAAAATATGAATACATTATTCCCTCCATTTAAAAATTACTCTCAATAAAAAAAAACAAACAAAAATCACACCATCATATGTTAGTAGCATCACATTTCAATTTGCTGACTGGAAAGAAAGAAGCGCGGGGATTGTGTTGGATGAATGGTGTCTGTTCGTCAAGAGTCACGTATTAGGCAGATATTCGGCAAATGCCACAAAAGACACCACCCATTACGTCACAAAAGAATTTTTTGGGGAAAGTAAAATTTTAAAATCTATTTTTATAAAAAATTTTGAAATTGTAGCAATTACTTAAAAAAATTGAGTTTTCGAATACATCTTCTATTTCAAATGCCAAAATTTCCCCATAAATACATATCCAACTATTGACGTGGTACTCGTACCCTTTAGTTTTTTGTTGCTACTTCTGTATCTTGTTTTAACATTTACTGTAGGGAGTACACAAAACTTTCTTTCGGTTGCACACTATGGATTTTTTTATAAAAGCCCTTAATTGTCTCAATAAATGCTATAATAATAAAATAAAAATATTTCTGATTTTTCTCACACTTTGAAATTTTTGAAAGGAATTTATTTTATCTAGTTATTCATTAATAATTTTAGTTAGGCCCAGACCCATACACACTCACAGAGTACACCACGTTCTTTATAACACCGTATACCAGACACAAATGAACGAACAAACTAACAAGCGGCTTTTTCAAGTTTCTAGGTGGCGTTTGGTTAAGCTTGCGTTCATGCTTTTTATTGTTTGCTTTTTTGAGCAAAAAGATTCAAGAGAAATGACGAAAATACACATGGCGTTGCATACAAATAGACGAATTTGCAAAAGCTTCACTCAATAATTGCTTTCTTTTCTCTCTCTCTCTCTCTCTTTTAACTCTCTTAATATTAGGATCTCTATTCTTCTCACACTTCTTGCACTCACATTTTTTTTATTTTCTTTTTAGATACTGTACTGTACTTTGGTACTGTACAAACAAATCCTTTGCTTAGAATTTGGCGATGGGATTTGTATATTCTCTCACTCAATGGAAATGCCTTCAGCACTGTCCAAGCACTGTGTTGTCGTATGGAAGACTTTCTAGGAATAAGCTTTAGCGCAGCTATTTAAATGGTTTTCTTTTCAACAGTTGGGGAAAAATAATTTCACTAAATTGAGATAAGATTTCGTTAACGCCACAGAATAGCAGCTGCCTTCGGCTTTTTGCCGGTAATCTTTCCGAGTTATTTACAATTTTCTACAATATTAACGTTATCTCTGGCTAACGACGGTAATACGCCGGCAAGACTAGCTTACATGTTTAATTGTACAAACAAGTTCGTTAGTATGTGTATACATACATACATATGAGATGGAAGAGGTGCATGGTTATTGTTGCTAAATATGCCCTACACACAATGGGGATGCATACATGCGTTAAGTATTGAAATCGATTGTTAGATCGTTTGTGAGTTAATAAAATCAATAGAAACAAAAAATTTTAACTAAACAATTACCTATATAAATTAAATTTAGATGTGAAATACTTCCTACCACTGAGAACTTTTCGAGATAAGATATTCAGGATTCGCTTTTCCGGGGAAAAAAAAAAATTTGAGGGATCTTGCTGTGTTTAAGGTAAATGAGTTCTTGGTCTTCATTAATGCCCCAAAGATGGTGTTAAGGACGAAATTCCGTGTATACTTTAATACACTCGATAACGATATGTCCCTGAGACTGCAGAACGATAGCAGTCTTTCAGAATAGGTCTGTGTCATTTTTAAATCCTGTGACCGGAATTACAACCTTTGAAACTCAGGATTTATGTTAACAGTAAGCGATGTTCAGAGTCTTGGATTCAAGGATAGTATGGTCGAGGTGCGTGGCGGAATTTTTTGGCATATTTGGAGGGATTTTCAACAATTTCATCAGCCATCAAAAGCCACACGGCAACGATAAAAACTAATGAAGTAACTAAAGAAAATATCGTTCTCGGTTTGTGACAATTATTCGGAACTTGCAGGTAAGAATCGACCTTGACGAAATGGATGTTCGGCATGACTTCGCAAAGTATTCACAAAGGAGGAGAATATCTGAAGGATGTTCAATCATTAGTCAATCTATCATCGCAAGAATTGTGCAATAGGAGCAAATATGCGATCAGCTGACATACTTTTTTTAATTTTGGACAGTACTTGCCATTGAGGATGTCAACTTGTTCTCTTTTTGCATTTATTCTTTGAATACGTTTTCTCCTATTCGGCGAATCCTTAGTGTTCATGTGTTCTTTCCACTTTCTGTTTTCGGGAAGCGACCTAACCTTCTATTATTCAGCCATGACATGTCTCTAGCCAAACTTACAAATTTCTTCTTTACTAATTGCGAAGATGATGGTGACACACACATGGTTTGTTATTCGGATACAGATGCCCAGGAAGACTTCAAAAAATAAGTATGAAATCATACAAATTATGTCCAACAACTTGCAAATAGGAAAAATTTACTTCTTGATAATAAATATTTTTTAAGCTTTTTTTTTTTAATTTTTGTTTGTTTCTCTTTCGAGACGAGCTGAATGATCGGAGTTGCAAATGGAAAAGGAAAGCCAAAGATAGTAACACACACCAACCACTATGGGACGCGTTTCGTCCTTGGTTAAAAGACTTTTCAACCATATTAGGTATGATGGCTTCAAGGGCCGTGCGTTGGTATGTTGTATTTGAATCGTATTAATAAAGAAAACGCATCTATGGTACAATTACCACATTAACCACGCTCGACAACCCTGCTTATTAGCTGTACTTTTTCCAATGCATGTATTTTTGTGTAATGACAGACATTCTATCTGTGTCAAATTACACTTCTTCCGTACTACATATGATTTATTCATCTGTTGGAAGTTGTATTGATGGCTTCGAACACTAAGACAACGGCAATGGCTCTCGCTGTTGCTCCGTGTGCCCAGTTTCGAATCCTGGACGGGCTCTGCCGAATTTTTTAATTTTTCAAGTTGTTTGCCTGTTAGGCCGAGATCATTAAATTTTTGCAATTTTTGTTTGTTTCTCTTTCGAGAAGAGCTGAATCATTCAACACAAACAAAAATTTTAAATATTTAATGATCTCGCCCTGACAGGCGAAAAGCTTGATAATTTTTTTAAGTATTTTTTCCAGTGCGGAAGGTTCAGTCTCTGGCCATCAAAGTAGGGGAGGTTAGCTTAATTCTTGGCGAATAGTCAGACGCAGAGTTAAAAAACAAACATTCTCTTGCATAGCTCACACTGAACCAATTTGTATCTTAAATTTAAAGATTTGAGGCAAACACGAGAAACTTAATTAAAAGATCTTAAATTTTAAAGCTTTTAAGGGAAGCATTTCCGTTGGTGAACGATTTTGCACCTGAATTAAAATACTATTATCTTAAATTCTTTTTTTTACTTCAAAAAACAATTTTTTGACGGTTTAGGTCAAAATAACGTAAAATTGTAGGAAATTTACTTTGGGAAATAGGCTTGCCAGATGACCAGGATTTATCGGGACTATTCTTTGGAGTAGTAACTTCTTCTCTGAACCAATTTTTTTTTATACGAAACATTTGAGTCACATCCGTTTGTCCAATAATTTGTCTGCCTATTTGCCTTACAGCACACTACTGTTTTCACAAATAATTCTATTGGTCCCGTTTAATTTTATTTAGAGTAGTCGTATTTTTCATCCGTTTTCGTTGATGTTTAGAACGATGAGTGATATTAGCCCCTTTCAAATCTGTGCTCAGTAGGTCCAACTTTCGGGATGCCCCCTTATAGACCGTTCTCCCGATGTTACCCCTTGAATGCATAAAGAGTATGGTATTTATCCGATATCCTGTTCGCCTGTCCGTCCTTCCTTTGAAATCAAGATAGTATTTGTACGAACGAAGGTAAAGGCTTAAAATATAGCAAAGTTACTTCTTACTGATGTAATCAAAATGAGAAAAGTAACCAATTCTGAAAACAATCACCGGCTTAACAAAACTTAATGTATTGGGTTGCCCAAAAAGTAATTGCGGATTTTTCATAGTTTGGGTCAAATAAACCTATTTTAAGGCTTCAATAAGTTTTGTGAAGACGGCCGAATATATCCAAACAAATTCATGTACCGTATAGAACAAATATTGACATGGAACTTCCAGATAACCAGGCAAATCTTGATCCAAGAGTAGAAACAGGCGATAGAAGCTCACCGGTTCTCGAACAAACCAACCCAAACCAAAAATACCCAAAAATTTTGCAAGTATAGGACCACAAATTCAAGCTTCGGACCAAACTGCATCAGTGAAAATCTCACGTAATGCCAATAACACAAACAATTCTGTGAATATAGAACCAGCGAACCAAGCTTCACATCAAACAACATGGGTAGAAATTCCTCGAAATGCTCAAATCACACAATCCGGTCAAGGATTAAATCCTACTTGAAGGATTTAATCTTCTTTGAAAGATTTTGACAAGACATTATACTTTTTCTTGGGTATAACAGGGTCGAAGCTTTGAGTTTTATACGATTTAGATGAATTTTGATTATGTGAAGGATTTTTGTATCCTTCAACATACACACACCGAATACCACCCAGGTAGATCCATAAATGGATTTGGCCCCGTATAAACCGATTTACTGGTTTGGCAAATCGAGCCCATAGACGTCTCAATTTGGTCCGATTTGATTGAAATTTGCAAAGCAAATTAAACATATACCCTCCAATGACAAATTTGCCCATGAACATTCCATTAAGGAACAGCGGGGATTTTCTCACAATGATGAAGCTTAATGATATCGGATGATTTCATCCGATTTGGCTGAAATTTGGTACGTAAGGTATGCTATAACCTTCCAACAATCACACAACATATGGTACATTATAAACCGATGCCTCGATATGACTTCTTGAATTGCTAGTGGTCTTGATCAATATTGGAATTCATGTCCAATATTCGGTTCGGCCGAATTGATCCGCTTTTATTGCTTTGTTTTTTTCTTTTGTAAATAAAAATTGAATTTAGAATATTTGCACGAAAATTTAGTTTCCACTCAAGTTGCAAAATCGCCCTAAGTTACAATATAATTTTTTTTATTAAAATAATTTAATATTTACCCTGAGTTAATTTAAATGTCACAATCACCACTTCGATTGTGAAATTAAAACTAAAGCGTAGATTGAGACATTGGATAAGGCGACCGCATAGGGTGAAAAGCCAAGAGTTGTTCTTTGATCGTTAAGTGTAGCCTGGCAATTTCTTTTGATTACAGTAATGAATTTCTTTAACTCTCTCTTTCTCTCTCTTCTGCATTCGCATAAGGAGAAGTAAAGCTTAACCAAAAACATTGCCTAAAGAGGTAGTAAATAACATCTCTGTTTTATAATAGTGCTATACAGTACAGCGAAAATTTTATGGAAATCTCAGTACAACAAAGTTCTGGAAAAATTACCAGTGCATGCTTAAAGCTGCACAGTGGTCGCTGGCATTGGCCAAAATTCAAAAACTTAAAGTTTAATATTTGTTACCATAAATGCATACATTAACTCTTGAGAGGTTAAGAATCTCGAAAGTATACATGTGATTGACTCATTCTAACGGTACTCTTGATAATTAACACCAAAAGAGAGAAGATGTAATTAGTTGGTTTCAGACGTGAGTTAAATTCAAAAGTGAAGTGAAAACTATATAATAATTGAAAAAAATCGAATTTATATTGACAAAATTTATAATGGATATTGAAAAGAAAGGCGCTAACCATGATGAAACAATTAAAGCTGGTCTCATTTGTACGAAAACCACAAATAATATAGTGCAATCCGCCATTAAGCTGATCGTCGTTTTGCCAACACACACAAACAAATTTGTGTGCGTGTGTGTATACGTGTGCGTGCATGAGCGGAGAATATGCGAGAAAGAATATAACAACAAAGATAATGCTAACAAAGATCTGACATCTTAAAACCGTCAAACCCGACCGGCTGTTAGGGTGAGACCACCTTTTTAAATCCGCCTTGGCCATTAATTTGAGTTTTATGTAGTTTTGTGTATGTTAAGTTGTTGCATAAGTTATTCAAAACTAGTGTTTTATTTGTAAGTTTTGTCATGTTATCTCGCCATTATAAATGAGCTTCAAGAAGGTTTTTAGTTATGTTCTTTGTGCATTGATATTTATTACCAATGTCAATGGTGGTCTGAAGATGCTACAGGCAAAATTGTATCTGCAAAGTTACGGCCAAAATACTAGATAGACCTTCATGTTTTTTTCCAATTTTCTATTTTTTTTATATACATACTAGGATGGGACGATTTGTATACAAGGAAAAAATCTTAATGGACCCTTCGCGTTTCTGATTTTTGGGATTGTACTGAGCAAGCAAGTCCACTAGACCATACGTCTACGGCGAAACTCGAGCCTCCAGATTTTGACTTTTGTCATGTTTTATTTTGGATATTTTGGTCTATAAAAGCCAAACCATTGATATTTTCGATCCAATACTAAGATAAAAATTGTAGCGAAGGCAAAAATTAAGAACTCTCTAGTATCGCAAAAGCATTGGAACGATCCTTCAGACAGTATTGGATATGTGAAAGTGCCAATTTGTCATGAATATTATTGATAAATTACTATGAACAACTGAAAATGGTCTCGGCAGATCGGCAGTCTATATGGCAGCTATATTTAAATATAATCCGATTTGGACCATATTCGGGTCGGACATAGTACAGCTTAATGTTCCAAATTTCAGCGAAATCGGGTAATGAATGCGCAATTATGGGTTTAAGGCTAAAAATCGGCTGATCGGTCAATATGGCAGCTATATCGAAATGTAGTTCAATTTGCACCATATTCGGTTTGGACATCGGTAGGCATAGTACAGCTTAATGTTTCAAATTTCAGCGAAATCGGGTAATAAATGCGCAATTATGGATTAAAGGCTAAAAATCGGCTAATCGTTCTATATGACAGCTATATCGAAATATATTGGGTTGCCCAAAAAGTAATTGAGGATTTTTCATATAGTCGGCGTTGACAAATTTTTTCACAGCTTGTGACTCTGTAATTGCATTCTTTCTTCTGTCAGTTATCAACTGTTACTTTTAGCTTGCTTTAGAAAAAAAGTGTAAAAAAGTATATTTGTTTAAAGTTTATTCTAAGTTTTAATAAAAATGCATTTACTTTCTTTTAAAAAATCCGCAATTACTTTTTGGGCAACCCAATAGTTAAATTTGCACCATATTCGGTTTGGACATCAGTAGGCATAGTACAAGTAACCCTTTCAAATTTCAGCGAAATCGGCTAATAATAAGGCAATAAAGGGCTTAAGACTAAAAATCGGTAGATCGGTCTATATGGTCGTTCTATCGAAATATGGTCCGATTTGGTATAGAACAACTCACCATCCATATTTCAGCGAAATCGGGTAATAAATGTGGCGTACCACGACGTAATTGCCAGGTAGTACACCATAAACAGCTGGGTACAATTTTTTCTCGCGAAATGCACTATCTGTCAACGAGTTTTGGTTGTGTGTGTATTATAGTTAAGAACCAGAGCACACACAACAACGAAAAGATATATTAATTTACAGGTAGTGGCAGTGCTCAACAACAAAATATTGAGTACACTATCTGGCAAAATCTGTGATTATTGCAACTCGACTTTGTGTATGTTACTAGTTCGCGTAATTTTTCGTTGATTATGTGTGGTATGGTTCTTAACTACAATACACACACACGACTAAAACTCGTTGACAGATAGTGCACTTCGCGAGAAAAAATGTACTCAGCTGTTTACGGTACACTACCTGGTACTTATATCATGTACCGACCCGATATAAAATCTTTGGTCACATTTGGAAACCGGAATTGGACAATTCCAAATTTCATCTAAGTCAACCCTTAAACAAGTGCCGCCGGAAGTATGGGACAAAAACACTTCAGAAAAGAAATTGGTCGAAAATTGGTAGAATCGAAAACGAATACTTATGTGAGTTCGTGTGTTTGGATTTATATCAATATTAATATTCGACTTGCCTCCTTTCGGTTTGCATTACATACTTCCGGCCCGATCAAAGATGTGAATCGAGCTTTTAGTATATGTGATATCGTATTCAAAAATTAAACTATCGGCTACAGGTGATGTTTGAAACGCATTTCAATGAGTCAAATTCAATGAATATTTGCCATGACCTATAATTGCTTGCACGGATATTTGTATGTATTTACATTAATTTGTGCTCAATGCAATTTGAGATACGCAACACCACTTGATATCGAACTTGAACGAGTGCCCAGCACACTTATTTTATTATAAATTTATCTAATGAAAATTTATAAGAATTTGTTGCACTTAAAAACGTTAAAGAATATTAATGAACAGCGTTGGACAGGCACCACCTGTACATTTAGAAAAACAAATGAAAAAAAGAAAGAAAGATATATTTTTGCAAAAGTAACTGGTAAAAATGGACGATTCTACACGATTAAGTGTCCAAATACTGTTTTTCCTTTAATTGACCTATGCGGGCATCGCACACAGGTACTATTTATATGGGAGAATATGACAAAAATAGATTTAGTTGTGCTTTCGACATCAAATTTATAAGGGTCCTTAGTAAAAAGGTAGACAAGAAAATATTAAAATTTGGGCATTAAACTGAAAATAAATACTACAGTATTTTTCGCATATATTCCAAATAGTGCGTTGCTTGAAATCAGTGGCTTATATAGCGATATGGACTAAAAGCGAATTTGTATATATGCCATTGTTTGGATAATAAGCGAATGGGCTTTATTGTCGTTTTTGGTATTATAAAAAGCAAAACAAAAACAAATTATTTCAAAATAAATTTTTTTATAATATTAGTTATTTTCAATATTGCGTTATTTTCGTTTGACTTAATTTAATTGCAAGGTAGAGAACCTTGTCTTTAATTTTTTATACCCATCACCATAGGACGGGGTTTACTAATCTACTCATTCCATTTGTAACACCTCGCAATATTGAACTGTGACCTCATAAAGTAAATAATTCTTGAGCAATTGTTTGTCAATTTATTTCTTGTGATATAACAAACTAGTTCTGGTAATGTAGTTAAAATTGCCCTATGTAAATAGAAAACCAGATTTTTCAAAATATTTGTACATTTTATTTTAATTTAGTCATTAAACCAACAATTTATTTTCTACGAGTTAAAATTGTCTTACACGATAGTTTATCATATGTACAGAATGATGAAAAAATCATTTGGTCAAATTATAGTTTAACTAACGAGAAGTTCATATGATTTTTCTATTTTTAAAAACAACATGAACCAAAATCTAATAAGAATGTCTTAAGAGCTATGCGAAGTTCAATTTTATTGATTAATTTTTATATTAGTTAATTTTAACTGAACCGTGGGCTCATTTTTTTAAGTGTGTCTAGTAAGGGCGAACTAAAACAATAATTTTTTAGGCATACATTAACCAAAATCTGTAGAAGTCGAGGAATATTTCTTGTACTTCAATTAGCAACTAATTACTACCCTATATACCTTATTTTGAAATTAATTTTAAGACTAGTTTTTATTGAAAAAAGGTAATTATACAATACTTTTATGTGACTTCTTTTAAATGTAAAAATTAAACTTTAAAATTTAATCAATAATAAAACAATTTTTAAAAACCATAACATCAGTTTTTGAACAATTGTAACCTCGAAAAAGAAAATTTAAGTTAGGAATTACGTGCATCTTACAAAATCCTTAATTGTTTTCCATACCACGCCCCTAAGTTGGTTCATGTCTGGCATTGTGTCCGGCAATATTACGCATGCCACTCTGATTTTGCATAAGTGAGCTTGTAGTTTTAAATGTCCCGTTATGCTAACGAAAGCTATACTGACCTTCTTACTTCCTTTCACTAATAGCTTCGTCTTCTCATGATCCGGATCTCCCCACTGTTCCACAGTGTTACAGCGAAGTTGTCGTTAGATGGCGAAATGGTTTAATTAAAACCACGGTATTTATCATCGGTTAGCGTAGGTCCGATCGGGCAACGGGCGCTCCTGCATCCAAATCTTTACCGGAGCTTCCATGGTCGCGAAGTCCTCATTTTGAGACGCTACTCTTCGTCCAGAAATCTATGTGATTCCCTTATTATATAAGATAAGCACTGGGATGTCCCTGTTCAAAATGTCATTTTCGGGAAATTTGCCCATTCCGCATTGTAGGAAATATATAGGTTGCAATTCGCATTCAATATGGCTGAAATTTTGCATAATGACTTCCACTATGGTTTTCAACATGTATACCAGGAATGGCTTCAGTAGCATAGCAATTCTTATCCATTATCCTTTGTGTGCCTATGGAGGGTATAGAAGATCTTAGTACGTTAAGACTTGTCCCCTTATTTTATTCCGTACTTTAATTTTACACTTCTATCCCTTTTTAAGGAAGTGTACAAATCTAGTCATTCCGTTTTTAACACCTCGAAATATTGATCTTGGACCCCATAAAGTGTATATATTCTTGATCGTCTCGAAATTCTGATTCGAACTTGCCATGTCCGTCCGTCTGTTGAAATCACGATAGCGGTCGAACGCTGAAATTTTATTCAAATACTTTATATTGATGTAGGTCAATGGGGATTGCAAATGCGCCATATCGCTTCAGATTTGGATATAGCTCCCATATAAACCGATCTCCCGATTTGACTTCTTGAGCCCCTGGAAGCCACAATTTTCGTCCGATTTAGCTGAACATAGTGCACATAGTGTTCTGTTATTACTCTCAACAACTGTGCCAAGTATGGTATAAATCGGTCGAGAACCTTGTATAGCTCCCATATAAATCGATCTCTCGGTTTGGCTTCTTGAGCCCATGGAAGCCACAATTTCCATCCGATTTGGCTAAAATTTTGCACATAATGTTCTGTTATGACCTTCAACAACCGTGCCAAGTATGGTATAAATCGGTCGAGAATCTGATATAGCTCCAATATTAATTGATCTCCCGATTTGACTTCTTGAGCCGCTGGAAGCCTCAATTTTCATCCGATTTGGCTAAAATTTTGCACATAGTATGACTTTTATGACTCTCAACAACTGCGCCAAGTACGCTCCAATTCGGTCTATAATTTGATATAGCTCCCATATTTTAGCAGAATCCATGGCGGTGGGTTCCAAAGATTCGGCCCAGCCGAACTTGCACACTTTTACTTATTTTTATTTTTATACCCACCACCGAAGGATGGGGGTATATTCATTTTGTCATTCCGTTTGCAACACATCGAAATATCCATTTCCGACCCTATAAAGTATATATATTCTTGATCAGCGTAAAAATCTAAGACGATCTAGACATGTCCGTCCGTCCGTCCGTCTGTCCGTCTGTCTGTTGAAATCACGCTACAGTCTTTAAAAATAGAGATATTGAGCTGAAATTTTGCACAGATTCTTTTTTGGTTATAAGCAGGTTAAGTTCGAAGATGGGCTATATCGGACTATATCTTGATATAGCCCCATATAGACCGATCGGCCGATTTAGGGTCTTAGGCCAATAAAAGCCACATTTATTATCCGATTTTGCTGAAATTTTGGACAGTGAGTTGTTTTAGGCCCTTCAAAATCCTCCGTTACTTTGGCTCAAATCGGTCCAGATTTGGATATAGCTGCCATATAGACCGATCCTCCGATTTAGGATCTAAGGCCCATAAAAGCCACATTTACTATCAGAATTCGCTGAAATTTGGGACAGTGAGTTGTTTTAGGCCCTTCAAAATCCTCCGTTACTTTGGCTCAAATCGGTCCAGATTTGGATATAGCTGCCATATAGACCGATCCTCCGATTTAGGGTCTAAGGTCCATAAAAGCCACATTTATTATCCGATTTTGCTGAAATTTGGGGCAGTGAGTTGTGTTGAGCACTTCGACGTCCTTCGTCAATTTGGCTCAGATCGGTTCAGATTTGGATATAGCTGCCATATAGACCGATCCTCCGATTTAGCGTCTAAGGCCCATAAAAGCCACATTTATTATCCGATTTTGCTGAAATTTGCGACACTGAGTTGTGTAAGGCCTTTCGACTTCCTTCGTTAATTTGACTCAGATCGGTTGAGATTTGGATATAGCTGTCATTAGACCGATCCCCCGGTTTAGGGTCTTAGGCCCACAAAAGCCACATTTATTATCCGATTTTGATGAAATTCGGGACAGTGGGTTGTGTTAAGCCCTTCGAAATCTTTCTTCAATTTGGTCCAGATCGGTTCAGATTTGGATATAGCTGCCATATAGACCGATTTCTTGATTTATGGTTTTGGACCCATAAAATGCTCATTTATTGTCCGATGTCGCCGAAATTTGGGACAGTGAGTTAAGTTAAGCTCCTTGACATACTTCTGCAATATCGCACAGATAGGTCCAGATTTGAATATAACTGCCATACACACCGATCTCTCGATTTAAGGTTTTGGGACCATAAAACAGGCATTTATTGTCCGATTTCGACGAAATTTGGGACATTGCTTTGTTAAGGCTCTTCGGCATTTTTATGCAACTTGGCCCAAATCGGTTCAGATTTGGATATAGCTGCCATGTAGACCGATATCTCGATTTAAAGTCTTGGCCCCATTAAAGGCGCATTTATAATCCGATTTCACTGAAATTTGACACAGTAACTTATGTTAGGCTTTTCGACATCCGTGTCGTATATGGTTCAGGTCGGTTTATTTTCAGAACAATGACTTGTACTTATTTGTATTTGGTCCAAATCGGAACTAATTTTGATATAACTGATATGGGACAAAAGGTATGAAATTTTCACCGAATTTTGATGAAAGATGGTTTACATATATACCCGAGGTGGTGGGTATCCAAAGTTCGGCCCGGCCGAACTTAACGCCTTTTTACTTGTTAGTTATTTATTTTTGCTTAACAATGTCTACTTCTGAGTGATCTCTGGTTCGAGTGCTGGTTCGTTACAAGACACACGACCTTCTTCAACTGCAAGGTACTTTAAAGTCGACCTAGTCCGTCGTAGGATATTATTGATTAGCATATGAATGACGTTGGGGGGAATTTGGAACTCATAGCAAAGGGAAATTAGATTGCGATATTTTACAATTAATTTGTTTCACTGGAAAAACAAAACAATACCACGCTTTACTCTAAAATTTGGTTATGAAGTTTTGTTTTTGCTTTAGTTTTCCAATTGATTGTGGGTATAGGCAAATTGCACTTTGATGATAATTTATTCACGTACAGACATCGTGATATGTTTGTTTGGGTGTTTGCTCATCTGCGTACACATGAACGGACGTATATAGAGACAGACGTCAAGATGACAAGCACAGCATATTTGAATAATAGGGGGGAGTGGGATGGTCTGGGGTAGAAAAATATTTCTTCCATTGCATTGAGGCTTGGGGTAGGATTCTATTTCTTCTATTACGTTAAGGCCACCACAGAGCAGAGGTTAGCATGCGACGCGCATAGCCTGGGTTCAAATCCCTCCTAGTGTGGGCGACATTTGCGTGCAGTCCGATTAAAGTTTTATGCGCATAGCGAGAAGTTTTTACCTTGCAGAATGTCTTACAAATGTAACCAGCATTAGTAAGGGTATATTAATATGAGAATTTCTCTGATATTCATTGCCTCTGTGTCATGACGTTCGAACTCGACCATGAGGAGGAGGTCCCTTATCATTGAGATTAAAATTGTATCGGACAGCATTCATTGATATCAGACAAGTATCCTCGCTGTTCCTTAATGGGATATTCATGGCCAAAAGGTGGCATAGGTTAATATCTCATACCAGGCAGCACTCCACTGCATCTACATCCGATGTTCATTTAACATTTTTTAATTTTTTATATTGGACAAAACCGAACCATAATTTGATCCACCCTAATGTGGATAAGATGTTTTGAATTTTAACAGATAATTATTTAAACTACGCCACATTTGAATATTTGTTATTGCAAACCACTTAAAAATATAAAAACATTTAATTTTGCATTACGCCTTGAAACGAAATCTCAAAAAATTTCGAACTGCAATCAATTAGTGCTGGAAAAGATTTTTATAATCCTAATCAATTTGGTATTTCATAATTTTTTAAAAGTTTAACTCAGATAAAAACGCTGCTTAGTAAGTCTAGTGTTTGGCTTAGGGAAAAAAATGTCGTTGCTTATAGAGGTTGGTTTTAAAAAAAGTTGATTTTATTTTTTTTTATGAAAAGAAAACGCATTAGTTTTCAATGACCACGCAATTTCTTTCGACCCAATTTTTCAACACATTTTAAATTTTATGGCTGATCTTCCGTTAGGAGTTCAATGCTACTTCTCCCATCGGACGCCTCCCCAGGTGGTGGATTGGGGAAAGCTCATCAGATATGACGGTTGCCGCAGAAATAAAATATGCGGGGCGAAGCAACAAGTTACCACAAGCAGGGGTGCACGGATACGAAAAGGATCATAATGGGTTCGTGCAATAGGGTTGGCAGCGGATGAGCTAAAGGAAATGGCCAACGGTGGCGCTCGCAGATCTTCAAAAGATTAACCATCAAAAAAGCCCGGCGTAGTGGGTCGCTGGTAGCCCAAGCGCCATTGCGATGGCCCAATCCGCCATCCATCTAAAAGAAAATCAAATTATGGCTACGAGAATCTGAGATGAGCAACTATTATAACATATAAATATATAACAAGTAAAAGTGTGCTAAGTTCGACCGGGCCGAATCTTGGGTACCCACCACCATGAGTTCCGCTAAAAATGTACCCTTATTAACTGAGTTTGTATTTGAATTATTTTGGTCTCAAGAAGTCATATCGAGATGTCGGTAATTAGGAGGGCCTATATCACCACCGTAGAGCAGAGTTTAGCATGTCCGCCCATGACGCTGAACGCCTGGATTCGATTCCTGGCGAGACTCTCAGAAAAACTTTTCGGCGGTGGTTTTTCCCTCCTAGAGCTGGCAACATTTGTGAGGTACTATGCCTTGTTAAACTTCTCTCCAGAAACGTGTCGCACTGCGGCACGCCGTTCGGACTCGGCTATAAAAGGGAGGCCCCTTATCATTGAGCTTAAATTTAAATCGGACTGCACTCATGATATGTGAAAAGTTTGCACCTGTTCCTTAGTGGAATGTGCATGGGCAAAATTTGCAATTTGCAATATCACCATATTAACCGATTCGGATAAAACTTGGCACTGATTTTAAAGGTCATAAATTTCCGTAAATGCCTATATTTCAGCCAAATCAGGTGAAAATTTGGGCTCCTAAGGGCTGAAGAAGACAAATCCGGGGGATCGGTTTATATATATCTGTTTATAGAGCGATTCAGATCATACATGACATGGATGTTAAAAGTCATAACAATATTCTGTGTTCCAAATTTCAGCCAATTCGGATAAAAATTGAGGCTTCTAGGGTCTAAAGAAATCAAATCCAGGGAAAGGTTTATATGGGGGCCAAATCTGTTTATGGACCGATTCGAATCATACTTGACATGGATGTTAGAAGCCTTAACACAAGTCTTTGTTACAAATTTCAGCCAATTCAGATGAAGATTGACGCTTGTAAGGGCTCAAGAAGTCAAAACCCAGAATCGGTTTATATGGGGGGATATATCTGTTTATAGACCGATTCGAATCATACTTGGCATGGATGTTGGAAGTCATACTTACTGTAACAAGTCTTTGTTCCAAATTTCACCCAAATCGGATGAAAATTGAGGTTTCTGAGGCTCAAAACGTCAAATTCGGGGATCGGTTTGTATGAGGGCTATATCTGTTAATAGACCGATTCAGATCATACTTGACATGGATGTTAAAAGTCATAACTCAAGTCTTTGTTCCAAATTTCAGCCAAATCGAATGAAAATTGAGGCTTCTGGGGGCTGAAGAAGTAAAATCCGGGGATCGGTTTATATGGGGGCTATATCTGTTTATAGAGCGATTTGGATCATACTTGGCATGGATGTTGGAAGTCATAACTCAAGTCTTTGTTTCAAATTTCATCCAAATCGGATGAAAATTGAGCCTTAAATTATGGTTAATTTTGTTAAATGCGTTCTTTATCCTCAAAAAAGTGTGGTAGATTGGTCCAATGAATGTATAGTTTTTTATACCCACCACCGAAGGATGGGGGTATATTCATTTTGTCATTCCGTTTGCAACATATCGAAATATCCATTTCCGACCCCATAAAGTATAGATATATTCTTGATCCGATCGATCTAGCCATGTCCGTCCGTCTGTCTGTTGAACTCACGCTACAGTCTTCAAAAATTTAAATTTTGAGCTGTAACTTTGTACAGATTCTTTTTTTTTTTTTGCCCATAAGCAAGTTAAGTTCGAAGATGGGCTATATCGGACTATATCTTGATATGGCACCCATGTACACCGATCGGCCGATTCAGGGTCTTTGGCCCATAAAAGCCGATTTTGCTGAAACTTGGGACAGTGAGTTGTGTTAGGCCCCTCGACATGCCACTTCAATTTGGCCCAGATCGGTCCAGATTTAGATATAGCCACATAGACCGATCTGTCAATTTAAGTATTGGACCCATAAAAAGGGCATTTATTGCCCGATTTTGTCAAAATTTGGGACAGAGTGTTGTGTTAGGCCCCTTGACTCTCGATGTAAGGTCTTGGGCCCATAAAAGGCGCATTTATTGTCCGATATTACCGAAATTTGGGACAGGGAGTTGTGTTAGGCCCTTCGACAGTCCTCTTCAATTTGGCCCAGATCGGTTCAGAATTGGATATAGCTGCCATATAGACACATCTCTTGATTTAAAGTTTGGGACCCATAAAAGGGGCATTTATTGTCCGATACTGCCGAAATTTGGAACAGCGAGTTGTGTTAGGCCCTTCGACAGCCCTCTTCAATTTGGCTCAGATCTGTTCATATTTGGATATAGCTGCCATATAGACTTTCTTTTTCCACTTGCAAAAGAAAATCTCTGATCATTGAACTCGCCTCGAAAGAGAAACAAACGAAAATGCTGAAATTTAATGATCTTTGTCCTAACAGGTAAAAAACTTGAAGATGAACAAATTCGCCAGATCCCGGCCGGGATTCTAGCTTGGACACACAGAGCAACAGCGAGAGCCGTTGCGATTGTCTAGCGTTCGAAGCCATTAATTCATCTTCCAACAGATGCACAGAATCATGTGCTACCATGGAAGTAGTGTAATTGTTGCAGACAAAAAAATCTGTTATTACATGAACACATGAGTACTGTTAATAGACAGGGTTGTCGAACGCGGTTAATGGAGTAGTTGTATCATAGAGGAGTTTTCACAATAAATTCGAAGCCATCACGCCTAATAAGGTTGAAAAGTCTTCTAACTAAAGACGAAACGTATGTGCTGCGATCTCTGGCTTTCCTTTTCCACTTGCAAAAGAAAATCTACGATCATTGAGCTCGAAGCCATCAATATAACTTCCAACAGATTTACAAAATCATGTGTAGTACGGAAGAAGTGTAATTTGTCACAGAAGGAATGTCTGTCATTACACAAAAACAAATGCATTGGAATAATGCAGGTTTCTAGATGGGTGAAGTGCGTTTCAAGCGCAGAACTTCTCGATCCTGAAGGTACTGAGAGCGGCGGCCTGATATATGTGGAAAGTCAGAGGGCGCAGAAGACTCCAGCATCGGGCCGATATGCATATAGCTTCTTTGAAACCGGTGGAAGGCTGTCAGGCTATGCTGTGTCCCGGACTTTCAAGTGGTGGCGGGGAACGAGGCGACTGGCGAACTGGCTTGGAAAGAATCGGTGATAAGTGCGAATTGTGCTACGAATTATTGATCCCTCCACTGCGAGCTTGTTGGTAAGGTAGACGCTTTCTATGAAGATCACGCGTATAAAGCGTGGGCTGATGTTGGGGATTGCGAAGGCATTGTGGTCGGGTAAATCGGAAACAGGACGATGACCGATTCCTTTCTACTATTATGGACCTCTTTCAGGGGCTTTGGGGAAGCTGTATGGATAGGCGAGAGCCAACGGGCTGAGTCTTAACCCCTTTTCAAAAAGGGAAACTGAATATGCTCAAAAGGGGACTGCATATGCTCTACTCTTGTTGTACGCCTATAAGAAAGAAGATGGGGTCTTTGAACGGGAATGGTACATTTCAACCTATGGCGGTCTAACATCGGGGCGCAGTGGCGGTGTTGACCTCTGGGATAAACAGTAGTAGTACCCGAGAGAGGCTGCCATACTCAGTCTTAGGCTTTTGTACCTACATTTTGGGTGTATGCCAAAAAAGATCGGCCTAAAAATGAGGGAGTTAGGAACACGGCGCTTCTCAAACTTTGGGCACCTTTTTGTTTTGCTAGGGGATGTAGATGAGGCGTGGCAGCATGGTATATGTGGCATGATGGATTATTTATCAGGGGATGGATTGAGGGATCTATTTAGGATGGAGGCACCCTAATAGGAATCTTCATTGAGATTTCCTTGGAATCGGGGAATCATATAGGTTTCTGGACGGATGTAGCGTCTTTCAGGCTGACATCTTCGCGGTCCTGGAGGCATGGCGGCCCGAGCAGACTGTCACGATATATGTGGGCAGTCAGGCGGCGCAGAAGACACTACCGTCGGGTCATGTGAGCCCAAAATGCACGGAGCTTTTTCGAACCTTAGGTAAGCTTTTAGGCTTTGCTCGGTCGCGGACTGTCAAGAATTGGCAGGGAAATAGGCCGGCCATGAACTGGCCAAGAATGGATAGCTGATAAGCGCGGATTGTGCTAATGTTATTTGAGCCCTCCCCTTAGTGGACGGACTTATTGGTAAGGTGGACGCTTCCTACGACGACTTTTCAAGCCTTTGAGATGGTTACCATGTTCATTAATGATTTGCAATATTTTCACAATACAATGAAATGAAAAATTTGCCAAATAAAAATTTTCCATACAACTTTTCCTCTACTGATCATAAACAATAAAGCAAAACAAACGTCTCTGTTTAGAAATTCAAAATCCCAAGTGGTTCAAAAATCGGTCCGTCCAGACTATCGGCACGTGAGCGATTGTAATCGGACAATCGGAATGAATAATTTCAAATTCTAGAAATTTGTCACGTTGCCTTCAATTTACAAAGATGGAAAAATATTATTCCACTGCATGGGTTACATCAGAATCAAGGTGAATGAGCAACACTTACTTACCCCCAAGTAATAGAAAAAATTAAATAATATTTATATACATTTATGTATATGTCAAAATAGTGCAAGCAGAAAAAAACGCTCTTCGTCAACAATTTAGCTCATAATAAAAAGTAAAAACGTTGTTGTGCCCTTGATTAGAAATTTCAGAGAAATATCTGCTGTAATTTTCCAATAGTGGTTGTCAGCACCTGCTTATCTGCCCGATTGGGTCCAAAACATAGTCATATTCAATTCAATTTATTGGACCCACATCAGCCAGGGTGTAGATGGGCTTTCGATTAGGGTGAAAGTCAAACAAATCTAATCTAATGTGATTAGTATGGGAGTAATTAGGTAAAAAAAAAGAAAAGGTTTAGCTGCCTATGTTTTCTAATTAATTATCCACTCACCATGAGCGACTGGCTGACTAAAGTTCCAAAAAAGATTTGAGCAAAGGTGAAACCATAATTGGTGCGCAGTTTGTTTTATTTTGGTAATATAGATGGACACTGCGACATTTGGCTGATTATTTAAAAACAATTTGTTGGCTTTATATAGCTACAAGTGGGCTAAGATTAAAGTTTTGCTGAAAAATTTTACTTTAGAGGTGAGTGTACATGCACTTGAGTTGATACCTTTAGAGTCTAGACATACCAGAGAAACATGCACATACATATATGAACATTAAATTTCTGCGCAAGGGCATATAGACTAACAATAATAATATGAGACTTTCATGGAAGACATTTGGATGCAGTTTACGAACCTGACTTCTTAATTATAATCAGATATAATAGGGTCTATCTCCATAAATTCCTTCAGGAGGACATGTACACCGATCTGAACAATATGTAACTCCAATGAAAGGAATTGGGGGAAAGAGTACGAATCTGGTTTTTAAATTTATCTGTAGACAGATCACACCTCGCCCCTAGCGGACAATGCGGGAGTCATGCGAATATTTAAGAATGTTGTATATTTAACTAACTGACCCGGGTCCGCTCCGCTGCGCCTTCTTTTACTTTATATGGAACAAAAGTGTCCTTGGAATATTTATTTTCGACAATAAAAGAGCTTTTAGTGAAATACCATGCTATGAAAATAGTATATCGCTTGACTAACAATTCTACAATATAAGTGCCTTTGTCCGAATCCCATATGAACTTTATTGGTCTACGAATGTAAGGTGTACTCTATGTAAGGTGTAAGGATGTAAGTGTACTCCATTTTAAAATACTTTATTTCAGCCCGCTACTGTCATGAAATCTGATTTAGGGGTGTTTTCGGGGTGAGGTGGTCCCCCAGACACTTGGCCCTGAAAAAATATCAGCATCGTGCTCTTCTTTCAAATACCATTTATTTAAACCCCATATTGCCATTGGTTTAGGGGAGTTTACACGATGAGGCGTCCCCCAAACACATTGCCCCAAAATAGGTTATCAAATTCGATTTCAAAGCACAAATAACTTTCATTTGAGCCACATATAGCCATGGTCGAAAAATTTTTACCTTTTGGGGGGTGTTTTGGGGAAGGGGTTATTCCCTAAATACATGGTCCTAAATTTGGATATCAAATTCGTATTCTACTCCCAAATGCCTTTATTTGAACCCCATATTGCGATGGTCACTAAAAAATTGCTGCTTGTGGGGTATTTTGGGAAAGGGGTTGACCCCCAGAAATATGGTCCCGAAAGTGGGTATCAATTCTTGCTCTACCCCCCAATACCTTTCATTTATTCTCCACATTGACATGGTCGATAATATGCCCGATTTAGAGGTGTTTTGGGGATTGGGGTGGTCCCCCAAACACTAAGCCCGGAAAATATGTCAGCAACGTGCTCTATTCTCATATATCTATATATCGTTTATTTGAACCCCATATTTTGGGAAAGGGGTTGACCCCCAGAAAATTGGTCCCGAAAGTGGGTATCAATTCTTGCTCTACCCCCCAATACCTTTCACATGGTCGGTAAATATGGCCGATTTAGGGGTATTTTGGGATTAGGTTGGTCGCCCAAACACTAAGCCCGGAAAATATATCAGCAATGTGCTCTATTCTCATATATCTATATACCATTTATTTGAACCCCATATTGCCATTGGCCTCAAAATGGGATATCAAATTTGTTTTCAAATCTCATTTAAACTCCTTATTGCAAAAGTCAGCAAATATGTCTGGTTTGGGGTGTTGGCCATAAAAACTATAAATATTTAGTTCCACTCTCTTTACAAATATGAAAAATCCGCAATTACTTTTTGTGCAACCCAATATTTGGGTGGTGTTGTGTGTGGGGTGGGGTGGCCCCATAGACAATTTTCCCGAATATTGATATCAGATTCGTGCTTTACTCCCAAAGACCTTTTATTTGAGCCCCATATTGATATGGTCGTAAATTTGTCCCCTTTGGAGGATGTTTTTGAGGAGAGGCGGGCCCCCAAACACTTGGTCCCATATTTGGATATCAGATTCGAATTCTACACTCAAATACCTTTTATTTAAGCCCCATATTTCCATGGTAAGTAACTAGGTTCTGTTTGGGGGGTGTTTTGGGGAAGGGGTCCACCCCCCAGAAACGTGGTCCCACATTTGGATATAAGGTTCGTATTCTACTCGCAAATACCTTTCATTTGAGTCCCATATTGCCATGACCGGTAAATATGTCCTATTTAGGGGTATTTTGGGGGGTTGGGTGGTGTTGTGGGGGTAGGGTGGCCCCATAGACAATTTTCCCGAATATTGATATCAGATTCGTGCTTTACTCCCAAAGACCTTTTATTTGAGCCCCATATTGATATGGTCGTAAATTTGTCCCCTTTGGAGGATGTTTTTGAGGAGAGGCTGGCCCCCAAACTCTTGGTCCCATATTTGGATATCAGATTCGAATTCTACACTCAAATACCTTTTATTTAAGCCCCATATTCCCATGGTGTTTTGGGGGGTGTTTTGGGGAAGGGGTCCACCCCCCCAGAAACGTGGTCCAACATTTGAATATAAGGTTCGTATTCTACTCGCAAATACCTTTCATTTGAGTCCCATATTGCCATGACCGGTAAATATGTCCTATTTAGGGGTATTTTGGGGGGTTGGGTGACGAAAGGGGGTTTACATATATACCCGAGGTGGTGGGTATCCAAAATTCGGCCCAGACGAACTTACTGCCTTTTTATTTGTTTTTAATTAAATCTGAACTTTTTTCAATTACGATTGAGATTGAAATTTTTGTAATTTTCAATTAAAAAATTAATTGATTCATTTACTTTTTTAGTTGTATCTGAACTGTTCTTCAATTACGATCTTGATTGAAATTTTTGAAATTTTCAATTAAAAATTTATTGATTCAATTATTCTTCTTTATTGAATCTGAAAAAAAATTATCTATAAAATGTGACTGAAAAATTTTATCTTTCCCAATGAAACAATAACGGCTAGACCATTAAGCTTTTTTCTTTTTGTCACTCGATTCATTGAAAACAGCTGAATTTATAAAGGTGAAACAGCTACTTTCATTGAGTTGGAGCACAAATCGAGTGACAAAAGGAAAAAAAGTTAGTTAATTGAATCGAAAACCTTTTTAGACACAACAGCACTGTTATGACTGTCCGTCTTGGAAAAAGTCCAGATTCTCAAAATTTCGATACTTTCTATATATAAAAGATAAAACTCTCCTAAAAACAGTCTTTCAACTTCATTTCTAAATTTCTAGAAGCAATTCTAATCTTATTTATGAGCAAAGGATGCATATTAAAGGCATAATGGCTTCTTTACCATGGATCTAATTATAATATATTCTAGATAAATGTTTTGCTGTTAGGTTTACTCTCTCAATGTATATTATTCATAAAGTTACTGTAAAAAAGTATATATACCACTATTAGTCTATGTCGGTAGTCAGACCTAAACCCGCCTCGCTACTCTTTCTTTTATAATTCGGGAAACACAACTTTTCGCTGCATTTTTGGAAAAACCCTCGGAGGTTTTTATTTCTAAGGAGTGATCATGGACCCAAACATAAACCTCAAATTGTGTGTTTTAGGAGTTTTTTTATTGAATCAATTAAAAATTTAATAGGATTTTTCAGAAATTTCAATAATTTTTCAATTAGATCTATTAAAAAATTAATTGGAAATTTCAGAAAATTTCAATAATTTTTTAATTAAATTGTTTTTTCAATCACCCTTTTCAAAAACTGTGATTGATATTATCATTTTCATGATTGAAGCAATTTCAATTAAAATATTAATTGGATCAATTAATTTTGTGACTGAAAATAATTTTTTTTTGTGTATAAGTATATATATTAAAATTTTAAACCAGAAAATGCTCTCCAATATAAATTTAATTTTTAAACTATCCGCCACCGAAGGACCTGGTGTATTTATATTTGAAGATATTTTGCTGAAACTTTGTACGGATAATATTTTTTACCATAAAAAGTTTATGGTCAAAGTTTGGCTATATCGGACTATATCTTGATATAGCTCCCATTTAGACCGATTTCCCTATTAAAGGTCATGGACACATCTCTAGTTGGCATCACAATGACAAAAATAACAAGTAAAAGCGTGCTAAATTCGGCAGGGAAGAATCTCAATGGATCGCATTTGTCAAGTACTTTGACTGGTATTTCTTTATAGGCAAACAAAAGATAATAGTTAAAAATTGATATGCTATTGGACCGATACATGATTTCGATGTTTGAGACCTTAGTAGAAATCATTGTGCAAAATATCTGCCAAATCGGATAAGAAATGCTGTAATGGACCGATTTAGATCATCCTATGGTAGAGGGTATAAAAATCACACTATCATCAGATAGTCAGACCAAAAACTTGTGAACAAACCATTGGAACAAAAAAAACAGCCCTAGCTGCCCAATGTGCATTAATTGGACACAGTCCCAACTTCAATGGCGTTGAGATTTGGCTCAAGGCAATCACAGATTAAACTAATTTCGAAAAACAACAACTTTGGTCGAAAAAACGACTACGAAAGTTGTTAATTTTTCTGCAACAATTTATTTTGAATCTCAACGACAATTTGATGTTGAAAGGCAATCATTGCAAGCCAACATATAACAACAACAACAATATATCAATAAGAAAGGCAAAAAAACCATCCAACCAGCCAACGCCCGATCTGGACACAACTCATTTTACCAAATTTTAGTGGAATCGAAAAATAAATGTTTTTTTTGGACCAAAGTCCTCAAATTAGGAGATTGGTATATGAATGTATATAGACCGATAGATCACCCTACATTGGGGCTATATCGAGATTTAGTCCCATATAGCCAACTTTCGAACTTATACTGCCTATGGACAATAGGACAATCTTTGCAAAGTTCCAGCTGGGTATAAAACAAATCTGTGAAGTAGTTATAATTTTGTATTCTTCATTTTGTTCTTATAAAAGCTCGGATTTGCATTCATAGTGGAAGCGCATTCAAGTGAGACAATGCACATCCCATTGGATGAAGGTAACACCTCGAAATATTTGTGCCTGATTTGGCACAATAAAATACACATATATCTTCAACTATGTTGATATTTGGAAATTTTTTGCACAATCCATGTTGGTCTTTCTTATTTAATTTTTATTGGATTTAGTGCAAAAGCAGCCGCTTTGTGGCTTGAATTTCCTTTACAAAGCTGCTCAAAATTCAGGAGGGGTTTTGCTGGTCATTTCTTTTTAAAACCATATCAATTATACTTAAATCAAATTTTCACGAAATTTATTAATGAAACAAAATTTTATTATAGCATTGAATAGAATAAAACAAAAAGGAAAAACGAACAATGGAAGATTTATGAATTTTTTTTTTTGATAAAGTCAATATCATTAATATTATTTCCGTATTAGCACTTTTTAATTTGAAGGCGTACTATTATGCCAAATTTCAAGTTCAATAACTTTCAACATAAAATTTAATAACAAACTTTCCCCTTTCAAAGAGTTGTACAGGTGTTACTGTTCACGTCACGTGTACCAGCACCTGAGTTTTTTATGGCTTATCTGTTTCTGTCTGATAGTTCTACTATCTACATGGGAAAAAACTACCCAATATATTCGTCAATAAATTTTAACTTATCGTACTAGAATTACTTGCAGATTGAAATACAATGGAAATTATCTTGAAATGTGTGCCAAAAATAAAGAATGACCCATTGTGAGTCCTTATGACCTCTTCTTCTATACAAGTCTGCAAAAGATGGGTGGCAACATACATTCTTATAAGACTTACCCATTTTCATGAAAGCCTTACATAGTTCACTCTACTAAGTTCTTCGCATCATACTAATAACTAATAATCTAACGAATGAGTTTGCTTACCACCATGGGAGGAGAAGCATTGTCTGAATCACGTTAATTATCACGTTAATCTCTATCCTCCGTATCCGACCTATAGTCTGGCGATAAAACTTGCTTTAACTGAGCTTTTATGATAGCCATTAGTTTTCAGTTTATTGATAGTGTCGGCTTCTGAGGGATGGTCCAACTGCAATATCTGCCTGATGAGGAGTAGATTTTACTACTTTAGTTGCTTATGACTTCCCTCGTTTGAATTGGACCAATAACAAAAACCCCTCAGGCTAACTATGAAAGGAATCCTCTGTTTTGCAGATCAAGGATAGCTCAAAGATATTGAGCTGAAACTTTGCACAGATTATTTTTTTGTCCCTAAGCAGGTTAAGTTCGAAGATGGGCTATATCGGACTATATCTTGATATAGCCCCCATATAGACCGTTCCGCCGATTTAGGGTCTTAGGCCAATAAAAGCCACATTTATTATCTGATTTTGCTGAAATTTGAGATAGTGAGTTGTGTTAGGCCCTTTGACATCCTTCGTCAATTTGGCCGAGATCGGTCCAGATTTGAATATAGTTGCCATATATACCGATCCCTCGAATTAAGGTTTTGGACCCAATTAAGGCGCATTTTTTGTCTGATTTCCCCGAAATTTGGGACAGTGAGTTAAGTTAAGCCCCTTGACCTACTTCTGCAATATGGCACAGATCGGTCCAGATTTGGATATAGCTGCCATATAGGTCGATCTCTCGGTTTTAGGTTTTGGGGCTATAAAAAGCGCATTTATTGTCCGATGTCGCCGAAATTTTGGACAGTGAGTTGTGTTAGGCTCTTCGACATCGGCCCGGGCGAACTTAACGCCTTTTTACTTTTTCTTTCTGTTGTCCCATTTTATCCCTATCAGTTTGCATTTTCATTTAGGGTTTTTTTGAAAGTAGGTTTTTAAAAAAGGATTTAAATTTAATTCTTTCTTCTTTTAAGGCTGATTTTCTTTCTTTAGTGGTTTCTTTTGATGATTCCAAATCTACAAATATATGTTCGTATTGACTAACATAACAATTGGCTTATGTGTCCATGCACTATTTGCAGACATGAGTCAGGGTATTTTGAGACAGACCTCCATGTATTATAAACAAAGTCCAGACAGTGCTATCAGCAGACGGTACTACACTTTCCTGATAATTAATTTTATTTGATTAACTGCATAATTGTTTCAGATTATTCGGTCAATATCATCGAAAGTATTATTGGATGAATATCCCATAATAGTCGTGGCACAAAAAGTATCTACAGTGAAGGGCATTACTGCAGGTAGAAAATGTTTGATTGTCAATCGTATTAATCATAGATCACAATCGTAATATGTTTGATGGGTTCGTTTAAAGATTCCCAAAGACTGGGTCGAGGATACTGAATTCGACATTACGTGGGTTACACCTTCAGTTAGGGATCTTAAGTAGAGTACGTATCTCAAACGAAATTTTCGGTAGCAGCCAAGACGTTTATGTCTCCACTCGAAAATAGTTGTGTAGATTACAAGGTGGCGACAAACGTCGATTTATAATTTTGCCCCATTTTTAATCATTATACCCTACACCACTGCTGTGGTACATGGTATAACTTAGTGCTTTTGTTTGTAACACCCAAAAGGAAAAGAGATAGACCCATTGATAAGTATACCGATCGACTCAGAATAACTTTCCGATTCGGATTAGCTATGTCCGTCTGTCTGTCTGTCCGTCTGTTTGATTGTTCATGTTAATTTGTGTACAAACTATAGGCCGCAATTTTCATCCGATCGTCTTCAAATTTGGTACGGGCATGTTTTTCGGCCTAGAGACGAAGCCTATTGAAATTGGTTGAAATCGGTTCAGATTTACATATAGCTCCCATATATATGCACCCATCTGCAAGTTATGGTTTATCGATAGAATTAACAATAAGCATGGCTCTGTTATTAAAAGGTTGTCTCATTTGTACAACAACATAAAAACCATATGGTGAAATAGCTCGTGTGTGCGTACAGCAGTAGAGAATATGCGAAAACAAAGAGAAAGCAAACAAAAGTCTGACATCTTAATACATTCAAATCGAACCGGCTGTTACCAGCTGTTAGAGTGAAACATCCTTTTTACGCTCCCTTGATTAATAAGCATATATTCAGAGAAACGAATTCCGTAACAAAAAGAATATCGGTACGATGAATTGTAACCGGAGAAGGAGAAGTCGGCTCTAAAGCTCCGTTTACACTGCTCATTAAATCCGCATTTAAGGCTCTCGTCAACGGATTTTATAAGGGGAAAACAGATGATCGAGCCATTAAATCCAGATTTAAAGATCAGAGTAAACGGGATCTAATGGCCTAAACAGAATGAGCGCGTTGAGGAGCGTCGCGTTGAAAAATGCAACTCTGCAAACAAATGTTAAGAAGGAAATAGCAAAAGTTGAACAATTTTTAACCTTGACGACCAAACTCACTCAAGTGTGGCAAAACCGAACGACGTTTGGTTTCAAGCGTCAAAGTGGAAAATTTTATAACTTTTCCTCGTTGAGAAATGTGCGCTGATTTGCTTTTTTGACCTTAAGACAATTGAAAAAATATATCGATTAAACGAATTTTTACATAGATACTTATTACTGATATACGTAGTTCGAAATGGGTTGAAACATATCGGTTAATGTTTGGATATAACTCCTATGTAAACATTATTCCCCACCAAAGCCTTAACATTTATTGCATCTTGGTAATTTCGATAACTGAAGTACCCCCTCGCCCTTCAACACCTATATAATATTCAATTGAAATGGGCTCATTAATAGATACAGCCTCCACATCTAAACTAATCCTTCGGTTTGATTTCGTGAACACCTAGAGTTGCAACCATGAATTTAAAATATGGGTTAAAATTTGCAAAAATTGCTTTCACACTTTTGCCCCACACTGTATGTATCGCATTTAAAAATATGTATTTCACAGTTTGCCAATGTTTTTTTTGTCACTACGTTGCGCTGTCGTTCGAATTTGTTGAGTGTCGATTAAAATAAACAAACACAAGTCGTTTTACGGCAACACATTAGCTGCCGTTTGAAGAGGTTCGTTCCAAAGTTCATCAAGGCTCACGTTTTCAGTTGAATTTTATCAACAAAGCGGTCGTCAACATCAACGCGGCGCAAATAGAGCTCCTCCCATGGCATGGCATGCACTAATTTGCAACCACACTAGTGCTTGTGCTACTCATGTATACTGTGGGGTTATAGCACCATAACAATGACTTTAACCCAGGCCTAAAAGCATAGACATTTAATAGTCAGTGATACCTGATTGCATAGGAAAGCAAGCCCTACATCAGTGTGGGGAAAATGGATAATGAACTACAACAAAAGCAAAAACTGGAGAATTTTTGACTATATTTTTAATCTGTTTTAGGCGTTTTTTCTCCGCAAGGGAAAACAATCTTGTCACGATAAGGGGCTTAATGGTGGAACCTAGGCTCAATGCGTTTTTTTTGGTTAAAAAGCTGTATTATGGCGCCTCTGGGCTTGAACCTCGACTCAAAGTTATCAACATACAAAAAACATAAGTAAACATATAATGAATATTTATGCTGCAGCTGGTCAATGGTCCAGCACCGGGAATCCATCCGAACCAGCAGATTCGTCAGGGCCGTAATATCTGCAGATCCTTACGTCATGTTAACGAATCCACCAAAGCTACAGCACTGATTAGACAAGAGGACATTGACTTGTCTCTAGCAGGGATATATCCGGCAAATCCTCGGAAGTTGGAACAATACAGCTATACGGAACTAATAAAGAGAACATCCAAATTGTATCCTTAAATTGGACTGTAGCTAGAGCCTCAACATCTGAAAAGTCCGCGAAAATGACAAAAAAACGGAAAGGGAAGAGGGCTATGAAAGCTCGCTGCAGTATCTGAAGAAGATGGAAGGTTTATAGCAGTGATAAACACACGAAAACGTATGCACAGTATTCCCAAGCCCATGGGCATATGATCTTTAAAATTGTGGATTCTGTGCTCATAATTTTTAAATCAAAATCGCGATATCACTTTTTTTATTTTTGTCAATGGGTGCCACCACTGTGCCCATAGTGAAACAATTAAAGGTGGTCTCCTTTGTAAAACATCCACAAATCATATGGTGCAATCCGTCATTTGCCATCAAGCTGATCGACGTTTTGCCAACCCACATAACGAAATTTGTGTGCGTGTGTGTAGACGTGTGCGTACCTGAGCAGAAAAAATGTGAGAAAGAAGATGACAACAAAGAGAATGTAAACAAAAATCCGACATCTTAATACCGTCAAACCTAGCCGGTTGTCAACAGCTGTTTGCGTGAGACCACCTTTCTAAATCCGCCTTGCACTGTGCCATGGCACGACCAGGAGTGCCAAAAAGCTACTGAAGCCAAAAATACGACATACAGGGCAATCTTAAGGCCAAAACAGAATGAGCTTTGTTTTCGAGAATTTTTCAACGCGACGTTCAAAAACTGTGCACAATTCGTTCATTCCGTTGCTTTTACAGTCGGTAGCAACGCACCAAATGAAGGAGGGGGTTGCTCTGTATGCCGCATTCTTGGCATTTGGGCTTTTTGGTCTTTTTGCAACTCTACAAACAAATGTTAAAAAAGCAACCCCCAAAAGTTAAACAATTTTTAACTTTGACGATTAAAAACACTATTTCAAGTGTGGCAACACCGAATAACGCTCGGTTTAAAGCGTCCAAGTTAAAAATGATCAACTTTTCTGCGTTGCTTTAGTGGAATCTGTGTGTAGAGTTGCATTTTTGCAAAATCAAAGCTTGAACTCATTCTGTTTTGGCCTTTAAACGTGTGCGCCCCTTTGCTGCAACAAGGTAATGATCCAAATCTATGTTCGCTCCTCGGATCGTTTGTACATCTGATACTCTGCTTTACAACGTAGTTAATTTAGTTCTTTACATCTTGATCTGGGGACAAGCATGTTGCTTTATGAATTTTGAAATCTGGTGGCATTGTTGCTTTAAGCAGATATTGAAGAACATTCCAGGTGCAGATACGCAAATCATGGTCCATAAAACGTTTGCGGGAGTCGTCAACATAAGCGGGATCCGTTTTTAATCTTCTTCCTATTTTTAAAGTAATCTCTTCAAGTTTTCCGGTAATCGCAATATTCGATATTTCTAATAATAAATATCGATAGGATCGATACCGAGATCGGTTCATACGGGAGCTATATCAGGCCATTAACCGATTTGAAACATACTGGGCACTGTTATTGGAAGTCATGATAAAACACTTTATGCAAAATTTCAAACAAATTGGATAAGAATTGCGCCCTCTAGCGGCTCAAGAAGTCAAGATCAGAGATTGGTTTATATGGGAGCTATATCAGGTTATTAACCGATTTCGATCATACTTTGCACAGTTGTTGGAAGATATAGTAAAACACTTCATGCTAAATTTTAGCCAATTCGTATAATAATTGCTCACTATAGCGGCTCAAGAATTCAAGATCTGAGATCGGTTTATACGGGAGCTATATCAGGTTATTAACCGATTTACACCATACTTGACACAAATGTGGTAAGTCATAATAAAACACCTCTTAGAAAATTTCAGCAAATCGTATGGTACATGCGATTTGCCGATTTCTTGAGCCCTCTAGCGGCTCAAGAAATCGGTTTATATGGGAGCTATACCGGGTTATTAATCAATTTGAACCATACTAGGCAGAAATGTTGGAAGTCATAATAAAACACTTCGTGCAAAATTTCAGACAAACCGGATAAGAATTGCGCCCTCTATAGGCTCAAGAAGTCAAGATCCGCGATTATATGGCAGATATATCAAAACATGGACCGATATAGCCCATTTACAATCCCAACTGACCTACACTCAAATTAAATATTCATGCAAAATTTCAAGCGTCTAGCTTTATTCCTTCGAAAGTTAGCATGCTTTCGACAGAAGGACGGACAGGGCTAAATGGACTTAGAATATCAAGACGATCAAAAATATATATACTTTGTTGGGTCTCAGATCAATATTTCGATGTGTTACCCGAATGTTAAGGAATGACGAAATTAGTATATCCCCCATCCTATGGTGGAGGGTATAAACATGAGTAAACAATTCTACCTTTATCAACCGGCAAAATCGGTTATCTAGAACGCTTCCGGTCCCTACCATCACCGTATATTCGATCCTCAATTGTAGTAGTAGTGGTGTAGAGTATAATATTGTCGGTTACGGCTGACATTTGCCTCCTTGCCTAACCTGTTATTTATTTATTTTAGCATTTACAATAAACCTTAATAACACTTATGCTAAAGCCTAACTAATCGATTCTAGTATAAGTTGAACGATAAATATGTTGGAGTCAGTTTATATTCAGTTATACATCGTTAGATCATAGAATCATAGTTTAATTCTGGTGTTTTTAGCTTTATAAATTTTAAGAACAATACCTTCATTGATGAATGTAATTGTATTATTATTTATTATTAATTGTTGTTAGTCATAAATTTGAAGTTATGTATACGGCCGTTTGTTAACGTTAATTTAAAGTTTAAGAGCCTAAAAGTATGCTACATCCTTTGCTTTTCATTGACTGAACTGTTGTTAGCAGAGACACCCTGTGAATAAGCACACCGAATAAATAATGGATGCATATTCGGCAGGCCCACATAACTGTTCTAGAATAAACAGCTTTATAGTTATTTAACAGTAGATTTTAATAGTATTAAGGCAATTATATGGGCCATCTGATGACGTGAAATTACATGTATTCTATAAAATTAAATAATAAAGTTTTGAAATCGAAAAGCAGGGAGGTTTATTTTAGGAATTTTCCTATAATACATAATATGCCATCAAACCATTGTTCTTGTTGAAAAAGCATT